>NC_083360.1:48551244-49189994 GCF_030254825.1 Meriones unguiculatus | reverse complement strand
GGGGCTCACAACTGAATCACCAACTAAAGAACATTCATGGGACAGACCTAGGCCTCTTACCAATATGTAACAGATATGAAGCTTGATTTTCATGAGAGTCCCCTTATAACTGGAGCAGGGGCTGTTGCCTTCCTTTGGATCCCCTTTACCTAACCAGGCTGTCTTATCTAGCCTCAATAGGAGAAAATGCACCTAGTTCTACTGCAATTTGATGTGCCAAGGTGGGCTGATATCCAGAAGAGGCCTCCAGTTTTCCAAGGAGAATGAAAGGAGAAATGGGGGAGGGAAAGAGAGGAGAGAGGAAAAGACTGGGAAGAGAGGAGGGGGAGAAGCTGAAATCAACCTTTTTCTCCTGTGTAGAGAAGGTGCTGGAAGTTCGCCCACTGCAGGAAGAATGTTTTTACTGTAAACACATCTGTACCTTTCATTCAGAAGGAAAAGCTCACAGGAAGCAGAGACTTTCTCATGTTTTTTTTTTTTTTTTTTTTTAAGATTTTTTTTTTTCAATGCAGTTTATTCAGGAACATTGAACAATCCTCGGACCCTGGGGAAAGCCAGCCCACAGCTTAAATCTGCTAATGTAGATTGTTCTCACAGGTTCTTTGCAAAAACCAACCCACTTGATTTGTATAAAAGAACACTGCTCTCTAGTGGAATGAGGAGAAAGACATCCATTAACTTGCTTTCATTTTTTTTTCTTTTCTTTCTTTTTTTCTACATGTGAAAGCAGCTGAGCTTTGTCCTGGACTTATGACATGCTATGATACATGACTGCAATTATTGTAATATAATCTTTTGCTCTCTGAACCATCTTTTGAAACTTGAAACCAGTAGGTCTTAGTAACCCTTCCTTCTTTGTTTCTCACTGTAAAAACAATAAAAAGCCAGCAACTAATATGTATTTCATTTGCACTACACCTTGCAATGATCCAGCTTATGTCATACTGAAAGTGATAAATGGCGGCTTTAGATGCCTGGAAAATTTTAGCAATAGATACTTGTAAATGTGTGATGCCTTTTGTGCTTGTCAGCTGTCTCCTTGTTTCTATTCTCTGTGTGATGTCCATCTCTTTTTTTCTACCCTCCTATGTGTAACAAACTGAAAAAAAATAACTTCACACCTCATTTTTTGGTGTCAGTGAGAGGAGCCGCAAAATCTATGCAAATTGGCTCTCCTATTTCACTCTACAAGATTTCAGGGCAACCCTAAAAGGAGTGTGGCTTCTTTGGCACCATCTGTCACTATCTTCACACATTTGAGCTAACCATGTTTTAGATGTGACATGCAGCTTTCATTACACTGGGGAGGCACAGGTTTAGGTGAAATGTATAGGATTTATGCATTTCAAACAGATGGGCTTAAAATTTTGATGGATTAAACTTACATCTGTAACTCTCAAATTCATCTTCAATGCTCTCTATTCCTAGGACTTAGAAAGTTTACTATGTTGTTACCTTCTTTTCCCATTCTCCCCAAGCTGGATTGAAGAATGGCCTGCTTGCCTGTTTTCTTTACATACAATATGGATGCAAAGCTGTCACCTTCCATTGTCACTTAACCATTATCTATTTCATGAGTGACATTATGTGATCTGATAGACTAAGATCAGAAGGAAGGAGAGGAGGACCTCCCCTATCAGTGGACGTGGGGAGGAGCATGCATGCAGAAAGGGGAGGTAGGGTGGGAATGGGAAGGGAAGGAGGGAGGGGCTTATGGGGGATACAAAATGAATAAAGTGTAATTAATAATATTAATAATAGTAATAATAAAAAGAAAAAAGTAAAAAAAAAAAGATTTCAGAACAAAACTACAAGCAATGACCAGGCTCAAGTGAGGAAGAACAAGGAAAAACACAAATTGAAAGCCAGCTAAGCTACACAGTAAGACAAGAGCCCATTTTAAAAAACAGAAATATCAACAATAGGAAATTGAAACAAATATAAAAATTCATAAGTAACAATTGGAAGAAATGTTTTGTTTCAGAGATAAAGGAACACAGATGACTGGATGACTGGAAAGCCTGTAAACCCTTACATTTCTGCAAGTCTGTGGAGAACAACATAAATTGAATCTTAATGTACCCCCCAAAACAAAACAAAACAAAACAAAAAAACAGTGTTAGAGACTTGGTAATCATCTCAGAGCACTAACTAGAGCTGTTGGGGACCTTCAAAGATAGGGGCCAGTAAGAGTTTACCTTATTACTGAGACACGTGCTCCCTGAATGGGTCCCAGTTTTACCCCATTCTCTGTGCTTGTGACCTATCACAAAGTGAGCTATTTTCTCACTGTGATATGCTGCTGCCTCATGATAGGCCCCAAGGCAAGAGGACCAAGCAAATATGAACTAAAACCTTCAAAACCATGATTCAAATAACTTTTTTCCTAGTCTTCACTTATCTAGCATATGTGTTACAGTTATTTTTATATAACTGTGTTTGTTTTTCTTAGTTTCACTCTTATCCTGGCTATCATATAAATAATTGAGACTTTTATATACCAGAATACTTGCACTTTGTAGCTTTCTTGCTTCAGCACCTGTCTCCTGAAGTTATCTGGACCTCTCCATGGCTGTATGCCCTGGCTCCAATCTTCCAACTTCTCCTCCCCTGGTTGTCAGGAAGTCCAGCTTTATTCTCTGCCCTGCTCAATGATTAGCTATATGCTGCTTTATTGACATATCAAGGGACCACTAGAGAGCAGTGTTTATACAACATTAAGAAAGGAGATTCTCAGAACAAGGTTTGTAATCAGATATGGAAGATACAGAAATCAGCATCTGTATTATACAATAACTTTATGCCTACACACATATATTTGCCACAGCAAAAGAAAACATCTCTCCACTTATTCTAGTCTATTTTGCTTATTGTTTGCTGTTGCTCAGGCTCTGCAGATCACTGCATACAGTGTGCACAGCAGATTTCAATAGAAAACCCCTTAATTTTGTTAGAGTGAAAAGAATAGTTTTCATCTTTATCTTCAATATTTCCTCAGTCTCCATCCCTACCACATCTGGCCACATCTAACAAGTTATTACACAGCTCTGTACACTTTGATAGAGGAGGCACTTTCTTGTAAACTTGTATACTCCAAATCAATGAGACAATGTCTGAGTTCAAAATCCTGACAAATAGAGCTTTCTAGTTTCCATTTCCCATGACTAAACTGTTGAGGAATTCAAAGTGTCACCAGATTGGGGGAGGTAGAAAGAAATTGACGAATACTACTTTTTCACCCATAAGTAATATCTGCACTCCAATTGCTGTAAATCAAACAATGTAAAAGAAAGATTAATGAATATGTCATGCCCATACTGATGACTTTGAATATACAAGCTTTGTGAACATGTTAATGTCTCCAAACTTGACTTTTTTGTTTTAGTTACACAGGAATGGTCATTGTTTTGCTGACTGGCTGATTTTTTATATAATGTCCTTACTTCATTGAATTAACATTATTATTATTATTATTATTATTATTTTAAACTTTATTCACTTTGTATCCTCCATAAGCCCCTCCCTCCTCCCCTCCTTATCCCACCCTCCCTCCCCCTTCTTCATGCATGCCCCTCCCCAAGTCCAATGATAGGGGAGGTCCTCCTCTCCTTCCTTCCGATCTTAGTCTATCAGATCACATCCAGAGTGGATGCATTGTCATCTTCTGTGGCCTGGTAATACTGTTCTCCCCTCACGGGGAGGTGATCAAAGAGCAGGCCAATCAGCTCATGTCAGAGACAGTCCCTCTTCCCATGACTATGTAACCCACTTAGACACTAAACTGCCATGTATTACATCTGCACAGGGGTTCTAGGTTATCTCCATGCCTGGTACGTGGTTGGAGTATGGGTCTCTGGGAAGAGCTCTGTGTTCAAATTTTCTAGTTCTGTTGCTCTCCTTGTGGGGTTCCTGTCCTCTCCATAACCTACTGATTTTTGATGGTTCCATTAAAAATGTGACTGTACAGTTGTATGACAATCACATATATTCAGCAGAAATGTGTGTGTGTGTGTGTGTGTGTGTGTGTGTGTGTGTGTTTGGGTATATGTATACCTGTATATGCTCCTTCAATTGTTCTAAAGTTAAGTCCCAATAAAATCATTTTTAAGAAGAAAAAATAAATAAATAAGCACATTAATATATTTATTGTACAAACACTGGTGTTGAGCACCCATTATACTGAAGGTGTGCTCCATACCTGCTCAGAGTTCATACCTATTGCTACTACCTGGAGCAGAGAGGGAGACTAGCACTACATATCTCTAGCTTAGAAAAAACTCTGAAAATTCAAAGTAGATTTCTACTGAACCTTCCCCAACAACAAGTCAACAAGTTAAACCGAGCTCAGGTATCCCACAAGTTCCCACAGTGACTGGTGGAGATCTGTCTATGTGGAGCACAGCAGGAGACCCTAGTCCCAGAGAAGCTGCAATGCCTGCTTGAACTCTGAAGGACTGCACTGCTAAATCCAATTCCATAAAGTCAGACTGACTTTATAATGCCAAAACCCACTGGTGATTTCCCTGAGCTACCCATCCCTCTTGGGACACAGCAGAGAAAAGAGCTATACACGACACTCTTCCCACATTGCCCATCAACCCAATGAGGCCAGTGCACCCTCTACCCACTAACATTCAGCTTAGAGCCCTTACCTTGCTGACACTGGGCCTGCCTATCTCATCTGAAGCAAAGCCAACAGAGGTAAGCAATACTTGGACTCTGGTCCACATTGCTATCCCAAGGAGGCCTGGGCAGGACATAGCAACATTCATCTTAGAGCCCTCTCTACCCCCTCCCAAACTGCCTGGACATTAGAGACCAACAGGCCTGCGATCACTAGACACACCCACGTGGCTAGAGGTCAGCATAATCATGCAAATAAAAACAAAACAAATAAACAAAAAACAAACAAAAAACAGCCAAATGTCATCTATCACAGCTAGCTCTGGAGATACTAACACACTTGAAATGTAAGAAAATGATCTTAAATCTGAGGTTATGAAAATAATAGAGGCCTTAAAGGAGGAAAAAAAAAGCTCTCAAAGTAGCATATGAAAATATATTCAAACAGATGAAAGAATTGAATAAATCTCTTAAATATTTAAAGAAATACAGGAAAAACTACACTCAAACAGAGGAAGGAAATTAATAAAATGGTTCAAGACCTAAAAATAGAGCTAGGAGCAATAAACAAAACACAATCTGAGGCCATCCTGGAGATGGAAAAACTAGGGAAGAGGACAGGAACTGCAGAAACAAGCTTCATCAACAGAATACATAAGATGGAAGAGAGACTCTCAGGACTCAAAGATATGATTAAAGACATTAATACATCAGTAGCCAACATCAAATTGAACAGAGAGAAACTTAAAGCAATGCCACTGAAGTCAGGAAAAAGGCAAGGCTGCCCACTCTCCATATCTCTTCAACATAATTCTGGAAGTCCTTGCTAGAGCAATGAGACAGTTGAAGGAGACCAAGGGAATACAAATTGGAAAGGAAGAAGGCAAGTATCACTATTTGCAGATGATATGATAGTATACCTGAGTGACCCCAAAAATTCTACCAGGGAACTCCTATAGC
Organism: Meriones unguiculatus; assembly: GCF_030254825.1. Classification (NCBI taxonomy): domain Eukaryota; kingdom Metazoa; phylum Chordata; class Mammalia; order Rodentia; family Muridae; genus Meriones; species Meriones unguiculatus. The sequence goes on along the minus strand of NC_083360.1, from coordinate 49,184,411 downwards.
TGATAAACACCTTCAGGAAAGCGGCAGGATAAAAAATTGACTCAAAAAAATCAATAGTTCTCGTGATTACAAAAGACAAAAGGGCTGAGAAAGAAATTAGGGGAACAACACCCTTCACAATAGCCACAAATGACATAAGGTACCTTGGTGAAAAAATAACTAAGCAAGTAAAAAACTTGTGTGAAAAAACTTTCAAGTCTCTGAAGTAAGAATTAGAAGATATCAGAAGATAGAAAGATATTCCATTTTCATGGCTTGGCAGGATTAACATAGTAAAAATGGCCATCTTACCAAAAACAAGCTACAGATTCAATGCAATTCCCATTAAATTACCAGCACAATTCTTTACAGACCGGGAAAGAAAAATTCTCAACTTCATATGGAATAACAAGAAATGCAGAATTGCTAAAACAATCCTCTACAATAAAAGATCTTCTGGAGGTATCTCCATCCCTGATCTTAAGCTGTACTATAGAACAACAGTAATAAAAACATGCATGGTACCGGCATAGAAGCAGAATGGTGGATCAATGGACCAGAAGAGAAGACCCAGAAATAAACCCACACACTTATAGATACCTGATCTTTGACAAAGATGCCAAAACCATACAATGGAAAAAAAAGAGTATTTTCAACAAATGGTCCTGGTCTAACGATATCTACATGTGGAAAAATACAAATAGACCCTTACTTATCACCCTGAACAAAACTAAAGTCCAAGTGGATCAAAGACCTCAACATAAAACCAGACACATCTAATCAGTTAGAAGAAAAATTGGGGAAGACCTTAGAACTCATTGGTACAGGAGACAACTTCCTGAACAGATCACCAACAACACAGGCTCTAAGAGCAACAATCAATAAATTGGACCTCAAGAAACTGAAAATCTTCTGTAAAGCAAAGGGTACTATCATCAAAACAAATGAATGCCTACAGATTGGGAAAGAATCTTCACCAACCTTTTATCTGACAGAGGGCTAATATCCAGTATATATAAAGAACTCAAGCAGTTAAAAAGCAACAAATCAAGTAATCCAATTAAAAAATGGGAAACAGAGTTAAACAGAGAATTCTTGATAGAGGAATATTGACTGGCAGAGAAACATTTAAAGAAATGCTCAACCTCATTAGCCGTCAGGGAAATGCAAATCAAAATGACCCTAAGATTTCACCTTACCCCCTTCAGAATGGCTAAGATAAAAATACTCAAGAGAAAACACATGTTGGAGAGGTTGTGGAGAAAGGGGAACCCTCCTCCACTGCTGGTGGGAATGTAAACTTGTACAACCTCTCTGGAAAGCAATCTGGCACTTTCTCAGACAACTAGGAATAGTGCTTCCTCAAGATCCAGCCATACCACTTCTAGGCATATATCCAAAAGATTCTCAAGTACACAATAAGGGCATTTGCTCAACCATGTTTGTAGCAGCTTTATTTGTAATATCCAGAAGCTAGAAACCACTCAAATGCCCCTCAACTGAAGAATGGATGCAGAAATTGTGGTATATCTACACAGTGGAATATTACTCAGCAATAAAAATAAAAGGAAATCATGAAATTTGCAGGTAAATGGTGGGACCTCGAAGAAAACTTCCCCAACCTAAAGAAAAAGATACCTATAAACATACAAGAAGCTTACTGACCACAAAACTGATTAGACCAGAAAAGAAAATCCTCCTGTCACATAATAATCAAAACACTAAAGAAAGAATATTAAAAGCTTCAAGGGCAAATGAGCAAGTGAAATATAAAGCAAACCTATCAGAATTACACCTGACTTCTCAAGAGAGACTATGAAACCCAGAAGGTCTGGATAGATGTCATGCAGACATTAAGAGCACAGATGTCAAACCAGACTACTATACCCAGCAAAATTTTAAATCACCATAGATAGAGAAAACAAGATATTCCAAGGCAAAAGTAAGATTAAATAGTACCTAGCCACAAACCCAGCCCTACAGAAGATGATAGAAGGAAAACTCCAACCCAAGGAAGCTAATTACACCCAGAAAAACACAGGTAATAAATAACCCTACATCAAAAAACTAAAAGAAAGGAAGTAGTCATCAAAAATGCAGTTTCATTCATCGATATCATTGCAAAACTATTGAGTAAAATACTAGCAAAATTGAATCCAAGAACACATCAAATAAAAACATCATCCACTGTAATAAAGTAGGCTTCATCTCAGGGATGCAGGAATGATTCAGCATATGAAAATCCATCAATGTAATCTACCATATAAATGTGCTTAAAGAAAAAAAAATCACATGATCATCTCATTAGATGCAGAAAAAGCCAGAACCCAAAACCCCTCCAAGATGAAAGTCTTGGAGATATCAGGATACAAGGCCCATACCATAATAAATGCTGTATACAGCATGCTGACTGCCAACATCAAATTAAATGGAGAGAAACTCAAAGACATTCTACTAAAATCAGGAACAAGACAAGGCTGCATGCTTTCTTCAGACTTTTTCAATATAATACTTGAAGTTCAAGCTAGAGCAATAAGATAACTAAAGGAGAATCAAGGGAATACAAATTGGAAAAGAAGAGGTCAAATTTTCACTCTTTGCAGATGATCTGATAGTGAATGTAAGCAACCCCAAAAATTCTACCAGAGAACTCCTACAACTGATAAACAGCTTTAGCAATGTGGATGGATACAGATTAATTAAAAAATCAGTAGCCCTAATATACACAAAGGACAAAGAGTCTGAAAAAGAAATTAGGGAATGTACACTCTTTACAATAGCCACAAATAATAGAAAGTGTCTTGATATAACTTTAACCAAGAATGTGAAAAACCTGTATGACAAGAACTTCAAGTCTCTAAAAAAAGAAATTAAAGACGATATCAGAAGATGGAAAGATCTCCCATGCTCATGGATTGGTAGGACTAACCTAGTAAAAATGGCCATCTTACCAAAAGCAATCTACAGATGCAGTGCAATGTCCATCAAAATACCAACACAATTCTTTACAGACCTTAAAAGAACTATTCTAAACTTCATAGGGAAAAACAAAAACCCAGAACAGCTAAAACAATCTTCTAAAGCCATCACCATCATTGATTTCAAGCTATACTACAGATCAATAATAATAATAATAACTGGATGGAACTGGCATAGATTTCTATTTAGACTGGTTGATCAATGGAATCATATTGAAGACTCAGAAATAAACCCACATACCTTCCTTTAGTCACTTGATTTTTTATGAGGTAGTCAAAACCATACAATGAAAAACAGACAACATCTTCAACAAATGGTGCTGGTCTCATTGGATGTATATATGTAGAGAAATGCAAATAGATCTATATTTATCTCTCTGTAAAAAACTCAAATTCAAGTGGATCAAAGACCTCAATATAATACCAGATACACTAAATTTATTAAAAGAGAAAGTGGGGATGAGCCTCAAACTCATTGGCACAGGAGACAACTTCCTTAACAGAACACCAACAGTTCAGCTTGTAAGATCAACAATTAATAAATGGGAATTCTTGAAACGGAAAAGCTTCTGTAAAGCAAAGGACACTGTCATTGGAATGAAATGACTGTCTACAGATTGGGAAAAGATCTTCTCCAATCCTACATCCAGCAAAGGGCTAACATCCAAAATATATAATTAACTCAAAAAATCAAACACTAATTTTAAAAATCCAATTAAAAATGGGGCATTGATCTAAACAGAGTTCTCAACAGATGAACCTTGAATGGCCTAGAAGCACTTAAAGAAATGTTCAACTTTCTTAGTAATCAGGGAACTACAAACCAAAACTACTCTGAGATTCCATCTTTCACCTGTCAGAATAAAAATCTCAAGAAACAGCACATGCTGTCAAGGGTGCAGAGAAAGGAGAACACTCCTCAATAGTTAATGGGAGTATAAGCTTGTACAACCACTTTGGAAATAAAATCTGGCACTTTCTCAGAAAATGGGGAATACCTTTACCTCAAGACCCAGATATACTTCACTTGGGTATACACCCAAAAGATGCTCTACCACACAACAAGGAAACTTGCTCAGCTATGCTCATAGCAGCTTTATTCACAACAGCCAAACTCTGGAAACAACCTAGATGTCCCTCCACGGAAGAATAGATAAAGAAACTGTTGTGCATTTACACAAAGGAATACTAGTGAGCTATTAAAAACAAAGAAATCATGAAACTTGCAGGCAAATGGATGGAACTAGAAAAGATCATCCTAAGTAAGGTAACCCAGATCAAGAAATGCATATATGGTAGGCACTTACTTATAAGTGGATTTTAGCCATATAGTACAGGATAAGCATAGTAAGAAGATAAGTAACATAGAGGATCCAAAAGAGGATGCGTAGATCTCACTCAGAAAAGGAAATAGAATAAACAGAGGTAGTGGTTGAAGTGAAGGAACAAGGTAGGAGAAGGGTAGCAGAGAGTTGAGAAGGAGGAGATCAGATCTGGGGAAAGCAAGGTTGAGAGAACAGAAGACCTGTAGAGGAAAGAAAAATTGAGAATTGGGGTATCTCTGTGATAATCTAAATCAGAGTAGGTTCCAGGGAGGGTATGATAGTCACTCAAGCAGAGACTCCTGGTAGCAGAGGCCATAGACACTGAAGAGGATACCCTCTAACTAGAATAGTCTCTTAACAGAAGGAGGGGAACATCAACCCACCCACAAAAATTTCAACCCAAAATTTACCCTGCCTACAAGATGTGTAGAAAAGATGGAGGAGAAATTGAGGGAGTTCCCAACAAATGCCTAACTCAAACAAAAGCCCATGCTATTAGAGAGTGCCAACCCTGATGCTATGGAGGATACTCTGCTAAGCTTTCAGACAGGTGCCTGACAGAATTATACTCTGAGAAGTTTTACCCAGAAGTGCCTCCAAACAGATGCTGAGATATAGCCAGACATTGGAGGATGTATAGGGAGTCTTGTGGAAAACTGAGAGGAAGAAAAAAAGGACCTGGAGGTGACAAAATCTCCACCAGAATACCAACAGAGCCAACTAACTAGGTCCCAGAGGGGCTTGCTGAGACCGAAGCACCAACTGTTGACCATGCATGAAGTAGACCTAGGCCCTCTACAAAGATGTCGCAGACAGGCAGCTTAGGTTTCATGTAGGTCCTCTAGTAAGGGAAGTGGGGACTATATCTGGCATGGACTCACTTGCCAGCTTTTTGATCACTTCCGTCTGGTAGGACTGTCTTGCCAGACCATGGAGGAAGAGTACAAGCTCAGTGCTGATGTAACTTGATGATCTGGGCTGATTGGAAGAGGGAGCCCCCCTTTTCTGAGGAAAAGTGGAGGGGAAAAAAGAGAGGGAGGGAGGATGTACTAGGAGAGGACGAGGACTAGACCTACAACCATAATGTAAAATGAATTTTAAAAATAAGATCTCTGAAAGCACAGACAAATGGAGATTTAATTGGTTTGCCTGCAGTTTTTAGTATGTGATAAAAATTAGAATCTGCATACTAAAGGATGGTATAGTACATTGGGAGAACAACTAAAACAAGAAGCAATGGCTGTCTCTTCATCCTGGAGAAATCCCTGACAGGTCAGGACATTCAAAGTTGGAAATTAAAAGCTAGTAGATCCATATGTCTTTCTATAGGGCAGGAGAAACAAGATTATAAAGCAGTTTTGAGTGGATGGGCAAGTCACTGGATGGCCTTTGCTAGGTAATTTGAAAAAATAAATGTGACCTTCCAATTTTTGAGTAAGAGTTGTTAAATATTTTCAATTCCACTTAAGAGCAAGGTTGTGCCTATGTGTGACTGACATATCCATTCAATGTTCTCCAGGGTGTCCCATGTTATCATGGGGGTGGGGAGTAGTTCCATATACTTTATACACTCTGTGTCTTTACCTGATTCACTTCATCCATTCATCTCTAGTAAGTCATGTAAACCTTGAGTTTTGTACTTTTAAAAATGTGATCATTGTTTGACACAGTAGCAGTGTATGAGCAAATTTTGAAAGAAGAAAATTCAGCTGTAAAGGTATGATGAAAAAGTTGCTCTAAATGACCAAAAATCATGAAACACACTTTTAAAGATTTTATAACCTCTCCAGTATGTGTTGTCACTTGAGTTTTTGATCTTGGCCGTTCTCATGGGTGTAAGGTGAAATCTCAGGGTTGTTTTGATTTGCATTTCCCTAATGGCTAGTGAGGTTGAGCATTTCTTTAAGTACCATCTCATTGATGGCTGTTGGAGCTACGACCGGGGCATTAGCCATGAGTCATACTGGGCAGACTGCTCAGACCCTGAACAATCATTTAGCCAATGTAGCTCATGCCTTAGTTGTACATAAAGGAATTAATGCTCAACTAAAAGGAAGCTTGATGGTGTTCAATCAGAGGATTGACCTTGTGCAGGAGCAAATTGATACCCTATGGCAAATCGCTCAACTTGGCTGTCAATGAAAATATGCTGGACTTTGAGTCACTAGCATATAACATGAGAATTTTTCCTGTGCTGCAAATCTGTCTAAACAATTGTCGAGCTATATTTTAGGTAATTGGACTGGAGAATTCGATACTACGATGGAGCAGCTGGGAGTGGCCATTGTCACAGTAAATTCTACCAGAGTAGACACAGGACTAGCCACAGGATTATCATCATGGATTGCTGCAGCCATGAATCATCTGAAGGAATGGGAGGGCATGGGAGCGTTAGCAGGCCTTCTGGTGTTGGTCACCTTGTTTTGCCTGTGGTATATATGCAAGATTAGAGTCTCACAACAGTGTGATGCAGACATGATCATTCAGGCCTTTACAGCCATTGAAGCAGGACATTCTCCCCAAGCATGGTTGGATACCATAAAAAGCTAAAATGTTAAGCTCAGGATGCGAGGCTAAGCACTGCACTCAGGGTCAGCCGCTTTGGACCCAGAGAAGAGCATGTCTGGTTGCATGCGGGTTGATGCCCCAGGTTCCGCCTCTGAGAAAAAGGTATCAGATGGGTCTGATGCTCTCTGGGTGGATGACACCTAAATGAATATCGGTACAAAGTCCCAATTTATTTCTAATATCAGAGATCAGACCTCTACTCGTGCCTGATGCGTCTAAAACAAAAAGGGGGAACTGTAGAGAGCTGCGGAATGCTATGCCTTAAAGATGGAGCTGGTTTCCCACCTTCCACCTTCCCGATGGTGAGTGATCTCTGTCATGAACAATTCCACATTTGGCTAAGGCTGAGGATCTGGCTTGCTTCCATGTATGTGGACCTATCTCCATTGCCCACGTGGCACGCCTGGGTTGGCTACCCAGAGGCTATTCAAGCTGTGGGCTGGCTTTCCTCAGGGTCCGAGGATTGTTCAAGGTTCCTGAATAAACTGCATTGAAAAAAAAAAAGGGAAAAAATAATTTAAGAACCTTAAATGACTTTCAAAAGTGGAGGAAAACATGGGATTAGTCAATTTACATGGAGCACGTCTTGCCCCTGGGGGCAATGGTCTCCTGAACCTACTCAGACCTTGGACACCACCACTGCTAGTTCTAGAACTGATGCAGGATGTTCCAATGAGGGGGTTAAGGATTCTCATAATATTTCCTATAAGCCCACACCTGTTTGTTTGTTTATATCGCCCATTTTTATTCATTATTAGCCAGATAGAGCCAAGTAATTGTGGTAATGATACTTGCTTTTTTGCCCAATGCTGCAATGCTAGTAAATTTACTAGCTGGTTACTCGCATGCCTCGCTGGGTGCCTGTGCTCGTTGATGCCCCTCACGCTATGACTCTCTTCAGACAGAAAAGGGATCTTGGAATTACAGCTGCCATTGTTACTGCCATCTCATTGGCGGCTGTTGGAGCTACCACCGCGGCATTAGCCATGAGTCATACTGGGCAGACTGCTCAGACCCTGAATAACCTTTTAGCCAATGTAGCTCATGCCTTAGATGTACAAAAAGGAATTAATGCTCAACTAAAAGGAGGTTTGATGGTGTTCAATCAGAGGATTGACCTCGTGCAGGAGCCAATTGATACCCTATGGCAAATCGCTAAACTTGGCAGTCAATGAAAGTATGCTGGACTTTGAGTCACTAGCATACATGAGAATTTTCCCTGTGCTGCAAATCTGTCTAAACAATTGTCGAGCTATATTTTAGGTAATTGGACTGGAGAATTCAATACTACGATGGAGCAGCTGGGAGTGGCCATTGTCATGGTAAATTCTACCAGAGTGGACGCAGGACTAGCCACAGGATTATCATCATGGATTGCTGCAGCCATGAATCATCTGAAGGAATGGGCGGGCATGGGAGTGTTAGCAGGCCTTCTGGTGATGGTCTCCTTGGTTTGCCTGTGGTATATATGCAAGATTAGAGTCTCACAACAGTGTGATGCAGCCATGACCATTCAGGCCTTTACAGCCATTGAAGCAGGACAGTCTCCCCAAGCATGGTTGGCTACCATAAAAAGCTAAAATGTAATGCTCAGGATGCGAGGCTAAGCACTGCACTCAGGGTCAGCTGCTTTGGACCCAGAGAAGAGCATGTCTGATTGCATGCGGGTTGATGCCCCAGGTCCCACCTCTGAGAAAAAGGTATCAGACGGGTCTTTGGGTGGATGACACCTAAATGAACATCAGTACAAAGTCCCAATTTATTTCTAATATCAGAGATCAGACCTCTACTCTTGCCTGATGTGTCTAAAACAAAAAGGGGGAACTGTAGAGAGCTGCGTAATGCCACACCTGAAAGATGGAGCTGGTTTCCGCCTTCCACCTTCCTGATGGTGAGTGCTCTCTGTCATGAACAACTCCAGATTTGGCTAAGGCCGAGGATCTGGCTTGCTTCCATGTATGTGGACCTATCTGCATTGCCCATGTGGCATGCTGAGGTTGGCTACCCAGAGGCTATTTAAAGTGGGCTGGCTTTACCCAGGGTCAGATGATTGTTCAAGGTTCCTGAATAAACTGCATTGAAAAAAAGAAAAGAAAAAAAAATAATGAAATCATGAAATTTGCAGGTAAATGGTAGGACCTGGAAAGGATCATCCTGAGTGAGTTGTCCCAGAAGCAAAAAGGCACACACGGTAAAATACTCACTCATATATACATAGAACATGATCTAAACCCACTAATATCTGCACATCTAAAGAAACGAAGCAAGATAGAGGACCCTGACTAAAATGCTCAATCCCTATCCTGAAAGGCAAAGAGCTTGGACATCAGAAAAAGAAGAAAACAGGAAACAACCTAGGAACCTGGCACAGGGGGCCTCTGAAAGCCTCTGCCGTGCAGACTATCAAAGCAGATGCTGAGCATGATGGCCAACTGTTCGGCAGAATGGAATGGAATCATTTGTAAGAAGTGGGAAATAGTTAGAGCTGGAGAGAACAGGAACTCCACAAGGAGAGCAACAGAACAAGGAAATTTAAACACAGGGAACTTCCCAGAGACTCATACTCCAACGAAGAGAACCCCTGCACAGATGTTGCCCGTGGCAGCTCAGTGTCCAAGTGCGTTACATAGTAATGGGAAGTGGGACTGCCTCTGACACAATCTGATTGGCCTGCTCTTTGATCACCTCTCTCTGAGGGGGGAGGAGCCTTACCAGGCCACAGAAGATGACAATGCATCCACTTCTGATGAGAACTGATAGACTAAGATCAGAAAGGAGAGGAAGACCTCCCCTATCAGTAGACTCGGGGAGGGCCATGTATGAAGAAGGGGGAGGAAGGTTGAGATCGGGAGGTAGGAGGGAGCGGCTTATGGGGGGATAAGAAGTGAATAAAGTATAATTAATAAAAGTTAAATAAAAAATTTTAAAAAAGTCTAAAGGTATTTCCTTCCCCAATTTCAGAGCAATATTTCCTTTCTTTTTCAAAATGGTTGATTTGCTTTCATGCAGACTGGGAAGTAGAAGGGTAAACTTTGCCCTGTGTGAATACAAAAATGCCTTGAGATCATTTACTAACATGTCAATCCACTCTTCATCATGACGTGGAATACTGGTGTGATTTGGATATTTACATGTTGATTATTGCTCTTGTACTTGTCTATATTTACCTCTGAATGAACAGGTTCACATTGAGATGCAGTACAATGAGAACTACAAACACTGGCATCCTCTTGGTCCATATATAAAACTGTGTGACACCAAGTGATTTGGGTGATAGAGCAAATATAGTGACTCAGGAAAACGAACTTTGTTACAATTTGATTTCTGCAGGTTTTCTAAATTTGTTTCCACTCCTAAGATGAGTACTTTCCCTGGAAACATACAAGCTTAAGCTTATTATTTTTATATTTCACTCTAAACACACTATTTCTTTGGATATGTTGATTAATCTACTCTGTGATAACCTGATTTTCTGTCTTAGGAAGAATGATGATGGTAAAGAGAATGTTAATGTGTGAATAACAATGGCAACGATGGTAATAATGATTCTAAGGATGGTAATAACAGTGATAATAATCAAGAATGAGAAATGACCTTTTACCACTTACTCCATGCTAGACACACAAGAAAACACTTTTCACACAAAAGCTAATGTATCCTTAAAACAACTCTGTGAGGGGTTATTCCTTTAAGACACTTGTTACCCTAAACCAATACAGGTTTTTGCTATTGTTCTTAGTTGCCCATCAGAACTTGATGATAAGACCCTATCACTGAAGGCAAATCAAATTGATATTGACCAGGAACCTTACTCTCTGATGGCTAGCCTTTATAGTACTAGAAGGTGCTTTGTAAGCTGTTTAGAGAAAAACATTTTAAGTAGTTTTATCCAACTGTGAAACTTGTGACTTACAGTTATGAACAGTTTAGCAAGGTGTACTTTATGGGTGTAATAGTCACATGAATATTGTAGCTATAACAAATTGTTTTTCATTGGACTAAGACTTTTTACAAAAAAAAAAAAAGAAACACATGTATGGTACTGTAAATTTGGTCAAGATCCCAGGTAAGAAAGCTCAAAGATATCAAGGGTGAACCTACTACTATTACTTGGCAATGGCCTTCTAAATTTATGTCTTTCTAGTCACAGCCCTCAGACATCACAAGAGAAGTTTTTTTTTTAGAAGAGACAATAGCTATTGCCTAAATTTATAACAAGCACACAGACAGTGAATGTCAGAGGAATATTCAGCCATAAATGAGACATAGTTATGATACCCAAACATACCCAGTCACACCCAGGCACACTTAGAGGTGGGAAGTTGGAGAGATGTGGGAGAAAGAAATAGAGAAGGAGAGAGAGATGAAGAGGGACAGAGATAGGGAAAGACAGACACAGGGAAAGACACACATACACACAGACTGAGGGAGAGAATGCTAAGGCTCAGGTACCATGTCATAAAGGAGATGCACAAAAACAGTGCCTTCTTAAAAATGGTAAAACCAAATTACAGATAAACTCATAGCAGCTGTCTTCACTCAGGACCTGAACAGTATCAAATCAGCCAGTATTTTAGCATGGATCCAGAAGGAGGTCACAAGTTGCTATCCCCAAATGAAGAACAATGGATTGATGGCTTCTGTAGGGAAAATAATCAAATTTCTTTAAGGTTGTGGCTCCTAGTAAATTGACTGTTCTCCAGTGGTTGGTCATATATAAAGTTTATGTGTACCACAAATTGGCATCAATGGTTTATTACAAAAAAAAGAATGTATGTTTGAAATGGTAGGGAAATGGGCATTGATCTGAGAAGAGTGAAAAGATTAATGTCATAAGATTTCTTTGAATAAAATTACCAAAGAATTTAAAATAAAATATTTTATTCAATGCGACTAGTCATTCTGGTGATCATATCTCACAGGCTGAAGAAATCATATCATCCCTCTTTGCAGCTGTATCCCTGGAACAGAGAGTTTAAAAGCATGTGTTATGTTGTGCTTTTACAACTCCTAATTTATGGCCTTAGCCAATACCTGGGTCCTCAATGCTTTGTCATGTGTAGAGACTGTATCCTGTGGTATAAAATTTTTCACAATGCTCACAAACTAATGAATGTCAGCTATCACCTTTGGGACATTTCTCTAATGGCTCCTCTGCCTTCCCAGTGTACCTACTTGCTGTCCCAGTCATCCTGTCCATGATGCCACTCTATTCTCTCTCACTTTATCATTCTTTTTTTGTAATTTACTTTTTTAATAATTTATTCACTTTATATCCTGATTGTAGCCCCTCCCTCATCTCCTCCTGGTCACACCCTTTCTACCTCTTCTCTCAATTCCCTTATTAAAGAAGAATAACCAACTTCCCTGCCATCCAACTTTAGCTTATCAAGTTTCATCAGGACTGTCTACATCCTCTTTCTCAGTAACCTGGCAAGGCCAGCCTGTCAAGGGGAAGTGATCAAAGAACAGTAACAGAGTCCATGTCAGAGAAAGGCCTTGATCCCTTTTCTAGGGATCTCACAGGGAGACTGAGGTGTCTATGGGCTACCTCTGAGCAGGGGGTGCTATGGCCTCTCCCTTGGTTGGTGAACCCTGGGCCCAGATTTTTTGGCTTTGCTGGTTTCCTTGTGAAACTCCTGTGCCTTCTGGGTCCTTCTATCCCCCAGTCTTTCATAAAACTCTACAAGTTCTGCTCAGAGTTTGGCTGTGAGTAGTATCTGCTTTGATCTCCTGCTGGGTGCAGTCTTTCAGAGGACATTTATGTTAGGCTGCTGTCCTATTCCCTCTCTACAAATGCTTCTGATGTCTATTCTATTTGCCCTTCTGAATGAACATTAGCATCCTACCTGTTATTTAAGTTCTTTATATCTGTGGATTTTAGAATGGCTATCCTGTATTATATGACTGATATCCACTTAGAAGTAAATATAAACAATGAGTGTCTTTCTGGTTCTGGGTTACTTAACTCAGGATGATCTTTTACAGTTGCATCCACTTGCCTGGAAATTTTGTGGTATTCTTGTTTATAATAGCTGAGTTGTATCACATTGTGTAAATGGATCAAAATTTTTTTATTCATTCTTCAGTTGAAAGAAATCTATGTTGTATCCAGCTTGATTCTCACAAATAAAACTGAAACCTCAACATAAAACCAGAGACACTAAATTTGTTAGAAGAAAAAGTGGGGAAGTGTCTAGGCACAGGAGACAAATTCCTGAACAGAATACCAACAGCTCAGGGTCTAAGATCAACAACTAATAAATGGGACCTCATGAAACTCAAAAGCTTCTGTAAACCAAAGGACATGGTCAACAGAACAAAATGGCAGTGTACAGACTGGGAAAAGATCTTCACCATCCCTTATTCTGACAGAAGGTTAATATCCAAAATATGTAAAGAACTCAAGAAATTAAACACCAACAAACCAAATAATCCAATTAAAAATGCTGTACAGAGCTAAGGAGAGAATTCTCAACAGAGGAATGTCAAATGGTGAAGAATCACTTAAAGAAATACTCAATCAAAATGCAAATTAAAAATAACTATTTGATTTCGTCTTACACCTATCAAAATGGCTAGAATAAAAAACTCAAGTGACAGCACATGCTGGAAAGGATGTAGACAAAGGCAAACACTCCTCCAGTGCTGGTGGGAATGAAAACTTTTACAACGACTTTGTAAATCAATCTGGAGCTTCCTCAGAAAATTTGGAATAGGGCTATCTCAGGACCCAGCTATACCATTCCAGGGTATATATTTAAAGAATGTTCCACCAAATTACAAATACATTTGCTCAACTGTGTTCTAAGATATCATTCTTAATGAAGCTTTTCTGCAGTTGTAGGGAGAAACCTCTCTTTTTATGTTAAGGTCCTATCATTTTAGTGTAATGTTCTGTTCCCTTTTTAATGGTCCCTCACCTTAAGACCCTTTCTCCTAATAAGTCTCATTCCTGAAGGCAATTTTGCTTCTTTTCTAAAACATTGATGGCTGCTCTAATCATACAGCTAATAATAGTGTAGCTGCTGTTATTTTTTTTTGTTCATTTTTAATTTGAGGAAAGAGGCACAAGCAATAACTATTTTGCTGAAGTACATACAGCCAGAGTGGGAGACTGGACACACTCTAGCAATTGAATGCTGCCTGTCAATCTACCCACTAAGTGGAGAAGTTGTCTCTTAGCAACTATTAATCTTTCATGTCTCACTGTTAGCTTGGCTAAATTTGCTCTTTCAGTGTGCAAAAGGCATGTTAATTCTCTTCTTTTTAGCTTCACTGTTGGCAATCCTATTTTTGTAGGTGCTCATGGATTGGCAATATGGATTATACCATTGTGCTTGAACTTTATAAATAAAAATAAGGCCAAGATTTTTTTCTTTAATGATTTCAATTTACAGTCATTTAACTATACCTGTGGTTTTCAATCTTCCTAATGCTACAATCTTTAACATAATTTCTTATATTGTAATGACACCCTAAGCTTAAAATTATTTTGTTCCTACTTCATAACTAATTTTGATGCTTTTATGAATTATAATGTAAATATATGATATACTGGATATCTGATATGTGAAAGGATTGTTTAACCCCTAAAGGGGTCACCACCCACAGGTTGAGAACCACTGAACTACACCACCCTAACATCTTAAAGAGAGTATGCTTGAAGCTTCACCCTGATTCACATGGGTGTAGGAGTATACACTATTTTATTTATTAAGTACAAAATCCTAAGTTTTGTGACCTCGTGCAGTAGTCTTTGAGTGTTTTTACTGTTGTTTCACTTTATAATCTATAACCAAATATTAATAAGTTGGTTTTAACTGAGAGCATTGTAAGTGTTGATCCAATAGTAAAGGTCTTCAGAATACTGAAGGCTTAATTATCAACATCACCATCCATCAAGTAACTTTTTTTTAATAAGAAGACACAAATATAAACAACAAGGAAGATACATTACCTCTCAAAGTACTTAGAGAATGCTATCATTTTTCCTTGAGATTTTCAGTTATAATTTCCTAACTGTAATATTCTAGGTTATAAAATCTTTTTTTTTCAATGCAGTTTATTCAGGAACCTTGAACAATCCTCGGACCCTGGGGAAAGCCAGCCCACAGCTTGAATAGCCTCTGGGTAGCCAACCCAGGCGTGCCACGTGGGCAATGCAAATAGGTCCACATACATGGAAGCAAGCCAGATCCTCAGCCTTAGCCCGATGTGGAATTGTTCGTGACAAAGAGCACTCACCATCGGGAAGGTGGAAGGCAGAAACCAGCTCCATCTTTAAGGCATAGCCTTCGCAGCTCTCTACAGTTCCCCCTTTTTGTTTTAGACGCATCAGGCAAGAGTAGAGGTCTGATCTCTGATATTAGAAATAAATTGGGACTTTGTACTGATGTTCATTTAGGTGTCATCTACCCAAAGAGCATGAGACCCGTCTGATACCTTTTTCTCAGAGGCGGGACCTGGGGCATCAACCCACATGCAATCAGACATGCTCTTCTCTGGGTCCAAAGCGGCTGACCCTGAGTGCAGTGCTTAGCCTCGCATCCTGAGCATAACATTTTAGCTTTTTATGGTATCCAACCATGCTTGGGGAGAATGTCCTGCTTCAATGGCTGTAAAGGCCTGAATGATCATGTCTGCATCACACTGTTGTGAGACTCTAATCTTGCATATATACCACAGGCAAACCAAGGAGACCAACACCAGAAGGCCTGCTAACGCTCCCATGCCCGCCCATTCCTTCAGATGATTCATGGCTGCAGCAATCCATGATGATAATCCTGTGGCTAGTCCTGCGTCCACTCTGGTAGAATTTACTGTGACAATGGCCACTCTCAGCTGCTCCATCGTAGTATCGAATTCTCCAGTCCAATTACCTAAAATATAGCTCTACAATTGTTTAGACAGATTTGCAGCACAGGAAAAATTCTCATGTTATGTGCTAGTGACTCAAAGTCCAGCATATTTTCATTGACAGCCAAGTTGAGCGATTTGCCCTAGGGTATCAATTTGCTCCTGCACGAGGTCAATCCTCTGATTGAACACCATCAAGCTTCCTTTTAGTTGAGCATTAATTCCTTTATGTACAACTAAGGCATGAGCTACATTGGCTACATGATTATTGAGGGTCTGAGCAGTCTGCCCAGTATGACTCATGGCTAATGCCCCGGTGGTAGCTCCAACAGCTGCCAATGAGATGGTAGTAACAATGGTGGCTGTAGTTCCAAGATCCCTTTTCTGTCTGAATACAGTCATAGCGTGAGGGGCATCAACGGGCACAGGAACCCAGTGAGGCATGCGAGTAACCAGGGCATACCTAAATTTACTAGCATTCCAGAATTGGGCAAAAAAGCAAGTATCATTACCACAAATACTTGGCTCTATCTGGCTAATAATGAATAAAAATGGGGGATATAGACAAACAGGTGTAGGCTTATAGGAAATATTATGAGAAGCCTTAACCCCCTCATTGGAACATCCTGCATCAGTTCTAGAAATAGCAGTGGTGATATCAGAGGTCTGAGTAGGTTCAGGAGACCATTGCCCCCAGGGGCGAGACGTGCTCCATGCCAATTGACTAACTCCATGTTTTCCTCCACTTTTGAAAGTCATTTAAGGTTCTTAAATTATTTTTTCCCTTTTTTTTAAATTTTTCATCAATTACACTTTATTCATTCTGCATCCCCCCATAAGCCCCGGCCTCCTCCCCTCCCAATCCCACCTTTCCTCCTCCCTCTGCATGCATGCCACTCCCCAAGTCCACTGATAGGGGAGGTTCTCCTCTCCTTTCTGATCTTAGTCCATCAGTTCACATCAAAAGTGGCTGCATTGTCCTCTACTATGGCCTGGTAAGGCTGCTCCCCCTCAGGAGGAGGTGACTAAAGAGCAGGCCAGTCAGTTCATGTCAGAGGCAGTCCCTCTTTACATTACTATGTAACCCAATTGGACTCTGAACTGCCCTGGGCAACATCTGTGCAGGGGTTCTGGGTTATCTCTATGAATAGTCCTTGGTTGGAGTATGAGTCTCTGGGAAGTTCCCTGTGTTCAAATTTTCTTGTTCTGTTGCTCTCCTTGTGGAGACCCTGTCCTCTCCAGCTCTTACTATTTCCCAGTTCTTACATAAAATTCCATTCACTCTGCCCAACAGTTTCCCATCAGCTTAGCATCTGCTTTGATAGTCTGTAGGGCAGAGAGTTTCAGAGGCCCTCTGTTGTAGGTTCCTAAGGTTGTTTCCTGTTTTCTTCTTCTTCTGATGTCCATCCTCTTTGTGTTTCCGGATGGGGATTGGACATTTTAGTTAGGGTCCTCTCTCTTGCTTAGTTTCTTTAGATGCACAGGTTTTAGTGGGTTTGTCCTATGTTGTATGTCTATATGAGTGAGTATATACCATGTGTGTCTTTTTGCTTCTGGGACAACTCACTCAGGATGATCCTTTCCAGATCCCCCCATTTACCTGCAAATTTCATGATTTCCTTATTGTTCATTGCTGAGTAATATTCCATTGTGTAGATGTACCACAATTTCTGCATCCATTCTTCAGTTGAGGGGCATCTGGGTTGTTTCCAGCTTCTGGCTATTACAAATAAAGCTGCTACAAACATGGTTGAGCAAATTTCCTTTTTGTGTGTTTGAGCCTCTTTTGGATATATGCTTAGGAGTGGTATGGGTGGATCTTGGGGAAGCACTATTCCTAGTTGTCTGAGAAAACGCCAGATTGATTTCCAGAGTGGTTGTACCAGTTTACATTCCCACCAGCAGTGGAGAAGGGTTCCTCTTTCTCCACAACCTCTCCAGCATGTGTTCTCACTTGAGTTTTTGATCTTGGCCATTCTCATGGGTGTAAGGTGAAATCTCAGGGTTGTTTTGATTTGCATTTCCCTAATGGCTAGTGAGGTTGAGCATTTCTTTAAGTGCTTCTCTGCAATTCGGTACTCCTCTACAGAGAATTCTCTATTTAGCTCTGTTCCCCATTTTTTAACTGGGTTGCTTGGTTTGCTGCTTTTCAGCTTCTTTAGTTCTTTATATATACTTGATATGAGTCCTCTGTCAGATAAAGGGTTGGTGAAGATTCTTTCCCAATCAACCAAAATTAATCAAAAGAGATGGAGAAGGACACTTCATACTCATCAAGGGAAAATTCCACCAAGAAGACATCACAATCCTGAACATCTATGCCCCAAATGCAAGGGCACCCACATTTGTGAAAGAAACATTGATAAAACTTAAACCACATATAGATACCCACACATTAATAGTGGGAGACTTCAACACCCCACTCTCAACAAAGGACAGGTCAACAAAACAGAAATTAAACAAAGAAACAATATCTCTAACAGAGGTCATGAATCAAATGGACCTCACAGACATTTACAGAACCTTACACCCAAACACAAAAGAATTTACATTCTTCTCAGCAACTCATGGAACCTTCTCCAAAATAGACCACATAGTTGGTCACAAAGAAAGCCTCAACAAATACAGGAAGATTGAAATAATCCCTTGTATAATGTCTGATCACCATGGAATAAAGCTGGATCTCAGTAACAACAGAAATAGCAAAAAGCCTACACATACATGGAAACTGAACAACTTGCTACTAAAAGACAGCTGGGTCAGGGAAGAAATAAAGAAAGAAACTAAAATCTTCCTAGAACTCAATGAATATGAAGACACAACATACCCAAACTTGTGGGACACAATGAAAACAGTGCTAAGAGGAAAGTTCATTGCACTAAGTGCCTTCAAGAAGAAATTTGAGACAGTGCATTCAAGCAACTTAATGGCTCATTTAAAAACCCTAGAAAAAAAAGAAGCAGACACACCAAGAACGAGCAGATGGCTGGAAATAATCAAACTCAGGGCTGAAATCAGTCAATTAGAAACAAATAAAACAATTCAAAGAATCAATGAAACCAAGAGCTGGTTCTTTGAGAAAATCAACAAGATAGACAAACCCTTAGCCAAGCTAACTAAAAGGCAGCGAAACACCATCCAAATCAACAAAATCAGAAATGAAAAGGGGGACATAACTACAGACACTGAGGAAATCCAAACAATCATTAGGACTTACTTCAAAAGTCTATATGCCACAAAACTTGAAAATCTAAATGAAATGGACAATTTTCTTGATCGATTCCACTTACCAAAGCTAAATCAGGACCAGGTAAATCAATTAAATAATCCGATATCTCCCAAGGAAATAGAAGCAGTCATCGAAAGTCTCCCATCCAAAAAAAGCCCAGCACCTGATGGTTTCAGCGCAGAATTCTACCAGACCTTCAAAGAAGAGCTAACACCAATTCTCTTCAAACTATTCCACAAAATAGAAACAGAAGGAACATTACCAAACTCATTCTAGGAAGCCACAGTCACCTTGGTACCTAAACCTCACAAATACTCAACAAAAAAAGAGAATTTCAGGCCAATCTCCCTTATTAACATTGATGCAAAAATACTCAACAAAATACTCGCAAACCGAATACAAGAACACATCAAAGATATCATCCAACATGACCAAGTAGGCTTCATCCCAGGTATGCAGTGTTGGTTCAATATACGGAAATCCATCAATGTGATCCACCATATTAACAAATTGAAAGAAAAAAACCACATGATTTTCTCCCTAGATGCTGAAAAATCATTTGACAAAATCCAACATCCATTCATGTTTAAAGTATTGGAAAGATCAGGGATACAAGGCACATATCTAAACATAGTAAAGGCGATATACAGCAAACCTATAGCCAACATCAAACTGAATGGAGTAAAACTTAAAGCAATCCCACTGAAATCAGGGACAAGACAAGGCTGCCCACTCTCTCCATATCTCTTCAACATAGTTCTGGAGGTCCTTGCTAGAGCAATAAGACAGTTGAAGGAGATCAAGGGGATACAAATTGGAAAGGAAGAAGTCAAATTATCACTATTTGCAGATGATATGATAGTATACGTGAGTGACCCCAAAACTCTACCAGGGAACTCCTACAGCTGATAAACACCTTGAGCCAAGTGGCCAGATACAAAATTAACTCAAAAAAATCAGTAGCCCTCCTGTATACAAAAGACAAAAGGGCTGAGAAAGAAATTAGGGAAACAACACCCTTCACAATAGCCACAAATGACATAAGGTACCTCGGAGTAACCCTAACCAAGGAAGTCAAAGACTTGTATGAAAAAAATTCAAATCTCTGAAGAAAGAACTAGAAGAAGATATGAGAAGATGGAAAGATCTCCCATGCTCATGGCTTGGTGGGATTAACACAGTAAAAATGGCCATCTTACCAAAAGCAATCTACGGATTCAATGCAATGCCCATCAAATTACCAACACAATTCTTTACAGACCTGGAAAGAAAAATTCTCAACTTCATATGGAATAACAAGAAACACAGAATTGCTAAAACAATCCTCTACAATAAAAGATCTTCTGGAGGTATCTCCATCCCTGATCTTAAGTTGTACTATAGAGCAACAGTTTTAAAAACTGCATGGTACTGGCATAGAAACAGAATGGTGGATCAATGGACCCGAACAGAGGACCCAGAAATAAATCCACACACTTATGGATACCTGATATTTGACAAAGACACCAAAACCATACAGTGGAAAAAAGATAGCATCTTCAACAAATGGTGCTGGTCCAACTGGATGTCTACATGTAGAAAAATGAAAATAGATCTATACTTATCACCCTGCACAAAACTGAAGTCCAAGTGGATCAAAGACCTCAACATAAAACCAGATGCATTAAATCAGCTTGAAATAAAAGTGGGGAATACCCTAGAACTCATTGGTACAGGGGAAAACTTTCTGAACAGAACTCCAACAGCGCAGGCTCTAAGAGCAACAATCAATAAATGGGACCTCATGAAACTGAAAAGCTTCTGCAAAGCAAAGGACACCGTCACCAAAACACAGTGACTGCCTATAGATTGAGAAAGAATCTTCACCAACCCTTTATCTGTCAGACTTATCAGATATCAGATATTAATCTGTCAGGACTTATCAGATATTAGAATGGCTACTCCTGCTTGCTTCTTGCGTCCATTTGCTTGAAAAGCCGTCTTCCATCCCTTTACCCTCAGGTAAAATGTCTATGTTTGTGACTTAGGTGTGTTTCTTGTATACAACAGATTTCTGGGTTTTGTTTACGCATCCATTCTGTTAGTCTGTGTGTTTTTATTGAAGAATTAAGTCCATTGATATTGAGAGAGAGTAATGACCAGTGGCTGTTAGATACTTTGAATTTGATGTTGGCTGTGGTCATACGGTTGTGTGCTTGGTTGCTTTTTGTTTTACTGTAGTGGGGTTATTTATTTCCTGTGTTTTCTTGAATGTAGCTAGCTTTCTTGGGTTGTGTTTTCCCTTCCAGTGTCTTCTGTAATGCTGAATTTGTTTGTAGGTATTTTTGAAATTTGTTTTTGTCATTGAATATCTTGTTTTCTCTGTCTATGAGGACTGAGAGTTTTGCAGTGTATAGTAGCCTGGGCTGACATCTGTGTTCTCTTAGGGTCTGCATGATATCTGTCCAGACCCTTCTGGCTTTCATAGTCTCTGTTGAAAAGTCAGGTGTGATTCTAATGGGTTTGCCATTATATGTTACTTGACCTTTTTCTCTTTTAGCTTTTAGTATTTTTTCTTTGTTCTGTATACTTACAGTTTTGAATATTATGTGGCGGGAGGATTTTCTTTTCTGGTCTAATTTATTGGGTGTTCTATAGGCCTCTTGTATGCTTATTTGCCTCTCCTTTATGTTGGGGAAATTTTCTTCAATGATTTTGTTGAAAATATTTTCTGGGCCTTGGTGCAGGGAATCTTCTTTTTCCTCTATTCCTATTATTCTTAGGTTTTGTCTTTTTATGTTGTCTTGAATTTCTTGGACGGTCTGTGCCAGGAATTTTTTAGATTTAACATTTTCTCTGACAGATACATCTATTTCTTCCTTTGTATCTTCCACACCTGAGATTCTTTCTTCCATTTTTTGTAGCCTATTAGTTATGCTAACCTCTGTATTTCCTGCTTTCTTCCCTAAGTTCTTTCTCTCCACAATTTCTTTTAAATTTTTCCAATTCTATCTTCAGGTCTTGAGGTATTTTGTTGGTTTCCTTCCCCTGTCTGACTGTATTTTCATGTTTTTCCATCAATTCCTTCAGGTGTTTGTTTGAACAATGCAGTGTTTCTTTTATTTCATTTCGTGATTTAAGCATTTCCTCTCTAAAGGCCACATACTTTTTGGCTTCAGCTTCTTCTATTTCTTTTCGTATTTTGTTTGTTTCCTCTGTTATCGTCTTCTTGAGCATAGATGTTAGGTCGTCTCCTTGAATTTCATTTATGCGTGGGTGTAAGACTATTTGCCCCTGGATAATTGGGTTCTGGAGATGCCATGATGCTCTGGCTTTTGTTGGTTGAACTTTTACACTGTCCTCTACCCACTGAGCTATCTTAGTTGTTTGAATTTAGTTTCTGGTTGTTCCTGGACTGTTGTAGTGGAGAGAATCCCTTTGGCAGGAAGATGGTTTTTCCTAAAAGAAGCCTTCCCAGCTTTTTGGGTATAGTCCCTGGATGTCTGGTGTTTTTCAGGAGTTGCTACAGTTCACCTCAGGCATAGAGACCTGGGTGGTAACTGTGGTCCTGATTAGTCAAGAGGGCTCTCCTCTCACCGGGAGAAGTCCTGGAGACAGCTGCCCTCCTTCTGGGTTTCTTTCTGTAAATTTAGTGATCAGCTGCGGTAATCTGTGGTGGGTGAGTACTGCTCTGGTGTCTTGGGGCACTCAATTCTGTCTGTTTGCAATCTGCAGTCTGCTAGACTTTCCCTAGGTGACCCCAGCAGCATAGTTTCTTCCTTCTCTGTGGGGTCCTCTCCGGACAGGCGTTCCCAGTCCCTGTTGTACTGGGGCGCACAGCTTGTCTGTACCGCTGAGCTGAGCACAAAGCTCTCTTCGCGCGGCAGGAGCTCAGCTGTGATGGCGGCAGAGACCTTCTGGGGAGAGACTGGGTGACCTGCGATCAGACCCACAACCCTGCTTCCCTATGGGTTCCCCCCGTGACTGAGACTCCCAGTCTCAGGTACCCTTGTGCCCATGGATCAGCCTGGGAAAGTGGCTGGGACATGCCCGCTTGCGGTTCCAGCCCGGAGACCCAAAGCCTGCATTACCCGGGATTTCTTCCGGGTTCTGGCTGGGTAGCCGTGAGTGGACCTGACCAATTCCCATGCCGTGGGAGCCTCCCCTCACCTGGGAAACATGATCGATGTAGTTTCAGGGCCCTGAGTTCAGTCTCCTGGTCTCTGCACGGAAAGTGCTGTCCTGCTCCTAAGACGCGCTTTTTTCCCGGCGCCACCATCTTGGCTCCCCTCCCCTTTTTTTTGCTGTGTAATACTCCATTGAATAGATGTACCACAATTTCTGGATCCATTCTTTAGTTGAGGGGCATCTGGGCTGTTTCCAGTTTCTGGCTATAACAAATAAAACTGCTACAAACATGGTTGAGCAAATGTCCTTATGGTGTACTTGAGAATCTTTTGGATACATGCCTAGGAGTGGTATAGCAGGATCTTGAGGAAGCACTATTCCTAGTTGTCTGAGAAAACACCAGATTGATTTCCAGAGTGGTTGTACAAGTTTACATTCCCACCAGCAGTGGAGAAAGGTTTGCCTTTCTCCACAACCTCTCCAGAATGTGTTGTCACTAGAGTTTTTGATCTTGGCCATTCTGATGGGTGTAACATGGAACTCAGGGTTGTTTTCATTTACATTTACTTAATGGCTAAAGATGTTGAGCATTTCTTTAAGTGTTTCTCTGCCATTTGATATTCCTCTACAGAGAGTTCTCTGTTTAGCCCTGTTCCCCATTTTTTAAGTGGATTACTTGGTTTGCTGCTTTTCAGCTTCTTTAGTTCTTGATATATACTGGATATGAGTCCTCTGACAGATAAAGGGTTGGTGAAGATTCTTTCTCAATCTATAGGCAGTCACTGTGTTTTGGTGACAGTGTCCTTTGCTTTGCAGAAGCTTTTCAGTTTCATGAGGTCCCATTTATTGATTGTTGCTCTTAGAGCCTGTGCTGTTGGTGTTCTGTTCAGGAAGTTTTCTCCTGTACCAATGAGTTCTATGGTATTCCCCAATTATTTTTTGAGCTGATTTAATGTTTCTGGATTTATGTTGAGGTCTTTGATGCACTTGGACGTCAGTTTTGTGCAGGGTGATAAGTATAGATCTATTTTCATTTTTCTACATGTAGACATCCAGTTGGACCAGCATCATTTGTTGACAATTTTCTTGATAGATTACACTTACCAAAGCTGAATCAGGACCAGGTAAATCAATTAAATAGTCATATATCCCCCAAGGAAATAGAAGCAGTCATTGAAAGTCTCCCATCCAAAAAAAGCCCAGGACCTGATGGTTTCACCGCAGAATTCTACCAAACCTTCAAAGAAGAGCTAACTCCAGTTCTCTTTAAACTATTCCATAAAATAGAAACACAAGGAACATTACCAAACTCATTCTATGAAGCCACAGTCACCTCGGTACCTAAACCTCACAAAGACCCAACAGAAAAAGAGAACTTCAGGCCAATCTCCCTTATGAACATTGATGCAAAATTCCTCAACAAAATACTCGCAAACCGAATACAAGAACACATCAAAGTTATCATCCACTACGACCAAGTAGGCTTCATCCCAGGTATGCAGGGTTGGTACAATAAATGGAAATCCATCAATGTGATCCACCATATTAACAAACTGAAAGAAAAAAACACATGATAATCTCCCTAGATGCTGAAAAAGCATATGACAAAATCCAACATCCATTCATGTTTAAAGTAAAGGAGAGATCAGGGATACAAGGCACATATCTAAACATAGTAAAGGCGATATACAACAAGCCTATAGCCAACATCAAACTGAATGGAGAGAAATTTCAAGCAATCCCACTGAAATCAAGAACAAGACAAGTCTGCCCACTCTCTTCAACATAGTTCTGGAGGTCCTTGCTAGAGCAATAAGACAGTTGAAGGAGATCAAGGGGATACAAATTGGAAAGGAAGAAGTCACATTATCACTATTTGCAGATTATATGATAGTATACATGAGTGACCCCAAAAAGTCTACCAGGGAATTCCTACAGCTGATAAACATCTTCAGCAAAGTGGCCAGATAAAAGAATTAAGTCAAAAAAATCAGTAGCCCTCCTGCATACAAAAGACAAAAGGGCTGAGAAAGCATTTAGGGAAACAACACCCTTCACAATAGCCACAAAGGACATAAAGTACCTTTGAGTAACCCAACCAAGCAAGTCAAAGACTTGTATGAAAAAACTTTCAAGTCTCTGAACAAAGAAATAGAAGAAGATATCAGAAGATGGAAAGATCTCCCATGCTCATGGCTTGGCAGGATTAACATAGTAAAAATGGTCATCTTACCAAAAACAATCTACAGATTCAATGCAATTCCCATCAAATTACCAACACAATTCTTTACAGACCAGGAAAGAAAAATTCTCAACTTCATATAGAATAACAAGGAACCCAGAATTACTAAAACAATCCTCTACAATAAAAGATCTTCTGGAGGTATCCCTGATCTTAAGTTGTACCATAGAGCAATAGTTTTAAAAATGGCATGGTACTGGCATAGAAACAGAATGGTCAATCAACAGAACTGAACAGAGGACCCAGAAATAAACCCACACACTTATGGACACCTGATCTTTGACAAAGATGCCAAAACTGTACAATGGAAAAAAGATAGCATATTCAACAAATAGACTTTTAGGGTAGAGAAAATATGTTTAAATGATATACTCACAGTCATAAACCATGGTGGAAAAATAACCCTCCTCCTGTCAGACTTATTCTCAGGCTTTAGATAGCCAAGAATTTCTCCTCATTATGGATCTAGGACAATTCAGCAAGTTAAATGAAAATTGCAATGAGATATCTAGCTATGAGAAGTCTTGCTCATGTTTATTGTGCAATTCAGTCAGCTTTTTAATGAATAAATAGACAATTTCCCCAATGGTTTAGCAAGCACATCTGACATTTGAACACTTTGAATTTCATCATAAAATATGGCAAATAATTAATTTTTCTTTTCTTTAAATAAGTTTACTTATATTCAAATACTTCTGAATCTTTCAAAGATAATACAGATATCCACTATTATTAATATTGAATCAGATATATACTAACAAGGTAGAGCCCTAAGGCTTGCACTAGGACTGTGGTCATAGAAAATTTCACTTCTCTCTATGTGTTTTATGTTTATCTTAACAACAATTAAAATCTTGATTTATCAAATAAATAGTTTTTCTTCTACATTCCATTCCATTAGAGTAGACTTGCACAGTTAGTGCAGCGACAGGTATGTGCACTGGATAAAATGTATCCACAATGATTATGGTTAGATTTTGCAGAAAAAAATGTAAAAACTCAAGAGCAGTTTCTAAAATCCTTGATTCAGAGGAGCCACGATTTTTCTCAGTTGCTTTTTCTTTCTTCTAAGGTAGCAGTGCTTTGGAGCATGCACTGCTATGGGCATCTGAGTGAGATAAATTGCTCATATAAGCAAATGATTCCACAATGCAATTTGAAGAACAATCACAAAACATGGGGATGGATCTGTATGTGTACACACATAGAATTATATCTGTCTGTACAAACAAACAACAGTATCAAGTGTTTTTACATTCAGCAAATGATTATCAAGATACATTCCATTATTGTTGATCTCTTTCATGTGTTTTAATTAAAACTCATAACCATGCTTGAATGATAATATACAGATGCTGAGACTAAAGAAAAAAGAGTGGCGCTAAGAAATGAGGGTCTAGTGAATTAACCGTAGATAGCAAGAAAAAAGTTCGACTATCAAGGGCATATTAAATTCAGATATCATATCAGTTTGTATTGTCTTTGAATTATCTTTAGTCTATATGTTGAGGCAAAAAAAAAGTAAAACAGAATACAGTGTGTCGTTGATAATACCTGAAGTTATATGACAAGGTTTACTAAGCATGATAACTAGTAAGTCTGGTGACAAATGTTTGACATGAAAATTGACAGACACTGCTTCACCACCTCTCTTCATCTTTATTAACAGGATACAACTTTGATCTGAGAGTCCATATCCAGGAAAAAGTTTATTTTTCCCAGATTTCCTTGCAACTAAGAGTGGACATGTGACTGGTACTAAATAGTGAGATGGAAATGGAAATATCTCTGAAGACTGAGCTTTATGTCTTTTTCACAGAAGAAAAGATCTTGAAAGGTTAGAAGGGCCCGAATTCTTGAGATGGCTTCTCAAACATCTATCTCATCCTTCAAATTTCACTTAATGTGAAAAGAAGTAAAAATTTTAATTAAACTACCAAACTTGAATTTCTATTACATGTAAAGGGATCAAAACATATTAGCCAAAGTGACCATTACTATCAGTTGTGGGAAGACATCTCTTGGGGAGTGAAAAGAAGCATCTTTTTGTCCCAGGTAGAGAGGGCACCAACAGACCGAAGATGATTCCACCCAAATCCACTTTGGGGAACTAATGAG
This sequence comes from Meriones unguiculatus, assembly GCF_030254825.1. NCBI lineage: Eukaryota > Metazoa > Chordata > Mammalia > Rodentia > Muridae > Meriones > Meriones unguiculatus. The sequence continues at coordinate 49,157,006 of NC_083360.1, read as the reverse complement.
TTTACTGGAGGTACTCCAACTCTTTGTATCTTTTAAAGGCAATCACACTGCCTGTAGACCCCTATGAAAGTTACCAGCCTTTGTGCTCTTAAAGAATCTCTAGCTAGGCATAACTGATATGTAACTTCAAGGAATGGAGGGACCTCTGGAGGGGTCCTGAGCCCTGTGATCCTCTTTGCTCTGCCCAGGGGAGAGGGGAAATATTGATAGATATGATCTGGTGAGGGTCACTTTCAAGTAGTCAGCTTCTCTAATATAAAATGGCAACCATCACATCCATCATGTAGGAAAGAGTTACATGACAAGGGTTAGTTTGTGTTTTACAATCTGGAAAGATCAGTTTCTGTGGGACCTGGCATTTCCAGATAGCCTCTGAGCTCAGTATGGGATGGAAATCTCCCTTTCTTCACCTGAACTGAAGAGCCCCAGCTCTTATAAGGAGCATCGCATAGCCCTTAGGGAAATTATGAGCCCAGCCTGTTCCAGATAAGAAACCTGTTTACCTGGGGAATCCTGGAAACATTCAACCTATATCAGTGAGATGTATTGGTGTCTTGGCTTTCAACCAATGGTCTTTAATCATACTTGGAGTTCTTCGCCCAACCCATAGGCTAATTAAGTACTACTTTCTCTCTGTTATGATATGATTGTATTACTGTTTCTAAATCAAGCATCCCTGGCACCTATAGCTCCAGAAAAATCAAACACATTCACCCTCAAAACACCTCCTGTTGTCCAAGGTTTGTAAGTCCCAGATTTCACAGGAAATAAACTTATTGCATGCTCCATGTTACCAACAGCTTTTTGCTATGACTTTCTGAGATTTGTCAGTTATTCTGGGAAAGGAAGGGATCCCCTCTTACCTCAATTTCACTGCTGAACTCTTGGGGTTTGGCATCCAGCCAGGCTGGCCATACCTGCCTTAGTCAATACCCAAGCCTGCCCAACCACCTCCAGCTTGGTTCAGTCCTGCTCTCCTGCCATTAATACTTAACCAAAAGACTGAAACACTTTGGTATGGTCATATGTTTTTGGAACTCTTAGGTTTCCACTGAAATCTTATGCAGGTAATCTATTTAAAAGAGCTAATCATAACACCCAGTGGAAAACTCATTTCCACCAAACCTGGTGAGACTGGAAGCTTTGCCTAGCAGCACAGCCCTTGGCCTGAGTGCTCTAGCCATTCCTGGGAGAAACAGAACCTTTGGACTCGAGGTTCCTCTGTTTCTTCCCAAAAGCCAACAGGGTTTGGACAGTCTCACTAGCAAAACATGTTTCTAGCATGGTGCTCAGCCTGGCAGCAGTGTCAGAGGAAAACAAATTTGGGTCACACTGTGTAAAATTATACAGAGAGTATTTTCCAATTGCTTTTTGATCTTAATGGCTTCAAGAAAGAAAGTTCATGCTGTTTTTAGTGCATTGTAAACAACTCTCTAAAATTTAGTGTTCCTTTTTGTGAAACACTAAGATTAACTTAGGTTCATAGCTTGTGTCCAGTATAATTATCTAGCTAAATTTTAATGATATTATTTCTACAAATTTCCCTTTTACTCATATTCTGTTTATTGAGGATAATAGATTTTCAGTTATATGTGAATTACTGTTTCCATATAAAATTAATAAAATGTGAATTGACTTAAGGAAAAGTATTAATCATAAGCAAAATGCTATAGAGGAAGAACTTTTCTTAAAAAAACTAGCATGTACTCACTCATATAGATATGTAATATAGGATAAACCTACTAAAATCTGTACATCTAAAGAAACTAATCAAGAGAGAGGACCCTGACTAAAATGCTCAATCTCCATCCTGAAAGGCAAAGAGGTAGGACATCAGAAGAAGAAGAAAATAGGAAACAAGGTAGAAACCCCACGGAAGGCCTCTGAAAGGCTCTGCCCTGTAGACTATCAGAGCAGATGCTGAGACTTATGGCAACTGTTGTGCAGAGTGCATGGAATCTTATGAAAGAAGTGGGAAATAGTAAGATCTGGAGAGGACAGGAACTCCACAAGGAGAGCAACAGAATCAGAAAATTTGAACACAGGGGTCTTCCCAGAGACTCATACTCCAAACAATTATCATGCATGGAGATAACCTAAAACCCCTGAACAGATGTAGCCCATGGCAGTTTAGTGTCCAAGTGGGTTCCATAGTAATGGGAAGAGGAACTGCCTCTGACATAATCTGATTGGCCTGCTCTTTGATCACCTCCCCCTCAGGGGGGAGCAGCCTTACCAGGCCACAGTAGATGACAATGCAGCCACTCCTGATGAGATCTGATAGACTAAAATCAGAAGGAAGGAGAGGAGGACCTCCCCATCAGTGGACTTGGGGAGGGGCATGCGTGAAGAAGGGGTGGGAGGGTGAGATCAGGAGAGGAGGAGGGAGGGGCTTATGGGGGGGATACAAAGTGAATAAAGTGTAATTAAGTAAAAAACTTAAAAAAGAAAGAGAAACAAAACAAAAATGAAAATAAAATACTATGTAAAGACTAGATTGCATTGAGTCCTAGGTGAACTAAATTTTAGTTGGGTACATGTTCAGTTTTCTATTTTTTACAGAAATCTGAACAGAGTTTAGCCTGTTGGAAAAATGTTGCTAGTACTAAGTGCTTATTCAGTTTTCACAACACATGCACAGTTACATTCAGCTCACACTTCACTGTGATCAGAACACTGCAGGTCTGTTGTATTGTCTCTACCTCAGATACCAAAGTTTTAGTCCAAATCATCTCATATATGCAAATTCTAAAACTTATTCCAAACAGTATTCATCAGTATTTATGTTAAAAAAAAACTGTAGAAAAGAGCTGAAGAAATATTCTCTGGAGATAAAACTGAAGAATTATGAACTAGGATCATTGACATGGTAGCTTGAAATTTACTAAAATTTGATAACAAATACTATCATGACAGACTTTTCTTATATTTAGTCTCCCTCTTTTTGTTTACAACATCAAAGATGGCTAATCATGCAAAGGGTATTTGTTGTTGTATATTACCCCTAAATTGGAGAAATTTCAAATATATCCAATATTAGATAAAATATTACTATGAAAACATAAATTATATTACAAGGTTAAATTGTATAGTGTTTTTGAAAAAGCAAGACTGTGTTGTCATGAAAAAGAAACACTTAATATGGTAAATCACAGCTTCTGATTTTCAGGTTTCACCTTTTTCTCCCACAGTCACCACAATGCTCACACAATCACCACAAGAAGTTTTATTAGAGTTGATGAAACTGAAAATTTACCCATGAAGAAAAAGAGTTTTGATTAACTTTATTACAAAATGTTACTATTTTAAAAAATTTGAACAGAGTTTCTTTTTAAGTTATGTGCTGCCTGTTTGTGGTGGCTGTAGTCATCACACCTTTAAAAATATATGGAAGTACACAGTGAAAACACAGTCATAGACTGATGTCTATAGTAGAAGAAAAATATAAAACATTGAAACAAAAATAAGTGATCTGAAGAAATGGCTCAGAAACTGAGTGCTTCTTGCTTTTACAAAGAACCTAGGTTCAATTCTCAGTAACGACATGAGTATAACTGTCCATAACTCCAGTTTTCAGAGATGCATATCTCTCTTCTGTCTTTTGAAGACACCTGGTACACATATGCTGCCTATACTTAAATGCAGGCAAAGCACTTGTACACATAAAATAAAAATAAACTGTTTTTAAAGATGAAGATAAGGGGCTGTTGGTGCTGAAACTGTCTGGTTCTTCCACAACATGAGATAAGACCAAACTAAAGAATGGCTAGAGTCAACATAGCTAAGGTAGAGGCCAAGGGCCTAGACAAGACTGGAGCATTCCAAGGCTGCAGAGACTGTTGTAAAATGAGGACCTTGAGAGCTACACATTATCTCAAGATTATATCTTATTTTAAAATACTTGCGTCTCTTTGTGTCTGTGTGTTCAGTGTATGAATTGGTTTTCCAGCAAGCTTCAACAATGCGCATGTCTCCAGCACTGGGGTTGCAGATACATGTGATCATCTCTGATTATTTTATGTGGATTCTGTAAGTTCAAACCCAAATCTCATGCTTGCATCGAATTCTTGCCCACAAAAGCTCTTCCTCATCTCATAAAAATTCTTATTCAATACCTACATGAATGAGAAATATATAATAAGAACAGCAGTCTTAGTTGGACTTAGTAGATACCCTGTCTTCGTCAACTAGAATGTCACACACACACACCAGAGGACACTGAATGTTAAATTTTAACATAATTGGTGAAAAATAGGTCTTGAGATCGATATTTATCCCAACCATTTTCAACTAAGCTGATATTTTCTGGAATATAGCATATTCCTGGAAAATTCTAGATCCGTTCAATTCAATATAAATTCATCTCTTACCCTTTATTCTCTGGGTTATGTCAAAACAAAAAGTCCATTGAAAAACTGCACACATATATTTTGGAAATAGATAATAAGCCATCTGGTAAATGGTGCTATCCCAGAAAAAGACAGTTTAGGAAAAATACCACTAAATATGGAGAAAAGAAGAAACCCACCGGGCAAGCCTTTGCTGCAGGAAACAACAACAGCTGTGAGTTTCAGACTGGAGATAGTTTGTCTTGTCCCTACGAATCTTGAAATGACTCTTACTCTGTGGTGTAAAAAAACAAGGCACAATGGGAATGCTGACTGTTCTGTATATAATACTCACTGTCTGCTAAGTGATAACACTGCCCAGTTGCACCTGAAACTATAAAACAAAGGGATTCACTTCACACTTAGATCAGAATATTTGTGCAGCATGGGCTGTTTTGAAGAGTGGCAAGGCACAGGTGAATAGATGGGAGTAGTGGGATTCAAAACTTGATCCTACATCAAAGAGTCATTGCTGGAGTGAATGTGCTACCGCCAACTCATGGGATGTAAAGCTAGCTTTAAATGTATCAGCAATAATTGACACAGTCTTCAGAGAAAGGAATGACTCTCATGTTGAGGCCACACATCACTGTGTTTACTTAGAAGCTGAGTTGATGACAGGTTCCAGATTACATTCAGGAGGACATAAGAATATCGGAAAGGGGGGAGGGGATCCAAGATGGCAGCACTGGGCCTACACTTTTTCTCACCAGCAGCAGTATTTCAGCATAGCAGGATCAGCACAGGGACCAGCAGTCAGAACTCTCCACCTTAAAACACAAGTAATGGTGTTTCCCAGGTGAGAGGATACCCCACAGTGGGGGATCCAATCAGCTTCAACTCACCCACCTAAACCATGGAAGAGGTCCCGTTTCCACCAGGCACTTGGTCGCCAGCCCAGATCTACATGCCAGCATGCTCTGATCACTGTCCCAGACAAAACTGTGGGTCCCACAACAGCAGAGACTGGGATTTCCCTTCGAGAGATAAACCCACAGTGCAGGACACAATCAGGACCGACCTTAGGTCACCCAGACAATCTCTGGAAAAGACCTGGGGTTCCACAGGCACAAAGTAGCTAGCCAAGAGCCAAGCCAGGCACACAGGCACCAGCACAGAGTCCTGCTGGCATGCCTGACTCACTGCACCAGATAGAACTGTGGGCCCCAGGGTACCAGAGACTGAGTTGCTTTGTTGGGTAACCCACAGAGAGGGGAAGAGCAGGTCTGATCTCAGAGCACTCAGCCAATACCACCACCCAGAAAAGGTCTCAGGAAAAATTATCCAGTTTTGTAAGACACCCAGGCATCCAATCGCCACAAAGGCAGAGCCACATGCATCTGTGCCTGCGGGTTCTATTCTCCATCCCAGACAGAACTACAGTCCCCAAAGCACAGTCTGGGTGTCCCTCTCAGGAGGAAACCCCACAGCAAGGGGATTATCACTTCCAATGATAAGGACACCCAGCTCCAGAAGACTTTCTGGATTCTCATAGGCTCTAGGCTCTAGCCTTCTACTGCAGGCATGAGCGCCATGCTCACCTGCCATTACTGAGTACCTCTAGGGCACTGGGGTGCATAGGTACATCCTCAGACCTACAAAAGCCGGAGCACCATTAGAGCAGCGCTCAGATATCCCTAGCTAAACTGACAAAACTGTGGGATCCCTGGTTCTTCAAGAGGGCTACACCCAACAATAACACCTTAAGAGCAACAGCTGCAGCTCACTAATTTAAGAAAAAGAAACCCAGCAACAAAGCAGCCATCACCAGAACCTCTCCTGATGAGAGGAGAGCCTTCATGAACATGTCAGTTAGGTCCATATGCCTGAAGTGAACTGTGACAATTCCTGAGAAGCATGACCAGTCAGTTGACCATACCCAAAAGGCTGAGGAGATCTCCTTCAGAACCCCACCAAGTGGATTCTCACCACTCCAGGATCCAGCAGGTACCAGAAATTGACAAACAACACCTGAGACAGAGAGATGGGTAAAGGCCAGCAAAAAAGCATAACCAACAAAAGGCAAAGCAATATGGTATTTCCAGAACCCCAGTTATCGAGGGGCAAGTATCCCTGGACACCCTAACATAAGTGAAATTCAAGAAGATGATCATACATCTATGCTTGTGAAGAGGTTAATGGATGAAGCAAATAAAATGCATAAAGTATTAGAGGAGGATATAGTAAAACAGATTATGGCCATCTGTAAAGAAATACAGGGAGATGCATCCAAACAGTTTGTGGCTTTCAGAGAGGAAATGATTAACTCACTAAAAGAAATAAAAGAAACAGAGGAATGTTCAAACAAACAGATGAAGAAATTGAAGAAAAAACAGGAAAATATAGTCAGGTGAAGGAAATCAATCTGAAGATAAATTGGAACAATTAAAGAAAACACAAATGAGTGAAATCATCGACAGTGAGAACCTAGGAAAGAAAACAGGAACTACAGAAGTAAGCATAACCAACAGACTACAAGAAATGGAAGAAAGAATCTCATGTGTGAAAGATACAATGGAAGAAATCGATGTATCTGTCAAAGAAAATAATAAATCTACAAAATTCCTGACACAAATCATCCAAGAATTCCAAGACAATATAAAAAGACAAAACCTAAGAATAATAGGAATGGAGGAAAAAGAAGATTCCCTCCCCCAAGGCCCAGAAAATCATAGAAGAAAATTTCCCCAACTTAAAGGACAGGCCAATAAGAATACACGAAGCCTACAGAACACCTAATAAATTAGACCAGAAAAGAAAAATCTCCCCTCACACAATAATCAAAACAGTAAGTATACAGAACAAAGAAAGAATACTAAAAGGTACAAGGGAAAAAGGCCAAGTACATATAATGGCAAACCCATCAGAATCACACCTGACTTCGCAAAACAGAGACTTTTAAAGCCAGAAGGGCCTGGATGGATATCATGCAGACCCTAAGAGAACATAGATGCCAGCCTAGGCTACTACACCCAGCAAAACTCTCATTCCTCATAGATGGAGAAAAGAAGATATTCAAGGACAAAAACAAATTTCAACAATACCTACACACAAATCCAGCGTTACAAAAGATACTAGAAGGGAAAATACCACCCAAGAAAACTAACTACTTGAAGAAAACACAGTAAACAAATAAGAAAAAGTAGCCAAACACGTAAGCACACTACCACAGCCAACATCAATATCAAAGGATCTAACAGTCACTGGTCATTAATCTCCCTCAACATCAATGGACTCAATTCTCCAATAAAAAAAAAAAACACAGACTAACAAAATGGATGCATAAACAAGACCCACCAATCTGTTGCATAGGAGAAATGCACCTAAATCAAAAAAGATAGACATTACCTGAGAGTAAAGGGCTGGAAGACAGTTTTCCAAGCAAATGGACCCAAGAGACAAGCAGGAGTAGCCATTCTAATGTCTAATAAAGTAGACTTTCAATCAAAATCAATCAAAAGAGATAGAGAAGGACACTTTATACTCATCAAGGGAAAAATCCACCAGGAAGATATCACAATCCTGAACATCTATGCCCCAAATGCAAGGGCACCCACATTTGTAAAAGAAACATTAATAAAACTTAAACCACACAGAGACCCCCACCCATTAATAGTGGGAGACTTAAACAACCCACTCTCAACAAAGGACAGGTGAACAAAACAGAAATTAAACAAAGAAACAATAACTCTGACAGAGGTCATGAATCAAATGGATCTAACAGACATTTACAGAACATTTCACCCAAACTCAAAAGAACTTAGCCTCTTCTTTGCACCTCATGGAACCTTCTCCAAATTAGACCATATAGTTGGTCATAAAGCAAGACTCAACAGATACAAAAAGATGGAAATAATCCCTTGTATCCTATCTGATCACCATGGACTAAAGCTGGACCTCAATGACAGAAATACCAAAAGGCCTACACACACATGGAAACTGAACAACTTGCTACCGAAGAGTTTAAGTTAGCCTGAATATAACTCCACTTTGAGATAAAGATCTTGACTGGGATCTGAATTCAGGTACCAGGAAATATTACAGAATGTACACCTGGCAGGAAAAAAGTTAACTGTCCTAGCAACAGCCTCCAGTAAATATAACAGAATAAATGCTTCATAGAAAATAGAGACAAATTCCCTGGCAATAATCAATGGGAATCAGTTGAGAATCTGATGGGAAAATTCTCCCCAGTGTTTCAGATATGGTTTAGAAAAATAGCCATTGTGATTATATGCTTTAGTTGTTTGGTTGTGTGCCTCAGAAAAGATCACCCCGCCCTGCTAAACTTCACCCAATTCTGTAACGCCAAGGCTTGTGCTTGCTGCGGTAGAAACATCCTGATTTTTTTCCTTAAAAAATCCTCTTCACTCAGAGCTCAAGTTCCCACCTCTCTTCTGCTGCATCAGTGAGACTTGGGTCTTGAGTTCGATTGCTCTCATAATAAAAATCTCCTGATATTGCTTCGATTTGTCTCCTGGTGGTCTCTGAGGGCCCCATGAACCTGGCATTACACTATAAAATGACAGCTGGTTTAGAGAAGAAATAAAGGAAGAAATTAAAAGTTTCCTAGAATTCCATGAAAATGAAGACAAACATACCCAAACTTATGGAACACAATGAAGGCAGTGCTAAGAGGTAAGTTCATAGGACTAACTGCCTTTAAGAAGAAATTCAAAACATCTCATTCAAGCAACTTAACGGCTGAGCTAAAAGCCTTAGAAAAAAAGAAGCAAACATGCCAAAAAGGAGTAGATGCCTGGAAATAATCAAACTCAGTGTTGAAATTAATAAATTATAAACTAATAAAACACTTCAAAGAATCAATGAAACCAATGGCTGGTTCTTTGAGAAAAACCCCAAAATAGACAAACCCTTAGCCAAACTAACTAAAAGGCAGAGAGACACTATCCAAATCAACAAAGTCAGAAAAGAAAACAGGGACATAACCATAGACACAGAAGAAATCCAAACAAAAATTATGTCTTACTTCAAAAGCCTATATGCCACAAAATTTGAAAATCTAAATAAAATAGAAAATTTTCTTGACTGATTCCACATGCCAAAGCTGAATCAAGACCAGGTAAATCAATTAAATACTCCTATATCCCCTAAGGAAACAGAAGCCGTCATCAAAAGTTTCCCATGGGGAAAAAAAAAAGCCCAGGGCCAGATGATTTCAGCACAGAATTCTACCAGACCTTCAAAAAAAGAGGTAACACCAATACTCTTCAAACAATTGAACAAAACAGAAACAGAAGGAAAACTACCAAACTCATTCCATGAAGCCACATTCACCTTGGTACCTAAACCTCACAAAGACCCAACAAAGAAAGAGAGAGAATTTCAGGCCAATCTCCCTTATGAACATCAATGAAAAAAATACTCAACAAAATACTTGCAAACTGAATCCAAAAACGCATCAAAAATATCATCCACTATGACCAAGCAGGCTACATCCCAGGCATTATAGGAGTGTTTCAATATACGGAAATCCATCAATGTGATTCACCACATAAACAACCTGAAGGAGAAAAACCACATGATCATATCCTTAGATGTTGAAAAGGCATTTTACAAAATCCAACATCATTCATGTTTAAACTATTGGAGAGATCAGGGATACAAGACAGATACCTGAACATAGTAAAGGCAATATACAGCAAGCCTATCGCCAACATCAAACTCAATGGAGAGAAAATTAAATCATTCCCACTGAAATCAGGGAGAAGGCAAAGCTGTCCACTCTCTCCATATCTCTTCAACATAGTTCTGGAAGCCCTTGCTAGAGCAATAAGACAATTGAAGAAGATGAAGGGGATACAAATTGGAAAGGAAGAATTCAAAGTATCACTATTTGCAGATGATATGATAGTATACATGAGTGACCTCCAAAATTCTACCAGGGAACACTTACAGCTAATTAACACCTTCAGCAAAGTGGCTGGATACAAAATTAACTCAAAAAATCAGTAGCCCTCCTGTATACAAAAGACACAAGGGCTGGGAAAGAAATTAGGGAAACAACAACCTTCACAATAGCCATAAATGACATAAAGTACCTTGGTGTGAACCTAACCAAGCAAGTCAAAGATTCAATGAAAAAAAATTTCCAGTCTCTGAAGAAAAAATTAAAAGAAAATATCAGAAGATAGAAAGATCTTCCATGTTCATGGCTTGGCAGGATTAATATAGTAAAAATGGCCATCTTACCAAAAGCAAGCTACAGATTCAATGCAATTCCCATCAAATTACCAGCACAATTCTTTACAGACCTGGAAAGAAAGATTCTCAACTTCATATGGAATAACAAAAAACCTAGAATTGCTAAAACAATCCTCTACAATAAAAGATTTTCTGGAGGTATCTCCATCACTTATCTTAAGTTGTACTATAGAGCAACAGTAATAAAAACTGCATGTTGCTGGCATAGAAAAAATATGGTGGATCAATGGAACCCAACCGAAGACCCTGAAATAAACCCACACACTTATGGACACCTAATCCATCTTTGGACAAAGATGCCAAAACCATACAACGGAAAAAAAATAGCATCTTCAATAAATGGTGCTGGTCAAACTAGATGTCTACATGTACAAAAATGCAAATAGATCCATACTTATCACCCTGTAAAAAACTAAAGTCCAAGTGGATCAAAGACCTCAATATAAAACCAGACATGCTAAACTCCTTAGAAGAAAAAGTCAGGAAGAGCCTTAAACTCATTGGCACAGGAGATAACTTCCTGAACAGAACACCAACAGCACAGGCTCTAAGAGCAACAATCAATAAATGGGACCTCATGAAACTGAAAAGCTTCTGTAAAGCAAAGAACACTGTAGTCAGAACAAAACAACTGCTTACAGATTGGGAAAAGATCTTCACCAACTTTATATCTGACAGAGGACTAATATCTAGTATATAGAAAGAACTAAAGAAGCAGAAAAGCAACAACTCAAGCACAGAGCTAAACAGAGAATTCTCAATAGAAGAATATCAAATGGCAGAGAAACACTTAAAGAAATGTTAAACATCATTAGTCATCAGGGAAATGCAAATCAAAATGACCCTGTGATTTCACCCATCAGAATGGCTATGATCTAAAACTCAAGTGACAACACATGCTGGAGAGGTTGTGGAGAAAGGGAAACCCTACTCCACTGCTGGTGGGAATGTAAACTTGTACAACCACTCTGGAAATCAATCTGTCACTTTCTCAAACAACTAGAAATAGCGCTTCCTCAAGATCCAGCTATACCATTCCTAGGCAAATATCCAAAAGATTCTCAAGTACACAATAAGGACATTTGCTCAACCATGTTTGTAGCAGCCTTATTTGTAATAGCCAGAAGCTGGAAACAGCCCAGATGCCCTTCAGTGGAGGAATGGATGCACAAATTGTGGTATATCTACACAATGGAATATTATTTAGCAATAAAAAACAAACAAACAAGGATATCGTGAAATTTGCAGGTAAATGGTCGGATCTGGAAAAGATCATCTTGAGTGATCCATATCAGATGCAGAAAGACACACATGGTATATACTCACTCATATAGACATATAATATAAGATAAACCTATTAAAATCTGTAAACCTAAAGAAACTAATCAAGAGGGAGGACTCTTGTTAAAATGCTCAATCCCTATCCAGAAAGGCAAAGAAGATGGACATCAGAAGAAGGAGAATACAGGGAACAAGTCAGGAGTTTGCCACAGAGGACCTATGAAAGTCTCTACCCTGCCAACTGTCAAAGCAGATGCTGAGATTTATGGCCAACCTTTGGGCAGAATACAGGGAATCTTATGAAAGAAGTCGGAAACAGTAAGATCTGTAAAGGACAAGAACTCCTCAAGGAGAGCAACAGATCCAAACAAAATCTGTGTGCGGGGGTCTTTCCTGAGACTGATACACCAACCAAGGACCATGCATGGAGATAACCTAGGATCCCTGCACAGATACAGCCCATAGCATTTCAGTGTCCAAGTGGGTTCTATCGTAATGGGAACTGGGACTGTCTCTGACATGACCTATTTGGCTTGCTCTTTAATCACCTCCCCCTGAGGGGGGAGCAGCCTTACCAGGCCACAGAAGAAGACAATGCAGCAACTCCTTATGAGACCTAATAGAAAAGGATCAGAAGGAAGGAAAAGATGACCCCCTCCTATCAGTGGACTTGGGGAGGGGCATGCTTGCAGAAGATGGAGGAAGAGAAGGATTTTGAGGGGAGGCAGGAGGGAACCACAGGGAGTTAAACAAAGTGAATAAAGTGTATTTAATAAATAATTAAGAAAAGAGAATATCCGAAAAATGTTTCTTACTAATGCTATTTTTAATGCCGGAAAAGACAGTGGTTTCTGACATGAATTTTCTGATTTTGTGTTCTGGCAGAGAGACATCACTATGTAGTTTGAGTCTGTTGATACTAATCAAATACATTTTGAATCTAATTCATAATATAATGTCTTACAAATAGTATAGTTGAAAAGGAAGTATTTTTAAATTATTATCTGAAGGTATCCATCCTATCACATAGAATCTTCATTTCCTTTTGAAATAAAGTAATTTTAGAAATTCATAGAATAATCATTCTTGAAATTTAGCTCTTATACACTGAGAAATATCATCAATGAATTCCATTCTTTTAGTATGTCAATTGTTCTTTATTTTATTTTATTTTATTTTATTTTATTTTATTTTATTTTATTTTATTTTGGCACTAAAATTATTCTCAAAAAGAGTGAAAAATTTAGTGAAATTCAGGAAACTTCTGCTTGGGTGCCTTAACCCATACTGCACATTTCAAGAAAAAACACTAGACAGTGGCGCTTCACTGTAAAACTTTTTTGAACTTAATCTTTTAAATTTTTAGTTTTCCTTTCTTTCTCTCTTTCTCTTTCTCCTGTTCTCTCTTAAAAATCTCAGGGTCACACGGTATTATCACAGAATTGTACTAGAGTTTCAAAAAGTTAATGGTTTATTCAGGAACCTTGAACAAGGTTCCTGAATAAACTGCATTGAGAAGAACAAAAAAAAAAAAAAAACAAAAAGGATCAGAAAGAAGGAGAGGAGGACCTTCCCTATCAGTGGGCTTGGGGAGAGGCATGCATGCAGAAAGGGGGGGAGGGTGGGACCGGGAGGGGAGGAGGGAGAGGCTTATGGGGAGATACAAAAGGAATAAAGTGTAATTAATAAAAGTTAAATAAAAAATTAAAAAAAAAGTTAATGGTAATAATTCTCAAATCATCCCCAAAAAATAGAGACAGAAGAATGTTGCCAAATTTGTCTGCCAAGGCCACAGTTACCCTGATGCATAAACCACATAAAAATCCAATGGGTTGGGGTGGGAAAAAGAACTAGAGACTATTTTTTCTTATGAACATACATGCAAAAATTCTTAATACTAAAAAGATGATCCAATTATAATCATGGAGGCTTTTTCCCTGAGATGAAGGGATAATTCAAACAACAAACCTAAGTCAATAAACAAACTTAATGACAAAAATCACAAGATGATCTCATAATATGCAGAAAAGGGCTTTAGCAAAATCTAACATCCTTTCATGATAATTGTCCTGGAAAAATTAGGGACATAAGGAACATGCATCAACATAATAAAGACAATGTACAGAAAGTCCACAGCCAAGATCAACTGAAATTGAGAGAAGTACAAAGAAATTGCAGTAAAATCAAGAAAAGGGCATAGTTGTCCACCCTCTCCATAAATAATCAATAGAGTACTTGGAGTTTTAGCTAGAAAACCAAGACAACTAAAGGAGCTTATTGAAATACAAGTTGCAGGGGTGAATTAAAAGTGTCTTTATTTATAGATGATATGATAATCTACATATATGATTCTAAAATTTCCACTAGGAAACTCCTACATTTGGTAAACATTTTAAGCAATGTAGCCCATCTATATACAAATGAAAATGGCCTGAGAAACAATGGAAATGTCACTTTTCACAATAGTGTCAAATAATATAAAATATCAAGATAACTCTAAGAAAAGACTTGTATGATTGAAAGAAAAAAATTAAGACACTGAAGGGAGAAATTGTAGAAGTTATAAAAAGATGAAAAGATATCCTATGCTCCTGGATTAATATCATTAACATAGTAAAAGTGGCCATCTTATAAAAGTGATCTATACACCCAATGTTAGGAGACTTTTAATCACTACTTCTATTTTACTAGGAGTTACAGATCTGTTCAAATTGTTTATTTGATCTTTACTGAACTTTAGTAGGTCATATATATCAATTATCTTTTTTTGTTAGATTTTCCAAATTATTGAGCTTCACTAGAGCCCAGCAATTCTACTATAGGAGAGCCTGAAATTTCCAACAAAGCTGAAGCTTAAGACAAGCACCTTAAATAGCCTTTATGAATTTGATAAAAGTGTTTAAAGAGGGAATTAATAAATCCCTTAAATCTATGAAACAGAAACAAGCAGTGGAATGAAATGAAATAATTTCAAGTTCTGAGAGTATAAGTAGAATCAATAAGACAAACCCAAAATGAGTGAAATTTAGAAATAAAAATTTTAGAAATTAAAATGAGAACCTCAGAGGCAAACCTCACCAATAGAATACAAAAGATGAAAGAGAGAATCTCAGGCATTGAAGACAAGATAGAAGAAATGAAAACCTTGGTTAAAAAATGTTAAATAAAAAAAAATCCAGGAAACCTGGAACATCATGAGAAGACTAAATCTAAGAATAAAAGAAGTAGAGGAAAGTCAGGCTATTTTATTGGCTGTTATTAAATTGTGGTTGTTGTTTTTTTGTTTGTTTGTTTGTTTTTGTTTTTTTGTTTGATTTTTTTTAATGGTGACTAGGCATCTGGGTTTGGGAAGAATCAGCTAAGTGCTGTTAGCTGATCTTGTTTTTGTTGGGTGGGTGTTTTGTTCCTTGATTTTGGTTGCTCTCTGTGATTCTTAGAAGGTTGTGGTAGCTGTGTGTTACATGATAGGAAAGTCTTCAGGGATCCTGCCAGGTGTGGACACTGGAGTTTTCATGTAGAATGTGTGTCTAGGTATTGGCAGCTGATATTTAGATATAGGAAAGAGCTATAAAAGTGGAAGCAGGGTGTTTCAGGATCTTCTTAATGCTCTAAGAATGTGGGTAGAGAGTGAAAAAAAATTCTACAATAGATGACATGCTATAGAGCAGAGGATGGGGCTACAGGATTGGAAATGGTATAGAGAGGAGAGAGATCTGAAGCTTACCTACTTACTTTGCTGACCTACTTACTTCTTTGACAGGCTTTGCTGTCTGGCTCCCCCAAATACGCCTCCTGGAGTTGGAGGCTGGACTAAAGGGATAAGTCCTAGGAAGGAGAGTTGGAGGAAAAAATCTGTGTGATCCACTGGAGATGGGTGTAGAGAAGAAAGAAGTTGCAGTAGGTGGCTTGCTACAAAATTGAATGTTATACTGGGGGCTGGATTTGGCTGAGAGGACAGAGAGATGGAGATATGCAATTAGCCTACCTGCTTTCCTGGTCTCTCTAAAGTTTTTATATCCATGACATTAACATGAAAATATAACCTGCACTGAAAATGCCACTATTCATCTTCAAACAAGAAGAGAGTACAGTTTTGTATTTATCCTAAATCAGTCAAATGTAAAACTGCATATGACTCCACAGCCTTTTGTAATCCAATAAAAGCGTGTTAATGAAGAACTGCCTAGGATCAAATATTTAAGTAGTCATTCATAAAGAAAATGCAAATAATCATGATATAAATTTTGAAAATATTCAGCACTTGGTAGCTTCTGCTAAAATGACTCTATCCTTTTCTCTCTCAAGATCCTTATTATAGAATCTTTACCAAGCAATTTTCCAGAAACCTCAAAATGTATTCTGTAGGAATGCAGCTCTCTCCTCTTATTTTCACCTTTACCATGCCTATTTTCCTGCTTTTCTTCACTTAACCTCTTGTTTATTTCCTACTGTCTTCAATATATCATGACAGAGCTACACAAATAAAGCCTTCCACAAGAAGGATACAAACCACTTGGTATGATAGAGTTACCTTTCTCACTATGCCAAATTTACAGGCTCTTTATGTCTTCACAAGCTTAACTTCTCATTGTTCATCAGTATAAAGTTCTACACAATGGTTTCAGCATGCACAGCAAGGCAACTCATGGCTTCTCTATCTGAGGAAATATTATATTTTCCTCTCAATTTCTCCCCTTCTAGTTTCAGGAAAACAATATCTTCAAATTGCTTTTTCTAAATACCAATCATTCAAATGATCTCTGTTCTTTCATTCATTTAATTATTCCCTGGAGTTAGGGAGGGAGGGTATTAGTATAGAAAATGGAATCTTCTGCTTTATTAGAAAGAAAGAAAGAAAGAAAGAAAGAAAGAAAGAAAGAAAGAAAGAAAGAAAGAAAGACTAGTGAAAGAGGATATGGGGGAAGAGAAATAGAAAGAAAGACTAGTGAAAGGGGATAGAGGGAAAGTGGATGTATAGAGCCACTGAAAAAGGCATGTTAGAAAAAACTTCAATATGAACTGTTTATTGCATTAAGTTTGTGTGAAGTTTTCTTGGTAATGCATCTCCTGACTACTCACCTGTGGTCACCATGATGCCTTTCTAGGTAGGACAGCCTTTGCAGTTTCTGCCTGGGAGGATGTTCATTAAACCCAGTCGTGTCAACATTTGTAGGCTGCATTTAGAAGTATCTGGAGAGCTGACATGGAGACCAGAGGCTCCTAAAGTAAGCTTTGAATGTGTGACTCCAAAGCTCTGTCAGCCATAGACACTTTCTGATCTGCTCTTGACCATGTAGACTATGGTTTTGAGAAAGTCCCTTAAGGTCTTGTCATATTTTAATCCTTATTTCTATCCACAGAATAGCTCATGGGCCCTGAAAAAAAAAAGATTATTTGTAACTTACCTTTTAACATTTACTAAATGAAAATTAATGATCTAGATAAGTATTATATGTATATTCAAAAACTATCTTATGGTAGCCAACCATGCTTGGGGAGACTGTCCTGCTTCAATGGCTGTAAAGGCCTGAATGATCATGGCTGCATTACGCTGTTGTGAGACTCTAATCTTGCATATATACCACAGGCAAACCAAGGAGACCAACATAAAAAGCTAAAATGTTACACTCAGGATGCGAGGCTAAGCACTGCACTCAGGGTCAGCCACTTTCGACCCAGAGAAGAGCATGTCTGATTGCATGCGGGTTGATGCCCCAGGTCCCGCCTCTGAGAAAAAGGTATCAGACGGGTCTGATGCTCTTTGGGTGGATGACACCTAAATGAACATCGGTACAAAGTCCCGATTTATTTCTAATATCAGAGATCAGACCTCTACTCTTGCCTGATGTGTCTAAAACAAAAAGGGGGAACTGTAGAGAGCTGCGTAATGCCGCGCCTTAAAGATGGAGCTGGTTTCCGCCTTCCACCTTCCCAATGGTGAGTGCTCTCTGTCACGAACAACTCCACATTTGGCTAAGGCCGAGGATCTGGCTTGCTTCTATGTATGTGGACCTATCTGCATTGCCCACGTGGCACGCTGAGGTTGGCTACCCAGAGGCTATTTAAGCTGTGGGCTGGCTTTCCCCAGGGTCAGATGATTGTTCAAGGTTCCTGAATAAACTGCATTGAAAAAAAAAAACCCTCAAAAAGAGTTGTAGAATGCCCACAGGGTGGCCAAAACAGAACACCATAATAATAAAGCCACACCAACCCAGAAAAAAAAAAATATCTTAGAGTGAGTAAAGGATACAACCTTCAGTAATTTTTTTTTAAATGAAAAAATATAATAATGATAAAGGGCTTAAGATAAACATAAGCTTTCAGGACAAAATAATGTTCTTACTCTCCCTCAAACCATACTTAAATATGGATGGAAATGTATAGGCATACATTTCTGTATGCCTATAGTAAAAATATTTAACTAAGACAACTTAATGCTGACTATACCTCCATTCTTCTGTTTGGTTTTATTTTGGTTTTGGCTTCGTTTCTGTGAATTTTTTTTTATTGCTGTGATAAAAGAAACTTATAGAAGTTAAGTTACAGAGGATAAGAGATTATTATGGTGAGGAGACGTAGCAGCAGGCATTTATGTATCCAGAACAGGAAGCTCATATCCTCAAAATGCAAGCACAAAGCAGACAGAATGAAGTGGAAATAGGGAGAAGCCCACCCACAGTGTTATATACCAGCAAGTAAAATCATGAAGATCTCAGTTGTAAACTGCAAGGAACTACTTTTAACAGTAACGTGTAGCCTTGGATGAATACCTTGAGTTCAGAAGAGCACGGTCTATGAGGTGCTCTTCTTTTAACTTAGTGAGTCTAAGCAGTCTTTGCCATCCAGATGCTGATCTACAGATACTGTGGAACACCAAATTTATATTACTCTGAGCTGCTACATTTCTATTAATTTGTTATAAACCAAAAGAAACTGAGCACCTGGGAAAATGCATAAAGTTCTGTTTTTCTAGTCACACATATATCCATGTGTAGGAACCTAGCACTATCACAGCAATCATATGACTTAACATCTTTGAAATGCTCACATAGAATGCATTTGTCTATCTGTTACTTCCAAATCACACATGGTAGAATGTTATTATACTTGTGATCTATAAATTATTTACTAATGTCACTGAGTTGTGTACAAATAAAAGATGAAGCAAAAACATGTGTAGACTATAAAGAGTGATTTCTTATTTTGTACTCAGTACTAGACAGATAGTGTAACCTCCACATGTATCTTCATTTAACTCTTGGGACACCATGGAATTTAACTCTTGGGACACCATAATGGAATTTCCTCCATTTCTGGATGGGGAGAAAGGGTTTGAATAAATGACATAAACTGCAAGTACTAAGCTTAGTCATAGTTCAAGTGCAGGGCTTTCAGATTTTTAAGTGCCTAAACCCATCAGATACCCAAATCTATGGATGTTCTAGTCCTTTACCATTACATGTGAAAAAAATAAAAATAAAAAGGAAAGGGTATGACTGCTTCTAGGTATGGTGGAGGGCAAAGTTATTGTAGAAAAAAAAAAAAAGCATAGCCAGAGGCAGGTATCTGGAAGAATCCAGAGCGGATATGACCCAAAATCATGTGAGAAGAGGGGGATGGGAAGAGGAGTTGCCAACCAAGAGGGGCAGCATGGGCCAAGAGACTAACCAAGAGAGTGGCATAGCCAGAATAAATCGATTATATAGTGGAGGGCAAATGAGGGAAAGGCAGCCCTGCCCCTGGGCTGGAGAAGTTTAGGGTAGGGGGCAGGGTATGAGAGTCATACCTTGTAATATATTTGGACTAAGGCGTGCTGGGAGAACCGGGAGGTCAAGTCTACTTTTGTTTAATAAGCACCTCAGCCATTTGTCCTAGGATTTGAGACTTAACATCATGTTATCGTGTTCACATGTAACATATGCTCACTCACCACCATACTTTAAATCATCTCTAGCTTTCTTGCAATGTAATGTCTCTCTATGGAAATAGATGTTATTCTGCAATGTTTAGTAAATGCTGAAATGAAAATTTGACTTGAATTTCTTTCTCAGAATTTTCTTTTCTTTGTTTTGTTTTTTGTTTTAAGAATTTGGTTTAGGTTATTTAGGATTTTTTTCTTTTCTTTTCTTTTTTTTACTTTTTTTCACAATTTATTCATTATATATATAATCCCAATTGAAGCCCCTCCCTCAACTTTTCCCATCCCTACCATCTCTCTCTCTTCCCCTATGTCCCCTTTCACTAGTCCACTGAAAGAGAGAGTTCTCCTCCTCTGCCATCTGCACATAGCTAATCAGGTCTCATCAGGACTGCCTGGATCCTCTTCCTCTATGGTCTAGCAAAGCTGCATTGACAAGTGCAAATGATCAAAGAGCAGGCAACTGAGTTCATGACAGAGGCAGTCCTTGCTCCTCTTACCCGAGGACCCACGTGGAGATTAATCTGCCTGTGGGCTACATCTGAGCAGGGCTTCTAGGTCTTCTTCATGCATGTTCTTTGCAGGACCCTCTCGGCCCAGATTTTTTGACTTTGTTCGAATCCATGGGGATCTCCTGGCCTCTCCGTGTCCTTTACAACCCCCCTTCTTTCATAAAAACTCTCTGAACTCTGTCGAAAGTTTGGCTGGGTCTCAGCATCTGCTTTGATACACTGTTGGGTGTAGCCTTTCAGAGGACATCTATGGTAGGCTTCCATCGGGTTCCTGCTCTTCCACCACTTCTGATGTCTATCCTGTTTGCCATCCTAAATGAGATTTAAGCATCCTCCCTAAGGGCCTCCTTGTTGTTTAGCTTCTTTAAGTCTGTAGATTTTACTATGGTTATCCTATATTATAAGGCTAATATCTGCTTATAGGTGTGTATTTTTCTGAGTTCTGGATTACCTCACACAGGATGATTTTTTCTAGTTCCATTGATTTACCTGCAAATTTCATCATTTCCTTATTTTAATAGCTTAGTAGTATTATCTCAACAGAACAAAATGACATCCTACAGACTGGGAAAAATATCTTCACCAACCTTACATCTGACAGATGCCTAATATCCAGTATATATATAAAGAACCCAATAAATTAAACACCAACAAACCAAAGAATCCAAATTTTTAAAAATTATGTACAGAACTAAAAAGAGAATTCTCAACAGAGGAATATCAAATGGTAGAGAAATGTTCAAAAGCCTTAGTCATCATGGAAATGTAAATCAAAACAACTCTGTGATATTCCATCTTACACCCATCATAATGGCTAAGATCAAAAATTCAAGTGACAACACATGCTGGAGAGGATGTGGAGAAAGGAGAAAACTCCTCCATTGCTGGTGGAAATGTAAACTTGTACAACCACTTTTGAAATCGATCTGGCATATTCTCAGACAATTAGGAACAGAACTCCCTCAAGATTCAGCTATACCACTCCTAGGCATATATCCAAAATATGCTCAGGTACACAACAAAGACATTTGCTCAACTATGTTCATAGCAGCTTTATTTGTAATAACGAGAATCTGAAAACAACTTAGATGTCCATCAACAGAAGAATGGATACAGAAATTGTGGAATATTTACACAATGGAATACAACAAAATCTTTTTTTTTTCTGTAGCAAACAAAAGAATGTGAGTCTCATTAACTGTCTCCCTTTGTTCCATGTTCTTTAAGAAGAAGAAGGATCTATGTTGAAGATGTATAGAAAGAGTGGTCAGCCTTGCCTTGTCTGTCCCTGATTGCAATGGGATTGATTTAAGTTTCTCTTCATTGAGTTTGATGTTGGCAATAAGCTTGCTGTATACTGGGCTTACTCTGTTTAGGTAAGTGCCTTGCATCCCTGATCTCTCCAGGACTTTAAATATGAATGAATGTTGCATTTTATCAAGTGCTTTTTCAGCATCTAAGGAGATTATCTTGTGTGTTTTTTTTCTTTCAGTTTGTTTATATGGTGGATTACATTGATGGATTTCTGTATATTGAACATACCTGCATACCCCTGCTTAGCCATATTGGATGATTGATATCTTGATGTGTTCTTGGATTCAGTTTGCAAGTATTTTGTTGAGTATTTTTGCATCAATGTTCATAAGGGAGATTGGCCTGAAATTTTTTTTCTTTGTTGGGTCTTTGTGAGGTTTAGTTATAAAGGTAACTGTGACTTCATAGAATGAGTCTGATACTGTTCCTTCTGTTTCTATTTTGTGGAATGGTTTGAAGAGTATTGATGTTAGCTCTTCTCTGAAGGTCTGATAAAGAAGTCTGTGCTGAAACCATCTGGCCCTGGGCTTTTTTGGGATGGGAGACTTTTAATGACTGCTTCTATTTCCTTAGGGAAAATAGGACTATTTAATTAAATTACCTGATTTGATTCAGCTTTAGTAAGTGGAATTGATCAGGAAAAAATTCTATTTCATTTATATTTTCAAATTTTGTGGCTTATAAGCTTTTGAAGTAGGACCTATTGATTCTTTGGATTTCCTAAGTGTCTGCTCTTAGGTCCCCCTTTTCATTTCGGATATTGTTCGGATAGTGTCTCTCTGTCTCTTAGTTAGTTTGGCTAAAAGTTTGTCTATCTTGTTGATTTTCTCAAAGAATCAGTTCTTAGTTTTATTGATTCTTTGAATTGTTCTCTTTGTTTCTAGTTTATTGATTTCAGCCCTGAGTTTGATTATTTCTAGCCATCTACTCCTCTTGGGTATGTCTGGGTCTTTTATTCCCCCTAGAGCTTTCATCTGAGCTTGTATGAGATTTTATTCCCACCCCAACCCCACTAGAGCTTTCAGGTAAGGATTGAATGAGATGCTTTAAATTTCATCATGAAGGCACTTAGTGCTATGGACTTTCATCTTAGCACTACTTTCATTGTGTCCTATAAGTTTGGATGTGGTGTGCCTTCATTTTCATTGAATTCTAGAAAATCTTTAATTTCTTTCTTTATTTCCTTCTGACCTAGCTATCATTGAGTAGAGTGTTGTTCAGTTTCATTGCATGTGTAGGTTTTTTGCTATTTCTGTTGTTGAGGTTCAATTTAGTCCATGGTGCTCAGATAGAATACAAGGGGTTGTTTCAATCTTCTTGTATCTATTGAGGCTTGATTTGAGATGGACTATATGGTCTGTTTTGAAGATGGTTCCATGAATTGCTTAGAAGAGGCTATATTTTTTTGTGTGTTTGGGTGACAAGTTTTGTAGATGTCTGTTAGGTCCATTTGATTCATGATATCTGTTAGTGTCATTGTTTGTTTAGTTTCTGTTTTGTGGACCTATCCTTTGTTGAGAGTGGGGTGTTGAAGTCTCCCACTAATAATGTGTGGCAATATATGTGTGGTTTAAGTTTCTTTTACAAATGTGGGTGCCCTTGTATTTGGGGCATAGATGTTCATAATTATGTCTTCTGGGTGGGATTTTCTTTTGATGAGTATGAAATGATCTTCCCCCATCTCTTTTGATTAATTTTCGTTGAAAGTCTATTTTACCAGATATTACAATTGCTAGTCCTGGTTGCTTTTTTGATCCATTTGCTTGGAAAACCATCTTCCAGTCCTTTATTCTTAGGTAATGTCTATCTTTGTGACTTGGGTGTGTTTCTTGTATGCAACACCTTGTTGGGTTTTATTTATACATCCATTCTGTTAGTCTGTGTTTTTTATTGGAGAATTGAGTCCATTAGATATTGAGAGAGATTAATAACCAGTGGCTGTTAGATCCTTTGATTTTGATGTTGGTTGTGATAGTGTTTTTGTGTGTTTGGCTACTTTTAGTTCTGCTGTAATGAGCTTATCTATTTCCTGTGTTTTCCTGAATGTAGTTAACTTTCTTGGGTTGTGTTTTCCCTCCTATTACCTTATGTAAGGCTGGATTTGTGGGTGGGTATTGTTTAAATTTGGTTTTGTTGTTGAATATCTTGTTTTCTCCATCTATGATAACTGAGAGTTTTGCTGAGTATAGTAGCCTGGGCTGACATCTGTGTTCTCTTAGGGTCTGCATGATATCCGTCCAGGCCCTTCTGGCTTTCACAGTCTCTGTTGACAAGTCGGGTGTGATTCTAATGGGTTTGCCATTATATGTTACTTGGCCTTTTTCCCTTCCAGACTGTAGTATTTTTTCTTTGTTCTGTATACTTACTGTTTTGATTTTTATGTGGCAGGAGATTTTTCTTTTCTGGTCTAATCTATTAGGTGTTCTATAGGCCTCTTGTATGCTTATAGGCCCCTCCTTTAAATTAGGAAAACTTTCTTCTGTGATTTTGTTAAACATATTTTATGTGCCTTGAAGATGGGAATCTTCTTTTTCCCCTTTTCCTATTATTTTTATGTTTTGTCTTTTCATGTTGTGTTGGATTTCTTGGATGGTTTGTGTCAGGATTTTTTTTAGATTTAACACTTTCTTTGACATATACAGTGATTTCTTCCATTATATCTTCCACACCTCAGGTTCTTTCCTCCATCTTTTGTAGTCTGTTGGCTATGCTTACTTCTGTAGCTCCTGTTTTCTTCCCTAAGTTCTTCCTCTCCATGATTTTCTGTTTTCCAACTTTTTTCTTTAATTTTTCCAATTCTATCTTCACATTTTGAACTGTTTGTTGATTTCCTTCACCTTTCTGACTGTATTTTCTTTCAATTACTTCACCTGTTTGTTTGAACATTCCTCTGTTTTTTTTTTTTATTTCTTTCAGTAATTTAATTATTTCTTATCTGAAGGCCACAAACTGTTTGGTTGCATCTTCCTGTATTTCTTTACAGATGGCCATACTCTGCTTGACTTTATCCTCTTTTTCCTTACACATTTTGTTTGTTTCCTCCATTATCTTTTTCATAAGCATAGATGTAAGGTCATCTTCTTGAATTTCACTTATGTTAGTGTGTCCAGGGCTATTTGCCCCTGGGTTCTGGTGATGCCATATTGCTTTATCTTTTGTTGGTTGTGCTTTTATGCTGGCTTCTACCCATCTACCTCTCTCAGGTGCTAGCTATTAAGATGCCTCCTGAAATCCTGGGCTAGAGAGAATCTCCTTGGCAGGAAGACTGTTGTTCCTGAAAGAGGCCTTCTCATCTTTTTGGGTATGGTCACTGAATGGCTGGCACTTCCCAGGGTATTGTCACAGCTCACTGCAGGTGTATGAACCTGTGGGGTAACTGTGGTCTTTGTGGTCACGGGCCTCTCTGCTCACCAGGAGAAGTCCTGCAGACTGCTGCCCTGCCATTAGGTTCCTTGCTCTGAACTTAGTGAGCTGTAGCTGCTGCTCTTACACTGTGTTTGCTGTCCTCAGCCCTCTTGAGGGACAAAGGAGCCCTGCAGTTTTTTCAGTTTAGTTACGGAGACAGGTTGCTCTTTGGAGCAGTGCCTAGGGCTGATCACATGGGTCCCAGGCTTCTGTAGGTTTGAGGTAGGAACTCTGTACCACAGTACCCAAGTAGTAATCAGTGGCAGTAATCCAGCACACAGGTGTGTGGCAGGAGGCTAGAGCCTGGATCCTGAAGGACCCAGGAACTTTCCTGAGGGTTAGCTGGATGTCCTGAGGTCTGACTTGATGTTTCTTTCACCATGGGATTTCCTCCTGACATGAAAACTCGGTCTCTCATGTTTGGGGGCACACAATTCTGTGTGGGACAGTGGGTCTGTCTGGCTGACAGGCGGGTCTCTGGGCTGGTGGCTAGCACCTGCAGGAGCTTGCAACTTTTCTAGGGACTGTCTGGGTGACCTGAGGTCAGTTGGTACCAATTGTTTTCTTCACCTTGGGGTTTTCTATCTACAGGAAAACCCAGCCCCTGGTGTTGTATGGCCCACAGTTTAGTCTGGGATGATCAAAGAACACAGGTGTATGGCTCTGTGATGGCAACTGAGCACCTGCTGGGACCCAGGAACTCCTCCAGGGTTTAGCTGGGTGACCTGAGAATGGACCAGATTGCTTCCCACACCGTGGGTTTTCCTCTTACTTGGGAAACACAATCACTGGTGTTTTAAGGCCCACAGTTTAGTCTCTTGGTTACTGTGCTGTCACTGCTGTCCTGCTCATCAGACACAGTGTCCTCTTGGCACCACCATCTTTGATCCTGCATATCAATGATTTTCAAAAATATATGTACTCTTAGAGGAAAAAGAGGCAGAACATTTGAATATGATTTTAGATCAAAAGTGGAAAAACAGGTCAGCCATGGGACTTGTTTTAGATTTATCAAACATTTTTTTAAATAATTTTGTTTACTGTATTTAGGACTTTTATTCTTTTTCCTTTTCTTTTTTACTTTTTTTCACTATTTATTCATTATATATCCCAATTGAAGCCCACTTCCTCAACTCCTATCAGTTCCACTGTCCCTTCATATCCCCCATCCCCTTCCCCTAGTCCACTGAAAGAGGGAGTTCCCCTCTGACATCTGCCCATAGCTTATTAAATCTTACCAGGACTGCCTAGATCCTCTTCCTCTATGGTCTGGAAAGACTGAATCACCAGGGTCAAGTGATTAACTATCAAGTAACCAGGTTCATGACAGAGGCAGCCCCTGCTCTCCTTTCTTGGGAACCTACATGGAGACTGAGCTTCAATTGGCTACATCTGAGCAGGGAGGTCTAGGTCCTCTGTATGCACAGTCTTTGGTTGATGCATCAGTATCTGAAGGACCCCCGGGCTCAGTATTTTTAGCTTTGCTGATCTCCTTGTGGAGCTCCTGTCCCCTCCTTGTCCTTGTATTCACACCTTTCCCAATCTCTTCCATAAGATTCCCTCTGCTCTGCCCAAAGTTTGGTTGTGAGTCTCAGCATCTGCTTCAATACCTTGTTGGGTGAATCGTTTCAGAGTTCCCTCTACAGTAGGCTTCCATCCTGTTTCCTCTCCTATTTGCCATTCTGAATGAGATTTAAGCATCCTCCCTAGGGTCCTCCTTAGTGTTTTGGTGTTCAATTTGCAAGTATTTTGTTGAGAATTTTTCATTTATGTTCATAAGCAATATTGGTCTGTACTTTTCTTTCTTTTTTGGGTCTTTGAGTGTTTTAGTGTTTTAGGTATCAGTGCCATTGTGGTTACATAAAAAGAATTAGGCAATTGTTCCTTCAGTTTTTATTTTGAGGAATAATTTGGAAAGTATTGATATAAATTTTCTTTGAATATCTGGTAAAGAAATTTTTGCTGAATCTGTCTGTTGTTGGATATTTTTTGGTTGAGATGCTTTTAATTACTCTTTCTATTTCACTAGATATTATTGGTCTATTTAAATTGCTTATGTAATCTTGATTTACCTTTGGTCAGGTGATATATGGAGAAATATATCTATTTCTAAGTTTTCAGTTTGGTTAAATGTAGATTTTTAAAATATATACTTATGAGTCTCACGATTTCCTTAATGTCTATTGTGATGTTCCCATTTGTTCTCTAATTTTATTAATTTGTATCTTCATTTTCTGTCTCTTATTTAATTTTGCTAATTGTTTAACAGCCTTATTCCAGTTCTTTGTTTCAGTGATTTTTTGTATTACCTTTTTTTTAATTTTTCAATTGTTTTTGTTGGGTCTACTTTATGAATTTTAGCCCTGAGTTTGGTTATCTATTACCATCTACCTTTTTTGGATGTTACTTCTTTTTGTTGTTCTTCTAAAATTTCAAGTGTGCTGTCCAGTTGCTAATATGATATATCTCCATTTTTTTTAATGTAAACACTTAATTCTACAAATTTTCCTGCTGACAATCCCCTCCCTCAGGGAAGCTTACTTGGGTGAAGATATGGTAGGGAAATAAGAGGAATGACCTGAATAACATGATAATATATGTCTACATCCCAGTAGTCCTTCTTCTTGACAGATGTTTACTCTGAAGCCTGCTGGCTTCTTTTTCTGTTTTCTAACTAAAAAGGCACATAATGTTTCCTTTTCCCACTTTCTATCTCTTCTTTGGATACCAACCAAAATCATAAATGTGTTTGTATTGACATTCTGACCTTAGTCACTGTCTATCTGAAGAACCCTCTCATGTCAAACTTAATGACCTCTTTTGTGGACTTTGCCTGTAATTATTTTTGAACTCTAATTCAAAGCATAGCTCTCTCTCTCTCTCTTTCCCTCTTATTTATATCTCTCCTTTCTGTGTCTACCAGGACTTATATTTATGATAGAAAACTACAATAGCAGGTGGTACTTAAATTGCTTTCAGATTTCTTTGTATTTCAAATTTATACAATCTTTCCCCTTTTGCCTCAGTTAACTGAAAATCCATTTACAAGTCTTTTCTAAAAGATCCTCTACTACCTCTGAGTTAGAGTGATGAGCATGACTGAAAAATAAGACAAAAAGAAATCCAGATAATATACAGAGTAAACAGGAAAAAAAAATGTCTTGATCGATTCTGGCCAGAAACTTGAGAATGGAAAATAGTTTGGACTAGATGCAGGACCAAGCAACGCCACTTCAGCTTTTGGCCCAGGCAGGAATGTGCAACTGTCTCCACAGGCTCCTCACAGACAAATCAGGCAATCCCAAAATATCTACTTTGTAAATTATGTGAACAGGTCAAACATTTAAAGCCATATAAAATTAGGAGTTGGCCTGCTTCTCCACATTTTTGGAATGAGTTTACTACATAATGTGAGAACAGAGACACAAATACCAAACTGTGGGGCACAGGACACCACTTGTGACCACTTGACATTTATGTTTAGGTCTTTGAAAAACAAAATAGTTTTACTGTGTATCATTTCACTGCAGAGAAATAATAAAGTGAGTAATAAGTTTAAGTAGATTCCAGATATTGATGTCAAAATTGGGCTTAGATATAAAAATGAAGGAGCTATTTCAATTTTATAAGTGTATTTTAATAAAACATAATTAGGTGACTTCATAATTAAGATTAATTTAAATAAAAAAGTAAAAAAGGCAAGTTTAGTAGATTGTGTCATTAGCTGATAATGGTTAACAGAGTTGTGGCATCTAACATATGGACTGATCTAATTAGCTAATTACTAATTCAGATTTAGTACTGAGTGCTTTTGTTTTGAACATCAATTTTAGCTTAATAGGATAGTCTTCCTGTTTCACTGTCATCACAGAAAAATAAGGTTCCACAATTTGGTGATTTAAGCAAATGAGTGACTGAACCTTGGATTCAGGCCTTTTCTGATGTTTATTTCCTATTGCCAAAAATGTCATTCAGGAAATGTTCACTCTACAACAAAAAAACTACTTCTTTCCAAACAGAAGTATATATTTCAGTCCTATCAAAATCACATAGTGTAGAACTTGTACCATGGAGTATTTGGAGAACAGATAATGCTTGAACATATGCTCTGCTTGGTGAGTACAGAGGCAAATAAAACCCTTTTAAATACTGTAGCTTAACTGGCCAAGAAATTCTCAGTAACAAGCACCTATGGTTAATAATTCCAGGAACCAGAAAACACATGTAAGCAGGTCTCAGTAGGGTGATGTCTAGCCACGGTGAAGAAACACCTGGAGGCAGCTTGTGACACCTAGCTATTCACACTTAAAAACAGGGAAATATACTTACAATTTGAATGACCCAAGACACTGTACAGAGAAAGTTCTTGCTGAGTTCACAGCACCTGTTTCCAAGTTACATTATTAGAAAGTCCCAAGAGCCATTATCAGAAGATAAAAAATGAATAGAAACGCAGGAACTTCCAAGAAGAAAAGCCAGTGGCATCAGGACCTGTCTGATTTTTTTCACCCAGAAGTCTGGAACAGCAGTGCTTGTTGCCCACATTTCCTCTCTGTCAAAAGACAACACAATTATTTACAGACATGGAAAGAAAAATTCTCAACTTCGTATGGAATAACAAGAAACCAAGAATTGCTAAAACAATCCTCTGCAATAAAAGATCTTCTGGAGGTATCTCCATCCCTGATCTCAAGCTGTACTATAGAGCAACAGTTATAAAAACTGCATGGTATTGGCATAGAAACAGAATGGTGCATCAATGGAAATGAACAGAAGACCCAGAAATAAACCCACACACTTATGGACACTTAATTTTTGACAAAGATGCCAAAACCATACAATGAAAAAAAGATAGCATCTTCAACAAATGGTGCTGGTCCAACTGGATGTCTACATGTAGAAAAATGAAAATATATCCATACTTCTCACCCTGCACAAAACTAAAGTCCAAGTGGATCAAAGACCTCAACATAAAACCAGACACATTAAATCGGCTAGAAAAAAAAAAGTGGGGAATACCCTAGAACTCATTGGTACAGGAGAAAACTTCCTGAACAGAACACCAACAGCACAGGCTCTAAGAGAAACAATCAATAAATGGGACCTCATGAAACTGAAAAGCTTCTGTAAAGCAAAGGACACCGTCATCAAAACAAAGGGACTGCCTACAGATTGGGAAAGAATCATCACCAACCCTTTATCTGACAAAGGACTCATATCCAGTATATATACAAAACTAAAGAAGCTGAAAAGCAGCAAACCAAGTAATCCACTTAAAAAATGGGGAACAGAGCTAAACAGAGAATTCTCTGTAGAGGAATATTGAATGGCAGAGAAGCACTTAAAGATATGCTCAACCTCATTAGCCATTAGGGAAATGCAAATCAAAACAACCCTGAGATTTCACCTTACGCCCATGAGAATGGCCAAGATCAAAAACTCAAATGACAACAAATTCTGGAGAGGTTGTGGAGAAAGGGGAACCCTTTTCCACTTCTGGTGGAAGTGTAAACTTGTACAACCACTCTGGAAATCAATCTGGCACTTTCTCAGACTACTAGGAATAGTGCTTCCTCAAGATACAGCCATACCACTCCTAGGCATATACCCAAAAGAGGCTCAAGTACACAAAAAGGTCATTTGCTCAACCATGTTTGTAGCAGCTTTATTTGTAATAGCCAGAAACTGGAAACAGCCCAGATGCCCCTCAACTGAAGAATGGATGCAGAAACTGTGGTACATCTATGCAATGGAGCATTACTCAGCAATGAAAAATAAGGGAATCATGAAATTTGCAGGTAAATGGTGGGACCTGGAAAGGATCATCCTGAGTGAGTTGTCCCAGAAGCAAAAAGATACACCCGGTATATACTCACTCATATAAACATACAACATAGAATAAACCCACTAAAATCTGTACATCTAAACATACTAAGAAAAAGAGAAGACCCTAACTAAAATGTTCAATCCCCATCCTGAAAGGCAAAGAGGATGGACATCAGAAGAAGACAAAAACAGGAAACAACCTAGGAACCTGCTACAGAGGGCCTCTGAAAGCCAGAAGAAGAAAACAGGAAACAACCTAGGAACCTGCCACAAAGGGCCTCTGAAAGCCTCTGTCATGCAGACTGTGAAAGCAGATACTGAGCCTGATGGCCAACTGATGGACAGAGTGAATAGAATTTTATGTAAGAAGTGGGAAATAGCAAGAGTTGGAGAGGACAGGAACTCCACAAGGAGAGCAACAGAACAAGAAAATTTGAACACAGGGAACTTCCCAGAGACTCATACTCCAACCAAGGACTATTCATGGAGATAACCTAGAACCCTGACAATGCAGCCACTTCTGATGAGAACTGATAGACTAAGATCAGAAAGAAGGAGAGGAGTACGTCCCCTATCAGTGGACTTGGGGAGGGGCATGCATGCAGAAAGGGGGGGAGGGAGGGACCGGGAGGGGAGGATGGATGGGCTTATGGGGGGATACAAAATGAATAAAGTGTAATTAATAAAAGTTAAAGAAAAAAAGAAAAAAAGGAAAAATATAAAAATAAAATGAGATGTTATTGGACAAAAAAAAAAAAAAAAAAAAAAAAAAAAAAAAGCTAGGACAGTGCTTCTCCATAAAGAGCTATCCTGGAGACCCAGGCAGCATCGTTATCTCTACATGCTCAGGTTAAACAGTACGGCTGTGCTGAATGTCAGACTACACAATGACACATCAGCTCTTCCCTTGCCCTGACATCCAATTGCTAGCTCAGTGGTATACAGTAATAGTCTGTTGCAGTTGCCAGTATGCAAGATGGCTCTGCAGACTGACCAAAATTTATGTTGGAGACTCATTCACCTGGCAAGCCTTTGCTCAAGTGGCTAGGCTACACTCCAAAAACAGCACTGGTGCCCTTGTTTGCTTCAAGGGTCAGCTCAGCTAGGTAATATGAAGTTAGGGGTGCCGGTGTATTTTAGAGTAAGAGGGACTAAGGGGATGCTCTTTGACATTTTCACTCATTCCCTTTATCAAGTTTGTAAGGTAGATGTCTCACCTCAGTCTGTTACCAACCTCTTCCATTTAATCAAAGATTCTGCTCTCTGTTTCTTATTGTTCTTTCCTATTTAGGCCAATAATAAAATTCTTGCAGTGACAATGACCTGGGGGTCTACTATCTAATAATCTCATTAATTTTATGGTATCGTCTCAGAAGAAATAAACTAAAATGACAATTATTACTTTAATTTCACATATGAAAAACTGAAGCTGCAAAGAATAATTTCCCAAGGAAATCGAGCCAAGATGAGAAGAAACAAAACTCCAGTATGTAATTCTCAAACAAACACTTTGTGATCACCTTGGGCTTCCTTAGTAGGCTAATTTATTGGAATAGGAAATGTCAAATTACATCTAAACACACACTGTATATATGTTCTAGGATAATGCTGTAGAAATTAAAGAAGTAGCATTCAAATGATTAGAACATGCAAAATTGGATGTGTCTATATAATTTTCATTCAATAATATTGTAGTATTTTGAAATAAAAATGCAACTCTTGGGCTGAATACATGAGCTGTTTTCTCTCTTCTCTATTCCTCACGCAAATATGTGTGTATGTGTGTGTGTTTTACTATGTTTATCACAGCTCTTTGAATACTTGACTAGTGTAGTCTATAGAGATTGGTAATAATTAGCATAACAGACAAAAGGAGGAAATTAGTCAATTTATTCCTCAAGTTAAAGTAATTTTAGCATTAATCATGAATATAATATTTATAACTAGGGAACAGTTATTAACAAAGATTGAAGTCAGAACTCTGTGATTTTTCTTCATAATAATTGCATAGCTTTAGTAAACCCATGATGTTATTTGTTTGGAATAGACAAGATAAGGACAATGAATAAAACGCTAATAATGCTAGTGTCTAGCAGTCTATAGACAAGGTTTGAACTCCTCTTTTCTTATAAGAGTTCATGTCTATTTGTACATCATGTCCAAACATATCAAAGATGTTACAGTTAGTTGGAAACATGAACTTCAAAAGTTGGCTTATAAACTGTATCTCCTGCCCAAGCACTATGTCACCTTGTTCCTGTCTTAATGCATGAATTAAAAAACAAAACAAAACAAAAAACCAGTAGATTACTCCTAAGAATGTTGAAAATCATATCAGCAGCATCATGGAACTGAAGTCTGAGAGAATAAACCCTACTTCCCCTTCATGCTATCTCAGCCACTATAATCTTATTAAATTACTCATAGAGATATTGTGTCATGCCACTTTTGAATTAGCAGAGAAATGGAGAATCACATCAAAATTTACTCTATGCCAACATGATGTACATTTTACAACTTTTCTGTAGGACTGTGAGTGATATAAAGAGACATTAAAATGATATTGGTGAGAGAAATGCACACCTGTGCTGCTATTTTGGATTAGCAATTTATTTTACATGAGAACTTGACACACCTGATCACAATACTTTTATTGTGATAATTATAGGGGTAATATAGATTTAAAGATGTTATAAGATTATTTCCTGTCACTTGTTAATAAGATGACTAATATAACATTGATATGCTATTCCCAAACATCCATTAGGAGACAATATTAACTTGAATAAACAATTTCAACAGAAGTGCAGGGTGCAAAATCAATGTACATGAGCAATTGCACAAATATATACTAACAATGTGCAAGGCAAAAATGAAATGAAGAACGCAATTCCACTTTTTTATTTTATTTTTATTTATTAATTACAATTTACTCACTTTGTATCTCCCCTGTGGTTCCCTCCCTCCTCCCATCCCATCCCTCCCTTCCTCCACCCTCTGCATGCATACCCCTCCCCAAGTCCACTGATAGGGGAGGACTTCTTTTCCTTCCTTCTGATCCTAGTCAATTAGGTCTTATTAGGAGTGGCTGCCTTGTCCTCTTCTGTGGCCTGGTAATGCTGCTTCCCCCTCAGGGGGAGGTAATTAAAGAGCAGACCAATCAGTTCATGTCAGAGACAGTCCCTGTTCCTACAATGGAACCCACTTGGATACTGAACTGCCATTGGCTACATCTGTACAGGGGTCTTAGGTTATCTCCATGCATAGACCTTGGTTGCAATAGCAGTCTCAGGAAAGACCCCTGTGCTCAGATTTTTTGGTTTTGTTGCTCTCCTTATGGAGTTCCTGTCCTCTCCAGGTCTTACTGTTTCCCACTTCATTCCTAAGATCCCCTGTACTCTGCCCAAAGGTTGCCCATAAGTCTCAGTATCTACATTGATAATCTGCAGGGCACAGCTTTTCAGAGGTCCTCTGTGTCAGGCTCCTGACTTGTTCCCTCCTTTCTCCTTCATCTGATCTCCAGCCTCTTTGCCTTTCTGGGTAGGAATTGAGCATTTTAGCAAGAGTCCTCCCTCTTGATTAGTTTCTTTAGGTGTACAGATTTAAGTAGGTTTATCCTATATTATATGTCTATATGAGTGAGTATATACCTTGTGCATCCTTCTGCTGCTGGGTTAGCTCACTCAGGATGATCTTTTCCAGATCCCACCATTTACCTGCAAATTCCATGATTTCCTTGTTTTTTATTGCTAAATAATATTCCATTGTGTAGATATACCACAATTTGTGCATCCATTCCTCCACTGAGAGGCATCTAGCCTGTTTCCAGCTTCTGGCTAATACAAATAAGGCTGCTACAAACATGGTTGAGCAAATGTCCTTATTGTGTACTTGAGAATCTTTTGGGTATATGCCTAGGAGTGGTATAGCTGGATCTTGAGGAAGCGCTATTCCTAGTTGTCTGAGAAAGTGCCAGATTGATTTCCAGAGTGGTTGTACAAGTTTACATTCCCACCAGCAGTGGAGGAGGGTTCCTCCTTCTCCACAACCTTTGCAGCATGTGTTGTCTCTTGAGGTTTTGATCTTAGCCATTCTGATGGGTGTAAGGTGAAATCTTAGGGTTGTTTTGATTTGCATTTCCCTGATGGCTAATGAGGCTGAGCATTTCTTTAAGTGTTTCTCTGCCATTCGATATTCCTCTGCAGAGAATTCTCTGTTTAGCTCATTTTTTTTTCAATGCAGTTTATTCAGGAACCTTGAACAATCCTCGGACCCTGGGGAAAGCCAGCCCACAGCTTAAATAGCCTCTGGGTAGCCAACCAGGCGTGCCACGTGGGCAATGCAGATAGGTCCACATACATGGAAGCAAGCCAGATCCTCAGCCTTAGCCAAATGTGGAATTGTTCGTGACAGAGAGCACTCACCATCGGGAAGGTGGAAGGCATAAACCAGCTCCATCTTTAAGGCATAGCATTCCGCAGCTCTCTACAGTTCCCCCCCCCTTTTTTTTTGTTTTAGACGCATCAGGCAAGAGTAGAGGTCATGTCTGATTGCATGCGGGTTGATGCCCCAGGTCCTGCCTCTGAGAAAAAGGTATCGGACGGGTCTGATGCTCTTTGGGTGGATGACACCTAAATGAACATCGGTACAAAGTCCCAATTTATTTCTAATATCAGAGATCTGTACCCCATTTTTAATTGGATTACTTGATTTTTTGCTGTTTAGCTTCTTTAGTTCTTTATATATACTGGATATTAGCCCTCTGTCAGATATAGGGTTGGTGAAGATCTTTTCCCAATTTGTAGACTGTCATTTTATTCTGAGAACAGTATCCTTTGCTTTAGAGAAGCTTTTCAGTTTCATGAGGTCCATTTATTAATTGTTGCTCTTAGAGCCTGAGCTGTTGGTGTTCTGTTCAAGAAGTTGTTTCCTGTGCCAATGAGTTCAAGGCTCTTCCCCACTTTTTTTTTCTAACCGATTTAATGTGTCTGTGTCTGGTTTTATGTTGAGGTCTTTGATCCACTAGGACTTTAGTTTTGTGCAGGGTGATAAGTATGGATCTATTTTCATTTTTCTACATGTAGACTTCCAGTTAGACCAGCACCATTTTTTGAAGATGCTGTCTTGTTTCCATTGTATGGATTTGGCATCTTTGTCAAAAGTCAGGTCTCCATAAGTGTGTCGATTTATGTCATGGTCTTCTATCCGATTCCATTGGTTCAGCAGTCTGTTTTTATGCCAGTACCATGCAGTGTTTAGTATTGTTGCTCTATAGTACAGCTTGAGATCAGGGATGGAGATACCTCCTGAAGATCTTTTACTGTAGAGAATTGTTTCAGCAATTCTGGCTTTCTTGTGGTTCCATATGAAGGTGAGAATTTTTCTTTCAAGGTCTGTAAAGAATTGTGTTGGTAATTTGATGGGAATTGCATTGAATCTGTAGATTGCTTTTGGTAAAATGGCCATTTGTACTATGTTAATCCTGCCAAATCATGAGCATGGGAGATCTTTCTATCTTCTGATATCTCCTTCTAATTCTTTCTTCAGAGACTGGAAATTTTTTTCATACAAGTCTTTGACTTGCTTGGTTAAGTTCACACCAAGGTACTTTATGTCCTTCATGGCTATTGTGAAGGGTGTTGTTTTCCTAATTTCTTCTCAGCCCTTTTATCCTTTGTATACAGGAAGGCTACTGATTTTTTTGACTTATTTTTGTATCCAGCCACTTTGCTGAAGGTGTTAATCAGCTGTAGGAGTTCCCCGGTAGAGTTTTTGGGGTCACTCAGGTATACTATCATATAATCTGCAAATAGTGATAATTGGACTTCTTCCTTTCCAATTTGTATTGCCTTGATCTCCTTCAATTGTCTTATTGCTCTAGCTAGGACTTCAAGAACAATGTTGAAGCAATATGGAGAGAATGGACAACATTACCTTGTCTCTGATTTCAGTGGGAATGATTTAAGTTTCTCTTCATTGAGTTTGATGTTGGCTATAGGCTTGCTGTATATTGCCTTTACTATGTTTAGATATGTGCCTTGTATCCCTGATCACTCCAAGATTTAAAACATGAATGGATGTTGGATTTTGTCAAATGCCTTTTCAGCATCTAAGGAGATGATCATGTGGTTTTTCTCCTTCTGTTTGTTTATGTGGTGGATCACATTGATGGATTTGTGTGTATTGAACCGCCCCTGCATGCCTGAAATGAAGCCTACTTGGCCGTATTGAATGATGTCTTTGATGTGTTCTTGGATTCTGTTTGCAAGTATTTTGTTGAGTATTTTTGCGTCAATGTTCATGAGGGAGATTGGCCTGAAATTATCTTTTTTTGGGGGGTGTTTGTGAGGTCTAGGTACCAAGGTGACTGTGGCTTCATATAATGAGTTTGGTAGAGTTCCTTCTGTTTCTATCTTGTGGAATAATTTGAAGAGTATTGGTGTTAGCTCTTCTTTGAAGGTCTCGTAGAATTCTGAGCTGAAACCATCTGGCTCTGGGCTTTTTATGCATGGTAGAATTTGATGACAGCTTCTATATCCTTAGGGGATATAGGAATATTTAATTGATTTAACTGGTCTTGATTCAGCTTTGGCATGTAGAATCAGTCAAGAAAATTGTCCATTTCATTTAGATTTTCAAATTTTGTGGCATATAGACTTTGAAAGTAAGACCAAATTATTGTTTGGATTTATTCAGTGACTGTGGTTATGTCCCCCTTTTCATTTCCGATTTTGTTGATTTGGATAGTTTTTCTCTGCCTTTTAGTTAGTTTGGCTAAGGGTTTGATATCTTGTTGATTTTCTCAAAGAACGAGCTCTTGGTTTCATTGATTCTTTGAATTGTTTTATTTGTTTCTAATTTATTGATTTCAGCCCTGAGTTTGATTATTTCCAGACATCTATTACTCTTTGGTGTGTCTGCTTCTTTTTTTTTCTAGGGCTCTTAAGTGCGCCAGTAAGTTGCTTGTATAAGATGTTTCAAATTTCTTCTTGAAGGCACTTAGTGCTATGAACTTTCCTCTTAGCAATGCTTTCATTGTGTCCCATAAGTTTGGGTATGTTGTGCCTTCATTTTCACTGAATTCTAGGAAGTTTTGAATTTCTTTATTTCTTCTCTAACCCAGCTGTCCTTTAGAACATAGTTGTTCAGTTTCCATGTGTGGTAAGCCTTTTGCTATTTTTGTCATTGAGATCCAGTTTTAGTCCAAGGTGATTAGATAAGACATAAGGGATTATGTGAATATTCTTGTATCTGTTGAGGCTTGCTTCGTGACCAACTATATGGTCTATTTTGGAGAAGGTTCCACGAGGTGCTGAGAAGAAGGTAAATTCTTTTGAGTTTGGGTAAAAGGTTCTGTTGATGTCTGTGAGGTCCATTTGATTCATGACCTCTGTCAGAGTTAGTGTTTCTTTGTTTAATTTCTGTTTTATTGACCTGTACTTTTTTGAGAGTGGGGTGTTGAAGTCTCCCACTATTAATGTGATGGAGTCTATGTGTGGTTTAAGTTTTATTAAAGTTTCTTTTACAAATGTAGGTGCCCTTGCATTTGGGGCATAGATGTTCAGGATTGTGATATCTTCCTGGTGGATTTTTCCCTTGATGAGTATGAAGTGTCCTCTATCTCTTTTGATTGATTTTGGTTGAAAACCTACTTTATTAGATATTAGAATGGCTTCTCCTGCTTGATTCTTGGGTGTATTTGCTGGGAAGACTGTCTTCCAGCCGTTTACTCTCAGGTAATGTCTATCTTTGTGCCTTAGGTGTGTTTCTTGTATGCAACAGATTATTGGGTCTTGTTTACACATCCATTCTGTTAATCTGTGTCTTTTTATTGGAGAATTGAGTCCATTGATGTTGAGGGAGATTAATAACCAACCAGTGGCTGTTAGATCCTTTGATATTGATGTTAGCCATGGTAGTGTGTTTGTGTATTTGGCTACTTTTGTTTACTGTAGTGAGGTTATTTATTTCCTATGATTTCTTGAAAGTAGTTAGTTTTCTTAGGTTGTATTTTTCCTTCTAGTGTCTTCTGTAACGCTGGATTTGTGTGTAGGTATGGTTGAAATTTGTTTTTGTCATTGAATATCTTCTTTTCTCCGTCTATGAGGACTGAGAGTTTTGCTGGGTACAGTAGCCTAGGCTCACATCTGTGTTCTCTTAGGATCTGCATGATATCCGTCCAGGCCCTTCTGGCTTTCATAGTTTTTGTTGAGAAGTCAGGTGTCATTCTGATGGGTTTGTCATTATACATTACTTGGCCTTTTTCCCTTGCAGCTTGTAGTATTTTTTCTTTGTTCTGAATACTTACTGTTTTGATTATTATGTGACGGGAGAATTTTCTTTTCTTGTCTAATTTATTGGGTCTTCTGTAGGCTTCTTGTATTCTTATAGGCTTCCCCTTTAAGTTGGGGAAATTTTCTTCAATGATTTTGTTGAATATATTTTCTGGGTCTTGGAGTGGGCCATCGTGCCCCACCCCCGCAATTCTACTCTTAATAAAAATGAAATAATAAAATATTTAGGAATAAGTTAAAGAAAAATAAGGAAAAAATTTTGTTGTTGAAAAAAAGGGGAGAGTAGAGGCCGTGAAAAAAGCATAAGGGAAAAAAAAGCAAGAAAAGGGAAAAAAATATGGCATCCCCAGAACCCAGTTATCCAGGGGCAAGTAACCCTGGACACACTAACATAAGTAAAATTCAAGAAGATGACCTTACATCTACGCTTATGAAGAGGTTAATGGACAAAGCAAATAAAATGCATGAAGGATTAGGGAAACATATAATAAAACAGATTATGGTCATCTGTAAAGAAATACAGGAAGATGCAGCCAAACAGTCTGTGTCAGTGAAAGAAATAAAAGAAACAGAGGAACGGTCAAACATACAGCTAAAAGAATTGAAGGAAAAACAGGAAAATACAGTCAGACAGGTGAAGAAAATCAACAAAACGGTTCAAGATCTGAAGATAGAATTGAAAGAATTAAAGAAAACTCAAATGGAGGAAATCACAGAGAGGGAGAACCTAGGAAAGAAAACAGGAACTACAGAGGTAAGCATAACCAACAGACTGCAAGAGATGGAAGAAAGAATCTCAGGTGTGGAAGATACAATGGAAGAAATCAATGTATCCATCAAAGAAAAATAATAAATCTAAAAAATTCCTGACACAAACCATCCAAGAAATCCAAGACAACATAAAAAGACAAAACTTAATAATAATAGGAAGAGGAAAAGGAAGATTCCCTCCTCCAAAGCCCAGAGAAGATTTTCAACAAAATCATTGAAGAAAATTTCCCCAACTTAAAGGGGAGGCCTATAAGAATACAAGAGGCCTACAGAATACCTAATAAATTAGACAAGAAAAGAAAATCTTCCTGTCACATAATAATCAAAACAGTAAGTATACAGAACAAAGAAAAAATACTAAAAGCTACAAGGGAAAAAGGCCAAGTAATGTATAATGGCAAACCCATCAGAATGACACCTGACTTCTCAACAAAAACTATGAAAGCCAGAAGGGCCTGGACGGATATCATGTAGACCCTAAGAGAACATAGATGTGAACCTAGGCTACTGTACCCAGCAAAACTCTCAGTCTAGACTGAGAAACAAAGATATTCAACTACAAAAACAAATTTTAACAATACCTACACACAAATCCAGCATTACAGAAGATACTAGAAGGAAAAATAAAACCCAAGAAAACTAACTACTTTCAAGAAAACAAAGGGAATAAATAACCTCACTACAGCAAAACAAAAAGTACCAAACACACTACCATGGCCAACATCAATATCAAAGGATCTAACAGCCACTGGTCATTAATCTCCCTCAATGTCAATGGACTCAATTCTCCAATAAAAAGAAACAGACTAACAAAATGGATGTGTAAACATGACCCAATAATGTGTTTCAAACAAGAAACACACCTAAGGCACAAAGATAGACATTACCTGAGAGTAAACGGCTGGAAGACAGTTTTCCAAGCAAATGGACCTAAAAAGCAAGCAGAAGTAGCCATTCTAATATCTAATAAAGTAGTTTTTTGACCAAAATTAATCAAAAGAGATAGAGAAGGACACTTCATACTCATCAAGGGAAAAATCCACCAGGAAGATATCACAATCCTGAACATCTATGCCCCAAATGCAAGAGCACCCACATTTGTAAAAGAAACTTTAATAAAATTTAAACCACACATAGACCCCCACACATTAAAAGTGGGAGACTTCAACACCCCACTCTCAACAAAGGACCAGTCAGAAAACAGAAATTAAACAAAGAAACAATAACTCTGACATAGGTCATGAATCATATGGACCTCACTAATATCTACAGAACCTTTCACCTAAACACAAAAGAATTTACCTTCTTCTCAGCACATCATGGAACCTTCTCCAAAATAGACCATATAGTTGGTCACAAAGAAAGACTCAGCAGGTACAAGAAGATTGAAATAATCCCTTGTATCCTATCTGATCACCATGGATTAAAGCTAGACCTCAATGACAGAAATACCAAAAGGCCTACACACACATGGAACCTGGACAACTTACTACTAAATGACAGCTGGGTCAGAGAAGAAATACAGAAAAAATTAAATACTTCCTAGAAATCTATGAAAATGAAGGCAAAACATACCCAAATTTACGTGATACAATGAAAGCAGTGCTAAGAGGAAAGTTTATAGCACTAAGTGCCTTCAAGAAGAAATTCAAAACATCTCATACAAGCAACTTACTGGCCCAACTGAAAGCCCTAGGGAAAAAAAAAAAGGTGCAGACACACCAAAGAGGAGTAGATGGCTAGAAATAATCAAACTCAGTGCTGAAATCAATCAATTAGAAACAAATAAAACAATCCAAAAAAATCAATGAAACCAAGAGATGGTTCTTTGAGAAAATCAACAACATAGACAAACCCTTAGCCAAACTAACTAAAACGCAGAGAGACACTATCCAAATGAACAAAATCAAAAACAAAAAGGGGGACCTAACCACAGACAATAATTAAGTCTTACTTCAAAAGCCTATATGCCACAAAATTTGAAAATCTAAATGAAATAGACAATTCTCTTGACTGATTCCACATGCCAAAGGTGAATCAAGGCCAGGTAAACCAACTTAGGGAAAATAGTCCTATTTTCCCTAAGGAAATAGAAGCTGTCATCCAAAGTCTACCATGCAAAAAAAGCCCAGGGCCAGATGGTTTCAGCTCAAATTTCTACCAGACCTTTGAAGAAGAGCTAACAGCAATACTCTTCAAACTATTCCACACAATAGCAACAAAGGGAACACTACCAAACTCATTCTAGGAAGCCACAGTCACCTTGCTACCTAAACCTAACAAAGACCCAACAAAGAAAGAGAATTTCAGGTCAATCTCCCTTATGAACATTAATACAAAAATACTCAACAAAATACTTGCAAACCGAATCCAAGAACATACCAAAGATATTATCCAGTACAACAAATAGGCTTCATCCCCGGCATGCAGGGGTGGTTCAATACACGCAAATCCATCAATGTGATCCACCACATAAACAAACTGAAGGAGAAAAACCACATGATTATCTCCTTAGATACTGAAAAGGCATTTGACAAAATCCAACATCCATTCTTGTTTAAAGTTTTGGAGAGATCTTGGATACAATGCACATACCTGAACATAGTAAAGGCAATAAACAGCAAGCCTATAGCCAAGATCAAACTCAATGGAAAGAAACTCAAATCATTCCCACTGAAATCAGGGAAAGGCAAGGCTTCCAACTCTCTCCATATCTCTTCAACATTGTTCTTGAAGTCCTAGCTAGAGCAATAAGACAATTGAAGGACATCAAGGGAATACAAATTGGAAAGGAAGAAGTCAAAATATCACTGTTTGCAGATGATATGATATTATACCTGAGTGACCCCAAAAATTCTACGAGGGAACACTTACTGCTGATTAACACCTTCAGCAAAGTGGCAGGATACAAAATTAAGTCAAAAAAATCAGTAGCCTTCCTGTATACAAAAGACAAAAGGGCTGGGAAAGAAATTAGAGAAACAACACCCTTCACAATAGTCACAAAGGACATAACATTCCTTGGTGTGAAGTTAACCAAGCAAGTCAAACACTTATATGAAAAAAATTTCCAGTCTCTGAAGAAAGAATTAGAAGGAG
This sequence comes from Meriones unguiculatus, assembly GCF_030254825.1. NCBI lineage: Eukaryota > Metazoa > Chordata > Mammalia > Rodentia > Muridae > Meriones > Meriones unguiculatus. The sequence continues at coordinate 49,113,973 of NC_083360.1, read as the reverse complement.
ATATCAGAAGATGGAAAGATCTCCCATGCTCATGGCTTGGCAGAATTAATATAGTAAAAATGGTCATCTTACCAAAGGCAATCTACAGATTCAATGCAATTCCCATCAAATTACCAACACAATTCTTTACAGACCTTGAAAGAAAAATTCTCACCTTTATATGGAAGAAGAAACCCAGAATTGCTGAAACAATTCTCAACAGTAAAAGATATTCTGGAGGTATCTCCATCCCTGATCTCAAGCTGTACTATAGAGCAATACTAAAACCTGCATGGTACTAGCATAGAAACAGAATGGTTGATCAATGGAACTGAATAGAAGACCCTGGCATTAATCCACACACTTATGGAGACCTGACTTTTGACAAAGATGCCAAATCCATAAAATGGAAACAAGACAGCATCTTCAAAAAATGGTGCTGGTCTAACTGGAAGTCTACATGTAGAAAAATGCAAATAGATCCATACTTATCACCCTTCAGAAAACTAAAGTCCAAGTGGATCAAAGACCTTAACATAAAATCAGACACACTAAACAGCTTAAAAGAAAAAGTGGGAAAGACCCTAGAACTCATTGGTACAGGAGACAACTTCTTGAACAGAACACCAACAGCTCAGGCTCTAAGAGCAACAATCAATAAATGAGACCTCACGAAACTCAAAAGCTTCTCTAAAGCAAAGGACGCTGTCGTCAGCCTACAGATTGGAAAAGGATCTTCACCAACGCTATATCTGACAGAGGATATGTATATATATATCCAACATATATGAAGAACTAAAGAAATTAAACATCAACAAATCAAGAAATCCAATCAAACAATGGGGTACAGAGCTAAACAGAGAATTCTCAATAGAGGAATATCATATGGCAGAGAAATACTTAAAGATATGTTCAACGTCTTTAGCCATAACGGAAATGCAAATCAAAATGACCCTAAGATTTCACCTTACACCCATCAGAATGGCTAAGATCAAAAACTCAAGTGAAAATGCATGTTGGAGAGGTTGTGGAGAAAGGGGAACCCTCCTCCACTGCTGGTGGGAATGTAAATTTGTACACCACTCTGGAAAGCAATCTGGCGCTTTCTCAGACAACTAAGAATAGTGCTTCCTCAAGATCCAGCTGTACCACTCCTAGACATATACCCAAAAGAGGCTCAAGTACACAGTAAGGACATTTTCTCAGCCATGTTTGTAGCAGCCTTATTTGTAATAGTTAGAAGCTGAAAACAGCCCAGATGCCCCTCAGTGAAGGAATGGAGACAGAAATTGTGGACATGTACATAATAGAATATTACTCAGAAATAAAAAACTAGGAAGGGGGAGGGAAGGTGGGAGGGGAGGAGGGAGGAGCTTATGTGGGGATTCAATGTGAATAAAGTGTAATTAATAAAAAATTAAATAAATAGCTGTTCAAGCCAGGACCTTTCTGTGTCACAGACTAGAGAGCACGATGTCATTAATATGGTCACACCCTGTAATGAAATACTATAAAACTCTTATGGCCCATTTCTCTATATTATCATACAACAAAACTATCCCAAAAGAAAGGGAATAAAGAGATGAAGCTAGGATAATCCCTTCAAAACCTCCTAAACCTCCAAATTTCTCCATTTAACTATTGCCAAGATCACCGAGCTTTAGATTTTTGAGAAGCACCCACCCATACAGCTCTGTACAGGTGCCTCTACTGCTAGCAATCTCATGCTAAATATTATGTTAAAATCTCTTAAGTAAATTTTTTCTGCAGTGTAGTCAAAATTCCAACATGAAAGTCTCTGAAATTCCTCAGGCTTCTGCAGCGGTAGCATGGAACTGTATCTGTCCTCATCCCATTGCAGCTGACACTTCAGCTTGGTTCTTTAATAGTTGTTTTCAGAGTCCCTTGATATTTCACAAGAATATTATGCCAAATTTTCTATTTCTAAAAACTGTGTCTTGGGAAATTTCTTTTGGGTGATTCTGATATTTTAACACTATTAAATATTTCAGTTAATGAACATGAGATTCTTTTCCACATATGTCCTATTAATTTCAAGAATGTTTTATAGCATTCACTTTTTAAGACTTTAAACTCTTTGGTTAATTAACTGTCTAGTATTTTATTCTTTTTTATATCATTATAATTTGTATTGCTTTGAATAGTTAATTGAAATAATTTTGACCTAAATAAATTTCTTTTTTTCCTAAATAAATTTTTTTTTTTAAGAAAATAAGAGTTTATTTTGGCTTACAATTCCTGGAATATACTTCATCATGGCAAGAGCTAGAGGCAGCTCATCACATAGCATCCACAGTTAGTAAGTGAATATCAATGTGTATTTTTGATCATTTTTTTCTTCTTTATTAAGACCATGACTCAGTCTTTGGAGGATTACCCATAGTTAAGTTAGGTCTTCTTACCTCTATTAACTTAATTTATATAAATCCTTCACAGATTTTTTTTTCAATGCAGTTTATTCAGGAATATTGAACAATCCTCGGACCCCGGGGAAAGCCAGCCCCCACAGCTTAAATAGCCTCTGGGTAGCCAACCCAGGCGTGCCACGGGGGCAATGCAGATAGGTCCACATACATGGAAGCAAGCCAGATCCTCGGCCTTAGCCAAATGTGGAGTTGTTCGTGACAGAGAGCACTCACCATCGGGAAGGTGGAAGGCGGAAACCAGCTCCATCTTTAAGGCATAGCATTCCGCAGCTCTCTACAGTTCCCCCTTTTTGTTTTAGACGCATCAGGCAAGAGTAGAGGTCTGATCTCTGATATTAGAAATAAATTGGGACTTTGTACAGATGTTCATTTAGGTGTCATCCACCCAAAGAGCATCAGATCCGTCCGATACCTTTTTCTCAGAGGCGGGACCTGGGGCATCAACCCGCATGCAATCAGACATGCTCTTCTCTGGGTCCAAAGCGGCTGACCCTGAGTGCAGTGCTTAGCCTCGCATCCTGAGCGTATCATTTTAGCTTTTTATGGTATCCAACCATGCTTGGGGAGAATGTCCTGCTTCAATGGCTGTAAAGGCCTGAATGATCATGGCTGCATCACACTGTTGTGAGACTCTAATCTTGCATATATACCACAGGCAAACCAAGGAGACCATCACCAGAAGGCCTGCTAACACTCCCATGCCCGCCCATTCCTTCAGATGATTCATGGCTGCAGCAATCCATGTTGATAATCCTGTGGCTAGTCCTGCGTCCACTCCGGTAGAATTTACTGTGACAATGGCCACTCTCAGCTGCTCCATCGTAGTATCGAATTCTCCAGTCCAATTACCTAAAATATAGCTCGACAATTGTTTAGACAGATTTGCAGCACAGGAAAAATTCTCATGTTGTATGCTAGTGACACAAAGTCCAGCATACTTTCATTGACAGCCAGGTTGAGCGATTTGCCATAGGGTATCAATTTGCTCCTGCAAGAGGTCAATCCTCTGATTGAACACCATCAAGTTTTCTTTTAGTTGAGCATTAATTCCTTTATGTACTATAAGCCCACACCTGTTTGTCTATATCCCCCATTTTTATTTATTATTAGCCAGATAGAGCCAAGTAATTGTGGTAATGATACTTGCTTTTTTGCCCAATGCTGGAATGCTAGTAAAGTTAGGTATGCCCTGGTTACTCGCATGCCTCACTGGGTGCCTATGCCCATTGATGCCCCTCACGCTATGACTCTCTTCAGACAGAAAAGGGATCTTGGAACTACAGCCACCATTGTTACTACCATCTCATTGACGGCTGTTGGAGCTACCACCAGGGCATTAGCCATGAGTCATACTGGGCAGACTGCTCAGACCCTGAATAACCATTTAGCCAATGTAGCTCATGCCTTAGTTGTAAATAAATTTCTTAAGTGTTAATATGTCTATTATATTGATGCATTTTCCTATGGTGAGTTGTCTTTCCTATCCAGAATTAAGTCCCACATTGTCTTAATATAAAATCTTTTTTCCTGTGTTCCTGAATGTAGCTTGCCAATATTTTGGAAGAGCTTTTGCCTCAGTGTCCATAAAGGATCTTTCTTTTTTTTTTTTTTTTTTGTTTCCAGCCTACTTGAAGGTAGAATTCTTCTCGGGTTATAAATTATTCCATAATGTTTGCTGTTGGCAAGGATTTAGCTGGGCTGGTAATAGTTCTACTTATGTTTGGTACAATTCCTCATTGGAGCTGTCACATACAGGGTTTTCCTCCTTTGGGAAATTTTATTTTTGTTGTTGCTGTTACAATTCAGTCTCCTTACAAGTTAAAGGCTAGTTTTCTTTTTCCTTCTATTTAGTATGAGCAGATCATATTTTTTTTTTTTTTTGGAATTTGGTCTATTTCATCTGGATTGTCTAATCATTGCTGTGTAATTTATTCATAGTAGCCAATTACATTTATTTATGTAGACTTGAAAATGTCTCCATTGTATTTATTATTTTATTGATATGAGTACTTCCTAATGTTTTCTTAATTGTTCTAGCTAAATGTCCTCAATTTTATTGACCTTCTCAAAGAACTTAACTTTTTTCTCAAAGAACTTCCATTTTTACATTATACACAATTTATTTCCAGTATACTCCTTATTTTCTTTTTTTTCTGCCAACTTTGAGCTTAGAATTTGTGTTTCTTTTTCTAGTTCTTTTTTTTCTCTAGTTCTTAACATGGATAAGTTATGAATTTGAAGTTGGGTGTTCTTGTTTTGTTCAAATATTTTTTATTCAAAATATTCAACTATTAGTTTTATTATGTATACAGTGTTCTGCCTGCATGTGCCAACATGCCAGTAGAGGGCACCAGATCTCATTATAGATGGTTGTGAGCCACTCTGTGGTTGCTGAGAATTGAACTCAGGATCTTTGGAAGGACAGCCATTCCTCTTAACCTCTGAGCCACCTCTCCAGCCCTTTCAAATATTAGTTTTAATTATGCTTTTGTTGTATCCCATAAGTCCTGGTATTTTAATCTACACCTTTCTCTAAGAATTTCCTAATTTCTATCTTTATTATTTGATCAATGAAATGTTTAATTTGTACAACTTTATAAAATTACAATTTTACATATTATTTATTTCTAACTTTATTATGTTGTGCTTGGAAAAAGTATTCTTGTGGAAATTATCTTCTTCAGTTCTATTGAAACTAATAGCTTTGTAACACATAATTTCTCTTATAGACTGTCTCAGGGGTATTTGAGAATGATATAAATGCTATTGTCATCAGATAAGGTTTCTTAAACTTGCCTTTTGGAAGTCCTTAGCCCCTTATGATTTTAAGCTCTCTAGTTTCTCATGTATTTTTTTTCTTTTTAGTTAATGATTTTATTATGTAGAGGTATATAATTGTTATACTAGATAGATATCAATGTGATTGATACTAGATAGATATTATCTAGTATTAGATATTGATTGATACTAGATAGATATTATATTATAATTATAATATAATATTATATTATAGATAATTATATTATTGATCTAGTATCAATCAATAGGTTGATACTAGATAGATATTAATGTGACTTTTACAAATAATGTTTCTAAGCAGTAGAAAAGAAGTAATATTCTGATGGCTTATATTCTCTTTAATCTTGACTAAAGCCACATTTGCTTAGTTTTAATTAACTAATTTGTATTGCATATATATGATTGCTAATCTCAATAAATATGGATTTCTTTTTACTACATATAATACAATATTGCTTAACACCTTCATAACATTAAAAATTGTTTTACACACACACACACACATACACATTTCATATCATTTACATTTAGATCCATGTTGTTCTATTTCAAGTAAAAGGAGAGATTTTTACAAGGTGCTTCAAAATTGACAGGAACTTCTATTCTCTACTTTTCATCAACTTGTATTAATTCAATAAATAATTCTTTCCAACCTTAAATCACCTAGAAGTCTATAATTTATAATTTTTTCTCATTATTTTACTTATTTATTCAATTTACACCCCAATTACAGACCCCTTTCTCCTCTCCTCCTGGTCCCACCCTCCCACTCTCTTCCTTCATTGCCCTTTCTCCTTCTCCTTAGAAAAGGTGAGTTCCTCTCCCATACTAATCCACCTGAGCACATCAAGTCACATCAGAACTAACCTCATCCTCTTTCACTAAGGCCAGACAAGGCAGCCCAGCTAGAAGAAACTGATCCAAAAGCAGGCAACTGCATTCGTGTGAAAGACAGCTCCTGCTTCAATTGCTAGTGGGTCTACATGAAGATCAAGCTGCCTATCACTTACACATATGTAGGGGACCTAGGTGTGGTCTGTGCATGCTGTTTGGTTGGTAGTTCAGTCTCCCTGGGTTCACATGGGCCTAGAAAATTGAGAATTGAATTTCTTCCTGGTTCTTGTCCCCTCTGGGTATCTCTATCCCTCCCCCAAATCTTTCACAAGATGAAGCAAGCTCTGCCTAATATTTGGCTCTGAGTATCACCATCTGTTTTGATCTGCTGCTGGCTATAGCCTTTCAGAAGACAGTTATGTTAGGCTCCTGTCTGCCAGCATAGCAGAGTGTCATTAATAGTGTCATAGTTTGGCTCTCTCCTATGGGCTGGGTCTCAGGTTGGGCGAGGCATTGATTAGCCATTCCCTCCATCTTTATTTTATCTTTATTCCTGCACATCTTGCAATTAGGGTAAATTTTGTGTTGAAGATTTTGTGGATAGGTTTCCACTCAAAGTCTGCCTGGCTAAGAGGTAGCCACTTCAGTCTCCATGTTCCCATCTGCTAGGAGTCTCAGCTAGAGTCATCCAATATTCTTCCAGGAGCCTACCCTGTCACAGGTCTCCAGATTGACCCAGAGATCACCTCCCCACTTGGTTTTGCTTCTCTCTAACAACCCTTTCACTTCACACTCCCAGTCCCATCACATGTAATCCTCACTACTCTCTCTCCCACCCAGTTTCCTCATTTCATCTGCTTCCAATGTCTATTCTATTTCTCCTTCAGATGACCTTCAACTGAGGAATGGATAAATAAAATGTGGTACATTTACACAATGGAATACTGCTCAGCAATTAACAACAAGGAAACCATGAAATTTGCAGGCAAATAGAAAGTATCATCCTGAGGTAGGTAACCCAGACCCAGAATGACACACATATTATGTACTTCCTTTTGAGTGGATATTAGCCATATAGTACAGAATAACCATACTACAATTCACAGACCCAAAGAAGCTAAATAACAGGAAGGGCCTAAGGGTCTTTTGCTAAGAATATGCTTCATCTTATTTAACCAACCATGCTCTCTTTTTGTTTCTATTTACATGGTATATATTTTTCTGCTTTTTTAACTCTACTTGCTACTCTAGATATAAAGTTAGTCTGTAATATACTGTTTAGTTGGATACAGAGTATCTGAGCAACCTAATAGAATAACTGGAGTTTGGTGAGTATTAATACTACTGCACAGAAGATATGCAAGAGGTCAGCAAGCACTTGAAAATAATTCCTAAAATCATGAGCCTAATGAAAGGAAAAAAACCTGAGGAAGTGGGATTTCATACCTACCACTGTTAAAAAACAAAATAATTTATAGTTCAATAAATAAATCATACATGTATTTATTGTTTTGCTCAGAGAAGAAACATTCGTTACACCAGCCTTCATAGGAACGGCCTGGACAAAAAGAGCTGTGCTTTCACATGTTGCTCCTGGATCAGACTGGTGTGGGTTGCTGCATAGGTCTGTGACTCAGAGACTACTTTCTTCTGGTTTTAGCATCTCTACCCACCCATTTTGTATTGCTGGTCAGAAAGCTGACTGCTTTGAGGAATGTTGTCATAAATTGGGAGAAGGGGTTGGAGGGTGGCGTAAGAATCATTGCTACCAAGACATTTTTAAAATTTTAGTCCTTAAAGCTTTTATATTATTTCCCTTACATCTTCAGCATCTCTATGTTTGTATGAATTTAAAGGACAATATAAACTCTTGAGTATGTAGACAGATTCAAAAGCTCTTAGTTTTAATAGTTGTGTGGTTTCTTAAAATGTAAACCATTTCCAAAAATGTAGTAACTCTTAAAAATATACCTCACTAACTGAATATTGTGCCACTACATAATTACATGTGACAAAGTTATCTATAGTATCTAAATCAGAAACAATTTGAAGGATAAGCAGTGAGAGAATGATATTAGTGTACATGCAGCACTGCTCAGCTGCAACAAAAAAAATGAATATTAATACAGCAGTGGAGAAGGAGTATGAGCCAGACACAAAGTGCCATGTGATAAATCACTGTATTTATATAAATTCTCCAAAATGGAAAATTGTTGCAAAAATATGTAGATTGGTGGCTGCTAAAGAATAAAGAGAGATTAGAGTAAAATGTTTCTAATGGACATTTCAGAGTGATATAACTGTTTCATGATAAACAGTGGTGATGCTTCTAAACTTTTTTGAATATACTAAAATTCTCTGGATTGTAACCTTGAAAAGGATCAAGCTTATAACAAGTCATTATGTACCATAACATAATAGTGATGAAAATGCTTAATATCAATACAGTTAAAGTAGAAAGAACCTCAACAATTTCTTACAATTTGGAAATTCTTATGATTTCTTAGAATTCAGGACAAATGTTTCCATTTAAATACCATGTAAGGGATAAACTTTATTTTGTATTAAATTATACACCCCCCTCACCCCCCCAAAAAACAAACCACTAAGGTTTGTGAGTATGTGGTACAACTGAGGTTCCTCAGTCAAAAGCAGTGCTGCTAAAGTGAGGCAGACATATATGAACTCTGTGTCACTAATGGGCAGCTGGAGAAACTTGCTATAGTTGGAAAAGGAAAGGGAGATTAAAGATATTAGGATCAATTAACCAGAAAAAAAGGTAAGAGACTAGAGTAGAAAACCACCTTAATTTTCATTAAAATTTATCTCTGATGTGACAATTACTCCTGAGCAAACCTTCTACCAACACTTTAAGAAACGATATTTTCAACTATTTTTGCTATAATCTTCTTTGCATTTTATGCATGTCATAGTACACCTAGCTGTACTTTGTATTTTTATGTTTTGTAATATTGTCTCAAGTATTGAAAACAAAAGTTTACGCTTATGTGCATTAGGATTATAGGATAATTATGTGGGTATGAAAAAATAACATGAGCCCCTCCTTGCACCATGGCAACAGGTGATAGTGAGTTCAAGACAGATGACAGGGGCCACACAGGTAAGCTGGGTCAATGAGCATGCCAGAGACGACCACCAGTCCTGGATCAGGGGCCCTAGACAGGGAGCTAGCCTAAAATGACTACCAGTTCAGTGCCAGACATGTACTGCGAGCAGACCATGCCCAAGATGACCCCTGACCAATGCTATAATATGCAGTTGGGGCATAATATTCCTGGAACTGCTCATGAGATGACCCCAGACACCGGAAGACCCCAGATGCCACTAAGAGAAGCAAGTAAGTGGTGGAGGAATGAAAGAGATAAAGAAGCAGAAGGATGTAGGCATAATGAAAAGAGGTAGAAATAGAGATTTAAGGGTAGTGAGTAACAGGCTGATGTAAGCAGCTAGTGATGCCACCTGGAACTATGGTAGGGTCCTGGCCTGTACTGCCACCTGGAGCTACATCTGAGTCATGGCTCTGCAGCATCAGGGGTCTGTTGCCACCAAAGACTAGGTGGATGTCCCTTGAATGGGCTGCCACCCAGAAACATGTTAATATCTGAGGCTGTGCAGAACTTGCCCTACCCCTCTCCTGGACATTGCGGAAGAGCTGGCTCTGTGGACATGAGAGCAGGAGAGCTACTCTGGCCAGCTGCAGTACTAGAAAAGCAGGCCTGTATATCACGCAGAAAGTATAGTAGAGCTAGCCTTGGTGGCAGGGTGTGGGCATGCCAGCTGCAAGGGCATAAGCATGAAAGAGAAGGCCCTACCAATTGTCTGCCATGTGGTAACATGGGCAAGGGAGAGATGTCCTTCTCTCAGTGCTTGCTACCTGTGACAAGCAGAAAAAAATTGGCCATGAGTTCATCAAAGCAGGAGAATTGTCCCTGCCTCTCACCTACTGCAGCACTAGGGAGAGTAGACTCTGCATGTCACTTGGGCAGCATAGTAGAGCTGGCCCTAGATACAATGGTTGCCAGTGAGCCAGCCCAAAGGCATGAGTACAGGAAAGCCAACCTTGCCTCTAGTCTGACGTACATTGGTATGGATGGGCTACATATTTCCTCACCTCCCTTTTGCCCTCACCACTTTCAGAGGGCTGAAAATCTGGCCCCTTCTGGGTTATAGGAGCAGGAGAGCTGTCCTACCCTTCACTTGCTGCAGCACCTCGAAGACAAAGCCCTACACCTATTTGGCAGCCCAGTAGAGGTGACCCTGCTGTCAATGACACAGGTAGGTTGGCCCTGAGGGTGTGAGCATGAAGAGTTGGTCCCACAACTTGTCTGCCTGCAACAATATGGTCAATTTAGAGAGGCCCTCCCAGTTCCTCATACCGCACACCTATAGTAGGTGGAGAGCTAGCCCAGGGGACATGAAATCAGGAGAGCTGTTCCTGTTCCTCAACTGCTGCAGCACTCAATAGAATGGCCGTACACCTTGCTCATGCAGCAAAGTAGAGTTGGCCCTCCATGTGAGAGTTTCAGGTGATCCATCCCCAAGGATATTAACTCAGAAGAGACCCCTGCCTCCAGTCTGCTGGATGGTGGCTTTGGTGAGGGAGAGATGCCCTCCTCTCCTCTCTTGTCCCTTGCCAACTATGGTAGGCAGGATAGCTGGTCCCAGTTTCAAAAGAGGACTGGCCCTGTCCCTCATCAGTGGTAACACTTAGAAGAGTGTACCCTATACCTCTCTTGGACAGCAGGATAGAACTACGCCTGGTTGCATGGAGTTGAAGGTAAGCCTTTCCAGAAGGCATGAAAGCTGACCAGCCTCTCGTCTGCTGCAGCACTCATGGGCCTGGTTCCTGTACCTTGCCTGAACAGCAAAGTAGAGCTGGTCCTGATGGGCTAACCCTGAGGGCATGAGAGCAGGAGAAATGGCTCTACCTCTTGCTAGATTCAGCATTGGATGAGCCAACAGGGACATGCCAGGAAAGATAGACCTGGTGGTATGCATGCAGAAGAGATTGTGCACTGACCATGTCAGATACCTCTCAGGCCCACTTACAAGGCTTTGAGTTGGCCCAACCCCACATCTAATCATCAAAGAACTGCTGGAGTGTGTGGAGGGGTTGGTCCTACAGATACAAAACTACAGAGTTCCATGATACAAGCTAAAAACAGGATATCAGAGAGTAGTTCCAATGAAGTTCCAGTAATGATAATGTAACAGAAGCCAGAGGCTTTAGCCCAGACTGAAGAATCATTACAGTGAACATCTGTAAAAAAAGAAATGTAGACAAAAGTATATACTGTGGGACACACTGGGATATACTACAAATTCCACAATGATATAAATTTTCTCTTTTGGAAGGATGAGGTTGCAAGAGTAGAGGGTGGGTAGGAGGGAATGGGGAGATGAGTGAGATTTGAATGCATGTTGTGAAATGCATAAGGAACCAATAAAATGTTTTAAAATGTAAAGAAATTTAATTATAGCAGAAGGCTGTGTTCTCTGTAGTTACTAAGGTTAGAAGCTTAACAGGAGAAGCCTGATATGAGTCCCCTGGGGCTGTAAATTTATGCCAAGCCTGTGTCAATGTGCAGTGGTATATCCACGACCACTTAGGTCTTGTATATGTGATGTTGAGAAATATGAAAACTTTCACTCTGTCACTTGGCTGTTTCTCAATTGGCTATTTTGTCAGTTGGCATGGTTATGAAACTTTACACAGCAAGAAAACTAACTTCCCTTTTTTCTTCTGATATGGATTCACAGAATTCAATAGAATTCAATCCAACTGAAGGGAAGATAATGCTGTCATTATTTGTGATAGCAGTTCAATGTGGTACTCTATGGAGTTTGTTTGTGTATAATTATGCACAGGCATGAACACCACAGTGTAAATATAGAAGTTAGAGGGCAGCCGATAAGAGTTGGTTCTCTCTCCTACAATATGAGTCACAGGAAGTTGCACCCAAACAGTTTGTGGCCTTTAGAGAGGAAATACTTGAATCATTGAAAGAAATAAAAGAAACAAAGAATTTTTCTAAAAAACTGAAGGAATTGAAAGAAAAACAGGAAAATACAGTCAGACAGGTGAAAGAAATCGACAAAATGGCTCAACACCTGAAGATAAAATTGGAAAAATTAAAGAAAACACAAATGGAGGAAATTGTGGAGATAAAGAACTTAGGGAAGAAAACAGGAAATACAGAGGTTAGCATAACCAATACGCTACAAGAGATGGAAGAAAGAATCTCAGGTGTGGAAGATACAATGGAAGAAATAGATGGTCCATCAAAGAAAATGTTAAATCTAAAAAATTCCCGACACAGAACGTCCAAGAAATATGAAACGTCCAACACAATATGAAAAGACAAAACCTAAGAATAATAGGAATAGAAGAAAAAGAAGATTGCCTCCTCCAAGGCCCAGAAAATATGTTCAACAAAATCATTGAAGAAAATTTCCCCAACTGAAAGGAGGAGCCTGTAAGAATACAAGAGGCCTACAGAACACTCAATAAATTAGACCAGAAAAGAAAATCCTCCTGCTACATAATAATCAAAACAGTAAGTATACAGAACAAAGAAAAAAATACTAAAAGCTGCAAGGAAAAAAGGTCAAGTAACATAGAATGGCAAACCCATCAGAATCATGCCTGACTTCTCAACAGAGACTATAACAGCCAGAAGGGCCTGGACAGGTATCATGCAGATCCTAAGAGAATACAAATGTCAGCCCAGACTACTATACCCAGCAAAATTCTCAGTCCTAATAGATAGAGAAAACAAGATATTCAATGACAAAAACAAATTTCAACAATACCTATATACAAATCCAGCATTACAGAAGACACTAGAAGGAAAATTACAATGCAAGAAAACTAAATACTTTCAAGACAATACAGAAAAATTTAACCTCACTACAGCAAAACAAAAAGTAACCAAGCACACAAACTTATGACCACAGCCAACATCAAAATCAAAGGATCTAACAGCCACTGATCATTAATCTCTCGAAACATCAATGGGCTCAACTCTCCAATAAAAAGACACAAACAAATAGAATAGATGTGTAAACAAGACCCAACAATCTGTTACATACAAGACACACACCTAAGTCACAAAGAAAGACATTACCTGAGAGTAAAGAGCTTGAAGACAGTTTTCCAAGCAAATGGACCGAAGAAACAAGCAGGAGTAGCCATTCTTATATCTGATAAAATAGACTTTCAACCCAAAGTGACAACATATGCTGGAGAGGTTGTAGAGAAAGGGGAACCCTCCTCCACTGCTGGTGGGAATGTAAACTTGTACAACCACTCTGGAAAGCAATCTGGCGCTTTCTCAGACAACTAGGAATAGCGCTTCCTCAAGATCCAGCTATATCACTCCTAGGAATATATCCAAAAAAATCTCAAGTACACAATAAGGACATTTACCCAACCATGTTTGTACCAGCCTTATTTGGAATTGCCAGAAGCTGGAAACAGCCCAGATGCCCCTCAGTGGAGGAATGGATGCACAAATTGTGGTACATCTACACAATGGAATATTACTCAGCAATTAAAAACAAGGAAATCATGAAATTTGCAGGTAAATGGTGGAATCTGGAAAAGATCATCCTGAGTGAGCTATCCCAGAAGCAGAAAGACACACACAGTATATACTCACTCATATAGACATATAATATAGGATAAACCTACTAAAATCTGTACACCTAAGGAAGTTAATCAGGAAGGAGTACTTTGGCTAAGATACCCAATACCCATCAGAAAGGCAAATAGGATGGACATTTGAGGAGGGAGAAAACAAGGAACAGGACAGGAGCCTACCACAGATGGCCTCTGAAAGACTCTACCTTGCATGGTATTGATGCAGATGCTGAGACTCATAGCCAAACTTTGGGCAGAGTACAGGGAATCTTCTGAAAAAGTGGGTGATAGTAAGACCTGGAAAGGACAGGAGCTCCACAAGGACAGCAACAGATCCTAAAAATCTGGACACAAGGGTCTGTTCTGAATCTGATACTCCAGCCAAGGAACACTAGGAGATGGCCTGGAACCTCTGCACAGAGGTAGCCTGTGGTAGTTCAGCATCCAAGTGGCCTCCATAGTAATTGGGACAGGGACTGTCTCTGACATGAACTGATTTGGCCTGCTCTTTGATCACCTCTCCCTGAAGGTGGAGCAGCCTTGCCAGGCCTCAGAATAAGACAATGCAGCCACTCCTAAGGATCCCTGATATACTGGGATCAGAGGCAAGGGGAGGAGGACCTCCCTTTTCAGTGGACTGGGAGAGGGACACAAGTGAGGAAGCAGAAGGGTAGGATTGGGAGGGGAGGATGGAGGGAGGTACGGGGGGATACAAAATGAGTAAACTGTAATTAACAAAAATTTGCAAAGAAAAAAAAGCAAACACTTTACCAATTGAGCCATTGTGACAACTCTATTTCTTCCTGTTTCCGTTCATATTTCCTTCCTCCTTTGTTTTCATACTTTCTCCTTTTTCCCAATTATTTTTATCCATAAGTCACCCAATGACCTCACTGCTTAAAATACTTTTCTGAGTGTGTCATGGGCATTATCTGACTATCTCCTAAAAACTAAAAATTATAGACTACAATACAATGATTACCCACTGTTGTTAATCTGTGTAATTCAATTGCCATCTCTGCAATACCAGATGTGTTCTAAATGTGCACTGTTGTGCTTGTGAGCATTTGGCATAATATTAGAGTTCCCTATGAAATGAATTTTCTTCTATACTCTAATTTTAATTAATTTAAATTTAATTATTTATATAACCCCCTTGTGCTATATTGGAAACACAACATTCACTTTCTTTTCAACTTAAACATTTCCATTATTCCTAGTACATCTCTCCTTGGTATGCACTATCAATTCACAGGACTATGAAAGCTGTTTTGATTTGTGGTATATCTAAGTGGTAGAATACTTAAAAAGAAAAAAAGAATCCATGCCCAAAATAACAGACATGAATCATTAAACAGGAAAAACGAATTACTTAAGCTCTCTCTAGCATTTTAGCTTTTAACATGGAAGTCTAAAAGTTTCCAGTCATAAGCAATTTCAGTTTTGTTATAGGTAGGCTTACTGTTTTGACATTTTAAAGATAAAGGTTCAACAAAGTAAGACTGAGCATAGAAAGCATGTATGAAGTCACTGAATATAGCAGAATTCATGCAGATTAAGTATATAGATCAATTCCACATTTAGAAGGGCTTGGAAGGTCAGCCCTTATTGCACAGTTTTTTGTTTTTTTTGTTTTTTTTGTTTTGCCTCAGTATCTTCAGATTTTATTCTTTGTAATCTATCCTTGATTTAAAAGGTTTCAGATAATCATAGAAATCACATAAATAAAAAGATTGAGAAATCATAAGCTGAGTGCACAGAGCCTGCTGCTGGATGATTATCTGGGAATATGTATTTTATAGTGTCTATTGCAAAACAAGGATTCAAGTTTGTAGAGATTCTTTTTAAGGCTGAGCCCCTACTAGAGCTAAAGGTCTGAATTACACAGTTCAAAGTGGACTCCCTCAGGCCTGGCATTAGTCAAATTGCAGCCTACCTCAGTCCTTCCTTTTAGCCTTACATTTCTTCAATGAAAAACACTAAAACTTAAAATTGTATATATTATTTTATGAATGAGTATTTTCGGGTGTTTTATAGCCATCTCCTTAAACATTTTCAGCTACATTGAAAATTTCCCATTCAGTCCTTGCAGTTAACATACAATTTCCTGAGTCCATTGACAGATACCTAAACAGTGGTCATAAAAAATAGAATCCAGTACCCAAAAGTACCTGCTTCACCATCTGATTTGAAAATACTGGCTAGATACAACAGCACAATTCTGCATGTTGCTAACATACTCTGGGATCTTGTAAAACATAACCACTGTGATGTGTTTTACTTAGCGCACAGCCTTCAAAACTGAGAACTCTTCAATCTAAAAGATAGATAAAATGTAAAAACTACAAAAATAAACTTTCTGAAGATATTTCTGGGTCAGTTATCATGACAACTGCTTTAAATGTGTTGTTTGTTTAATTCTGTCAAATTCTAGAAGGTTAAAAATCATTTTAGAGAAAAAGCAGACTCTAGCTATTTAAGAAACACACTCTAAATCAAGCAACACATTAGTGATACAGGCAGAAGAAAAACCAATGCTTATTTAGTTCTGTAGGCTAATATTAACTTCAGACAAGAAGTGTGTCTTGTCTGAAGTTAATATTGTTACCACATGTGCCTGTTTCCATGTTGATAAAACAGAGAGCTGCTTGAATTATGTCCTGAGACAGATTGTACATGCGGACTCTTATTGTCTAAATAAGACACATTCCTGCACATATGACTGTTATACTCCAAGATAGAAATTAGCATCAGTGATTCTAATTATGGAAGAGACAGAGTCCCAACTAACCATCTCTTTTCACCAAATGAAACTCGATTTTATTCAACTGACTTGTTGGCCAAGGGGATTACACAGAAAGCCTCAAATAACCCAGGTTGTTGTCATGACAGTGGAATGCTCTCACCAAACTGACAACAAGACTTCATTGCTTAAGACAATACCTCATTGCTTAAGACAATGAATAAAGTGTAATTAACAAAGAATAAAAAAAAAGAAATGTTCAACCTCATTAGCCATCAGGGAAATGCAAATCAAAATGACCCTGAAATTTCACCTCACTCCCATCAGAATGGCCAAGATCAAATCACAATTGACAACACATGCTGGAGAGGTTGTGGAGAAAGAGGAACCCTCCTCTACTGCTGGTGAGAATGTAAACTTGTACAAACACACTAGAAATCAATCTGGTGCTTTCTCAGACAAATAGGAATAGCGCTTCCTCAAAATCTAGCCATACCACTCCTAGCATATATCCAAAAGAGGCTCAAGTACACAAAAAGGACATTTGCTCAACCATATTAGTAGCAGCTTTATTTGTAATAGGCAGAAGCTGGAAACAACCCTGATTCCGCTCAATTGAAGAATAAATACAGAAATTGTGGTACATCTGCACAATGGAATATTACTCAGCAATGAAAAATAAGGATATCATGAAATTTCCAGGTAAATGATAGGACCTGGAAAGGATCATCCTGAGTGAGCTGTCCCAGAAGCAGAAAGACGCACACAGTATATACTCACTCATATAGACATATAATATAGGATAAACCTACTTAAATCTGTACATCTAAGAAACTAATCAAGAAGGAGGACCCTGATTAAAATGCTCAATCTCCATCCTGAAAGGCAAAGAGAATGGACATCAGAAGAAGAAGAAAACAGGAAACAAGTTAGGAACCTGCCACAGAGGGCATCTGAAAGGCTTTGCCCTGCAGACTATCAAAGGAGATGCTGAGACTTAAGGCCAACTGTTGGGCAGAATGCAGGGAATCTTATGAAAGGAGAGGGAATTAGTAATATCTGGAGAGTACAGGAACTCCACAAGGAGAGCAACAGAATCAGAAAATTTGTACACAGGGGTCTTTCCAGAGACTCATACTCTAACCAAGTACCATACATGGAGATAACCTAGAACCCCTGCACAGATGTAGCCCATAGCAGTTCAGTGTCCAAGTGACTTGCATATTAATGGGAAGAGGGACTACCTTTGACATAAACTGATTGGCCTGCTCTTTGATCACCTCCCCCTGAGGGGGGAGCAGCCTTACCAGGCCACAGAAGATGACATTGCAGCCACTCCTGATGAGATATGATAGACTAGGATCAGAAGAAAGGAAAAGAAGACCTCCCCTATTAGTGGACTTGGGGAGGGGCATGTGTGAAGAAGGGGGAGGGAAGTTGGGATTATGAGGGGAGGGGGGTGTTTATGGGGGAATACAAAGTGAATAAAGTGTAATTAATAATAAAAAGAAAAATTAAAAGAAAAAATTTGTCCATTTCATTTAGATTTTTAAATTTTGTGGCCTTTTGTAGTGAGCCTAATGATTGTTTGGATTTCCTCAGTGTCTATAGTTATGTCCCTCTTTTCATTTCTGATTTTGCTAATTTGATAGTTTCTCTCTGCCTTTTAGTAAGTTTGGATAAGGTTCTGTCTATCTTGTTGATTTTCTCAAAGAACCAGCTCTTGGTTTCATTGATTCTTTGAACTGTTTTATTTGATTCTAATTTATTGATTTTAGCCCTTATTTTTTCATTTCCACACATCTGTTCCTCTTGGGCATATCTGCTTCTTTTTTCTCCCAGGGCTTTCAATTGGTCCATTAAGTTGCTTGTATGAGCCGTCTCGAATTTCTTCTTGAAGGCACTTAGTGCTATGAATTTTCCTCTTAGCACTGCTTTCATTGTATCCTATAAGTTTGTGTTGTACCTCCATTTTGATTGAATTCTAGGAAGTCTTATATTTCTTTCTTTATTTCTTCCTTAATCCAGCTGTCATTGAGTAGCAAGTTATTCAGTTTCTGTGGCACCTAGCCTTTTTTCTATTTCAATTGTTGATGAGGGCCAGCTTTAGTCCATGGCGGTCAGATATAATGCAGGGGATTATTTTAATCTTCTTGTATCTGTTGAGGCTTGCTTTGTGACCAACTATATGGTCTATTTTGGAGAAGGTTCCATGAGGTAACCTTCTGAGAAAGTCCCATGCTGAAACGAAAGTAAATTCTTTTGAGCTTGGGTGAAAAGTTCTACAAACATTTGATTTAGGACCTCTGTAAGTGCCTTTCTTTCCTTATTTTGTTTTTATCTAAATGATCTGTCCTTTGGTGAGAGTATGGTGTTCAAGTCTCCCACCAATTGTACCTCTACTTGTGCCTCTATTCGTTTGGCTATATTTGCCTGTGTTTCTTGAGAGCTTTGTTAACTTCCTCTTTATTTGCCTCTACGTGTGTGGCTAATTCTTTGAGAGATTTTTTTTATTTCCTTTTTATATTCATCTAATAACTGGATAAACATAGCTTTCAAGTTATTTTCCTATGTTTCCAATGAATTAGAGTATCCATTGTTTTTGGGGGATTGCTGGTGAAGCCATGATGTTCTGATTTTTGTTTGATGTGTTCTTAGGCCGACCTCTGGCCATTTGTTTCTCCATAACCTTCACTGTTTGTTCCTGGATTCTGCAGTTCAGACTGATACCATCTTTCTCTGGTGTCTGGAGAATTCTTCAGGAAGATGAGAGAGGTCCAGTGGTTTCATTGTGTGCATTGGTGTTTCAGCTGTACCTGTGCAAGCTAAGTCTGTGGTCTCAGAAGGACAAATGCAGGCAAGTGTGTCCATAGAAGTGTGCTTTGAGGGACAGAGTTCTAGAGAATGTAGAAGCCTTGAGTGTATTGGGGGGGTGCTGACTTGCAGGCACCGAAGCAATTTTATGTGCTGAAGGTGTAGCAGGTGCTGATGATAATTGCGGTCACAATTTCCTTATGCAAATTCCCTTAATATGTCTGTGGCCTACAAGCTGCTGGTATTCATCTCTGACTGAGCTCCAGGTGTTATTCGCCTGAACTCCACTGGTGGACCTGCAGAGTAGATGCCTCAGTGTCCCAATGTAGATTTGTATGTGTCGGTGGGAGGGATCTGATGTCTGGATGCTAGCTTAGAAGGAGCCTGGATCTGGGGCTCTGCAGGCACTTGAGGGTGCACTCATTTTCTAGCAGGTCACATCGGCAAGCACCAGGGTACCCCTGCTTTCTACTCACAGGTTTGGGCCTGCTGAGTCAAATGCTGGAGGACAGTTGAGCTCTGCCAATCCAGGTGCCTGCTGGGAAGTCCTGGGTAGCCAAAACTGTAGTTCACAAACCTAGGTGGCTTGGCACTTGCTGTACCTGGTTTGTTTGGCTGGTCTGTTTGACTTTGGTGGCTATTCAGCCAGCTGTCTGCCACTGAGGGAATGGGCTGCCCCTACAGTCACTGGCTGGGAGGCCCTGTGGAATTGGTAAGGCTGCTCGCAGACCGGGGACCCGGGGGGGATGGTACCAAGGATCTAGAACTCAAAAGGTAGGTGCAGCTGGCAGTAGTGGCTGAGGAGCTAGGAGCCTGCCTCTTTTGTCTCAGTCCCCAGGTGGTGAGTTCTATGCTGAGAGTCTCTGGTGCTGTGGGCCAATGTTGCCAAGGAGGGAGGCCCGAAAAAAAGAAGTGCAAGGGATTCAAAAATTTGCTTCTCTCAGTCCCCAGAGATGTTTGCAGAAGACCTGAATCTAAAGGTCTCAACTCATTTGATGTTCCCTCTTGTTTAGGAAGCCTCAATGTCAATTTTCTGGCTTTAGCTGCCCCTCCACTCACCAGTTTTGGAGGTTCAGATCCTCTACCTCTCAGAAACTGTACACACTGGTCGCCACCATCTTGGATCTCCCCCCAAAAGTATTTTAGCATGAATGTATTTTAATGCTTATCTCTTAGGAATGTTAGAGACTTTTCTTAGTGGTGGAAACCGATTAATGGCTTCTACTGCAGCAGGGCACTTGTGTGGGTGCCCTGAATGGCTCTGTGTGGGTGGCAATCAAAGGGTGTCTCAGATGGGTGCTGAGTCAAGATCCACAGGCCTGTCAGACTCCAGGCACAGGTGCTCCAGCCACTCAGATCTGCATGGGTTGTGGCATCTTGGATCCAGGCAGCGTGCAATTTTGTTGTTTCCCTGGACTCCACAGGATGACTGGCAAAACAGGGGCTTGGATGTTGGGATTCCAATGCTGTGCACTGGGGAGGGGAAAGAGAGAGGAGGCAGGAGGGATTAGATGATGAAATATCATACAGATCCCTGATACTGTATCATTGTTTGGTTACAAGTATATGTACATATTTTTGTAGAAATATATTTTGGTTGCTCAAATTTCCTATGACTCTTAAACAAAATAAAAGACAGCAGATGTTCTTAGAGTTGCAATTCAATATATCTAACATAGGTAGAATCAGTTATGGATATAAAATTATCTTTTACTTTACAATAAAATATTGAAGATTCTTTTAAAATGTTATTTTGCATGACAATAACTTCCTTACTAACCAAGGAACTCAACATTTCTTGTTATGTTTACATTTTAGGGAAGAAAATATTGATGTGATACAAAATTAAAAAGTCAGAAAAAAGAACTTTATGTAAAAAGAGGTGGGCAATTGTTTAGATATGCTTCTCAAGTTAACCTTCTGTGTAGTTGCTAGATCTCCTAGCTAATTTTAGCAGTTCAGAGGGGAAGGCATACTTCCCACTGTTATTTTTCTGATAATTTGGTCCAGGCACCAGACATCTTTCCTACTCTGATTGGAAAGTTCCCTGGAGAATTCTAGAACCAATTACACAAATATACTCCAAGCAGTGTGGCAATACATTCCAATTTACAAATGAGATCACAGAGTCAGATGACATGTTCAGCCTTGTTAGTCTTCTGGTCTGGTTTAGTGTTAACCCCACAGACTTAGGAGCATCACATCTAGAGTTTTATTAATGCTCCAAATTGAAATAAACAAGGATCATGCACATTTTATGTAAGACTTTATTGAATTCAGGGCTGTTACTAATGCAGAACTTTCTAAGACTTCACAATTTTGTTTTCTTAAGAAAACATAAATTTATTTGGGCTCAGATACCTAGTCATATATTTAAACATTTGTCATCATCTCAGAATATGATAATATATTAAGGTAAGTTTTGGCCACCAAATCTATGCTTTAATTTCAATCCTTCTAAAAAATGTCTTCAAAAAATTATTTCTTTAACTAGATGGAATTAATAAACTCCATTGTATATTTTTGGCTCAAGGCCACTATTATAAGATTCTCCAGTTGTGTAAGAATATAAATATGAGCTATGTAAGGACCAAATATGTTTGTATGCCCAGAGGACATTAACCTTCCTGTTCATGCCCAGGAAGGTTTATCTCACTTAAAACAAAGTAGATAAAAGTCTACACAAGGCTAAGACTTCAGGATAATGATGAAAAATCAGCTTGTGTGCATGTAAGATAAAATGTGGCTGCAAAACTGAGTGCAGGAGTATGCCCATTCCCACAAAGCGTTAGACACTGAGCGAAAATAAGGACAGGAGCAGCTACAATCCTGCAGAGCTTCACACACTGACATTCACATGTGGGAATCACAACCAGGACATGGGGTTGACAACAGCTTGCAAGGTTGGAATTTTCCTCAGCCTTGCTGATGCCTGAGCCAACATCCAACTCAAAGGAAAGAAAGTTAAACCGGAAGACTGCTTGACTTCCACAGAGACACTGTGGATAGGTTGCTTAGGAATAGTGCTTCCCCAAGATCCAGCCATACCACTCCTAGGCATATATCCAAAAGAGGCTCAAGTACACAAAAAGGACATTTGCTCAACCATGTTTGTAGCAGCTTTATTTGTAATAGCCAGAAGCTGGAAACAACCCAGATGCCGCTCAACTGAAGAATGGATGCAGAAATTGTGGTATATCTATACAAAGGAATATTATCCTTATTTTTCAGCAATGAAAAATAAGGATATCATGAAATTTCCAGGTAAATGGTGGGATCTGGAAAGGATCATCCTGAGTGAGTTGTCCCAGAAGCAAAAAGACACACATGGTATATACTCACTCATATAGACATACAACATAGGACAAACCCACTAAAACCTGTGCATCTAAAGAAACTAAGCAAGAGAGAGGACCCTAAATAAAATGTCTAATCCCCATTTGTAAAGGCAAAGAGGATGGACATCAGAGGAAGAAGAAAACAGGAAACAACCTAGGAACCTGCTACAGAGGGCCTCTGAAAGCCAGAAGAAGAAAACAGGAAACAAACTAGGAACCTGCCACAGAGGGCCTCTGAAAGCCTCTGCCCTGCAGACTATCAAAGCAGATCCTGAGCCTGATGGCCAACTGTTGGGCAGAGTGAATGGAATTTTATGTAAGAAGTGGGAAATAGTAAGAACTGGAGAGGACAAGGTCTCCACAAGGAGAGCAACAGAATAAGAAAATTTGAACACAGGGAACTTCCCAGAGACTCATACTCCAACCAAGGACTATTCGTGGAGATAACCTAGAACCCCTGCACAGATGTAGCCCATGGCAGTTCAGTATCTAAGTGGGTTACATAGTAATGGGAAGAGGGACTGCCTCTGACATAATCTGATTGGCCTGCTCTTTGACCACCTCCCCCTGAGGGGGGAGCAGCCTTACCAGGCCACAGTAGAGGACAATTCAGCCACTTTTGATGAGAACTGATAGACTAAGATCAGAAAGGAGAACCTCCCCTATCAGTGGACTTGGGGAGGGGCATGCATGCAGAAAGGGGGGGAAGGGAGGGACCGAGAGGGGAGGAGGGAGGGGCTTATGGGGGGATACAGAATGAATAAAGTGTAATTAATAAATAAAAAAATGTAAAATGTTAAAATAAATAAATAAATAAATACATAATGAAAACATTTACAAACAGATAGCAAAGTGATTTTTAGTAGAATAAAAGTCTTGTGCTGTAGATTACAAAATCATGTTTTAATACCCTCACTGCTGTGTTAACACACAATCTCGATAAACCAGTGATAATTAGCTTACATCTCAAATTTATTTATACTTATATTAGTTGCATATGGTTGCTGTACTGTATTGTCACTGTATTTTGGCCTTGAAATGGTATCTATGTACTTAAGTAGGAAGCTGAGGGTCAGATTCCCACATTGGCCTCCCCAGACTTTTATTCATGTATCGACAGGGCTCTGTGCTATTTAGTGGCTCCTTGTGTTTTCCTTCTTAGAGAGGCCCTGGAATCTCTTTGCCTGCTCATCTCTGGGATCTTCACAGCAGCACAACACTGCCAAGGTTTTGTACCTCCAGTTGTGTTGCTTTTTCTGTAACTCTGCTTTTGCTCATAAGGACATGATGACTATATTGCAAACCTTAGAGTGAACCCTAACAGGTTCTATACCTCAACATCTTCAATCACTGCTGCAAAATTTATTTTACCATATTTGGAAGATACACTATACAGAGAAAGTCAGAAAATAACCGACAGAGAATACCATGAAGACAATTCTGTTTATATGAGGCTCCTATAGCACTTTTTGTAGTAACAAAGGAAGATTTCAAAGTAAAAAGACACTGAAAAAAAATAAGGTTTTAAAACTAAATTTTTATACTTATAGTTCAGAAACATTATGTTTTTTTGGGGGGTCAGGTATCTTTATTTCATTGTATATATTGTTATGTTATTGAGATGAATTTCTTCTCTAGCCCAGACTGGTCCTAAATACATAAATCCTCCTGCCTCAACTTTCTAAATATTGAAATTACAGGCTTTGTGCCTCCATGTTCCTAACTGAACCTTTATTTTTTTTAAATTCTTTATTAATTACACTTTATTCACTTTGTATCCCACCTGTGGTTCCCTCTCTCCTCCCATCCCAATCCTTCCCTTCCTCCACCCTCTGCATGCATGCCCCTCCCCAAATTCACTGATAGGGGAAGTCTTCTTTTCCTTCCTTCTGATCTTAGTCAATTAGGTCTCTTCAGTTGTGGCTGCATTGTCTTCTTCTGTGGCCTGGTAATGCTGCTTCCCCCTCAGGGGGAGGTGATTAAAGAGCAAGCCAAATAGGTCATGTCAGAGACAGTCCCAGTTCCCATTACGATAGAACCCACTTGGGTTCTGAACTGCCATCGGTTACATCTGTGCAGGGGTCTCAGATTATCTCCATGCATGGTCCTTGGTTGGAGTATCAGTCTCAGAAAAGACACCTGTGCTCAAATTTTTTGGTTCTGGAACTCTCTTTGTGGAGCTCCTGTCCTCTCCAAATCTTACTGCTTCCCACTTTTTTCACAAGATTCCCTGTACTCTGCCCAAAGGTTACCCATAAGTCTCAGCATCTGCATTGATAGTCTGCAGGGCAGAACCTTTCATAGGTCCTCTGTGTCAGGCTCCTGAGTTGTTCACTCTTTTCTCCTTCTTCTGATGTCCAGCCTCTTTGCTTTTCTGGATAGGGATTGAGCACTTTAGCAAGAGTCCTCCCTCCAGTCCAATTACCTAAAATATAGCTCGACAATTGTTTAGACAGATTTGCAGCACAGGGAAAATTCTCATGTTGTATGCTAGTGACTCAAAGTCCAGCATACTTTCATTGACAGCCAAGTTGAGCGATTTGCCATAGGGTATCAATTTGCTCCTGCACGAGGTCAATCTTCTGATTGAACACCATCGAGCCTCCTTTTAGTTGAGCATTAATCCCTTTTTTTACATCTAAAGCATGGGCTACATTGGATAAAAGATTATTTAGGGTCTGAGCAGTCTGCACAGTATGACTCATGGCTAATGACGCAGTGGTAGCTCCAACAGCTGCCAATGAGATGGCAGTAACAATGGTGGCTGTAATTGCAAGATCCCTTTTCTGTCTGAAGAGAGTCATAGCATGAGGGGCATCAACGGGTACAGGAGCCCAGCGAGGCATGCGAGTAACCAGGGCATACCTAAATTCACTAACATTCTAGCATTGGGCAAAAAAGCAAGTATCATTACCACAATTACTTGGCTCTATCTGGCTAATAATGAATAAAAATGGGGGATATAAACAAACAGGTGTGGACTTATAGGAAATATTATGTTCCCCTCCTTGGAACATCCTACATCAGTTCTAGAACTAGCAGTGGTGGTGTCCAAAGTCTGAGTAGGTTCAGGAGACCATTGCCCCCAGGGGCAAGACGTGCTCCATGTAAATTGACTAACTCCATGTTTTCCTCCACTTTTGAAAGTCATTTAAGGTTCTTAAATTATCTTTTCTTTTTTTTTCCTTTTTTTAAATTTTTCATCAATTACACTTTATTCATTCTGCATCCCCCCATAGGCCCCTCCCTCCTCGCCTTCCGATCCCACCCTCCCTCCTCCCTCTGCATGCATGCCACTCCCCAAATCCACTGATAGGGGAGGTTCTCCTCTCCTTTCTGATCTTAGTCCATCAGTTCACATCAAAAGTGGCTGTATTGTCCTCTACTATGGCCTGGTAAGGCTGCTCCCCCCTAGGGGGAGGTGATCAAAGAGCAGGCCAGTTAGGTTATGTCAGAGGCAGTCCCTCTTCACATTACCATGTAACCCACTTGGACACTGAACTGCCATGGGCTACATCTGAGCAGGGGTTCTTGGTTATCTCCATGAATGATGGAGCAGCTGAGAGTGGCCATTGTTACGGTAAATTCTACCAGAGTGGACACAGGACTAGCCACAGGATTATCACCATGGATTGCTGCAGCCATGAATCATCTGAAGGAATGGGCGGGCATGGGAGCGTTAGCAGGCCTTCTAGTGTTGGTCTCCTTGGTTTGCCTGTGGTGTATATGCAAGATTAGAGTCTCACAACAGTGTAATGCAGCCATGACCATTCAGGCCTTTACAGCCATTGAAGCAGTACAGTCTCCCCAAGCATGGTTGGCTACCATAAAAACCTAAAATGTTATGCTCAGGATGCGAGGCTAAGCACTGCACTCAGGGTCAGCCACTTTTGACCCAGAGAAGAGCATGTCTGATTGCATGCGGGTTGATGCCCCAGGTCCTGCCTCTGAGAAAAAGGTATCAGATGGGTCTGATGCTCTGTGGATGGATGACACCTAAATGAACATCGGTACAAAGTCCTAATTTATTTCTAATATCAGAGATCAGACCTCTACTCTTGCCTGATGCGTCTAAAACAAAAAGGGGGAACTGTAGAGAGCTGCATAATGCCGCGCCTTAAAGATGGAGCTGGTTTCCACCTTCCACCTTCCCGATGGTGAGTGCTCTCTGTCACAAACAACTCCATATTTGGCTAAGGCTGAGGATCTGGCTTGCTTCCATGTATGTGGACCTATCTGCATTGCCCACGTGGCACGCTGGGGTTGGCTACCCAGAGGCTATTTAAGCTGTGGGCTGGCTTTCCCCAGGGTCAGAAGATTGTTCAAGATTCCTGAATAAACTGCATTGAGAAAAAAAATAAAAATAAAAAGAGTCCTCCCTCTTGATTAGTTTAGTTTATTTAGGTGTACAGATTTTAGTAGGTTTATCCTATATTATATGTCTATATGAGTGAGTATACATCTTGTGTGTCGTTCTGCGTCTGGGAGAGCTCACTCAGGATGATCTTTTCCAGATCCCAGCATTTACCTGCAAATTTCATACTTACATTATCTTTTATTGCCGAGTATTATTTCATTGTGTGCATGTACCACAATTTGTGCATCCATTCCTCTACTGAGGGGCATCTGGGCTGTTTCCAGCTTCTGGCTATTATAAATAAGGCTGGTACAAACATGGTTGGGTAAATGTTCTTATTGTGTACTTGAGACTCTTTTGGATATATGCCTAGGAGTGGTATAACTGAATCTTGAGGAAGCACTATTCCTAGTTGTCTGAGAAAATGCCAGATTGCTTTCCAGAGTGGTTGTACAAGTCTACATTCCCACCAGCAGTGGAGGAGGGTTCCTCTTTCTCCACAACCTCTCCAGCATGTGTTGTCTCTTGAGTTTTTGATCTTAGCCATTCTGATGGGTGAAAAATTAGGGTCGTTTTAACTTTCATTTTCCTAGTGACTAAGGAGATTGTACATTTCTTTAGGTGTTTCTCTGCCATTCGATATTCCTCTATTGAGAATTCTTTGTTTAGCTCTGTACTCCATTTTTAAATTGGACTACTTGATTTGTTGCTGTTTAACTTCTTTAGTTTTTTATATATACTGGATATGAGTCCTTTGTCAGATATAGAGTTGGTAAGGATCCTTTCCCAATCTGTATGCAGTTGTTTTGTATCGACAACAGTGTCCTATGCTTTACAGAAGCTTTTCAGTTTCATGAGGTCCCATTTATTGATTATTGCTCTTAAAGCCTGTGCTGTTGGTGTTCTGTTCAGGAAGTTGTCTCCTATGCCAATGAGTTCAAGGCTCTTCCCCACTTTTTATTCTAAACGGTGTAGTGTGTCTGGTTTTATATTGAGCTGAGCCTTTGTTTTAATCACCCATTTCAAGTTCATGATACAAAACAGGAGTTATATGCTTTTGTGAACAAGATAATTACCTAATTATAAATATAATAATTACAAATTTTAACTTAGAACCCCTACACAGAAGAAGCCCAAGAAAGCTCAGTATCCAAGAGAGTTCCCCAATAATAGGACCAGGGGCCATCTCTGAAATGAACTAATGGGCTGGCTCTTTGATCACCTCCATCTGAAGTGGGAGCAGTCTTACCAGTCCACAGAGGAAGACAAAGAAGCAAATCCTTATGAAAACTCATAGACTATAGTCAGAGGGAAAGGGAAGAGGACCTCCCCTATTATTGGACTGGAAGACGGGCATAGGAGAAGAAGAGGGAGGGAGGGTAGGATTGGGGGGATGGGGAGGAGGCTAGAGCTGGGATACAAAGTGACTAAACTGTAATTAATTTAAAAATTTAAAAACTATTACAAATTTCACTCTATTTTCCATGCAGCAGGAGCAGCTTGTCATTGCTGCTGGGCACTGTGTTTGCCTTATTCTTTTCCTAAATATCACAGCAGTTTTAATGAAAAAATCTGAACTTTTTGGCACACTCACATCATACAGGGTGTGAGAAACGTTTTCAAGATGGATCTTGTTCATGGGTTTGCTTTCTTGTATGTGCTGCCCTGTTGAGAAAGTTCCTATAACCCTGTTGAGCTTTCATTTTTTGAATTGTAAATACACATTTTAACCTAGATGAACCAATTGAGAGAATTAATTTGTCTTTGTGAAAGGAAAAAAAGGTGGTATGTGAAGCTTTTATGCAGGGTCACACAGGAGTCTCTAGTGATCCTTCACATATATAGTTATGTGTTCGCCGCATTGGAGAAGTTTCATGGCCCAAGAGTTGCTGAATTTTTTTAGATGCCTTTCTTCCATGCAAAACCTTTGAGCAGGTCTACACCAAATAAGACAATAATAACCAAACATTTCTGAAGCATCATAACCCAGGCATGCACAAATATTCCAAGTTCAGTGAGGGGAAGTAAACTTGTTATCAATTCAGAAGCACAAAGCCAAATGCAATTGCATATTCTGAATGTTTGTGAAAGGGTAATTTTTTGGTGCTAATCAGAGTAATTACTGAGAAAAGTAAACAGTTTTCTCCCTACTTCAGTATGGAAAGCCAAGAAGTGTCTGACACCAATAAAACACTTAAACAGACTTTCAGATTATTTAATTATCAAGGAATATTTCCAAAAATAGTATTTAGTCATTAACAGTTTTTGCTGCTATTTTCTCATGCCTAGAAAATATATTCTTCAAAAAAGGATACTCCAGACAAAAAAGCTACAGTCTTTACCTAAAATTCAGTTTCACTGAAGACTTTTTAGAAAAAATAAAAATGTATTTTCTCCTATGGGAATAATTTGTCCTAAAATCCCCCGTTCGTGGCTTCTCTTTCAGTTTTGGAATTGTGGTTTTCTTTCAAGTCTGCTGGTGTTTTCATTAAAATAAAAGAAATTAAATAGTATATCAAATTTATTTAACAAAAGAAGTGAAATTAAAAGAAACAAGAAACATCATAGGAATAACTTGAAATGAAAGCATATATGGGATTTCTGTACTGACTGGAGTTTGAGTTTGTATAGAAAGAGAGTGGTACAAAGCAAAAGAATGTTTAAATTGAACATATTTCATTTGTATGCTTCAGTTAGAGTCTTGTCCTTGTTTTCTAATAATAAAGCATGTTTAGAAAAGATAGATAATCATGTTTCAGTCAGGGCTATCTTGAGATGGCATTACACTAGGACATTAAAAATAATGAACTCTTGAACTGGCGCTGCTGGTAAAGGAACATTCCTCCAAGCCTTTTGCACCATGTATTAGATTAAAAGTAACTGAAATCTATTATTTGTCTTCTGACATTCACATTTATGCCATGGAATGTACCCACATGCCAACACACACACACACACACACACACACTCACATTCACACTCATAAACACACTAAACAAATAATTAAATAAACACATAAATACATATACTTTAACAACTTTTAAAGAATTGTGTTAAATAATTTGAGAGCCAGGTGTTATGTGACACTGTTCTAGATAAATAAAAGCAAACATCTAGTTACCTCAGATAAGGAAACAGTGACAGACAAAGGAAAAGATACACTCCAAGAACAAATAAGTGAACCAATGAATTTACTGAGGTTGCTCATAGGAATATAGGTAAAGAGTTATTTATAAGGACAGAAATGATTTACTACAGCATCCCCAAAATCTGGCTAAGAATGGGTAACAATTCGTGAAACCTAGAAACCTGGAAGACACTGCACAATGTCAGTATTTCAATTGCTAGAGAGTCTTTTGCAGGCAGGTCAGCTGGTCTGAGCCTCTTGAAGCTTTCTAGTTGGTTTCAGGCTCTTCCTGGAGGCTATGACTTCTTTATTTTCTCAGCTTAAAGAGCTTCCTTGCAGAATGTAATGTTTCCCCACATTAAGAACATGTAGTGTTTTAAGGAGCTTCTCTCAAAAGGGGATGGTTTTATCTCAGGAAATTGTTACATAATACAAGGCTCTCATATAAATTATTTTGAGAGAGAATACTGCAGAGTCATATGTAGAGAAAATATGTTATGTATTATATGGATGCATCATCTGCCAACTAAAAACAAACAAACTATAGCCCATGTCCTACAAGTGGAACATAGAGTAAGCAGAAAAGATTCTAAGATAGAGCTAGGCAGAAGATTTTCCCAAAACGATGTGGGGACAGTTGCATGGTACCTATGCAGAGGTTACCAGCCATGTAGCACAATGTAGATTAGTAAAATAGGCTATTTTAAGTTATGAGCTAGTCAGAGAAGAATCTAGCTCTTCTCTCTCTGTTCCAATTAGTTCAATGCTCTTACACACTTTTTCTTCTAAACAATTTGGTGTATCTCTTTTTTTTAAATTCCTTTTTTATATTATTTTTTTAATAATATTTTTTATTTTTTATATTATTCACAGGTTATTTACTTTGTATCCCGGCTGTAGCCCCCTCCCTCATTCCCTCACAATCCCACCCTCCCTCCCTCATCTCCTCCCTGTCCCTTTCCAAGTCCACTAATAGGGGAGGACCTTCTCCCCTTCCATCTGACCCTAGCTTATCAGGTCTCTTCGGGACTGGCTGCAATGTCCTCTTCTGTGGCCTAGCAAGGATGCTCCTCCCTCAGGGAAAGGGGGGATCGAAGAACTAGCCTTTGAATTCAAATCAGAAATAGTCCCTGTTCCCCTTACTAGAGAACCCACTTGGATACTGAAATACCATGGGCTATATCCAAGTATGGTTCTAGGTTATATCCATTCATGGTCCTTGGTTGGAGAAACAGTCTCATGAAAGACCCCTGTGCCCTGATATATTTGGTCCTTGTGGAGCTCCTGTCCTCTCCAGGTCTTACTAACTCACCCTTATTTCATATGATGGTTATGAGTCTGCTTTGATACACTGCTAGGTAGAGTCTTTCAGAGGTCCTCTATGGTAGGCTGCTATCATGTTACTTGTTTTCTCTTACATCCAATGTTCATCCCATTTGTCTCTTACCTCGGTTCTTCTTTCTTGTTTATCTTCTTTAGGTGTATACATTTCAGTATATTTATCCTACCTTATATAACTGAGTATATACCGTGTGTGTCTTTCTGCATTTGGGATACCTCACACAGGATGATGGTTTCTAGGTCCCACCATTTGCCTGCAAATTTCATGATGTCCTCATTTTTAATTGCTGAATAGTATTCCATTGTGTAAAAGTACCACAGTTTCTGTACCCATTCCTCCACTGATGGACATCTGGGTTGTTTCCAGCTTCTGGCTATTACAAATAAAGCTGCTACAAATGTGGTTGAGCAAATGTCATTGTTGTGTACTTGAGCCTCTTTTGGATATATGCCTAGGAGTGGTATAGCTGGATCTTGAGGAAGCACTATTCCTAATTGTCTGAGAAAGCACCAGGTTGATTTCCAAAGTGGTTGTACAAGTTTACATTCCCACCAGCAGTGGAGGAGGGTTCCTCCTTCTCCACAACCTTTCCAGCATGTGTTGTCTCTTGAGGTTTTTATCTTAGCCATTCTGATGGGTGTAAGGTGGAATCTCAGGGTTGTTTTGGTTTGCATCTCCCTGATGGCTAAGGATGTTGAGCACTTCTTTAAGTGTTTTTCTGCCATTCTACAATCCTCTAAAGAGAGTTCTCTGTTTAACTCTGTACCCAATTTTTTAACTGGATTACTTGATTTGTGACTTTTTAACACTTTGTGTTCTTTATATATACTGGATATTAGCCCTCTGTCAGATGTAGGGTTGGTGAAGATCCTTTCCCAGTCTGTAGGCTGTCATTTGGTTTTGATGATAGTGTCTTTTGCTTTACAGAAGCTTTTCAGTTTCATGAGGTCCCA
The DNA here is from genome assembly GCF_030254825.1 of Meriones unguiculatus. Classification (NCBI taxonomy): domain Eukaryota; kingdom Metazoa; phylum Chordata; class Mammalia; order Rodentia; family Muridae; genus Meriones; species Meriones unguiculatus. The sequence goes on along the minus strand of NC_083360.1, from coordinate 49,081,577 downwards.
TTTATTTATTGTTGATCTTAGAGCCTGTGCTGTTGGTGTTCTGTTCAGGAATTAGTCTCCTGTGCTGATGAGTTTTAGGGTCTTCCCACTTTTTCTTCTAAACGATTTAATGTGTCTGGTTTTATGTTGAGGTCTTTGATCCACTTGGACTTTAATTTTTGCAGGGTGATAAATATGGATCTATTTTCATTTTTCTGCATGTAGACATCCAGTTGGACCAGTACCATTTGTTGAAGATGCTGTCTTTTTTCCACTGAGTGATTTTGGCTTCTTTATAAAAAATCAAGTTTCCCATCAGGCTCAGCATCTGCTTTGATAGTCTGAAGGGCAGAGGCTTTCAGAGGCCCTCTGCGGTAGGTTCCTAGGTTGTTTCCTGTTTTCTTCTTCTTCTGATGTCCATCCTCTTTGCCTTTCTGGATGGGGATTGGACGTTTTAGTTAGGGTCCTCTCTCTTGCTTAGTTTCTTTAGATGCACAGGTTTTAGTGGGTTTGTCCTATGTTGTATGTCTATATGAGTGAGTATATACCATGTGTGTCTTTTTGCTTCTGAGACAACTCACTCAGGATTTTCTGTTGGGCAGAGTGAACGGAATTTTAGGTAAGAACTGGGAAATAGTAAGAGCTGGAGAGGACAGGGTCTCCACAAGGAGAGCAACAGAACAAGAAAATTTGAACATAGGGAACTTCCCAGAGACTCATACTCCAACCAAGGACTATTCATGGAGATAACCTAGAACCCCTGCACAGATGTAGCCCAGGGCAGTTCAGAGTCCAATTGGGTTACATAGTAATGTGAAGAGGGACTGCCTCTGACATAATCTGATTGGCCTGCTCTTTGATCACCTCCCTCTGGGGGGGGGAGCAGCCTTACCAGGCCACAGTAGAGGACAATACAGCCACTTTTGATGTGAACTGACAGACTAAGATCAGAAAGGAGAGGAGAACCTCCCCTATTAGTGGACTTGGGGAGTGGCATGCAAGCAGAGGGAGGAGGGAGGGTGGGATTGGGATGGGAGGAGGGAGGGGCTTATGGGGGGATGCAGAATGAATAAAGTGTAATTGATGAAAAATTTAAGAAAAAAGGGGAAAAAAATCAAGTTTCCAAAGAGCTGGGTTTATTTCTGTGTCTTCAACTTGGTTCCATTGATCCAATATTCTGTTTCTATGCCAATACCATGCAGTTTTTGTTACTATTGCTTTGTAGTACAGCTTGAGACCAGGGATGGAGATATCTCCAGTTGATCTGTTGTTGTACAGGATCATTTTGGAAATTTTGGGTTTTTTGTATTTCCATATGAAGTTGAAAAATTTTTTTTCAAGGTCTGTAAAGAATTGTGTTGGTATTTTGATGGGAATTGCATTGAATCAATCGATTGCTTTTGGCAGAATGGCCATTTTCACTATGTCAGTCCTACCAATCCAAGAGTATGGGAGATCTTTCCATCTTCTGATATCTTCTTATTCTTTCTTCAGAGACTTGAAATTTTTTTCAAACAGGTCTTTCACTTGCTTGGTTAGAGTCACCCCAAGATATTTTATGTAATTAGTGGCTATTGTGAAAGGGGTTGTTTCCCCAATATCTTTCTCAGCCCTTTTTTCTTTAGTATACAGGAGGGCTTCTGATTTTATTTAGTTGATTTTGTATCCAGCCAATTTGCTGAAGGTGTTTATCAGCTGAAGGAGTTCTCTGGTTGAATTTTTGGGGTCACTCATGGGTACTATTATATCATCTGCAAATAGTGATACTTTAACTTCTTCCTTTCTGATTTGTATCCCCTTGAACTCCTTTAGTTGTCTTATTGCTCTAGCTAGTACTTCAAGTACTATGTTGAAGAAATATGGAGACAATAGGAAGAAATATAGACAATTGTCCCTGATTTCAGTGGGATTGCTTCAAGTTTCTCTCTATTTAGTATGATGTTGGCTATAGGCTTGCTGAATATTGCCTTCATTATGCCTTTCAGTATGTGCCTTGTATCCCTGATCTCTCTAAGACTTTAAACATGAATGGGTGTTGGATTTCGTGGAATGCTTTTTTGGCATCTAAAGAGATTATCATGTGGTTTTTCTCCTTCAGTTTGTTTATGTGGTGGATTACATTGATGGATTTCCATATATTGAACCACCCTTGCATGCCTGGGATGAAGCCAACTTGGTGATGGTGGATGATATCTTTTATGTGTTCTTGGATTCAATTGGCAAGTATTTTATTGAGTATTTTTGCATCAATATTAATAAAAGTGATAAATATGAAGGTCTCTTTTTTTTGTTGGGTCTTTGTGTAGATTATGTATCAAGGTGACTGGGGCTTCTTCTGTTTCTATTTTGTGGAATATTTTAAAAAGAATTGGAATTAGCTCTTCTTTGAAAGTCTGGAAGAATTCTGCACTGAAACCATCTGGCCCTGGGGTTTTTTTGGAAGGGAAACTTTTGATGATGGCTTCTTTTTCCATGGAGGATATGGGACTAGTCAATATTTCTACCTGATCTTCACTTAATTTAGGTAGATGGAATCTATCAAGAAAATTGCCCATTTCATTTAGATTTTTAAATTTTGTGGCATATAGCCTTTTATAGTAAGACCTAATGATTGTTTGGATTTCCTCAGTGTCTGTAGTTATGTCCTCCTTTTCATTTCTGATTTTGCTGATTTGGATAGTTTCTCTCTGCCTTTTAGTTTGTTTGGCTAAGGGTTTGTCTATCTTGTTGATTTTCTCAAAGAACCAGCTCTTGGTTTCATTGATTCTTTGAATAGTTTTATTTGGTTCTAATTGATTGATTTCAGCCCTGTGTTTGGTTATTTCCAGCCGTCTGCTCCTCTTGGGTGTATCTGCTTCTTTTTTTCTAGGGCTTTCAGTTGGTCCAATAAGTTGCTTGTGTGAAATTTTTGAAATTTCTTCTAGAAAGCACTTAGTGCTATGAACTTTCCTCTCAGTACTGCCTTCATTGTGTCCCATAAGTTTGGGTATGTTGTGCTTTCATTTTCATTGAATTCTAGGAAGTCTTTAATTTCTTTATTTCTTCCCTAACCAAGCTGTCACTGAGTAGCAACAATTTCCATGTATGTGCAGGCTTTTTGCTATTTTTATTGTTGGAGTCTAGCTTTAGACCATGATGGTCAGATAGGATACAAGGGATTATTTCAATCTTCTTATATCTACTGAGGCTTGCTTTGTGACCAGCTTTATGGTCTATTTTGGAGAAGGTTCCATGAGGCCCTGAAAAGAAATTATACTCTTTTGATTTTTGGTAGAAAGTTCTGTAGACATCTATTAGGTCCATTTGATTTAGAGCCTGTATAAGTGCCCTTGTTTCCCTGTTTTGCTTCTGACTGGATGACCTGTCCCTTGGTGAGAGTGGGGTGTTGAAGTCTCCCACTATTAAGGTGTTGGGATCAATATTGACTTCAGCTTTAATAATGTTTCATTTACAAATGTAGTTGGTCTTGTATTTGGGGCATAGATGTTCAAAATTGTGATGTCATCTTCTTGGAATTTTCCTTTGATGAGAAGGAAGTTCCTCTCCTCATCTTTTTGGATTAATTTTGATTGAAAGTCTGTTTTATTAGATATTAGGATGGCTACCCCAGCTTGTTTTCTGGATTCATTTGCTTGAAAAACATTTTCCAGCCCTTTACTCTGAGCTAGTGTTTATCTTTTTTGCATAAGTGTGTTTCTTCGATGCAGCAGAATGTTGGATCCTGTTTCTGCAACCATTTTGTTATTCTGTGTCTTTTTATTGGAGAGTTGAGTCCATTGCTGGTGATAAACAATAGTGACCAGTGACTGTTCCTTTTGTTGTGGAGTTGGTGGTGTTACTGTGATTCATTGCTTTTTTTTTTTCGTTTAATTTGTTTGGGAAATTATCTGTATCTTATATTTTCTTTGGTTTAGTTGTTTTCAGTGGATCGGAGTTTTCCTTCTATTCTCTTCTCTAGGGCTGGGTTGCTGTCTAGATATTGCTTAAATTTAGTTTTATCATGGAAAAATTTGTTTTCTCCATCTATGTTGATTGAAGGCTTTGCAGGGTATAGTAGTCTGGGTTGGTATCTGTGTTCCCTTAAATACTGCATGAACTCTGCCCAGGCCCTTCTGGCTTTCATAGTTTCTGATGAGAAGTCTGGTATGATTCTGATTTTTCTACCTTCATATGTTACTTGAGCTTTTTCCCTTGCTGCCTTTAATATTTTTTCTTTGCTTTGTAGGTTTATTGTTTTGACTAGGTATTTCTTTTGTGGTCTAGTCTATTTGGTGTTCTTAGGCTTCTTGTATGTTTATGGACATTTGTTTCTTTAAGTTGGGAAATTTTCTTCTATGATTTTTTTAATATTTTCTGGACCTTGGAGCCTGGAGTCTTCTTTTTCATCTATTTCTATTATTAGGTTTCGTCTTTTTCATGGTGTCCTTGTTTTCTTGGATGTTTTCTGTTTGGGACTTTTCTGATTTTACTTTTTCTTTGAGGGAGGAATCAATTTTAGCAAGTTTATCTTCAGCACCCGAGATTCTGTCTTTCATCTTTTGTATTCTATTGGTGATGCTTACCTGTGTGGTTCCTGATCTTTTCTCTAAGTTCTCCAGTTCCAGGGTTTTCTCTGTGTTTTTTTTTATAGATTCTAATTATTTTTTCATGCTTTGCACCATTTTCTTCATCTGATTGAATGTGGCTCCTATTTTTTTGTTTGTTTCTTTTCTATATGTCTCTAATTGTTCCTCTACATGGGCAGTTATAGTCTTCTGTATTTCTTTCAGAGATCTGTTCATTTCCTCTTTTTGTTCCTCTGATAACTGCATAAGCATAGCTTTACAGTCATTTTCCTATGTTTCTGCTGAATTAAAATATCTATTGATTTTAGTGGTTGCTGGTTGGGCCATGGTGTCCTGATTTTTGTTGGATGAGTTCTTACACCTACCTTTGGCCATTTGCTTATATGTAATCTTCACTGTTTGTTCCTTGAGTCTGAACTTCAAAATGGAACTGTCTTTTTCTGGTGTCTGGAGTATTCTTCAGGAAGATCAGGGAGGTCCAGTGGTTTGAGAGTGTGCGTTGTTGCTTCAGTTGTACCTGAGGGAGGAAAAGCTGCTGGCACAGCTTCATTACTGCAGGAGAGTAGTCATGTGTGTGTGCGTGTTTTTGGGTGTGAGTGCAAACAAGTGTGTCTTGAAGGGGAGTGCTTGAGAGTGTAGGTGCTTGGGATATGGGGTTTGGGAGCAATCGCAGGAGGAAAGGTGGATGCTAGCATGGTTAGCAAGTTCAGATTGCAGGCGCAAAAATACCTGTGCAGGTTTCCTGAATACCCAGTGGTCTCCAATCTGTGGAGGGCTCTGCAGGTTGGACTCTGAGGTCTGTGGCTGAAGCTGCGGGCAAGATGATTACTCTATTGTGAACTCTGTTTGCCCTACCCTGTGCTCTGTGCTAGAAGCTTTGAGCACAGTAGGCTGGGTTCTGCTCTCTGAGTTTGGAAGCACTATGTGTTTTCTCTGCCACCTCTCCCTCAGGCAAGACTAGAGATAGGAGGTCATGGGGGAAATGCCGGGAGTGTGAGTGTTTTCAGTCTCAAATCTCAAGGAGGGAGATCTCTGCTTGGAGCAGGCAACACTGTGCTCCTTGCAAGTTGCTGTGTGCACTACGTGGTACCTCCTCTCTTTCAGCTGCTAGTTGTGAAACCTCAGCTGCTGCCTCCCTGTTGGTTGCAGTACCTCCACTTCTTCCTTCACTGCAGGCTTGGCTACCTCTGCTGCAGCTTCAGCCCATTACAGGGAAGTGCCCTGGAATTGATTCCTCAGGAGAAGTCCACAGAGATGTCCGCAGTTGACCTGTGTCCTAATGGACTCTGATCAGGGTGGGTCCTCCTTCTCCCCAGACTCCTTGTATCATTGTTTTGGGTTCCACAGCCCCTCGACTCACCAATTCAGAGTTTCAGCTCCTCTGAATACAGTGCACACTGGTCATCACCATCTTGGATTCTGCCTCAGATATATTTTTACAAGGTTTTGGTCTTCTAGATAATCTCAAAGTAGTCATTAGAGCCTCTACAGTCTGGCCTGAGTCCTTTATGGAACCTTTTGATACCATGGAGCTATACATTGGGACATGCAGTGACAGTTGCCACAGACAGCCTGGCTCTATGCAACTTTTCAACACCAACCATGTATTTGGTTTTATGTTGAGATCTTTGATCCACTTGGACTTTAGTTTTGTGCAGGGTCATAAATATGGATCTATTTTCATTTTTCTGCATGTAGACATCCAGTTGGACCAGCACCATATGTTGAAGATGCTGTCTTTTTCCCATTGAACATAGGTGTTTGGGTTTATTTCTGGGTCTTCTATTTGGTTCCATTGATCCACCTTTTGGCTTCTAGGCCAATATCAGGCCGTTTTCATTACTATTGCTTTGTAGCATAGCTTGAGATCATGGATGGAGATGCCTCCAGATGATCTCTTGTTGAACAGAATCATTTTGGAAATTCTGGGTTTTTGGTTTCCACATATGAAGTTGAGAATTTTTCTTTCAAGATCTGTAAAGAATTGTGTTGGTGGTACATCTATACAATGGAATATTACTCAGCAATGAAAAATAAGGAAATCATGAAATTTGCAGGTAAATGGTGGGACCTGGAAAGGATCATCCTGAGTGAGTTGTCCCAGAAGCAAAAAGACACACATGGTATATACTCACTCATATAGACATACAACATAGGACAAACCTACTAAAATCTGTGCATCTAAAGAAACTAATCAAGAGAGAGGACCCTAACTAAAACGGTCAATCCCCATCCTGAAAGGCAAAGAGGATGGACATCAGAAAAAGAAGAAAACAGGAAACAACCTAAGAACCTTCTACAGAGGACTACTGAAATCCAGAAGAAGAAAACAGGAAACAAACTAGGAACCTGCCACAGAGGGCCTCTGAAAGCCTCTGCCCTACAGACAATCAAAGCAGATGCTGAGCCTGATGGCCAACTGTTGGGCAGAGTGAATGGAATTTTATGTAAGAAGTGGGAAATAGTAAGAGCTGGAGAGGACAGGGTCTCCACAAAGAGAGCAACAGAACAAGAAAATTTGAACACAGGGAACTTCCCAGAGACTCATACTCCAACCAAGGACTATTCTTGGAGATAACCTAGAACCCCTGCACAGATGTAGCCCATGGCAGTTCAGTATCCAAGTGGGTTACATAGTAATGTGAAGATGGACTGCCTCTGACATAATCTGCCTGGCCTGCTCTTTGATCACCTCCCCCTGGGGGGGAGCAGCCTTACCAGGCCACAGTAGAAGACAATGCAGCCACTTTTGATGTGAACTGATAGACTAAGATCAGAAAGGAGAGGAGAACCTCCCCTATCAGTGGACTTGGGGAGTGGCATGCATGCAGAAAGAGGAGGGAGGGTGGGATCGGGAGGCGAGGAGGGAGAGGCCTATGGGGGGATACAAAATGAATAAAGTATAATTAATAAAAAATAAATAAAAGGCTTTTCTGACAGAAAAAAAAGAATTGTGTTGGTATGTTGATAGGAATTGCATTGAATCTGTAGATTGCTTTTGGTAAGGTGGCCATTTTTACTATGTTAATCCTACTGATCCATGAGCACAGGAGATCTTTCCATCTTCTGCTATCTTCTATAATTTCTTTCTTTACAGACTTGAAGTATCTTTTCAAAGAGGTCTTTCACTTGCTTGGATAAAGTAACCCCAAGGTACTTTATGTTATTAGTGGCTACTGTGAAGGGTGTTGTTTCCCTGATTTCTTTCTCAGCCCTTTTGTCTTTGGTATACAGGAGGGCTTCTGATTTTTTTTTTAGTTGATTTTGTATCCAGCCACTTTGCTGAAGGTGTTTATCAGCTGAAGGAGTTCTCTGGTTGAATTTTTGGGGTTGCTCATGTATACTATCATATGATCTGCAAATAGTGATACTTTGACCTCTTCCTTTCCAATTTGTATCCCCTTGATATTGCTCTAGCTAGGACTTCAAGTACAATGTTGAAGAGATATGAGAGACTGGGCAGTCTTTCCTTATCCCTGATCTCACTGGGATTGCTTTAAGTTTCTCTCCCTTTAGTTTGATGTTGGCTATGGGTTTGCAGAATGTTGCTTTTACTGTGTTTAGATATCTGCCTTGTATCCCTGATCTCTCCAAGACTTTAAACATGAATGGGTGTTGGATTTCGTGGAATGCTTTTTTGGCATCTAAGAAGATGATTATGTGGTTTTTCTCCTTCAGTTTGTTTATATGGTGGATTACATTGATGGACTTCCAAACCACCTTTGCATGCCTGGAATTAAGCCTACAAGATCATGGTGAATGATATCTTTGATGTGTTCTTGGATTCAGTTGCCAGTATTTTATTGAGTATAGTAGCATCAATGTTCATAAGAGAGATAGGTCTGAAGTTTTCTTTTTTGTTGGGTCTTTGTGTAGTTTAGTTATCAAGGTGACTGTGGCTTCATAGAATGAGTTTGGTGATGTTCCTTCTGTTTCTATTTTGTGGAATACTTTAAAGACAACTGGAATTAGCACTTCTTTGAAGGCCTGGAAGAATTCTGCACTAAAACCATCTGGCCCATGGCTTTTTTTGGAAGGAAGACTGTTGATGACTGCTTCAATCTCCTTGGAGGATATAGAGATATTCAATCTTTCTACCTGAGTTTGACTTAATTTTCGTAGATGGAATCTATCGAGAAAATTGTCCACTTCTTTTAGATTTTCAAATTTTTGTCAGTCTCAGAAAAGACCCCTATGCCAAGATATATTTGGTCCTTGTGGAGCTCCTATCTTCTCCACGTCCTACTAACTCTCCCTTCTTTCATATGATTCCCTGCACTCTGCTGAAGGTTTGGCTTTGAGTCTTAGTATCTGTTTTGATATACTGCTAGGTAGAGTCTTTCAGAAGCTCTCTGCAGTAGGCTCCTGTCCTTTTACTTGTTTTCACCTATGTCCAATGCACCTCCCATTTGTCTTTCTAAGTGAGGATTGATCATCTTACCCCTGGTCCTCTTTCTTGTTTATCTTCTTTAGGTGTATAGATTTCATTATGTTTATCATATCTGATAGGACTATATAACTGAGTATATGCCATGTGTGTCTTTCTCCTTCTGGGATACCTCCTGAGAATGATCTTTTTTAGATCCCACCATTTGTCTGCAAATTTCATGATTTCTTCATTTTTGATTGCTGAGCAGTATTCCATTGTATAAAAATACCACAATTTCTGTATCCATTCCTGTGTTGAGGGACATCTGGGTTGTTTCCAGGTTCTGGCTATTACAAATAAAGCTGCTATAAACATGGTTGAGCAAATGTCCGTATTGTGTATTTGAGCAAATTTTGGGTATATGCCTAGGAGTGGTATAGCGGGGTCTTGAGGAAGCACTATTCCTCATTGTCTGAGAAAGTGGCAGATTGACTTCCAAAGTGGTTGTACCTCTACTCAAATAAAGCCCATGGTAGCTCAGTAACCGATTGGTTTCCCATAGTAAGGTGAACAGGGGTTATTTCTTACAGGAACTCAATGGCAGGCTCTTTGGCCTCCCCACCTAGCAAGGGAGGAGCAGTCCTGCTAGGCCACAGAGAAGGACTTTGCAGCCAGTCCTGAAGATACCTGATAAAACAGGGTCAGATAAAAGGGGAGGACATCTTCCCCAATCAATGGACTTGGAAAGGGGCAGGGAGGAGATGAGGGAGGGAGGAAGGGTTTGGGAGAGAATAAGGAAGGGGGATACAGCTGGGATACAGAGTTAATAAAATGTAACTAATAAAAAAATAAATTGTGGCATATTGGCTTTTGTAGTACCACCTAATGATGGTTTGGTTTTTCTCCAGTGTCTATAGTTATGTCCCACTTTTCATTTCTGATTTTGCTGATTTGGATAGTTTCTGTCTGCCTTTTAGTTAGTTTGGCTTAGAGTTTGTCTATCTTATTTTTTTCTTAAGGAACCACCTCTTAGTTTCATTGATTATTTAAGTAGTTTTGTTTGTTTCTAATTGATTGATTTTAGGGCTAATTTTGATTATTTCCAGCCCTCTGTTCCTCTTGTTTTTATCTGCTTCTTTTGTTCCTATGGCTTTCAGGAGGGCCATTAAATTACTTGTACGAGATGTTACAATTTTTTTCTTGAAGGCAGTTAATGCTATGAATTTTCCTCTGAGCACTTCTTTCATTGTGTCCTGTTGTAAGTGGTTATTACTATTTACTACTGGTTTGTTTTCTAGTAATGCTGCTGTTAATCCTCAGCAGCTGTATAACCAAATCACCACACAGAGACTGGGTTTTTAGTTAAACTAGAACACAATGCTGGGCAATATTGGCTCCTAAACCTCCAAGCCCTCAGTTTCCTAACATTTAGATTTCCCACATTATACTTGCTTTTTGTGAAATCTTAGGTCTGGTTCATGCTCCACCTCCTCCAAGCTCTCTCCTCCAGCTCTGCTCTCCTTGCTCTCCTCCCCTCTCTCCTCCCACTCCTTTCCTGCCTTCTGGCTCCTCTCCTCTTTCCTGTCCTCTGGCTCCTCCCATTGCACAACATTGTATCTAGGTGCTTTATTTTGTCCTGTTTACACAGAGTTGAGACAGGATGCTTATAATGAGTGTCACAATGCAATATCCGGATTGAAACCAGAGAGTTGGGGGCGGGGAAATCAGCATTTGAATTAACAAGGGTAAGGGGTATACATTTTAAAAGACACTATCCCAAGAGTGTCCCATAAATTAGGGTATGTTGTACCTTCATTTTCATTGAATTCTAGGAAGTCTTCAATTTCTTTCTTTATTTCTTCCTTAACACAGCTATCATTGAGTAGCAAGTCGTTCAGTTTCCATGTATGTGTAGACTTTATGTTATTTCTATTGCTGTTGAAGACCAGTTTTAGTCCATGGTGGTCAGATAGAATACAGGGTGTTATTTCAATTTTCTTGTATCTGTTGATGCTTGCTTTGTGACCAATTATATGGTCTATTTTGGAGAAGGTTCCATGAGGTGCTGAAAAGAAGGTATACTCTTTTGAGTTTGGGTGAAAAGTTCTGTAGACATCTACTAGCTCCATTTGAATTAGGACCTCTGTAAGTGCCTTTATTTCCCTATTTGACTTCTGTTTAGATGATCTGTCCTTTGGTGAGAGTGAGGTTTTAAAGTCTCCCACTATTAAGGTATTGGTGATTGATGTGTGATTTAAGTTTTAATATGTTTCCTTTACAAATGTAGGTGCTCTTGTATTTTAGGCATGGATGTTCAGAATTGTGATGTCTTCTTCGTGGAGTTTTCCTTTGATGGTAATGTAGTGCCCCTCCTCATCTTTTCTGATTAATTTTGGTTTTAAGTATATTTCTTTATGTATTAGGATAGCTATCCCAGCTTGTTTTCTGGGTCTGTTTGCTTGTAGAAACATTTTTCCAGCTCCTTACTCTGAGGTAGTGTTTATTTTTGTTGCATAGGTGTGTTTCTTGGATGAAGCAGAATGTTGGATCCTGTTTTTGCAAGCATTCTGTTAGTCTGTGTCTTTTTGGAGAGTTGAGTCCATTAATGGTGATAGATAGTAGTGACCAAAGAATGTTAGTTCCTTTTGTTGTGGAGTTGGTGGTGTTACTGTGATTCATTGCTTGTTTTCTTTTAATTTTTGTTGGGAAATTGTCTATATCCTATGTTTTCTTGGGTGTAGCTGTTTTCAGTGGATCGGAGTTTTCCTTCTAGTATCTTCTGTAGGGATGGGTTGCTGTCTAGATATTGCTTAAATTTAGTTTTGTCATGGAATATTTTGTTTTCCCCATCTATGTTGATTGAAAACTTTGCAGGGTATAGTAGTCTAGGTTGGCTTTGTGGTCACTGCAAGCCTGCATGATGTCTGCCCAGGCCCTTCTGGCTTTCATAGTCTGGTGTGATTCTGATAGGTCTAACTTTATATGTTACTTGGCTTTTTTTCCCTTGATGCTTTTAATATCTTTTCTTTGTTCTGTATATTTAGTGTTTCGACAATAATGTGACATGAGGATTTTCTTTTCTGGTCTAGTCTGTTTGGTTTTATGTAGGCCTCTTGTGTGTTTATTGACATCTCTTTCTTAGAGCTGGGGAAATTTTCTTCTATGATTTTCTTGAAGATATTTTCTGACCCTTGGAGACTGTAACCTTATTTTTCTTCAATTCCTATTATTCTTAGATTTCGCCTTTACATGGCATCTTTGATTTCTTGGATGTTTTCTGTTTGGGACTTTTCTGATTTTACTTTTTCTTTAAGAATTTTTAATTTCTGCAAGCGTATCTTCAGCACCAGAGATTCTCTCTTCCATCTCTGTATTCTGTTGGTGATGCTTATGTTTGTGGTTTCTGATCTTTTCTCTAAGTTCTCCAGCTCCAGGGTTTTCTCTGTTTGTGTTTCCTTTATTGATTCTAAGTTTATTTTTATGTCTTGCACCATTTCCTTCATCTGTTTGAATGTGGCTTCTTGTCTCTGTATGATGGCCTCTATTTTTTTTTTGTTTCTTCTCTATATGCCACTAATTTTTCCTCTACTTGTCCCTCTATTTGTTTGTTTATATTTGCCTGTGTTTTTTGAGAACTTTGTTCAGTTCCTCTTTCTTTGCCTCCATCTGGGAGGTCAATTCTTTGAGATATTTGTTCTTTTCTTCTTTAACTCTGTATTTGAATGGCTATTTCTCTGAGAGATTTGTTTGTTTCCTCTTTATGTGTCTCTAATAACTGATTAAGCATATCTTTAAGGACATTTTCCTGTGTTTCTGATGAATTGGAGTATCCATTGACTTTGGGGGTTGCTGGTGAAGCCATGATTTCCTGAATTTTGGTGGTGGGAGGGTGTGTTCTTTCGCCGACCTCTGGCCATTTGCTTAACAGTGAAGGTTAACTTCACTGTTTGTTCTTGGGTTCTGCAGTTCAGATTGGTACCATCTAGAGTCTGGAGAATTCTTCAGGGAGATGAGAGAGGGCCAATGGTTTCAGCATGTGCATTGCTGCTTCAGCTGTACCTGTGAAAGGAATGTAAGTGAGCGCAGTAGGACAAATGTAAGCAAGTGTGTACATGTGCATGTCTGTGGAAGTTTGCCTTGAGGGACAGGGTGCTAGAGAATGTAGAGGTCTTCGGTGTGAGGGAGGGGCACTTTGTGGTCACCAAAGGGGTAGCATGGGCTGAAGTTATAGCAAGTGCTGGTGATGATCTCATGCACAAATTCCCTGCATACGTCAGTGACATACAGGCTACTGGTATTTGTCTCTAACTGAGCTCCAGGAGTTATTTGCCTAAACTCCACTGGTAGCTCCACACCCAGGATCTGGGGCTCTGCAGGCACTTGGGGGCACACTCACTCTCTAGCAGGTCAAATTGTAATGGACGGTGGTTCCTCCTGTTCTCTACTGGCAGGTTTGGACCTGATGAGCCAAATGTGTGCTCAAACATCTCAGTGGTGTTGCAGCTGCTCTACCTGGGAATCCAGTTGTGGCTGCAGAACTGCGGTGTCTAGGTGCCTTATGGGAAGTCTTCTGGAGACATTACCATGGCTCAGTGCTTGGTGCACCTCGGTGGTTTATAGATCCACCAGGACTTTGGTAGCTGCACAGACACTGAGGGGCTCAGTGGCTCATACAGTCAGGCTCTATGAAGTTGGTATGGCTGGCAGCTCGCATGTGTGGGACCAAGGCAAGATTATACCACCAATCTCCAGCTCGGGATGCAGGTGAGGCTGGCTGCTGAGGCTGAGATGCTAGTATCCGGCCTCTGCTATCCCAGTTCTGAGGCAGGAAGTTCTGTATCACTGGTGCTGTGGCTTGGCTCCTCCAAGGGGGAGGGAGGCCCGAAGAAGGAAAGTGCCCCTCTCAGTTCCCAGAGAAGTCCACATTTGATCTGAATCAAAAAATTCTCCACACCTGTGGTGTACCCCCCTCCTTCAGGAAGCCACAATATTGATTTTCTGGTTTCAGTTGCCCCTCCACTCACCAATTTTGGAGTTTCAAATATTCTGCCTCTCAAAAATGGTGCGAGCTGATTGCTGCTATCTTGGATCTCGGGGAAAATTTCTTTTTTGCCAATCTGTAAACTGCCATTTCATTCTATTGACAGTGTACTTTGCTTTACTGAAGCTTTTCAGGTTCAAGAGGTCCCATTTATTAATTGTAGATCTTAGAGCCTGTGCTGTTGGTGTTCTGTTCAGGAAGTTGTCTCCTGTGCCAGTGAGTTCAAGGCTCTTCTCCCCTTTCTCTTCTAGTAGTTTTACTGTATCTGGTATTACGTTGAGGTCTTTGGTCCACTTGGACTTGAGGTTTTTTTTCAGGCTCATAAATATGAATTACTTTGCATTTTTATGCATGTAGACATCCAGTTAAATTAGCACTATTTGTGAAAGATGCTTTCTTTTTTCCACTGTATGTCTTTGACTTTTTTTCAAAAATCAATTATCTGTATGTGTGTGGGTTTATTTCTGTGTCTTTGATCCAAATCCATTTATCAAATAGTCTATTTTTATGCCAGTACCATGAAGTTTTTATTATGACAGAATTCAGGAATAGAGATACTTCTGGAAGGTCTTTTATTGTATAGGATTGGTTTTGCTATTCTGGGTTTTTGTTTTGTTTTGTTTTGTTTTGTTTTTTCTATATAAAGTTTAGAATTGTTCTTTCAAGGTTGATAAATAATTGTGTTGGAATTTTTATGAGGATTGCATTGAACGTGTAGATGGTTTTTGGTAAGATGGTTATTTTTACTATGTTATTAGTAAATCCATGAGCATGGGAGATTTTTCCATATTCTTATAACTTCTTTAATTTTTTTTTCTTCAGAGACTTGAAGTTCTTGTCATACAGGTCTTTCACTTGCATTGTTAAAGTTAAATCAAGATGCTTTATATTATTTATGGCTATTGTGAATGGTGTAATTAATTTCTTTTCAGCCACTTTGTTGTTTGTATATATGAAGGCTACTGATTTTTTTATTATTATTTAATCTTGTATACAGCCACTTTGCTGAAGGTGTTAATCAGCTGTAGGAATTCTCTAGTGGAATTTTTGGGATCACGTATGTATACGCTTATATCATCTGCAAATAGAGATATTTTAACTTCTTTCTTTCAAATCTGTATTTCCTTCCTCTCCTTTACTTGTCTTACTTCTCTGGCTAGGACTTCAAGTACTATATTGAAGAGATATGGTGAGAGTGGGCAGCCTTGTCATGTCCCTTATTTCAGTGAGATTATTTTAAATTTCTTTCCATTTTTGTTTGTTGCCTACAGGCTTACTGTATATTGCCTTTATTGTGTTTAGATATTTACCTTGTATCTGTTCTAAGACTTTTAACAACAAGGGGTGTTAGAGTTTGTCAAATGCTTTTTTGGCATCTAATGAGATTATAATGTGTTTTTTTTTTTCAGTTTGTTTTTATGGTGGATTACATTGATATTTTTATATATTGAACTACTTTTGCATGCCTGGGATGAAACCTATTTAGTTGTGGTGAATGATATTTTTGATGTGTTGTCGGATTAGCTTTGTGTGTATATTGTTGAGTATTTTTGCATCAATGTTTGCAAGGGAGATTGGTCTGAAATTCTCTTTCTTTGTTAGGACTTAGTGTAATTTAGTTATCTTGGTAACTGTAACCTCATAGAAGAAGTTTGGCAACGTTCCTTCAGTTTCTATATTGTGGAATAGTTTGAGGAGCATTGGTATTTGCTCTTTTTTTTGAAACTGGTAGAATTCTGTGCTGAATCCATCTAACACTGGGCTTTTTTTTTTTTTTTTTTTTTTTTTTTTAATAACTGCTTCTATTTCCTTAGGGGTTATAGAACTGTTTAACTTGTTTATCTGATCTTGATTTAACTTTTGTGAGTGGAATCTATGAAGAAAAACATTCATTTCACTTTTTCAAATTTTGTTGAATATAAGCTTTTGAAGCAACATTTAACATTTAACGATACTTTGAATTTTCTCAGTGTCTGTTATTATGTTTCCCTTTCCATTTCTGATTTTGTTGATTTGGATACCATCTTTCTGCTTTTTAGTTAGTTTGGCTAAGGGTTTGTCTATCTTCTTTGATTTTCTTGAAGAACCAGGTCACAGTTTCAGTGATTCTTTGTATTGTTCTCTTTGTTTTTAAGTTATTGATTTCAGCCCTGAGTTTGATTATTTTCCTGCTGTTTACTCTTCCTGGGTATGTTTGTTTCTTTCTTTCTTTTTTTTTTTACTAAAGCATTCGGTGATCTATTAGGTTGTTAGTATGGGATCACTACAATTTCTTTATTAAGTCACATAGTGCTATGGACTTTCCTCTCAGCACTACTTCTGTTGTGTCCCATACGTTTGCATATGTTGTGCCTTAATTTTCATTGAAGTTTTGGTAGCCTATAATTTCTTTCTCCTTTTCCTCCTTGACCCAGTGGTCATGAATAGGGAGTTGTTCAGTTTCCATGAGTGTGCAAGCTTTTTGTTACTTCTGTTGTTGTTCAAGTCTAGCTTTAACCCATTGTGATCTGGTTGGGTCTTCTTTCTAACCAACTCAATGGTCAATTTGGGGGAAGATTCCATGTGGAGCTGAGAAGAAATTATATTCTTTTCTGTTTGGGTGGAAAGTTCTGAAGACGTCTATTAGGTCCATTTGATTCATGACATCTGTTCGTTTTGTTATTTCTCTATTTAGTTTCTGTTTTCATGATCTATCGATTGGGGAGAATGGGGTGTTGATATTTCCTATTATTAATGTGTTGGGATCGATGTGTGATTTAAGTTCTTATAATGTTTATTTTATATATTTGGGTGTTCTTGTATTTGGAAAGTAAATGTTCAGGACTGAGTTGTCCTCTTGGCATTTTTATTTTTTTGGTTTTGGTTTTTGTTTTGGTTTTTAATAATTTGTTTTGGTTTGGTTTGGTTTGGTTTAGTTTGGGTTTTTATGAGTATGAAGTATGCTTCCTCATCTCTTTTGATTAAATTTGGTTGAAAGTCTATTTTATTAGATATTAGAATGGCTTCTCCAGCTTCCTTCTTGGGTCTATTTCCTTGGAAAACCAACTTTCTCTAGTCTTTTACTGTGTTGTTTGGTATTTGGGGCTTTTATTAGGAGGTCTTTGGCTCTTGGCGAGAGCATTGTCAACTCAAACAATTATATAAATATATGTATATTTAAATAAGGCATATTTATTTAAATCTATGTATGTATATATATATATTACTGAATTACATGCATTCTAGGTTTGTTTATTTAAGGAATGGAGCTTGTACTACTTTTTAAAAAGCATTTTATTGATTTTTTAAATTTCACATCATGCACCCCCAATCCCACTCATCTTCTCATTCCTCCATATCCATCTTCCACCCTAGAAGATGGATTTTTCCCCAAAAAGAAAACAAAAACAAAAATAAAAATCCAAAAACTGTCTTACTGTGGAAGCTGCATTGTGCCAGGTGTGTCACACAATATAGCCTTTGTCCAAACAGCTTTACTTGCAAATGTTCATTGCAATGAGTCATTTCAGGGCCTCTGGCTTCTGCTACACTACCAATACTTAATCCTCTCCTAGACTCCTTTCAGAAATCCTGTTGTTGCCCTGTGTAATGGAGATCTTTGGTGGGGGGGCAACTTTCCCATGCTGATGTTCTTGGGGCTGACTCACTGGCATCAACTCCAACAGGGCTAGCTATTGTGAATGGAGTTGCAATGAACATAACAAAACAACTATCAGTAAGGTAAGATGTCAAGTCCTTTGGGCATATGATAAGGCATGGTGCAGATGAATCATATGGTAGATTCCTTTTTTAGGTATTTGAGGATTTTCTGCACTGATTTCTAAAGTAGCTGTAGCAGTTTACAATTCCTCCAACAGTGAAGTTTTGAACTGTTCTTTCAAGGTCTATAAAGATCTGTGTTGTTAATTTGATGAAGATTTCTCTGAGTCTGGAGATTGCTTTTGCTAAAATGACAATTTTTACTATGTTGAGTTTCTCTCTATTTAATTTGATGTTGTCATTGACTTGTTGTATATAACCTTTATTATGTTTAGGTACATACCTTGTATCCTTGCTCTCTCCAAGACTTTCATAATGAAAGGATGTTAGATTTTTTTTCAAAGTTTTTTTTTTTCCTTCTTCTAATGAGATGATCATGCACATTTTTTCCATTGGGTTTGTTTATATGGTGGATTACACTGATTAATTTTCATATGTTGAACTATTCCTGCATCCCTGGGATAATGCCTACTTGATCATGGTGGATGTTATTTTTGATGTGTTCTTGGATTCAGTTTGTGAGTATTTTATTGAGTATTTTTGCATCAACGTTCATGACAGATGTTGGTTTGAAATGTTCTTTCTTGGTTGAATCACTGTGTGGTTTAGGTATCAGGATGACTATAGGTTCATAGAATGAGTTTGTCAATGTTCATTCTGTTTATATTTTCTGGAGTAGTTTGAGGAGTAATGATATTAGCTCTTCTTTGAAAGTCTAGTACAATTCTATGCTAAATCTATGTGGCCCTGGGCTTTTTTTTTCTCCTGGTTGGGAGATTTTTAATGACTGCTTCTATTTCCTTAAGGGTTCTATTTAAATTGTTAACTTAATCTACTTAATCTTTTTTAAATATTTTTATTTTAATTTTTATTAATTACACTTTATTCACTTTGTATCTCCTCATAAGCCCCTTCCTCCTCCCCTCCCAATTCCACCTTTCCTCCCCCTTCTCCACACATGCCCCTCCCCAAGTCCACTGGTAGGGGAGGTCTTCCTCTCCTTCCTTCTGATCCTAGTCTATTATATCTCATCAGGAGTGGTTGCATTGTCTTTGTCTGTGGCCTGGTAAGGCTGCTCCCCCATCAGGATGAGGTGATCAAAGAGCAGGCCAATCAGTTCATTTCAGAGGCAGTCCCTGTTCCTATTACTATGGAACCCACTTGGACACTGAACTTCCATGGACTATATCTGTGCAGAGGTTCTAGGTTATCTCCATGCATTGTACTTGGTTGGAGTATGAGTCTCAGGAAAGACCCTTGTGTTCAGATTTTTTGGTTCTATTGCTCTGATTGTAGGGCTCCTGTCCTCTCCAGATATTACTATTTCCCACTTCTCTCATAAGATTCCACCCAGATGCCCCTCAACTGAAGAATGGATACAGAAATTGTGGTACATCTACACAATGGAATATTACTCAGCAATAAAAAAACAAGAAAATCATGAAATTTGCAGGTAAATGGTGGAAACTGGAAAAGGTCATCATGAGTGAGCTATCCCAGAAGCAGAAAAACACACACAGTATATACTCACTCGTATAGACATATAATATAGAATAAGCCTACTAAAATCTGTTAACTTAATCTTGATTTCTCTTTGGTAAGTGGGATCTATTAAAAAATCACCCATTTGGGGAGCCAAGATGGTGGCGCCGGGAGAGCACCGCATTTGAGAAGCAGGACAGAACTCGCCCTGCAGAGACCAGGAGACTGAACTCTGGGCCCGGAAACTACATCAATCATGTTTCCCAGGTGAGGGGAGGCTCCCACGGCGTGGGAATCAGTAGCGACCACTCACGACTACCCAGCCAGAACTTGGAAGAAATCCCGACACTGGCTTTGGGTCTCCAGGCTGGAGCCACAAGCGTGCATGTCCCAATCACTTTCCCAGGCTGATCCGTGGGCACAAGGGTGCCTGAGACTGGGAGTCCCAGTCACGGGGGGACCTCACTGGGAAGCAAGGTTGCGGGTCTGATCGCAGGTCATCCAGTCTTTCCCCAGAAGGTCTCTAGAACAGCGGGTACCCGCCGCCAACACAACTGAGCTCCTGCCGCACAGAGAGCAGCAAGTAAGTATACAGTGGTACAGACAAGCTGCGCACACCAGTACAACAGGGACTGGGAACCCCTGTCCAGAGAGGACCCCACAGGGAAGGAAGAAACCGTGCTGCTGGGGTCACCTAAAGAAAGTCTAGCAGCCTGCAGATCGCAAACAGGTGAATAAACCCAGCCATCACAGATCTGGGCCCAAACAGAGAGCACAAAGTGATTGGAAACTCAGCTCCCGCAGACTAGCAGGTGGGCGCACGCTCTGCCAGCCCAGAGGCCTGCTTTGCACCAACTACACCTTACAGGCAGAATTGTGTGCCCCAAGACACCAGAGCAGTACTCACCCGCCACAGATTACCTCTTGGGTTCTGGGGCACAGAGCCCCAACCTCAGACCTACAAAAGACAAGGAAGCCTGAGATACCCCCAGATACTGCTCCAAGGGGCAACCAGTTATCCCTAACAAAACCGACCAAACCATGGGACACACAGGTTACAGCAGCACCTCACTAAATTTACAGCAAGAAACCCAGAAGGAGGGCAGCTGTCTCCAGGACTTCTCCCGGTGAGAGGAGAGCCCTCTTGACTAATCAGGACCACAGTTACTACCCAGGTCTCTATGCCTGAGGTGAGCTGTAGCAACTCCTGAAAAACATAGGACATCCAGTGACTATACCCAAAAAGCTGGGAAGGCTTCCTTCAGGAAAAACCATCTTCCTGTCAAAGGGATTCTCTCCACTACAAGAGTCCAGGAACAACCAGAAACTAAATTCAAACAACTAAGATAGCCCAATGGGTAGAGGACAGCGTAAAAGTCCAACCAACAAAAGCCAGAGCAATATGGCATCTCCAGAACCCAGTTACCCAGGGGCAAATAGCCCTAGACACCCCAGCATAAAGGAAATTCAAGGAGATGACATAACATCTATGCTCATGAAGAAGATAACAGAAAAAACAAATAAAATACGAAAAGAATTAGAGGAAGATAAAAATGAACAGATCATGGCTATCTGTAAAGAAATGGAGGAAATTAAAGACAAGGAGATTATGGCCATCCGTGAAGAAATACAGGAAGCTGCAGCCAAACAGTCTGTGGCCTTTAGAGAGGAAATGCTTAAATCATTGAATGAAATAAAAGAAACAGTGGATCGTTCAAACAAACAGCTGAAGGAATTGACGGAAAAAAAATGAAAATACAGTCAGACAAGGGAAGGAAACCAACAAAATAGCTCAAGACCTGAAGATAGAATTGGAAAAATTAAAAAAAAAAAAACCACAAATGGAAGAAATTGTGGAGAAAAAGAACTTAGGGAAGAAAGCAGGAACTACAGAGGTTAGCATAACCAATAGGCTACAAGAAATGGAAGAAAGAATCTCAGGTGTGGAAGATACAAAGGAAGAAATAGATGTATCTGTCAAAGAAAATATTAAATCTAAAAAATTCCTGACAAAGACCATCCAAGATATTCAAGACAACATAAAAAGACAAAACCTAAGAATAATAGGAATAGAGGAAAAAGAAGATTCCCTGCACCAAGGCCCAGAAAATATTTTCAAGAAAATCATTAAAGAAAATTTCCCCAACTTAAAGGAGAGGCCAATAAGAATACAAGAGGCCTATAGAACACCCAATAAATTAGACCAGAAAAGAAAATCCTCCTGCCACATAATATTCAAAACTGTAAGTATACAGAACAAAGAAAAAATACTAAAAGCTAAAAGAGAAAAAGGTCAAGTAACATATAATGGCAAACACATTAAAATCACACCTGACTTTTCAACAGAGACTATGAAAACCAGAAGGGTCTGGACGGATATCATGCAGACGCTAATAGAACATAGATGTCAGCCCAGGCTACTATACCCTGCAAAACTCTCAGTCCTCATAGACGGAGAAAACAAGATATTCAGTGACAAAAACAAATTTCAACAATACCTACATACAAATCCAGCATTACAGAAGACACTGGAAGGGAAAATACAACCCAAGAAAACTACCTACATTCAAGAAAACACAGGAAATAAATAACCCCACTACAGTAAAACAAAAAGCAACCAAACACAACCATATGACCACAGCGAACATCAAATTCAAAGAATCTAACAGCCACTGGTCATTACTCTTTCTCAATATCAATGGACTTAATTCTCCAATAAAAAGACACAGACTAACAGAATGGATATGTAAACAAAACCCAGCAATCTGTTGTAAAAAAGAAACACACCTAAGTCACAAACATAGACATTACCTGAGGGTACAGGGATGGAAGACAGCTTTTCAAGCAAATGGACGTAAGAAACAAGCAGGATTAGCCATTCTAATATCTGATAAAATAGACTTTCAACCAAAATTAATCAAAAGAGATGGGGAAGGACACTTCATACTCATCAAGGGAAAATTCCAACAAGAAGACATCACAGTCCTGAACATCTATGCCCCAAATACAAGGGCACCCACATTTGTGAAAGAAACATTGATAAAACTTAAACCACACATAGATCCCCACACACTAATAGTGGGAGACTTCAACACCCCACTCTCAACAAAGGACAGGTCAACTAAACAGAAATTAAACAAAGAAACAATATCTCTAATAGAGGTCATGAATCAAATGGACCTAACAGACATTTACAGAACCTTACACCCAAACACAAAAGAATTTACCTTCTTCTCAGCACCTCATGGAACCTTCTCCAAAATAGACCACATAGTTGGTCACAAAGCAAACCTCAACAGATACAAGAAGATTGACATAATCCCTTGTATCCTGTCTGATCACCATGGAATAAAGCTGGACCTCAGTAACAACAGAAATAGCAAAAAGCCTACACATACATGGAAACTGAACAACTTGTTACTAAAAGACAGCTGGGTCAAGGAAGAAATAAAGAAAGAAATTAAAATCTTCCTAGAACTCAATGAAAATGAAGACACAACATACCCAAACTTGTGGGACACAGTGAAGGCAGTGTTAAGAGGAAAGTCCATAGCACTAAGTGCCTTCAAGAAGAAATTTGAGACAGCGCATTCAAGCAACTTAATGGCTCACTTAAAAACCCTAGAAAAAGAAGAAGCAGACACACCAAGAAGGAGCAAATGGCTGGAAATGATCAAACTCAGGGCTGAAATCAATCAATTAGAAACAAATAAAACAATTCAAAGAATCAATGAAACCAAGAGCTGATTCTTTGAGAAAATCAACAAGATAGACAAACCCTTAGCCAAGCTAACTAAAAGGCAGCGAGACACCATCCAAATCAAGAAAATCAGAAATGAAAAGGGGGACATAACTACAGACACTGAGGAAATCCAAGGACTTACTTAGGACTTACTTCAAAAGTCTATATGCAACAAAATGTGAAAATTTAAATGAAATGGACAATTTTCTTGATCAATTCCACTTACCAAAGCTAAATCAGGACCAGGTAAATCAATTAAATAGTCCTATATCCCCCAAGGGAATAGAAGCAGTCATCGAAAGTCTCCCATCCAAAAAAAGCCCAGGATCTGATGGTTTCAGCGCAGAATTCTACCAGACATTCAAAAAAGAGCTAAATCCAAACTATTCCACTAACTTCAAACTATTCCACAAAATCAAAACAGAAGCAACATTACCAAACTCCTTCTATGAAGCCACAGTCACCTTGGTACCTAAACCTCACAAAGACCCAACAAAAAGAGAACTTCAGGCCAATCTCCCTTATGAACATTGATGCAAAAATACTCAACAAAATACTCGCAAACCGAATACAAGAACACATCAAAGATATCATCCACCATGACCAAGTAGGCTTCATCCCAGGTATGCAGGGGTGGTTCAATATACAGAAATTCATCAATATGATCCACCATATTAACAAACTGAAAGAAAAAAACCACATGATAATCTCCCTAGATTCTGGGAAAGCATTTGACAAAATCCAACATCCATTCATGTTTCAAGTATTGGAGAGATCAGGGATACAAGGCACATATCTAAACATAGTAAAGGCAATATACAGCAAACCTATAGCCAACATCAAACTAAACGGAGAGAAACTTAAAGAAATCCCACTGAAATCAGGGACAAGACAAGGCTGCCCACTCTCTCCATATCTCTTCAACATAGTTCTAGAAGTCCTTGCTAGAGCAATAAGACAGTTGAAGGAGATCAAGGGGATACAAATTGGAAAGGAAGAAGTCAAATTATCACTATTTGCAGATGATATGATAGTATACTTGAGTGATCCCAAAAACTCTACCAGGGAACTCCTACAGTTGATAAACACCTTGAGCCAAGTGGCCAGATGCAAAATTAACTCAAAAAAATCAGTAGCCCTCCTGTATACAAAAGACAAAAGGGCTGAGAAAGAAATTAGGGAAACAACACCCTTCACAATAGCCACAAATGACATAAGGTACATCGGAGTAACCCTAACCAAGGAAGTCAAAGACTTGTATGAAAAAAATTGTAAGTATCTGAAGGAAGAATTAGAAGAAGATATGAGGAGATGGAAAGATCTCCCATGCTCATGGCTTGGCAGGATTAACATAGTAAAAATGGCCATCTTACCAAAAGCAATCTACAGATTCAATGCAATTCCCATCAAATTACCAACACAATTCTTTACAGACCTGGAAAGAAAAATTCTCAACTTCATATGGAATAACAAGAAACCCAGAATTGCTAAAACAATCCTCTACAATAAAAGATCTTCTGGAGGTATCTCCATCCCTGATCTTAAGCTGTACTATAGAGCAACAGTTTTAAAAACGGCATGGTACTGGCATAGAAACAGAATGGTGGATCAATGGAACCGAATAGAGGACCCAGAAATAAATCCACATACTTATGGACAGCTGATCTTTGACAAAGACCAAAACCATACAATGGAAAAAAGATAGCATCTTCAACATATGGTACTGGTCCACCTGGATGTCTACATGTAGAAAAATAAAAATAGACCCATACTTATCACCCTGCACAAAACTGAAGTCCAAGTGGATCAAAGATCTCAACATAAAACCTGACACATTAAATCGGCTTGAAAAAAAAGTGGGGAAAACCCTAGAACTCATTGGTACAGGAGAAAACTTCCTGGATAGAACACCAACAGCACCGGCTCTAAGAGCAACAAACAATAAATGGGACCTCATGAAACTGAAAAGCTTCTGTAAAGCAAAGGACACCATCATCAAAACAAAGTGACTGCCTACAGATTGGGAAAGAATCTTCACCAACCCTTTATCTGACAGAGGACTCATATCAAGTATATATAAAGAACTAATGAAGCTGAAAAGCAACAAACCAAGTAATCCACTTAAAAAATGGAGAACAGAGCTAAACAGAGAAGTCTCTGTAGAGGAATACCGAATGGCAGAGAAGCACTTAAAAGAAATGCTCAACCTCACTAGCGATTAGGGAAATGCAAATCAAAACAACCCTGAGATTTCACCTTACACCCATGAGAATGGCCAAGATCAAAAACTCAAGTGACCACACATGCTGGAGAGGTTGTGGAGAAAGGGGAACCCTTCTCCACTACTGGTGGGAATGTAAACTTGTACAACTACTCTGGAAATCAATTTGGCGCTTTCTCAGACAACTAGGAATAGTGCTTCCCCAAGATCCAGCCATACCACTCCTAGGCATATATCCAAAAGAGGCTCAAGTACACAAAAAGGACATTTGCTCAACCATGTTTGTAGCAGCTTCATTTGTAATAGCCAGAAGCTGGAAACAACCCGGATGCCCCTCAACTGAAGAATGGATGCAGAAATTGTGGTACATCTACAAAATGGAATATTACTCAGCAATGAAAAATAAGGAAATCATGAAATTTGCAGGTAAATGGTGGGACCTGGAAAGGATTATCCTGAGTGAGTTGTCCCAGAAGCAAAAAGACACACATGGTATATACTCACTCATATAGACATACAACATAGGCAAACCCACTAAAACCTGTGCATCTAAAGAAACTAAGCAAGAGAGAGGACCTTAACTAAAATGTCCAATCCCCATCCATTCCCAGAGTATGAGTCTCTGGGAAGTTCCTTGTGTTCAAATTTTCTTGTTCTGTTGCTCTCCTTGTGGAGACCCTGTCCTCTCCAGCTCTTACTATTTCCCAGTTCTAACATAAAATTCCCTTCACTCTGCCCAACAGTTACCCATCAGGCTCAGCATCTGCTTTGATAGTCTGTAGGGCAGAGGCTTTCAGAGGCCCTCTGTGGTAGGTTCCTAGGTTGTTTCCTTTTTTCTTCTTCTTCTGATGTCCATCCTCTTTGCCTTTCCGGATGGGGATTGGGCATTTTAGTTAGGGTCCTCTCTCTTGCTTAGTTTCTTTAGATGCACAGGTTTAATATTGTTTCATTTACGAAAGTAAGTAGTCTTGTATTTGGGGCAGAGATATTCAAAATTGTGATGTCCTTTTCGTGGATTTTTCCTTTGATGAGAATATAGTGGCCCTCATCTTTCTTGATTAACTTAGGTTGAAAATCTATTTTATTAGATATTAGGATGGCTACTCAAACTTGTTTTCTGGAACCATTTGCTTGAAAAACATTTTTCCAGCCCTTTACTTTGAGGTAGTGTTTTTCTTTGTTACACAGGTGTGTTTCTTGGATGCAACAGAATGTTGGATCCTGTTTCCACAACCATTCTCTTAGTATCTTTTTATTGGGGAGTTGAGTCCATTGATGTTGATAGATACTAGTGACCAACAATTGTTACTTACTTTTGATGTGGGTTGGTGGTGTCACTGAGTTTCATTGCTTGTATTCTTTTGGGTTTTTTTATGTAGTTATCTATTTCCTCTGTTTACTTAGATGTAGTTGTTTTCTTTGGGTTGGAGTTTCCCTTCTAGTAACTTCTGTAGAGCTGGGTTACTATGTAGATATTGTTTAAATTTGGTTTTGTCATGCAATATTTTGAATTCTCCGTCTATGTTGATTGAAATTTTTGCTGGGTATAGCAGTCTGGGTTGGAATCTGTGGTCCCTTAAGAACTGCATGATTTCTGTCCAGGCCCTTCTGGCTTTCATAGTTTCTGTTGAGAAATCTGGTGTGATTCTGATAGGTCTACCTTCATATGTTACTTGGCCTCTTTCCCTTGCTGCTTTTAGAATTTTTTTTTCTTTTTTCTGTAGGTTCAGTGTTTTGACTATAATGTGACGTGAAGAATTTATTTTCTGGTCTAGTCTACTTGGAGTTCTGTAGGCCTCTTGTATGTTTATGGACATCTCTTTCTTTTAGTTCGAAAATTTTCTTCTATAATTTTCTTGAAAATATTTTCCGGACCTTTGATCCTGATGTCTTCTTTTCTTCTACTCCTATTATTCTTAGATTTTGTCTTTTCATGGTGTTCTTGATTTCTTGGATGGTTTGTGTTTGGAACTTTTCTGATTTTATTTTTTCTTTGAGAGATGTGTTGATTTCTGTAAGTGTATCTTCGGCTCCTGAGATTCTTTCTTCCATCTCTTGTATTCTGTTGGTGATGCTTACCTTTGTAGTTCCTGATCTTTTCTCTATGTTCTCCAGCTCCTGGTTTTTCTCTATTTGTGTTTTCTTTATTGATTCAAATTCTGTTTTCATGTCTTGCACCATTTCCCTCATCTGTTTGAATGTGGAGTCCTGCTTTTCAAAGACAGCTTCTATTTTTTTGTCTGTTTCCTCTCTATATATCACTAATTGTACCTCTACTTCTTTGGCTATATTTGCCTATATTTATAAGAGAGCTTTGTTTATCTCTTCTTTATTTGCCTTCATTTGTATGGACATTTCTTTGAGAGCTTTGTTCATTTCCTCTTTGTTTGCCTCAATTTTTGTGGTCATTTCTCTGAGAGCTCTATTTGTTTCCTCTTTGTTTGTCTCGATTTCTTTGGTTATTTCTCTGAGGGTTTTGTTCATTTCATCTTTATGGGCCTCTAAAAGCTGGAGAAACATAGTTTTGAAGTCGTTTTCTTGTATATCTAGTGAATTGAAGTGTCCATTGGTTTGTTGGGTTACTGGTGAGGTCATTATGTCCTGATTTTTGTTGGGTGTGTTCTTATGTCTGCCTCTAGCCATCTGGTCATTTATAACCCTCACTGTTTGTTCCTTGAGTTTGTAGTTCGGGCTATGATCATCTCTTTCTGTTTTCTGGACTGTTTTTTCAGGAAGATGAGAGAGGTTCACTGGTTTGGGAGTGTGCGTTGTGGTTTCAGTTTT
Organism: Meriones unguiculatus; assembly: GCF_030254825.1. Lineage (NCBI taxonomy): Eukaryota > Metazoa > Chordata > Mammalia > Rodentia > Muridae > Meriones > Meriones unguiculatus. The sequence goes on along the minus strand of NC_083360.1, from coordinate 49,053,635 downwards.
GCCTAAGTAAGGAATGTGACGCTGGTGCTATTTGCATGCATTTTTAGCGGGCATAGTGTGCATACGCAGATTCTCTGGTTAGTACAGTGGCCTGCAGGCTACTATTATGCAGTTCTGTCTGAAATCCAGGGATTGTTTGCCTGGATTACACTAGTGAACCCACAAGGCAGAGGTTTCAACATTGGGGTCACTATCCCAAGAATCCCTATGATGCCCACACTAGGGGTGTGGGTGGCAGGGATCTCGTCTGGTTGCTTTTGTGGAGAGGCCCTGGGTCTGAGGCAAACTCTCCCTAGAAGGCTCACTCAGTGCCTTGCAGGACCAGTTGGAATGCATAGAGGTTCCCCTTTGCTCTCTGCTCTCCAATTTGGTCCTGTTGCAGAAAAAGCACAGGTAGGCTAACAGTCAGCTCTGTGACACTGTGGCCGCAGGACTCGGTGTCCACCTGTCCTGTGTGCTGCCTCTCTGTACTTTCCCTCTGCCAGGAGGGGTTTTGTTGGCTGGTCCCGGGATTGTGTGGGAAAGAGTTGGGTTGAGTGTTCTCAATCGCAGATCTTGGGCACAGATCTCTCTGCCAGAAGCAGCCTGGTGGTAGAACCTACGTTTGATGATTCCGGGAGAGTACCAGGGAGGGTTGAGTATCCTCAGATCCAGAGCTTGGGTTTCTCTGCCAGGGGCCACTGGGTGAGCTGGAGAGGGGGTGCTGTGTCCTGTAGCAGGCTGCCTCTCTGTCCTTCCCCTCTGACCTTCCCCCTGCTAGGGCAAGCTTATGGCGGTGCTCCCAGGGGAGTGCCAGAAAGGGTTGGGACTTCTCAGTCCCAATCCTGAGCCGGGGTTTCTCTGCCAGGGGTCGGGGGCCACCGATGTTAGGACTTGGTGCTAGACCTTATTACACTGGACCGGGGAAGTGATGAATGACCACAGTCCCAGATCCCCAGCTGAAGTTTGTTTGCTAGAAGCAGCCAGCAGCACTGGGGTCCAGGCACTGTGAAGGTGCTGTGTTCCTCTATCTCTCCGCTCCACTGCGGCAGGGTTATGGCCCCGTTCTGGTTCTCCGGGGAGTGTCCGAAAGGATTGGGTTTTCTCTGCCCCAATCTTGGGTTTGTTTTTCTGTTTTTTGTTTGTTTGTTTGTTTGTTTGTTTGTTTGTTTTTGGTGGGAGCTGCCGCTCTCACTGGAGCTGAGGTACAGACAGTGTGGTCTGTGGCAGATTCTGCTGGACGCCTCCTGCCTCCTCTGAAGAGGGAGTAGGGTGTTGGGTGCGGGAAAGTGCCTGGGGATCGCCTCTCAGGGTGTCTCCTCCTGGAGGAGTCTGCTGTAACCTGATTCTAGATGGACTCAGATCATGGTTAGTCTCTTTCTTCTTGGAAGTCTAGATAACTCTGTTCTCGGTTGATCAGCCCCTTCACTCACAAGTTTCCACATTGCGGGTCCTCTCCCCTTCAGCTAAGCTGCACACTAGCTGCTGCCATCTTTGAAAACCTCTAATTTTTAGTTTTTTATATTAATTAAAAGTTATTTACTTGGTATCCCAGCTTTAGCCCCCTCCTTCATTCTCTCCCAATCCCACCCTCCCTCCCTCATTTCCTCCCTGCCCCTCTCTAATTCTTCTGATAGGGGAGGTGCTCCTCCCCTTCCATCTGACCCTAGTTATCAGGTCTAATCAACACTTGCTGCAATGTTCTTCTCTGTGACCTAGCTCCTCCCTCCAGGGGAGGGATGTCAAAGAGCCCCCAACTGAGTTCATGTCAGAGATAGTCCCTGTTCCTTTTCCTAGGAAAACCCACTTGGATGTTCAGCTGCCATGGGCTACATCTGAGCAGGGGTTCTAGGTTATATCCATGCATGGTCCTTGGTTGGAGTATCAGTCTCAGGAAAGACCTCTGGGCCTAGATATATTTGGTCCTTGTGACAATCCCATACTCTCCAGGTCTTACTAACTCCCCCTTCTTTCATATGATTCCCTGCACTTCACCCAAGGATTGGCTTATGAGTCTCAGCATCAGCTTTGATACACTGCTAGGTAGAGTCTTTTAGGGACCCTCTATGGTAGGCTCCTGTCCTGTTTCTGGTTTTCTCCTCCTTCCAATGTCCATCCCATTTGTCTTTCTAAGTGAGGATTGATCATCTTACCTGTGGAACCTCCTTCTTGTTTAGTTTCTTTAGGTGTGGATTTAGTATGCTTATCCCTTCTTATAAGTCTAATGTCCACTTATAAGTGAGTATATACTGTGTGTGTCTTTCTGCTTCAGGGATAAATAACTCAGGATGATCTTTTCTAGGTCCCACCATTTGCCTGCAAATTTCATGATTTCCTTGTTTTTAATTGCTGAATAGTATTCCATTGTGTAAGCATACCACAGTTTCTGTATCCATTCCTCCGTTGAGGGACATATGGGTTGTTTCCAGATTCAGGCTATTATAAATAAAGCTGTTACAAACATGGTTGAGCAAATGTCCTTGTTGTGTGCTTGAGCATATTTTGGATATATGCCTAGGAGTGGTATATCTGGATCTTGAGGAAGCACACTATTCCTAATTGTCTGAGAAAGCACCAGATTGATTTCCAAAGTGGTTGTAGAAGCTTATAGCAATGGAGGAGGGTTCCCTTTTCTTCAAAACCTCTCCAGCATGTGTCGTCACTTGAGATTTTGATCTTAGCCATTCTGATGGGTGTAAGATGAAATCTCAGGGTTGTTTTGATTTGCATCTCCATGATGGCTAAGGACATTGAATATTTCTTTAAATGTTTCTCTGCCATTCTATATTCCTCTACAGAGAATTCTCTGTTTAGCTCCATACCCCTTTTTTTTAATTGGATTGAATGATTTGTTATTTTTTAACTTCTTTAGTTCTTTATATATACTGAATATCAGCCCTCTGTCAGATATAGGGTTGATGAAGATCCTTTCCCAGTCTGTAGCCTATTAGTTTGTTCTGACAACAGTGTCTTTTGCTTTACAGAAGCCTTTCAGGTTCATGAGGTCCCATTTATTGATTGTTAATAAATTGTTAGAGTCTGTGCTATTGGTGTTCTATTCAGGAAGTTGTCTCCTGTGCCAGGCTCTTCCCCACTTTTTCTTCTAAATGATTTAGTGTATATGGTTTTGTGTTGAGGTCTTGATCCACTTGGATTTTAGTTTGTGCAGGGTTATAAATATGGATCTAATTTCATTTTTCTGCATGTAGACATCCAGTTAGACCATCACCATTTGTTGAAGATGCTATCATTTTTGCCATTGAATGGTTTTGGCTTCTCTGTCAAAAAACAAGTATTCATAGATGTGTGGGTTTATTTCTGGATCTTCTAATCAATTTCATTGATCCACCTTTCTGTTTCTATGGGGTTTTAATTATTATTGCTCTGTAGTACAGCTTGAGATCAGGGATGGGGATACCTCCAGATGATCTGTTGTTGTACAGGATTGTTTTGGAAATTCTGGGTTTTGGGTCTCTCCATATGAAGTTGAGAATTTTTTCTGTTAAGATCTGTAAAGAATTGTGTTGGTATTTTGATGGGAATTGCATTGAATCTGTAGATTGCTTTTGGCAGAATGACCATTTTCACTATGTTAATCCTACTGATCCATGAGCATAGATCTTTCTATCTTCTGATATCTTCTTCAGTTTCTTTCTTCAGAAACTTGAACTTTTTTTCAAACAGGTCTTTCACTTGTTTAGTTAGAGTCACCCCAAGGCACTTTATGTTGTTAGTGGCTATTGTGAAGGGTGTTGTTTCCCTAATTCTTTCTCAGTCCTTTTGTCTTTGGTATACAGGAGGGCTTCTGATTTTTTTTTGAGTTAATTTTGTATCCAGCCACTTTGCTGAAGGTGTTTATCTGCTGAAGGAGTTCTCTGGTTAAAATTTTTGTGTCGCTCATGTATACTTTCATGACATCTGTGAATAATGATACTTAGACTTCTTCCTTTCCGATTTGTATCCCCTTAATCTCCTTGAGTTGTTTCATTTCTCTATCTAGGACTTCAAGTACAATGTTGAAAAAATATGGAGAGAGTGGGAAGCCTTGCCTTGTCCCTGATTTCAGTGGGATTGATTTATTTTCTTTTTTGTTGTTGTTGTTCTTCTTCTCATTTTGATTTTTTTTATTAATTTTTATTTTTTATATTAATCACATGTTATTTACTTTGTATCCATTGTAGCCCCCTCTCACTTTCCCTCCCAATCCCACCTTCCTTCAATCATCTCCTCCCTGCACCTTTCCAAGTCTACTGTTAGAAGAGATCTTTCTCCCCTTCTATCTGACCCTAGCTTATCAGGTATATTCAGGATTGGCTGCCATGTCCTCCTCTGTGGCCTAGCAAGCCTGTTCCTCCTGATTTATTTTCTTAATTAGTGTTATTCTAATTATGATAAGATAAAATATCAAAGTAGTTTTAATTTATCTTTCTCTGGTATCTACTGAGGTTGCTGCATTTATGTATCTATTATTTATTTTATATATATATATGTATATATATATAATTTATTTATTTTGTAGGGTCACACATAGGCTACAATGCATAAGTAGAGCTCAGAGAAAATTTTCTGGAAGTCAGTTTTGTTACATTCTTCTACCATGTATATCCTGAGGATTGACTTCAGCTTAGTCATTAATTGTGGTAGCAACTGCTTTTATTAGCTGAACCCTATTTTTCCTTTATTTCATTTCTTGGAACTTTTATTTATTTAATTAGTGCATTTATTCATTGTTTATTTTTTAATTCTTGTTTAGTTTTTTAAATTCTTTAAGGATTCTAGATGCTAATATTCTACAAGTTACATAACTGGCAAAGATGTCCTATTTTGTAGGCTGTATCTTTACCCAACTGTTTCCTTTGGAGTACAAAGCATTTTAATTATGAGTTACAATTTGTAAATTGTTGACATCTTTTCCTAAGCAACTAAAATTCTAATGAGAAAGTCTTTGTATATACTACTATATTGAAAATCTCCCCTTACTCTTTCCTCTAGTAACTTAAGAATTTTGGATCTTACATTAAGGGCCTTGATTATACAGGTTAATATGCAGGGATCAAGATTCATTCTAGATATTTACTTCCCTATAATTATTTGTTGAAAAAGCCATGTTTTCTTCATCTTGTGTATTGTAGCATCTTTGTGGAGTAAAATGAATATGGGGACTGTAGTTTTCTGAGTTCATGTCTGAGTTTTCTACTTCACTCCATTATCAACATGTCCCTTTTTGTTATGTTTTTTAGTATTCTTTGAAACCATGTATAGTAATAGCTCAAGAAGTACTATATTTTCACCAGATTGTTTGACTATCCTGCTCTTTTTTGCTTCCTCATGAATTTTTGAGTTGTTTCATCTTTGAATATTGATGTTATGATGAATCTGTAGATTTCTTCTGGTAGAATGACCACTAATATTACTTTGACTTATAAGGACAGAAAAGTCTTTATGTCTTCTAATGTCTCCCTCAGTTTTCACTGAGCACTTTTAAAACGTCATTTACTTTATTGTATTTGTTCTAAGATATTTTTTAATTACATCTAGTTATTTTGAACGTGGTATGTGTATGTGTGTGTGTCAGACATGTGTGTGTGTCAGACATGTGTGTGAAGTTAGAAGACACTTGCAGGGCTCAGTTCTTTTCTTCCACCATGTAGATCCCAGGGATTGAACTTAGATCATCAGGTGTAGAGACAAGGTCTTTAATCTGCTTAGCAATATCCCTACTATGAGCATGGGAGATCTTTCCATCTTCTCATATCTTCTTCTAATTCTTTCTTCAGAGATTTGAAATTTTTTTCATACAAGTCTTTGACTTCCTTGGTTAGGGTTACTCTGAGGTACCTTATGTCATTTGTGGCTATTGTGAAGGGTGTTGTTTCCCTAATTTCTTTCTCAGCCCTTTTGTCTTTTGTATACAGGAGGGTTACTGATTTTTTTGAGTTAATTTTGTATCCAGCCACTTTGCTGAAGGGGTTTATCAGCTGTAGGAGTTCCCTGGTAGAGTTTTTGGGGTCACTCACGTATACTATCATATCATCTGCAAATAGTGATAATTTGACTTCTTTCCAATTTGTATCCCCTTGATCTCCTTCAACTGTCTTATTACTCTAGCAAGGACTTCCAGAACTATGTTGAAGAGATATGGAGAGAGTGGGCAGCCTTGTCTTGTCCCTGATTTCAGTGGGATTGCTTTAAGTTTCTCTCCTTTCAGTTTGATGTTGGCTATAGGCTTACTGTATATTGCCTTTACTATGTTTAGATATGTGCCCTGTATCCCTGATCTCTCCAATACTTGAAACATGAATGGATGTTGGATTTTGTCAAATGCTTTTTCAGCATCTAGGGAGATTATCATGAGATTTCTCAATACTTAGGAGCACTAGTTTCCCTTCCAGAGTACCTGGGTTCAATTCTCTGTACCCATATGGCAGCTCATAACTAATTGTAACTCCAATTTCCAGGGATCCAGCACATTCTTATTTCTTCACCCAGCACTAGGAAGGCATATAGTATATAGACATACAAATAAGGAAAACATCCACAAGCATAAAATAAAATTTAAAAATGAAAAATGAACAAGTTTGAGATCTAAATGTGTCTGTATAATTTTTCAGGCAAGAAATAAAGAAAGAAATTAAAAACTTCCTAGAATTCAATGAAATGAAAAAACAACATACCCAAACTTATGGGACACATTGAAAGTAGTGCTAAAAGGAAAGTTCATAGCACTAAGTGCCTTCAAGAAGAAATATAAGACATCTCATGCAAGCCACTTAATTTCTCACCTAAAAGCACTAGACAAAAAAGAAGCAGACACACCAAAAAGGAGTAGACGGCTGGAAATAATCAATCTCAGGGCTGACATCAATTAATTAAAAACAAATAAAAGAATACAAATAATCAATGAAAGCAAGAGCTGGTTTTTGACAAAATCAACAAGATAGACAAACCCTTAACCAAGCTAACCAAAAGGCAGAGAGTCACTATCCAAATCAACAAAATCAGAAATGAAAGGGGGGACATAACTACAGACACTGATGAAATTCAAACAATCATTAGGACTTACTTCAAAATCTATATGCCACAAAATTTGAAAATCTAAATGAAATGCAGTTTTCTTGATAGATTCCACGTACCAAAGCTGAATCAAGACCAGGTAAATCAATTAAATAGTCCTATATTCCCTAAGGAAACAGAAGCTGTTATCAAAAGTCTCCCATCCAAAAAAAGAAAAAAAAAGCCCAAGACCAAATGGTGTCAGCTCAGAATTCTACCAGACCTTCAAAGAAGAGCTAACTCCAATTCTCTTCAAACTATTCCACAAAATAGCAACAGAAGGAACACTATGAAACTGATTCGATGAAACCACAGTCACCTTTGTACCTAAACCTCACAAAGACCCAACAAAGAAAAAGAATTCCAGGCCAATCTCCCTCATAAACATTTGCAAAAATACTCAACAAAATACTTGCAAACCGACTACAAGAACACATAAGCTATCATCCACCATGAACAACTAGGCATCATCCCAGGCATGCGGGGTGGTTCAATATACAGAAATCCATGAATGTGATCTACCACATAAACAAACTGAAGGAGAAAAACCATATGATCATCTCCTTAGATGTTTAAAAGGCATTTGACAAAATCCAACATTCATTCATGTTTAAAGTCTTGGAGAGTTCAGGGATACAAACACATATCTAAACATGGTAAAGGCAATATACAGCAAGCCTATAGCCAACATCAAAATCAATGGAGAGAAACTGAAATCAAACCCACTGAAATCAAAGACAAGACAAAGCTTCCCACTCTCTCCATATCTCTTTAACATAGTTCTGGAAGTCCTTGCTAGAGCAATAAGAAAATTGAAGGAGATCAAGGGGATAGAAATCAGAAAGGAAGAAGTCAAAGTATCACTATTTGCAGATGATATAATAGTATATCTGAGTGACCCCAAAAACTCTACCAGGGAATTTCTACAGCTAGTTAACATTTTCGGCAAAGTGGCTGCATACAAAATTAACTCGAAACTATCAGTAGCCCTCCTGTATACAAAAGACAAAAGGGCTGAGAAAGAAATTAGGGAAACAACACCCTTCACAATAGCCACAAAAGACAGAAAGTACCTTGGTGTGACCCTAACCAAGCAAGTCAAAGACTTGTATGAAAAAACTTTCAAGTCTCTGAAGAAAGAATTAGGAGAAGATATCAGAAGATGGAAAGATCTCCCATGCTCATAGCTTTGCAGGATTAACATAGTAAAAATGGCCCTCTTAACAAAATCAATCTACAGATTCAATGCAATTCCCATCAAATTACCAACACAATTGTTTACCAACCTGGAAAGAAAAATTCTCAACTTCATATGGAATAACAAGAAACCTAGAATTGCTAAAACAGTCCTCTACAATAAAAGATCTTCTGGAGGTATCTCCATCCCTAATCTCAAGTTGCACTATAGAGCAACAGTTTTAAAAACTTGCATGGTACTGGCATAGAAACAGAATGATGGATCAATGAAACCGAACAAAGGACCCAGAAAAAAAAAACCCATACTCTTGTAGATACCTGATCTTTGACAAAGATGCCAAAACCATACAATGGATAAAAAAAGATAGCATCTTCAATAAATGGTGCTGGTCTAACTGGATATCTACATGTAGAAAAATGCAAATAATACCATACTTATCACCATGCACAAAACTAAAGTCCAAGGGAATCAAAGACCTCAATATAAAACCAGACACATTAAATCTGTTAGAAGAAACAGTGAGGAAGACCTTAGAACTCATTGGTACAGGAGACAACTTCCTGTACAGAACACCAACAGCATAGGCTCTAAGAGCAACAATCAATAAATGGGACCTCATGAAACTGAAAAGCTTCTGTAAAGCAAAGGACACCATCATCAAAACAAAATGAATTCCTACAGATTGGGAAAGAACCAACCCTTTATCTGATAGAGGGCTAGTATTCAATATATATAAAAAACTAAAAAAGCTGAAAAGCAACAAACCAAGCAATCCATTTTAAAAATGGGGAACTGAGCTAAGCAGAGAATTCTCCATAGAATGGCAGAGAAACACTTAAAGAAATTCTCAACCTCATTAGCCATTATGGAAATGCAAATCAAAACGACCCTAAGATTTCCCTTACACCCATCACAATGGAGACGTTGTAGAGAAAGGGGAACCCTCCTCCACTGTTGGTGGGAATATAAACTTGTACAACCACTCTGGAAAGCAATCTGGGGCTTCATCAGACAACTAGGAATAGCACTTCCTCACGATCCAGCCATACCACTCCTAGACATATATCCAAAAGCGGCTCAAGTACAAAATAAGAACATTTGCTCAACCATGTTTGTAGTATTAATAAAATGTTTTATAGAATTTCCCTTGATTGTTGTTTTGTTTTGTTGTTTATCTCAATTTTATCTGATGATGATGCTACCTCTATTTTTAAGAAATAAACACAAGTTATTTACAGATTCAATCAATTTGTACTAAAATCCTAACATTTATTTCTCAGTAGATAAAAACTATTTTCATATCTTGGTTGGGTTTTCCTGCTTCAAATAATCTGTTTATTAATATTCTTTACAGGAGTGTCCAGCACCTTGTGTTGCATATTCATGGATATATGTGCAGCGCATACAGTTTTAGTTTATGCATTTCCTTAAAATTAATTGTAGAATCCAGGATACAAACCATTAGTAGGCAATACAGTTTTAGAATGTAACATAGAGAGGTATATTCAACCTCTTAGAAGTCAGTGGATTGAATGTCTTTTTTAAAAAAAAAAAAATTTATTCATTAAGGTGCCTCGTTTTTCTTGACTTTGTCCATTAACATTTATCCATATGCCTTTGCAATAATTAGATTGTGAAAAGCTAACAAGTGTTGTAACAATAATCCTTTGTTTGGGGTGCTTGCACTTGTCTTAAAAAATTAAAGTGTTTTGGGGTTTTTCCAGACCAAAAAAAAAAAGATTTGATGAGAGAAAACAAAGTGTTGGGTAGATAAGCAAGGGAGAGTTAATATGAAAGAAGTTGGGGAAAGAAGGAATATATTCAAAAACGATTGTAAATCAGTGAAACATCATAAAGACAGTCCAGAAAATTCTGGTGACTTCTGAGTGAGGATTAAGCATCTTCCCTATGGTCTTCCTTGTTGTTTAGCTTGTTAAGGACTATAGATTTTAGTATTTTTATCCTATATTATATATCTAATATCCACTTATAAGTGTGTATATATTATGTGTGTCCAATCTTCACTCAGAAGGACAAACAGGTTAGCCATCGGAAGTAGAAGAGGACAGAAGCCTTCCACAGAGGGCCTCTGAAAGACCTTACCAGCAGGGTATTAAAGCAGATGCTGAGACTCATAGCTAAACTTTGGGCCAAGTGCAAGGAATATTATGGAAGAAGGGGAGAGAGAAAGACCTGGAGGGGACAGGAGCTCCACAAGGAGACCAGCAGAGACAAAAATTTTGGCCCAGAGGGCCATGCAGAGATTGATGAATCAATCAAAGACCATGCATGGAGAGGAGCTATACCCCTTGCTCAGGTGTAACCCATGGGTAGCTCAACTTACAACGGAGAAGGGGATCAGAGGAAGGCAGGTTGCTTGCTCTTTGTTTAACTTCCCCAGGAGAGATGGACTTACCAGACCAGAGAGAAAAAAGATACAGTCAGTCCTGATGAGACCTGATAGGCTAAGGTCAGATTGTAGGGGAGGAGGACATCTTCATCAGTGGACTAAGGGAGGGAAATAGTAGGGGAAGAGGGATGGAAGGTGTGACCAGGAGGAGATGAAAGAGGAGCCATAGCTGGGATACAAAGTGGACAAATTGTAATAATAATAATAATAATAATAATAATATTTTCACATAGTGCCCAGTTGCATACAACCCTGTTTCAGCAAAACTGTAATAATTGTTTTCTTATATCTTATATCTACCTTCAATCCTTCACAGAGACCATGCCTGTGCACAAAAGACACTAATTCTGAGCTCATGGATATTACTTATTTATGTAAATATACATATAATAAATATTTTCAATTGTTAGGAGAACTGGTATTTTTCAAAAATATTCAGTCCTGCTCATGTAGTAGGAGCAAAAATACATGTGTATCTGTGTCAATAAAAGTTCATTGCAAAAGCGGATTGCTGACAAATTTGGCCCCTTTTATCTTGTTTGACTCACCATAACTTTGTCTTCAAAAGAAAATATAAATTCTTTAGTTTGGACAAGATTCTGCATGATATCTTTGTGTTAATATCACAAAAGTCTCAGATTTTGTCTTTCATTCCTGGTTATTTGAATAGAAGTTTGCTATCAATATAATATATACCAATCAAATGAGTGAGTTATTTTTCCTCTAGATTCTTTGCAGTTCTCTCTACATGCTTCCTTTCAAATACTGTCTCTTAAAAAGTCTTTTCCAGACTGACTACCTGTCCCAATGATTTTCACCTCTATCATTGTCTAAATTATTCTGCTTTAATTTTATAACATTTGCATTGAAATAAAGTGACTTTTTGTTTATTCCCCAGGCTTTATTTTTGTTCCTACCCACCTCTCAATTAGGCTGTAAGTCTTGGGAATGTAGAGACTTTGTTTCCTATGTTCAGCTGTATACTCCATATGTTACAAATGCCTTGTATACTGTAATTGCTTGCTAAATTGTTAAGAGGAAAAAATGAAAACTGCAATTAATGAGATATGCCCTTTACTTCTACTATACCCTCAATATAAAATAATTCATTACTATCATAATTTAATGTTTCTCACAGCTAAGTCCCAAAGACCATATGCATTGGCAATTTAATCACAGTAAACACTGCATTTCAGGCTTAATCATAAACAAATTCATGTTTGCTTCATGTATAACAACTCGACAGTATAATACAAAGCTATTATACTGCTGTCATCATTTATCATAAAATCTTTTGAAGTTTTTGTAATATTTCAGCACACAGGTTTGTGCACTTGTGATAAAGAAACAATAATAAAAATTCTCATAAAGCACATGACAGTGCATAACCATGCATCCTTTTCTAGTGGCATCTGCTTTTTATTGGAGCTGATCATGTGATACGATTTTAGGTATCATATAGTTGTTCTTTCATGATATTTACATTTGATGGGAATCTTTCTACAAATATGGTATTTGTGTAATATTAATGCAACTCCTACTCATATGTTTTAATACAAACTCATTAAAATAAGTACTTCAATTGTCTATTTGCTCCTAAATTCTGACTTCTGAATAAGCAAATGATCTTCAGACCATTTAAGTTTTCTATTTTTACCAACTAAAAGATAAAAATATCTTAGTCTGGAAAATGCTTGCCAAAATGTACCCTATGCTCAGGAATAATTGCTAGCACAGAATTTCTGTCTGAACTCCAGAGGAAAAATTAATGAAAAATTAAGGTCAGAAAATTATTCACTGAATCCCCATCCTAATAAGCCTCTGATCCTCCTTCAAGCCCCTGATACCAGAGCACACCCACTGTCTCCTCTTCCTTACAGAGGTGGAGGCCCTTCTATTGTTCAGATTAAAAGAACAATAGTACTTCTGGAGATGCCTATATTCTTTCTTTTATTTCTATGTCCCATCCATGAATCCTGATCTAATACCAACAGACAACAATGGGCATTGTTTTGTACATTTTACTTATCATATTTAAAGACAACATAAGCCATGTCCTGTAGCATTTCAGGATTTTCTAATGAGTAGTTACAAATAAAGAATACAAACCCTAAACATTGCTTTCTATTGTCTAACGACTCGAATTTTCAATCTTTTCTGTGTATATTAAGAAACAATCAACACAGGACATTTCTGCTTCAATGCTAATTTCATGCTTGAGGTTCTCCGGAACTGTCCTACACTCCATGTGGGAATTCTAAAGATATTACAGAAATCCTCTTCTCACACAAATATTGTCACTGACTTCCAGTATGGCTTCTAATGTGCCATTATTCTTGACTGTTGATAATAATTTCTATTTTCTCTCTTTATTAAAGCATGACGCCAAACTGGATCACAGGTTAGAATCTGCTATCACAAAATTCAGTGCATTACTAGGGAACCGACTTGGAGACTGAGCTGCCATGGGCTACATCAGTGCAAGGGTTATAGGCTATCTCCATGAGTGGTCATTGTTTGTAGCTTCAGTCTCAGAAAAGCCCCCTGGGGCCATGATTTTGGTTCTGTTGCTCTCACTGTGGAGCTCCTGTGCCCTCCTGGTCTTTCTATCCCCTCCCCTTCTTTCATAGGATTCTTTCATAAACCCAAAGTTTGGTTATGAGGCTCAGCACCTGCTTTGATACACTGCTGGGTAGAGTCTTTCAGAGGCCTTCTATGGTAGGCTCCTCTCCTGTTCCCTGTTTTCTCCCTCTTCCGAAGTCTATCCTATTTGCCTTTCTGAATGAGGATTGAGCATCTTACTCAAGGTCCCTCTTCTTTATCGGCTTCTTTAGGTGTACAGATTATAGAATGTTTGATCAACTCCCCCTGGTGGGGGAACAGCTTTACCAGGCCACAGAGGAAGACAATGCATCCAGTCCTGATGATACCTGATAGGCTATGGTCAGAGGAAAGGGGGAGAGGACCTCCCCTATCAGGGAACTTGGGGAGGGGAATGGGAAGAGATGAGGGAGAGAGGTGGGTTGGGAAGGAATGAGTGAGGGGGCTACAGCTGGGATACAAAGTAAACAAACTATGATTAATAATATATATATATTTTTTAAAATTCAGTGCAGCTGTTTTCAAATTTATTCTGCATAACAAATTCTTAATCTCCTATCTCAAAACTTTGTAATCTTAATCCACCATAGCCCATGATGACTTTTAAAGTGCACACAGATATTTTATTGGCATATACCAAATGTACAAATGTTATGATGTTATGATGACATTTTCATTCATTCATGTAATGTATTTGATTATATCTATGGACATCTTTTTAAGAGATCCTAAATTTATTTACATTTAAGTTTTGAAACCATTTGCAACTTTGTTCCTTAAGCACAGCTATATTTTAATAAACTTTGTTGTTTTAATTATATCGGTTTTAATATCACTTTGAATATTGACTCAGTACTTTCTTATATTTGATTATTTCTAAATTATGGGTTTTTATCCTTCAATTTAATCAAGCAATTAATTTAAGGTTTTTAAAGAGTTCTTAAGTAGATTAGAAGACAACAGGTGGGCATTTTATTCCATGTTGTTCTTCAACATGATCCAGCCTTGCTAGGCCACAGAGGAGGACATTGCAGCCAGTCCTGAAGAGACCTGATAAACTAGGGTCAGATGGAAGGAGAGGAGGACCTCCCTTAACAGTGGACTTATAGAGGGGCGGGGAGGATATGAGGGAGGGAGGGTGGAATTGGGAGCGAATGAAGAAGGGAGCTACAGCTGTGATACAAAGTAAATAAACTGTAACTAATATAAAAAATGACCATCTGCATGTATGGTCCTTGATTAGAGTATGAGTCTCAGAAAAGACCCCTGGGCCCATATTTTTGGTTCTTTTGATCTGCTTGCAGAGATCTTAACCCCACAAGGTCTTTCTACCTTCCTCTTCTTCTATAAGGTTCCCTGCACTATGCCCAAAGTTTGGCTATGAGTCTCAGCATCTTCTCTAATACCCTGCAGGGTAGAGCCTTTCAGAAACACTCTGTGGTAGGATTTTTGTCTTGTTCTCTGTTTTCTCCTTCTGATGTCCAACCTATTTGCCTTTCTGAATGACAGTTGATCATCTTATCCTTTGATAAAAAAGCCAAAACCATAAAATGGAAAAAAGATAGCAACTTCAACAAATGGTGCTGGTCTAACTGGATGTCTACATGTAGAAAAATGAAAATAGATGCATACTTATCATCCTGCACAAAACTAAATTCCAAGGGTATCAAAGACATCAACATAAAACCATTCACAATAAATCTGTTAGAAGGAAAATTGGGAAAGAGCCTTGAACTCATTGGCACAGGAGACAACTTCCTGAACAGAGCACCAACAGCACAGGCTCTAAGATTAACAATCAATAAATGGGACCTCATGAAACTGAAAAACTTCTCTAAAGCAAAGGACACTGACATCAGAACAAAATGACAGGCTGCAGACTAGGAAAGGATCTTTACCAACCCTATATCTGACAAAGGGCTTATATCCAGAATTTACAAAGAACTACAGAGGTTAAAAAGCAACAAATCAAATAATCCAATTAAAAATCAGGTACAGAGTTAAAGAATTCTCAACAGAGAAATATCAGATGGCAGAGAAACACTTAAAGAAATACTGGGTGTCCTTAGTCATCGGGGAAATATAAATCAAAATGACCTTGAGATTTCACCTTACACCCATCAGAATGGCTAAGATCAAAAACTTAAGTGACAACACAGGCTGGAGAGGATGTGGAGAAAGGGGAACCCTACTCCATTGCTAGTGACAATGTAAACTTGTAAAACTACCTTGGAAATCAATATGGCACTTTCTCAGAAAAATCAAGAATAGTGCTACCTCAAGATCCAGCTATACCACTCCTAGGCATATATACACTCCTAGGCTCAAGTATACAACAAGGACATTTGCTCAACCATGTTCGTAGCAACTTTATGTGTAATAGCCTGAATCTGGAAACAATTTCACTGGCCCATGAAAGCGTAGGCTTTTCTCAGTTTCAGTCTTTCTGTTTTAGCCATATCTCTATTATATGTTCTTACACAGAGCATAAATCATGAAGGAAATACCTTACAGCAAAATAGCTTCCATCATTTCATGTGCAAAAGCATCTTTGCCTAATTATAGTTGAGTGAGTCTACAAGCCACAGCTCAGAATGGTCCAGGATGAAACAACACTAGAGTCTTTGATTGAAAGCCCTTAACATAAGACAATGCAAATGACTTTACCAACAATTTTCCCTCATTAATGAGCATTACTTCAGGGAGGGTAAAGGCAAGAGGCATATAATTTTCTAACTATTTACATTGCTAATTAGATCTGTACAGGAGGTGTCTTCCTAATGCAGCTGATTACAAAGGCTCCTAAGTGTTTGCCTTACAGTTGTTAATTACTACAGAAGCCAATTAATTGCTGTTGACTTTTTGTATTCTTTCATGTATTGCCAGTTATATTTACATCTATAATGAAGACAAATTGGCAAACACTGTGTCATTTTGTAATGAACAATTTCAATGTCTAAACAATGAGCACATTATCCTCATTTGTGCCTGAAGAATGAGCTGATTAGAATATGTTCTGTGCATGCTAAAAAACATTGTTTTTCTTTTCAAGAGTAAAAACATCACATTGTTTTAAGAAATACAGGTGCAGTGTCCCCAGGGCTCTTGGAAATGTTTCCTACCATATGCTGCCCAACAAGGTACAAAATTCCAGGTATATAAAAGTATGACTAAATTTAATCTAATTTAATTTAAAACTTTCAAGGTTTTTTCTTTATGAGTGAGTGTGTGTGTGTGTTAGCTGCCTTTCCACTTCTAAGCTAATACCTGAGATCAAATAAGGTAGTAAATAGAAAATGTTGATTCTGGTGCACAGATTTAGGCTACAAGTTGGCCCTGTTGCTACAGAGTTGGCCTGAAGCAGAAGACATGTAGAAAAGGTACCACAGTGTCCAACCCTTCATCTCACATCCAGAAAGCTAAGGAAAGATGGGGCTGATGGGACTGCCTGCAAAGGCACAAAGCTAATTGCTTGTAAGACTTCCCAATAGGCCAAATTTCTTAAAATTTCCTCAATTTCTCAAGAGTGTCATGCTAGGGATCAAGACCTTAAGTCACAGACCTTCAAAGTACATTGCAAATCCAAACTACAACAATAGCACTTATGAAAAACACAGTTCTTTCAACCAACTGTATGCCTCTTCCTGCCTGCTTCTACATTCTTATTTTGTGAGGAATTCTAACTAAAGACCCTAAAAACAAACAAACAAACAAAAAAACAGATAAGCACATTTTCCAGCTACCTTCATGTCCACTGTTGGCACTAGTTATATATATTAATGAAAAGCACATTTCCTAATCTGCATTTAGAAACTATCTGGGAAAAATGCAGAGAACAAAACGGAATTTCCTAGTTGTGATAGAAGTCAACAAACATAGTAATAGCAGTAGTAGATATAAGTGTAGCATTGAGTGTATTATTGTTTCAGATATCAATGAACAATAATAAACAACATTTATCTGTGTACATAAACTATTTGAGGTATTGTTTCTCCTTTATTCTATTATTTTACATTCTTGTGATGAGTCCTCAAATGCTCCTGCTGATTCTAAAAGTAACCTAGTTGTTGCAGTACACTTAAAAGATATGGCCTAACAATTGTTTATTATTATGGTGGTATTATCTAACCCTCTATGAATCAAATAAAACACAAACACCTGTTAGATTTTATAATTGTCTGTTTACCTTGGGCTGAGCAGATATTTCAAACTACACTATCTCAAAAACCTCATCAACCATCTCCCAGTCTCAATCTAATATCATCTTCCTTAATTATTCCTACCTGGGATTCCTTCCATCCATATTCTCAAGACAATTGCTTGTATTCTTTATCAAGGCCTTTTCATTCTGTTATTGCATCCCTCCCCCGAGCCTATGTGGATTATTCTCCATGCTAACCCATCATGGCATCTTCCATCCTCCTCTCTTCCCATCCAAGTTTTTCTTGAACCTGAAGCCTAGGAACCTTAGCCACACCTACCGCATTCTGCCCTGCCCAGGTATAGGCTATTTAATCAACAATGTAGTATAATATGTTAGGCAAGTTTACACCACCAAGATAGGTATATATGAGAAGTAATCATATCTTTTTAATTTTAATTTTTATATTAATTATAGTTTATTGACTTTGTATCCCAGCTGTAATCTCTCCTTCATTCCCTCCCAATCCAATCCTCCCTCCTTCATCTCCTCCCATACCCCTCTCCAAGTCCACTGATAGGGGAAGTTTTCCTCCCTTTTCCTCTGACCTTAGTCTAACATGTCTCATCGGGACTGGCTGCATTGTCTTCCTTGGTGGCCTGGTAAGGCTTTTCTCCCCTCAGGGGGAGGTGATCAAAAATCTGACAACTGAGTTCATGTCAGAGACAGTCCCTGTTCCACTTACTAGGGAAACTCACTTGGATACTGAGCTGCCATGGGCTACATCTATGCAGGGGTTCTAGGTTATTTCCATGCATGGTCCTTGGTTGGAATATCAGTCTCAGAAAAGACCCCCAGGCCCAGATTTTAGTTCTGTTGCTCTCCTTGTGGAGCTCCTACAGAAATAACTGCTTTACAGTTCTTTCTATCTCTCCCTTCTTTCATAAGATTCCCTGAACTCTGTAAAAAGTTTGCTTATGAGCCTCAGCATCTGCTTTGATACCCTGCTGGGTAGAGTCTTTCAGAGACTCTCTGTGGTATTAGTGGGGATGTAAAATTGAACAGCCACTTTGGAAATCAATCTGGTGCTTTCTCAGACAGTTAGGAATAGAACTTCCTCAAGATCCAGCCATAACCTTCCTAGACATATATCCAAAAGATGCTCAAGTACAAAGACATTCGTTCAATCATGTTCATAGCAGCTTTATTCATAATAACCAGAAGCTGGAAACAATCTAAATGCTCTTCAAAGGAGAAATGGATACAGAAATTGTGGTATATTTACACAATGGAATACTACTCAGCAATTAAAAAGTAGGAAATCATGAAATTTGCAGGCCAATGGTGGGATCTAGAAAAGATAATCCTTAGTGAGGTATCCCAGAAGCAGAAAGACACACATGGTATAAACTCACTTATAAATGGATATTAGACATATAATATAGGATAAACATACTAAAACCCACACACTTAAAAAAGCTAAGCAAAAGGAGGACCCTGAGTAAGATTATCAATCCTTACTCAGAAAGGCAAATGGGACGAACATCAAAAGAGGGAGAAAACAAGAAACAGGACAGGAGTAATCAGATTTTGAGGACCAGCTACCAGTATCAAAATACAGGCTTCAGACCAATCCCCAACACCTAGTAATTAATAATAATAATAATAATAATAATAATAATAATAATGCCAAAATCAACCAGATTCTTTTCTTAGCTAGTAGGAACAGTTACATGCACTTTGAAATTCTGAGAATCGGTAGAGGCGATGTCTATTGCCCAGTGTTCATGTTATATTTTTACCTTTTATTAAATAATATGTTCATATTTCTTCTATTAAAATAAAAGAAATAGGTGTTCCAAGATGGCAGCGAACAGAGCGCACCGTTTTGGAGAGACAGAGGACATGAATCTCCAAAATTGGTGAGTGGAGAGACAATCGAAACAAGAATTTGGACTTTTAGGCTTTCTAAAGGAGAGGGGACACCACTGAAGCGTGGAGTGCTTGTAGATTTAGATTGGGTGTCGACTGCTCTGGGAACGAAGTGGGGCGCTTCCCTTTTCCAGGCCACTTGCGAGGGGAAACCTAAATACAGCACCAGTTAGCTAAGAGCAAAGCTCACAGCCTGGGGACTAAGACAGCAGAGAGAGTGCTCCAGGCACCTTAGCACAGTGGACAGCTGTAACTGCCCCCTGAATAAGGAACCCATACTCCGAGCTCGGCAAGAGGGCCCTAGGCAGGGCGTGGGTTCCTCAGAGGTATGCTCTGAGGAGTGGCGTTCAGCAGGTGGTTACAGCTCTCTGCCACATGCGAGGGGCCTGAAGCTCTCTCTCTTCTGTCTTGGGCCCCAGGCACTGAGCTTTGCGGACTCGGAATCCAGGAAGGATTGTACTGTGGAACTGAGTCTCTGTGGTTGGCACTCTGTGATTGGGCCTGTGTTCAGGTGCTGGCAGTGGGTGCTTTCTAGTGTGGTGGGGTTTTTGGAAGTGTGTGTGTTCCTCCGATGTGGTAGGGTTTCTGGAGGTGTGTGCGCTTTGGTGTGACTGGGTTTCCGGAGGTGTAAATGCTACCACAGGGCAGGATTTCCAGGATTCCCCATTCTGGTGGGGCGGGATTTCCGGAGGGATGTAAGCTCCACTGCACTTCTTGTGGCTGAATTGAGTCCTGTGAGGTGGGGATAGGGTATGCTCCGTGGGTCCGGAACCCAAGTCTGCAACTGGCAGCACAATCCTTCCCAGACCCCAAGTCTGCAAGTGGCAGTACTGACTACACAGGGCTACCAGCCAGTGATTATATGGGCCATTCAACCCCTCAGTGGCACATAACCAGCAGAATACCCACCAAAGCCTAGCAGACCTGCAAAAACAGTGAGTGCCTGCAATCTTCAACAGCGCTTGCAATCCCTTAAGCACCTGCAACACCTTCAGTGCCTGCAAGGCACACCTCTCACACACTGAGGGTCTCTTCATTCTCCAACACCCTGTCCCTTAAGACACACCTGCAAGTACAAGCTTAATCACATGCTACCCCGCATTTGCCCTTTAGCACCTGCGAACTTTCCTCCTACAGGTATAACTGAACCACCAATGCACACACTGAAACCACTGGACCTCCCTCATTTTCTGAAGAATTCTCCATACACCAGTGAAAGACCAGCCTGATCTGCAGAATCCAGGAACAAACAGTGAACACTAAGGGTAACCAAATGGCCAGGAGTCGGCAAAATACACAAAAAATGTAAATCAAGATATCATGGCTTCACCCACAACCCCCAAAATTAATGGATGCTCCAACTCATCAGAAACACAAGAAAATTATTTTAAAGCTATGATTGTCCAGTTATTTGAGGCACATAAAGAGGAAACAAACAAATCTCTCAGAGAAATAACCATACAGATTCACACAGTTAAAGAGGAAACAAATAAATCTCTCAAAGATTTGGCGTCCCAAATGGAAATGAAGAAAAACAAAGTGAACGAAGCTATTAAAGAAGCACAGGCAAATATAGCCAAACAAATGGAGGCAGAAGTAATGTCATTAAGAGAGAAAACAAACAAAAAAATAGAGACCATCTTGGAGACACAGGAATCCACATTCAAAAGATGTAGGAAATGTTGCAAGGCATAAAATCAGATTTAGAATCAATAAAGACAACACAAACAGAAAAACACCTGGAAATAGAGAACTTTGAGAAAAGAGAAGGAACCACAAAAGTAAGCATCACTAATAGAATACAAGAGATGGAAGAGACAATATCTGGTGCTGAAGATACACTCACAGAAATTGATATTTCATTCAAGGAAAAAGTAAAATCATGAAAAACCCCAAATACAAAACATCCAAGAAATCAAGGACATCATGAAAAGGGAAAATCTAAGACTAAGAGGAATTGACAAAGAAGAGGATTCCAGGCTCCAAGGTCCAGAGCAAGGAAAAGACACTAAAAGCAGCAAGGGGGAAAGGCCAATTAACATATAAAAGTAGACCTATCAGAATCACACTGGACTTCTCATCAGAAACTATAAAAGCCAGAAGGGCCTGGACAGAAATCATGTAGGCTGTAAGCGACCACAGATGCCAACCTAGACTACTATACCCTGCAAACCTTTCAATCAACATAGATGGAGAAAACAAAATATTCCATGACAAAACTAAATTTAAGCAATATTTGAACAGCAACCCAGCCCTACAGATGGTACTAGAAATTCCAATCCAATGAAAACTACACCCAAAAAAACATAGGTTATAGATAATTTCCCAACAAAAATCAAAAGAAAACAAGCAATGAAACACAGTAACAACACCAACTCCACAATAATAGGAAATAACATTCAGTGGTCATTATTATCTATCAACATCAATTGACTCAACTCTCCAATAAAAAGACAGACTGACAGAATGGGTGCGGAAACAGGATACAACATTCTGCTACATCCAAGAAACACACTTACACAACAAAGATAAACACTACCTCAGAGTAAAAGCCTGGAAAACTGTTTTTCAAGTAAATGGACACCTCCCCCCAAAAAAAAGAAAAACAAGCAGGAGTGGCTATCCTAATAGCTAATAAAACAGATTTTCAACCAAAACTAATCAAAGAAGACATAGAGGGGCACTACATTCTCATCAAAAGAAAAATCTACCAAGAAGACATCACAATTCTGAACATCTATGCCCCAAATACAAGTGCACCTACATTTGTAAATGAAACATTATTAAAGCTTAAATCACACATCAACCTCAACACCTTAATAGTGGGAGACTTTAACACCCCACTATCACCAAAGGACAAATCATCTAGACAGAAGCCAAACAGGGAAATAAAGGCACTTACAAATGTCCTAATTCAAATGAACCTAATAGATGACTACAGGACTTTTCACCCAACTCAAAAGAGTATACCTTCTTTTCAGCACCTCATGGAACATTCTCCAAAATAGACCATATAGTTGGTCAAAAAGCAAGCCTCAACAGAAATAAGAAGATTGAAATATTCCCCTGTATACTATCTGACCACCATGGACTAAAGCTGGACCTCAACAACAATGGAAATAGCAAAAAACCTACATGCACATGGAAACTTCACAACTTACTACTCAATGACAGCTGGGTTAAGGATGAAATAAAGAAAGAAATTAAAGACTTCCTAGAATTCAATGAAAATTAAGGCACAACATACCCAAATTTATGGGACACAATGAAAGCAGTACTTAGAGGAAAACTCATAGCACTAAGTGCCTTTAAGAAGAAATTTTAAACACCTCATATAAACGACTTAATGGCACAACTGAAAGCCCTAGAAAAAAAAAGAAGCAAAAACACCCAAAAGGAACAGATGGCAGGAAATACTCAAACTCAGGGCTGAAATCAATTAATTAGAAACAAATAAAACAATTAAAGGAATCAATGAAACCAAGAGCTGGTTCTTTGAGAAAATTAACAAGATAGAGAAACCCTTAGCCAAACTAACTAAAAAGAAGAAAGAAACTATCCAGATCAGCAAAATCAGAAATGAAAAGGGGGACATAACTACAGACAATGAGGAAATACAAACGATCATTAGGTTATACTACAAAAGCCTATATGCCACAAGGTTCGAAAATCTAAAAGAAATGGACAATTTTCTTGAAAGATTCCATCTACTGAAATTATGTCAAGACCAAGTAGAAAGATTGAACAGCCCTATATCCCCCAAGGAAATTGAAGCAGCTATTAATAGCCTCCCTTCAAAAAAAAATAAGTCCAGGGCCAGATAGTTTCAGCATATTATTCTACCAGACCTTCAAAGAAGTGTTAACTCCAATTCTCTCCAAATTATTCCACAAAATAGAAACAGAAGAAACATTACCAAACTCATTCTATGAAGCCAAGTCACTTTAATACCTAAACCACACAAAGATCCAATAAAAAAAGAAAACTTGAGACTGATTGGTCCTATGAACATTGATGCAAAGTAACTCAATAAAATACTTACAAACCGAATCCAAGATCACATAAAAGATATCATCCACCATGACCAAGTAGACTTCATCCCAAGCATGCAAGGGTGGTTCAATATATGGAAATCCATCAATGTAATCCACCATATAAACAAACTGAAGGAGAAAAACCACATGGTCATCTAACTAGATGCTGAGGAAGCATTTGACAAAATCCAACACCCATTCATGTTTAAAGTCTTGAAGAGATTAGGAATACAAGGCACATACCTAAATATAGTAAAGGCAATAAACAGCAAGCCTATAGCCAAGATCAAACTCAACGGAGAAAAACGTAAATCAATCCCACTGAAATCAGGGGCAAGGCAAGGCTGCCCATTGTCTCCATATCTCTTCAACATAGTACTTGAAGTCCTAGCTAGAGCAATAAGACAAGTAAGGAAGATCAAGGGACTACAAATCGGAAAGGAAGAGTTCAAAGTGTCACTGTTTGCAGATGATATGATAGTATACATGAGCGACCCCAAAAATTCAACCAGAGAACTTCTTCAGCTGATAAACACCTTCACCAAAGTGGCAGGATACAAAATCAACTCAAAAACATCAGAAGCCCTCCTGTATACCAAAGACAAAAGGGCTGAGAAAGAAATTAAGGAAACAACACCCTTCACAACAGCCACTAAGAACATAAAATACCTTGGGGTGACTCTAAACAAGCAGGTGAAAAACCTATTTGAAAAAAACTTCAAGTCTCTTAAGAAAGAAATCGAAGAAGATATCAGAAGATGGAAAGATCTCCCATGCTCATGGATCAGTAAGATTAACATGGTGAAAATGACCATCCTGCCAAAATAGATTCAATGCAATTCCCATCAAATTACCAACACAATTATTTACAGACCTTGAAAAAAAAATTCTCAACTTCATATGGAGAAACAAAAAACCCAGAATTTCCAAAACAATTCTGTACTACAACAGACCCTTTGGAGGTATCTCCATCCCTGATCTCAAGTTGTACTACAGAGCAATAATAATATAAACTGCTTGGTACTGGCATAGAAACAGAAAGGTGGATCAATGGAACCGAATAGAAGTCCCAGAAATAAACTCACACACCTATGAATATTTGATTTTTGACAAAGAAGCCAAAGCCAATCAATGGAAAAAAGACAGCATCGTTAACAAATGATGCTGTTCCAACTGGATGTCTACACACAGAAAAATTAAAATAGATCTGTATTTATCACCCTGCACAAAACTAAAGTCCAGTGGATCAAAGACCTCAATATAAAACCAGATACTCTAAATCAGTTAAAAGAAAAAGTGGGGAAGACCCTAGAACTGATTGGCACAGGAGACAATTTTCTGAAAAGAACACTGTCAGCACAGGCCCTAAGAGCCACAATCAATAAATGGGTTCTCATGAAACTGCAAAGCTTCTGTAAACAAAAGACACTGTCGTTAGAACAAAATGATAGCCTACAGTTTGGGAAAGGATCTTCACCAATCCAACATCTGACAGAGGGCTGATATCTGGAATATATAAGAAGTAAAGAAGTTAAAAGGCAATAATTCAAGTAACCCAATTAAAAAATGGGGTATGGAGCTAAACAGAGAATTCTCTGTAGAAGAATATAGAATGGCAGAGAAACACATAAGGAGATGTTCAACATGAGAGAGATGCAAATCAAAATGAGCCTGAGATTTCACCTTACACCCATCAGAATGGCTAAGATCAAAAACTCAAAAGATAATGCATGCTGGAGAGGCTGTGGAGAAAGGGGAATGCTCCTCCATTGCTGGTGGGAATGTCAACTGCTACAACCAGTGTGGAAATCAATCTGGCACTTTCTCAGACAATTAGGAATAGTGCTACCTCAAAATCCAGCTATACCACTCCTAGGCATACATCCAAAAGATGTTCAAGTATACAACAAGGACATTTGCTCAACCATGTTTGTAGCAACTTTATTTGTAATAGCCAGAACCTGGAAACAACCCAGATGTCCATCAATGGAGGAATGGATACAAAAATTGTGGTACTTTTACACAATGGAATACTACTCAGCAATTAAAAACAAAGAAATCATGAAGTTTGCAGGCAAATGGTGGGATCTAAAAAAAAAAAATCATCCTGAGTGAGGTATCCAGAAGTAGAAAGACACACATGGTATATCCTTACTTGTATAGACCTATAAGATAGGATAAACATACTAAAATATGTACACCTAATGAAGATGAACAAGAAAGAGGTCCAGGGGTAAGATGATCAATCCTCATCTAGAAAGACAAAGGGGATGGACATTGGAAATAGGAGAAAACAAGTAACAAAACAGTAGCCTACCACAGAAGGCACCTGAAAGACTCTACCTAGCAATGTATCAAAGCAGATGCTGAGACCCATAACCAAACCTTTGGCAGAGTGTAGGGAATCATATGAAGGAAGGAGGAATTAGTATATCCTAGAGGAGACAGAGAGCCCCACAAGGTCCAAATATATCAGAGCACAGGGGTCTTCTATGAGACTGTTTATCCAACCAAGGACCATGCATGGATGTAACCTACAACCACTGCTCAGACATAGCCCATGGTAGCTCAGTATCCAAGTGGGTCTCCCTAGTAAGGGGACAGGAATTGTTTCTAACATGAACTCATGAGCTTCCCTTCCCCCCTGAGGGAGGAGCAGCCTTGCTAGGCTACAGATAAGGACATTGCAACCATCCTGAAGATAGGCACCTGATAAGCTAGGGCCAGACAGAAGGAGAAGAAGACACCCCCTCTCAGTGGACTCAGAAGGGGGCAGGGAGGAAATGAGGGAGGGAGGGTAAGTTTGGGAGAGAAAGAAGGAGAGGGCTACACCTGGGATACAAATGAATGTATAAAATTATTTAAAAATAAAAAAATTAAAAAAAGAAAGAAAGGGTATTGCAAGCCAATGGGTCAAAGAGACAAGCAGGCAAAGCTATTCTAATATGTGAAAAAATATGGAAAGAGGATATTACAACCCTAAATATGTATTCACCAAACCCCAGCAGCACCAAGTTTTGTAAAATAAATACTACTGGATTTAAAAATACAGTGAGAGTCGGTAACTTCAACAGTCCATGTTCACCGATAGACATGCCATCGAAACAAATATAATTTAAATGGGATTATAATGTATCCAAGCTACATTTATAAGATGTTCTTTAGACTGAATTTTCTTCTTGGCAGAAGCGATACTTCCCACAAAATTGACCATATATATTAAGGCTCAAAACAGTAGCACCAGGTTTAGAAAAATTGAAATAGCATTCTACATTATATCTGACCAGAAAAGAAAGAACCTGAATTTCTACAAAATTAGAAATGACAGACATTACGCAACTCCAAGAAAAACTAACAGTCTATTTCTGGACGAAAATTGGGGAAAAAAAGAGAAATCAAGGCCTTTTTAAAAAATCATTCTTGCAATTCAGAACAAATGAAAATACAACATACAAAGACAGTCCCAAAAAGAAAGTTTATAGCAATAATATTTTACAGGAAAATTCAGTAAATCAAAACTTAGTAAAATATTTCCCACTCCCATTAAAATTTTATTTTGTCTCCTAGTACTGACCTGGCCAAGTTCCACTCTGTGTGACACAAAGAGTTCTAGAGATGCAGACTTTGAGGTCAAGTTGCCAGCATGGCTAGCTCCTTTGATGTGGAGATGTATGCCTTTTTCCTCTGGCATTCCACGGTGTCCTCTGTGGGGTAGTGTCAAAATTGCCTTTTTATAAGGACCCATCACATTTCATGAGAGCACACATTAATGACCACATTTGAACTTAATCACATGATGAAGTATCTATCTTCAAACAAAACTTTATTCTGAGGTCACAGGGAACTTCAACTCAGCTTTCTAAGGGAACAAAATTTAGTTTTTAAGAGTGTTGGTTTTCTTTTCATATCTGCACAGTGCACATGCAACCATAAAATTGAAAAGGGCAATATCTGAGCCGGGGTTTTTGGTTCTCTCCGTGAATTGTCTTTGGTTTCTGCATCAGTCCCTGCAGGGCCCCCAGGACTCAGGTTTTTGGTGTTTTGTTTTGTTTTGTTTTGTTTTGTTTTGTTTTGTTTTGTTTTGTTTTGTTTTGTTTTTTGGTTCTGTTGTTCTCTTTTTGGAGCTCCTGCCCATCCAGGTCTTGCCAACTCCCCCTTCATTCATAAGATTCCCTGCACTCTGCCCAAAGTTTGGCTATGAGTCTCAGCCTCTGCTTTGAAACCCCAGTCAGTAGAGTATTTCAGAGGCCAACTGTGTTAGGCTACAGTCCTGTTCCCTGTCTACTCCTGGTTACAATGTCCATCAAATTTGTCCTCCTGAATGAAGATTGAGCATTTTCCCTAGGGTCTTCCTTGTTGTTTAGCTTCTTGAGGAGTATAGATTTTGGTATGTTTGTCCTATATAATATGTCTAATATCCACTTATGAGTATGTTCCTTGTATGTTTTTCTGCTTCTGGGTTACCTCACTCAAGATGATCTTTTCTAGTTCCCACCATTTGCCTGCAAATTTCATGATTTCCTTGTTTTTAACAGCTTAGTAGTATTCTAGAGAGGACCTAAAACCTTGGCTCAGATATAGCGCATAGACTCAGTCTCCAAGTAGGTTCTTTACTAAGGGAAGCTGGGGTTTTCTCTGGCATGAATTTAGTGACAGGCTTGCAGCCATGCCAAGCCAAGCCACAGAAAAAGACAATGCAACCAGTCCTGATAGACAAGGGTCCAGTCCTATCAGTGGACTAGGGGAGGGGCATAGGAGGGGAGGAGGGAGGGATGGTGGGATTTGGAGAAGACAGAGGGTGGGGGTCACAGCTGAAATACAAATTTAATACATTGTAATTAATGATAATAATAAAATATTTTAAGAAAGGAATAAAAATAAATAAATTAATTAATTAATTAATTAAAGAAATACAGATGGTTTCATTTGGAGATTTGTATTACCACCAAAAGCAAATAAATAAAACACAGATGCAAGGCAACATATGCCAAACCTTGTCTTCATCTGTACCTGCCAAAGGGGATGAGACAGAAAACACTCTTTTCTTAACTAGCACATT
The DNA here is from genome assembly GCF_030254825.1 of Meriones unguiculatus. Lineage (NCBI taxonomy): Eukaryota > Metazoa > Chordata > Mammalia > Rodentia > Muridae > Meriones > Meriones unguiculatus. The sequence continues at coordinate 49,025,228 of NC_083360.1, read as the reverse complement.
TGCCAGAATGTGTGTTTATACAGCAGGGATCCTGAAGTGATTTTGTCAACCAGTTTTCCAATAGTGAAAACATAACTTTCATTCCCAAGCACCACTGGGCACTGAAAATAAAAGAAAAACATAAAATGCCTTCTAGAATACGCAAAGTTTCCCACAAATTCATCACCAGTAGATGTGCTATGCTATCACCCCTACACCTCATAACACAACAGTCCAGCATAAGACATAGAGAACTAAAAAATAAGAAAGTTTGCATGTTCAATGAATACTTTAACTCACAGCAATTAGCCAAGGACAATGAAAAAGATTGCATGAGATTGTAAGTGCTTTAAAAAACAATCCTCTGCAATAAAAGATCTTCTGGAAGTATCTCCTAAAAACTGCATGGTACTGGCATAGAAACTGATTGGTGGATCAATGAAATCAAATAGAAGACCCTGAAATAAATCCACATACTTATGGACACCTAATTTTTGACAAAGATACCAAAACCATACAGTGGAAAAAAGATAGCATCTTCAACAAATGGTGCTGGTCTAACTGGATGTCTACATGTAGAAAAACAAATAGATCCATACTTATCACACTGCACCAAACTAAAGTCCAAGTGGATCAAAGACCTCGACATAAAACCAGACACATTGAATCGGTTAGAAGAAAAAGTGGGGAATACCCTAGAACTCATTGGTACAGGAGACAACTTCCTGAACAGAACACCAACAACACAGGCTTTAAGATCAACAATGAATAAATGGGACCTCATGAAACTGAAAAGCTTTTGTAAAGCAAAGGACACTGTTGTCAGAACAAAAAGACTGCCTACAGATTGGAAAGGGATCTTCACCAACCCTGTATCTGACAGAGGGCTAATACCCAGAATATAAAAAGAACTCAAGAAGTTAAACAGCAGCAAATCAGTTAATCCAATTAAAAATGGGGTACAGTTCTAAACAGAGAATTCTCAATAGAAGAATATTGAATGGCAGTGAAACACTTAAAGAAATGCTCAAAGTTTTAGTCATCAGGGAAATGCAAGTCAAATGACCCTGAGATTTCACCTTACACCCATCAGAATGGCCAAGATCAAAAACTCAAGTGACAACACATGCTTGGAAAGGATGTGGAGAACGGGTAACCTTCCTCCATTGCTGGTACAAATGTAAACTTGTACAACCACTCTGGAAATCAGTCTGGTACTTTCTCCAACAATTAGGAATAGTGCTTCCTCAAGATCCAGTTATAGCACTCCTAGACATATATCCAAAATATGCTCAAGTACACAACAAGGACACTTGCTCAACCATGTTTGTAGCAACTTTATTTGTAATAGCCAGAACCTGGAAACAACCCAGATTCCCCTCAGTTGAGGAATGGACACAGAAATTGTGGTATATCTACACAATGGAATATTACTTAACGATTAAATAAAAAAAAGAAAAAGAAATAGTGCAATTTGCAGGCAAAAGGTGGGAACTGGATGAGATCATCCTGAGTGAGGTATCCCAGAAGCAGAAAGGCACACAGGGTATAGACTCACTCATAAGTGGATATTAGATATATAATATAAAATAAACATACTAAAATCTGTACACCTAAAGAAACTAATCAGGAAGGAGGACTCTGGCTAAGATGTTCAATCCCCATTCAGAAAGGCAAACAGGATGGCCATCAGAAGAGGGAGAAAACAGGGAACAGGACAGGAGCCTACCACAGAGGATCTCTAGAAGGCTCTACCCTGCATGATATCAGAAAAGATTCTGAGACTTCTAGCCAAACTTTGAGTGGAGTTCAGGGAATTTTATGAAAGAAGGGGAAGATAGTAAGACCTAGAGAAGATAGGAGCTTCACAAGGAGAGCAACAGAACCAAAAATTCTGGGGACAGTCTTTTCTGAAACTGTTGCTCCAACCAAGGACTATTCATGGAGATAACCTATAATCCTTGCACAGATGTAGCCCATGGCAGTTCATTGTCCAAGTTGGTTCCATAATAATGGGAACAGAGACTGTCTTTGATATGAACTTATTGGACTGCTCTTTGATCACCTCCCCCTGAGGGGAGAGCAGCCTTACCAGGACATAGAGGACGACAATGCAGCCATTCCTGATGAGATTTAATAGACTAGGATCAGAAAGAAGGAAAGGAGGACCTCCCCCATCAGCAGACTTGGGGAGGGACATGGGTGGAGAAGGGGAGGAAGGGAGGTATTGGGAAGGGAGGAGGAAGGGAACTACAGGGGAGATAAACAGTGAATAAACTGTAATTAATAAAAAGAAAAAACTATTAAAATGGGAAAAGTAAAAAATATAATGTTTAGCATCTCAATCCAAAAAAAAAGAAAGAAAAGAAAAAACAAATAATAAAAAGTACATCTTTTTTTTTTTTAAACAAGCCCTTTCTTCGGCTTAAATATCACCAACAAAGTCAGTCTTAATCTATAAATTTATTGAACATGTTGGTGGAAAAAGCCACCTATTAGCAAATTATGTGTTTCTACCATACTAATAAAAATCGAAGCCAAGTGGATAAATGAGAATGACCCTAATAGAACCAAGAGATGCTATAAAATATTTGATACCTGAGGTTTCTACTTTATTGTTGGTTATGATAAAACTTATTTAATTATATCAGGTTCTATAATTAAATATATAACTTTACTTTTAATAGTCATCTCCAAAAATCCATGAGAGTTTCAAGAATTGTTTTGCAATTGAGTTGACAGAAGATGGGTTTGTTGCACTGCCATAGAGATGTACAAATGAATTTCTGGTGCTCAAGCTCTAACCCATGCTCATAGAGTTAGGTTATGTCCATCTGTAGCAGAGATTTCAAGAGTCTCTTTGCTGGGTGCTCTTAAATGAAATCAGTGTGAAATGATTGGAGTTAAGTTGACAGTTACTGTCATCCACCTCTTAAAAATGCTTCTAGAGGAGGTCTTCCTCCTCTTCCATCCAACCCTAGCTTGTTAGGTCTGATCAGGACTGGCTGCATTGTCCTCCTCTATGGCCTGGCAGGCCTGCTCACCTCTCAGGGAGGGGGGTGTCAAAGAGCCAGCCACTGAGTTATGTCAGAGACAGTCCCTGTTTCCCTTTACTAGGGAACCCACTGCCATGGCAGGGATACTCAGGGATACTCAGCTGCCATGGACTACATCTGAGCAGGGGTTCTAGATTATTTTTATGTGTCCTTGGCTGGAGTATCAGTCTCAGAAAAGACCTCTGTGCCCAGATTTTTTTTGGTTCTATTGCTTTCCTTGTGGAGCTCCTGTCCTCTCCAGGTCTTACTCTCTCCCCCTTCTTTCATGAGATTCCCTGCACTCTGCTCAAAGTTTGGTTATAAACCTCAGCATCTGCTTTGATACACTGCTGGGTAGAGTTTTTCAGAGGCTCTCGGTGGTAGGCTCCTGTCCTGATTCTTGTTTTCTCCTTCTTCCAGTGTCCATCCTGTGTGTCTTTCTGAGTGGGGATTGATCATCTTACCAGTGTCCTCCTTCTTACTTAGCTTCTTTAGGTGTACAGATTTTAGTATGTTTATCCTCTTGGAGAGGGGCAATGGGAGGAGATGAGGGAGAAAGGGTGGGATTGGGAGGGAATGAGGTAGGAGGCTAGAGCTGGTATACAAAGTGAATAACTATAATTAATATATAAAAATAAAAAATTAATTTAAAAATAAAATGTGTTTGAAAAATAAAGTGGAAATTTAAAAAATGTTTCTAGAACAATTGCAGAACACACTGTTACTAATATTGTATATTTTGTTATTTTGATGGTGAATCTTGATTGTAACCTTCATTGGCAGAAATTATTATTACTTTAATTTCTAAGTTTCTCAAAGTTACCAGGAATATTGGTGGAGGACTAGTCGCAAGGATACAAAGCCATAAAACAATAGAGAAATAATACCTAAAACAGTTTATGTGCACAAACAAATGCTGCTCATTTTTATTCACTGACACCTGAAGCATTATGCTCTGGATTGGAAAGCACATTGAGAGATAAATTCTTCTCTTGTCTGTGAAGGGGTTTCCAAAAAGATTAGCTAAGGCAGGGGAAATGCCCCCTTAGCTACTTGTATATGGCCAGCACCATCCCAGAGGATGAGAGGAAACTGAAATAAATGGCTTCTTTGCCACCATTAGATAAATATACTCCAACTTCATATGCTCACATCAGGCCTAAGACCTCAGTTGAGCCTTATGGTACTGCTAGACAAAATAAACTCTCCCTCCTTTTTGTTGCTTACATCTGGTATTTCATTAGAGTGATATGAAGTCTGGCTAATAGAGTCTCCAACCATTGGAACTTGCTCTACACAGGTGGATTTTACATTGGTTCCCAAGAAGCATTTGTTATGCTGGAATAAAAAGAGGTTTCCATGAGTTTGTGGTTTTAAACATCAGTTGTCATGAGCTCAAAATCATTATTGTATTGAACTTGGAAAGGTGGCTTGGCAGCTACAAGGACATACCGAGAAAACTAAAGTTCATTTCCCAGCACTAATATTGGTTGACTCAGAACTACAGCTCCAGATTCACATCCAGCACCAATAGATCCAAAGTCCCCTCCTGCTGGCCTCCATGCTCACCTGTATTCACTTGCGTATATATCCCCTAAATGCACGCATGCAAGCGTGCACGTGCACACACACACACACAGACACACACTTAAAATTACTTTTTTTAATTTCATTTTTCTTATTAGTTACATTTTGTTAACTCTGTGTCCCAGCTGTATCCCGCTCCCTCATTCCCTCCCCAACCCTACACACCCTCCCTGTTCTCCTCCCTGCCCCTTTCCAAGTCCACTGATAGGGGAGTGGACTTCCCTTCATTTGACCCTGTTTTATCAGGTATCTTCAAGGCTGGCTGCAAAGTCCTCCTCTGTGGCCTAACAGGACTGTTCCTCCTCTGGGGGGGGAGGGTGAGGAGGTCAAAGAGCCTGCACTTGAGATCCTGTTAGAAATAGTCCTTGTTCCCCTTACTTTGGAAAACTACTTGGTTACTGAGCTGCCACTGGCCACATCCGAGCAGAAGTTCTAGGTTATATCCATAGATGGTCCTTGGTTGAGTGTCAGTCTCAGAAAAGACCATGTGCCCAGATATATTTGGTCCTTGTAGAGCTTCTATCCTTTCCCCATCAGACTAACTCCCCTTCTTTTTATGATTCCCTGCACTCTGCCGAGGGTTTGGTTATGAGTCTTAGTGTCTGCTTTGAAACACTGCTAGGTAGAGTCTTTCAGATGCCTTCTGCAGTAGACTCCTGTCATACATTCAATGCACATCCCATTTTTCTTTCTAAATGAGGATTGATCATCTTCACCCGTGTCTGCTTTCTTGATTATCTTCTTTAGGTGTGTAGATTTCATTATGTTTATCATATCATGTAGGTCTATATAAGCGAATATATACCATTTTTGTCTTTCTCCTTCTGGGATACTTCACTCAGAATGATCTTTTCAAGATCCCACCATTTGCCTGAAAATTTCATGATTTCCTCCTTTTTGATTGCTGAGTAGTATTCCATTGTGTAAAAATACCACAATTTCTGTATCCATTCCTCCATTGATGGACATCTGGGTTGTTTCCAGGTTCTGGCTATTACAAATAAAGCTGCTACAAACAGGGTTGAACAAATGTTCTTGTTGTGTACTTGACCAAATTTTTGGTATATACCTAGGAGTGGTATAGCTGGGTCTTGTGGTAGCACTACTCCTAATTGTCTGAAAAAGCGCCAGATTGACTTCCAAAGTGGTTGTACCAGTTAACATTCCCACCAGCAATGGAGGAGGATTCCCCTTCCACCACAACCTCTCCAGCATGTGTTGTCACTTGAGATTTTCATCTTGGCTATTCTGATGGGTGTAAGGTGAAATCTCTGGGTCGTTTTGATTTGCATTTCCCTAATGGCTAATGAAGTCAAGCATTTAAGTGTTTCTCTGCCATTCGATGTTCCTCTATCGAGAATTCTCTATTTAGCTCCGTTCCCCATTTTTTAATTGGATTATTGGTTTGTTGCTTTTCTGCTTCTTTAGTTCTTTATATATACTGGATATTAGCCCTCTGTCAGAAAAAGGGTTGGTGAAGATTCTTTCCCAATCTGTAGGCAGTCGTTTTGTTTTGATGACAGTGTCTTTTGCTTTACAAAAGCTTTTCAGTTTCATGAGGTCCCATTTATTGATTGTTCCTCTTAGAGGCTCTGTTGTTGGTGTTCTGTGCAGGAAGTTGTTTCTTGTGCCAATGAGTTCTAGGCTGTTCCCCACTTTTTTTTCCAACTGATTTAGAGTATCTGGTTTTATATTGAGGCCCTTGATCCACTTTGACTTTACTTTTGTGCAGGGTGATAAATATGGATCTATTTTCATTTTTCTGCATGTAGACATCCAGTTGGTCCAGCACCATTTGTTGAAGATGCTTTCTTTTTTCCATTGAATGGATTTGGCTTCTTTGTCAAATATCAAGTATTCATAGGTGTGTGGGTTTATTTCTGGGTCTTCTATGCAGTTCCATTGATCCTCTTTTCTGTTTCTATGCCCATTCCATGCAGTTTTTATTACTGTTGCCCTGTAGTACAGCTTGATACCAGGGATGGAGATACCTCCAGATGATCTGTTGTTGTATAGGATTGTTGTGGAGATTATGGGTTTTTTGTTTCTCCATATAATGCTGAGAATCTTTTTTCAAGGTCTGTAAAGAATTGAGTTGGTATTTTGATGGGAATTGCATTGAATCTGTAGATTGCTTTTGGCAGGATGGACATTTTCACAATGTTAATCCTACCAATCCATGAGCATGGGAGATCTTTCCATCTTCTGATATCTTCTTCGATTTTTTTCTTCAGACACTTGAAGTTTTTCTCAAACCGGTCTTTCACTTGCTTGATTAGACTCACACCAAGGTACCTTATATTATTAGTGGCTATTGTTAAGGGTGTTGTTTCCCTAATTTCTTTCTCAGCCTTTTTGTCTTTGGTATACAGGAGGGCTTCTGATGTTTTTGAGTTGATTTTGTATCCTGCCACTTTGCTGAAGGGGTTTATCAGCTGAAGGAGTTCTCTGGTTGAATTTTTGGGGTCACTCATGGGTACTATCATATCATCTGCAAATAGTGACACTTTGACCTTTTTCTTTCTGATTTGTATCCCTTTGATCTCAGTTGTCTTATTGCTCTGGCTAGGACTTCAAGTACTATGTTGAAGAGATATGGAGACAATGGGCAGCCTTGTCTTGTCCGTGATTTCAGTGGGATTGATTTAAGTTTCTCTCCATTGAGTATGATGTTGGCTATAGGCTTGCTGTATATTGCCTTTACTATGTTTAGGTATGTGCCTTGTATCCCTGATCTCTCCAAGACTTTAAACATGAATGGGTGTTGGACTTTGTCAAATGCTTTTTCGGCATCTAAGGAGATGATCATGTGGTTTTTATCCTTCAGTTTGTTTATGTGGTGGATGACATTGATGGATCTCCATATGTTGAACCACCCTTACATGCCTGGGATGAAGCCTACTTGGTCATGGTGGATGATATCTTTGATGTGTTCTTGGATTCCATTTGCATGTATTTTATTGAGTATTTTTGCATCAATGTTCATAAGATAGATAGATCTGAAGTTCTCTTTTTCTGTTGTATCTTTGTGTGGTTTAGGTATCAAGGTGACTGTGGCTTCATAGAATGAGTTTGGTAGTGTTCCTTCTGTTTCTATTTTGTGGAATACTTTGAGGAAATTTGGTGTTAGCACTTCTTTGAAGGTCTTGTAGAATTCTGCACTGAAGCCATCTGGCCCAGGGCTTTTTTTGGAGGGGAGACTGTTAATGACTACTTCAATTTCCTTGGGAGATATAGGGCTATTCAGTCTTTCTACCTGATCTTGACTTAATTTTGGTAGATGAAATCTGTCAAGAAAATTATCCATTCCATTTAGATTTTCAAATTTTGTAGCATATAGGCTTTTGTAGTATGACCTAATAATTGTTTGTATTTCCTCAGTGTCTGTAGTTATATCCCCATTTTCATTTCTGATTTTGCTGATTTGGATAGTTTCTCTCTGCTTTTTAGTTAGTTTGGCTAAGGGTTTGTCTATCTTGTTGATTTTCTCAAAGAACCAGCTTTTTGTTTCATTGATTCTTTGAATAGTTTTATTTGTTTGTAATTGATTAATTTCAGTCCTGAGTTTGATTATTTCCAGCAATCTGCTCCTCTTGGGTGTATCTGCTTCTTTTTTTTCTAGGGTTTTCAGTTGGGCCATTAAGTTGTTTGTATGTGATGTTACGAATTTCTTCTTGCAGGCACTTTTCCTCTAAGCACTGCTTTCAATGTGTCCCATAAATTTGGGTATGTTGTGCCTTCATTTTCATTGAATTCTAGGAAGTCTTTAATTTCTTTCTTTATTTCTTCCTTAACCCAGCTGTCATTGAGTAGTAAGTTGTTCAGTTTCCATGTGCGTGTCGGCTTTTTGTTGTTTCTGTTGTTGTTGATATCCAGCTTTAATCCATGGTGGTCAGATATTATACAAGGGATTATTTCAATCCTTTTGTATCTGTTGAGGCTTGCTTTGTGACCCACTATATGGTCTATTTTGGAGAAGGTTTCATGCGGTGCTGAAAAGAAGGTGTACTCTTTTGAGTTTGGGTGAAAAGATTTGTAAGCATCTATTAGGTACATTTGATTTAGAGATTCTGCGAGTGCTTTTATTTCCCTGTTTGGTGTCTGTCTAGTTGATCTGTCCCTTGATGAGAGTGGGGTGTTGAAGTCTCCCACTATTAAGGTATTAGGATCAATGTACGATTTAAGCTTTAATAATGTTTCATTTACGAATGTAGGTGCTCTTGTATTTCGGGCATAGATATTCAAGATTATGATGTCCTCTTGGTGGATTTTTCCTTTGATGAGAATATAGTGGTTAAGATTACTTTTTAAAATGAGTGTTCTAAACAATAATTAGTTTATCTACTGCTGATTAAAATGTTCCCAAGCACTCGAATTAATTCACTAATTACCAAATAGGAAAAATAACTTCTACCCCTTGGTACTTAACTCTAAATATAGATTTGTTTGTATATTTGTGGGTTTCTAAATGCAATGTTTATTTCAGTTTGTTTTTCAAGCAAAATAATGAGATGTAACATTACTCAGGGTTAGCTGCTTAAGTATTTTTATATTTGCTCATCTAATTTTGTCATATAGTTTTATCTCAAGACGTACTGTTGTGTTGTTCTAAGTTTGGCTTAAACTTATATGGCCCCTGAGAAGCATTTTAACAGTGAGAGTGAGTATATTGGGCCTCTTACTCAAGCAAAACCAGTATATGGTACACTTACAGATTATTTCCATTCTGTAAACCTTAGATTTAAATTTAAACCTGTCCTTAAATTTCTCTCTTTTTCTGCTTTTTTCCATGTTTAATTTCATGCATTAATTGTTCTGGAAGTTCTCAGAAGTAATAACATTAACCTTATGTCTTTCTTCTCTTTTACAGATTGCAAATACTAAGCGTACAAAATACAATTCCTCCTCTGTTGAGGCCACATACATGCTTTGTCTCTGTCATCTCAAGGGTGCAAGAACACAATGATAAATCAACTTTCAGTGTAGTTACAGAAACTGAATGTATAATATCCATCAAAAAACTGTTTCTATTTTCCCAGCCTGTGCTCTTTTGGTTCCCCTCTCTATTTTGTGATTTTTTTCTTTTATTTTCAAGTTTTTTTATTAATTACACTTTATTCACTTTGTATCCCCCCAAAAGCCCTTCCATCCTCCCCTCTCAATCCGACCTTCCCACCCTCTTCTTTACGCATGCCCCTCCCCAAGTCCACTGATAGTAGAGGTCCTCCTCTCCTTCCTTCTGATCTTAGTCTATCAGATCTCATCAGTAGTAGCTGCATGGTCATCTTCTGTGGCCTGGTAAGGCTGTTCCCCCCTCAGGGGCAGGTGATCAAAGAGCAGGTCAATCAGATTATGTCAGAGACAGTCCCTCTTCCGATTACTATGTAACCCACTTGGACACTAAACTGCCATGGGCTACATCTGTGCAGGGGTTCTAGGTTATCTTCATGCATGGTATTTGGTTGGAGTATGAGTCTCTGAGAAGACCCCTGTGTTCAAATTTTCTGGTTCTGTTGCTCTCCTTGTGGAGTTCCTGTCCTCTCCAGAAGTTACTATTTCCCACTTCTTACATAAGATTCCATGCACACTGCCCAACAGTTGGCCATAAGTCTCAGCATCTGCTTTGATAGCCTACAGGGCAGAGCCTTTCAGAGGCCCTCCGTGGCAGGTTTCTAGCTTGTTTCTTTTGTTCTTCTTCTTCTGATGTCCTTCCTCGTTGCCTTTCAGGATGGGGATTGAGCATTTTAGTCAGGGTCCTCTCTCTTGATTAGTTTCTTTAGATGTGCAGATTTTAGTAGGTTTATCTTATATAACATGTCTATATGAGTGAGTATATACCGTGTGTGTCTTTCTGCTTCTGGGGCAGCTCACTGAGGATGATCCTTTCCAGGTCCCACCATTTACCTGCAAATTTCGTGATTTCCTTATTTTTCATTGCTGAGTAATATTCCATTGTGTAGATGTACCACAATTTCTGCATCCATTCTTCAGGTGCCCCTCTCTTACACAGTACAAGAGACAGGAATATTTTTCATTCATTTTTGTACCTCTATGTTTTCTCTGAGTACTTAGTTTCATCACATACCTGCTATGATTTTTTTTCTGTGACTTTTTATCTCTGAATCTTACCTTTCCAATCTCATATAACAAGGCATGGCAGCCCTTAGACATAGCAATGTCATCCAAATCAAAGCCTCACTTGAATGTGTCATTAAAGTAAATTTAAAGGAAATACAAGAAAGATTAATTTGAAGACATGTGAGATTGAAAAGAAAAAGAAATTACAGACTTAACTGATTCAAATTAATACACTGCCATATGTAAATAGATTTGGCTTCCTACAATCCTCTGTATGCCTCGTCCCTCCACCCTCTTGCTCTCATTCTCTGAGGACAAAAAGAAAAACGTAATAGCACTTGAGCTAGAAGGTCATTTGAAGAACTTCCATCTGTCCAACTAACAAATCTGTATGGATAAAGGATTTTTGGCTCCCTTTGATGTTTAATTATCTGCATTGTCACTACTTCTGCATTGGCTTTGAGGCTGTAGATGTGTGAATATCTTATTGAATATTATCAGTCTCATCCTCAGGGAAGTGAACCTCAGACTTATCATCTGAGCTTTGTTCTCAACCAGCATGCTCTTTGTTTGGAGCTGGTAGTGATGAACACACTTGGCATGTGAGCATTTACACACACACACACACACAAACACATAGCAACCTGGGAAATCAATCAAACAGAAAGAATGGAAGATTAGAGGGAAGCCAGATGGCTACAATAAAATTGGCAAGGTTCAACCAGTGGAAGTCAATGGGCCAAGATTCGGTCTTCTGTTGTGTTTCCTCCTAAAAAAAACAACTCTCGAATATTTATAGACATAAAAGAGTGCCTATTCTCCAGAATAGCCAATAATGTGTCATTTCTGGTGTTTGACTATCAGTCATGTGGAAAAACAGACTTATATATAGAACATACCAATGTAGTTGCCTACAAGTGTAAAACAAGAAGCAGGTACATTTTTTTTTTATCAATTGCCAAACCAAAACAGAAATTGTGGAGACTTTATACAGTTTTCAGACATATGCATGTTTCTGGTCAGCTGAACATTCTTTAGAAGCATTTTGAATTTGAAGTACTTTCGAATACGTACATTTCTGGTCTTTAACTTCAGGCTTCTAAATTACCTAAACAGTCTATAGTCATTTCAGGTGAGGTCGTATCTTACCTAATATCAACTCAAAAGGAAAGCCTCAGATTCAGTGTGTTCCCATCTGCTGAGTCAGGAAGCTTGACTTTCTTCATGCATTATTTAGTACAAACTCTGCTTCCCACTCTTGTAAGATATGCACGGCACACTGGCAGCTCAGGAAATTCTCTGCCCCTTGTTCTTTTAAGTGAATGAAAATGAAAATGACTTTCAGCTTATTGTCACATATGTGGGAAGTTGTGAAAACAGCGAGGGAAACTTACATGTACATGTTTGATGTAGTGAACAATAAAATGTGCATATCTCTAATAGGCTAATAAAGTCTTATAAATGCACTTGTCATAATTGTGCTGTTCAGTGATCCAAAGTGTTACACAGTAACTTGTCTCCATGGATGGGATCTTGTGAGTCACACATGCGTTGAGCAGCAGAATCTGATCTGTGGAGTATCTTACAGTTGAAACCCATGTATCAGGGAGGCTTCATGTCAATTTCTAGTTATGAAGTATACAATTATACAATTATGTTCATTGAAAGATAGTTTACATTTTTATGCAAGTAAAAATATCTGTTATGTGAAGTATTAAAAAAACTATAAGAGCTAAAAAAAAAGGGAGGGGGTGTTCTTTTATGAAATGAAAATAAAATGCACCAGAAACATTACTTTAAAAAACATTCAGACATCGTTAACAATGTAGAGAAACATTTACTGACATAGTACTTAGGACATTGAACTTATATAAAAGGCTTCATTTTTTTTTTCTCCTTCAAATTCTAGACCACGAGTTACAAATTCTAGTCCTTAGCTCCCATGAAAGCAGTACTGTCAGTAAGCAAAGAAAATTGAGCATAACTATTCAGGAAGTGAAAAACTGGGGAAACACCCTGAGCATAATGTTTCTGGGTGACTGGTATTTGGATCCAAGCATTATGGAAAATATAAGCAAAATTGCTTGTAATTTGGTAGTGGTAGTTGTAAATTCATATTTAGATGAGAAATTTTTACAACTTATCAATGCTAGCTCAAATGTAAAAAAAAATTATTAGGGCTAAAAAATAAAAGGAAATTCATAATCACTAGGTTACAGCTTCATGTCCATTATCTGGTATACACATGCAGGAGCATACACATGAGGAGGAAAATTATAACCTATTTACCTGTCAAGTAGTTAAAAATACCATCAGCTACGGTGGCACCTAGTTAATGCCATCTCTTTCATTCATAAAAAGATGAGACAGTGAAAGCTTTTCATAGGACCAGCTAAGCCATTACTAGCTCAGCATCTCCTCCAACTCCCTTGGAGTTTTCTCCTGCTGGTTGGAAGAGAAGCAGGAAATCTTGCTTGCAGAGAGCCCTTTCTGACTGATGGCATTGCTAGTGAGATGCATACAAACGCAAAGATTTGAGAGTCAGAGGGAAACTTGGTTCTCATTTTTTTCAAAAGTAGTTATGTTCAGATATGGTGAAGAATATAACAAAAAAGCTTCTCGGTAACCTTTGACAGCCATCCTTTAGTGGCCAGAGACTAAAATAATTGGTGGTATTTTCTGGTGTTTCTTGGGAGTTGTCACAATTTCCTGAGATGCTCATGAGAATAGAATGACATGGCTGAGAACTTTAGGCTGAAAATATCTCCAAATTCTAAACCTCCTATTTTCTGTATTAATGATTTCTCTAACTGGAAGAAATAGAATGGCTCTTATTTTCATAACTCTATCAGAATGCACATAACAGCATTTGAAAGAGCAGAGTATGGGAGAGTGGGACTGGGAGGGAGGGGCCTATGACCAAAATATAAATTGAATTAATTAATAAAAAATTGAAAAAATATATACACTTACTAGAGTCACTATAGTGCTTTATTCACCATCACAAATAATCCTTCATACAGGGTTCAATATTGCATTCTATCAGCGTCAAGATAACATCTCACAGTACAGGGATGGTAATTATTTAATATTGCCTATAAGATTTCTTTCTCTATTTCTGACCATCATTTACATTGTTAGGACTAATTTTTCACCAAACATCATTTGAATACAAGTTGGAATAAAATATATTCCCAAAGATAGCACTGATGGCTTGATGCATGTGTTAAACAAAAATTGTATTGTCAGCCACAAATGACATAAGGTACCTCGGTGTAACCCTAACCAGGGAAGTCAAAGACTTGTATGAAAAAAATTTCAAATCTCTGAAGAAAGAATTAGAAGATATGAGAAGATGGAAAGATCTCCTATGCTCATGGATTGGCAAGATTAACATAGTAAAAATGGCCATCTTACCAAAAGCAATCTACAGATTCAATGCAATTCCCATCAAATTACCAACACAATTCTTTACAGACCTGGAAAGAAAAATTCTCAACTTCATATGGAATAACAAGAAACCCAGAATTGCTAAAACAATCCTCTACAATAAAAAATCTTCTGGAGGTATCTCCATCCCTGATCTTAAGCTGTACTATAGAGCAACAGTTTTAAAAACTGCATGGTACTGGCATAGAAACAGAATGGTAGATCAATGGAACCGAACAGAGGACCCAGAAATAAATCCACACACTTACGGACACCTGATCTTTGACAAAGACGCCAAAACCATTCAATGGAAAAAAGATAGCATCTTCAAGAAATGGTGCTGGTCCAACTGGATGTCTACATGTAGAAAAATGAAAATAGATCCATACTTATCACCCTGCACAAAACTGAAGTCCAAGTGGATCAAAGACCTCAACATAAAACCTGACACATTAAATCGGCTTGAAAAAAAAAAGTGGGAAATACCCTAGAACTCATTGGTACAGGAGAAAACTTCCTGAACAGAACACCAACAGCACAGGCTCTAAGAGCAACAATCAATAAATGGAACCTCATGAAACTGAAGAGCTTCTGCAAAGCAAAGGACACCGTCATCAAAACAAAGCAACCGCCTACAGATTGGGAAAGAATCTTCACTAACCCTTTATCTGACAGAGGACTCATATCCAGTATATATAAAGAACTAAAGAAGCTGAAAAGCAGCAAACCAAGTAATCCACTTAGAAAATGGGGAACAGAGCTAAACAGAGAATTCTCTGTAGAGGAATACCGAATGGCAGAGAAGCACTTAAAGAAATGCTCAACCTCACTAGCCATTAGGGAAATGCAAATCAAAACAACCCTGAGATTTCACCTTACACCCATGAGAATGGCAAAGATCAAAAACTCGAGTGACAACACATGCTGGAGAGGTTGTGGAGAAAGGGGAACCCTTCTCCACTGCTGGTGGGAATGTAAACTTGTACAACCACTCTGGAAATCAATCTGGCACTTTCTCAGACAACTAGGAATAGCGCTTCCTTAAGATCCATACCACTCCTGGACATATATCCAAAAGAGGCTCAAGTACACAAAAAGGACATTTGCTCAACCATGTTTGTAGCAGCTTTATTTGTAATAGCCAGAAGCTGGAAACAACCCAGATGCCTCTCAACTGAAGAATGGATGCAGAAACTGTGGTACATCTACACAATGGAATATTCCTCAGCAATGAAAAATAAGGAAATCATGAAATTTGCAGGTAAATGGTGGGATCTGGAAAGGATCATCCTGAGTGAGTTGTCCCAGAAGCAAAAAGACACACATGGTATATACTCACTCATATAGACATACAACATAGGACAAACTCACTAAAACCTGTGCATCTAAAGAAACTAAGCAAGAGAGAGGACCCTAACTAAAATGTCCAATCCCCATCCAGAAAGGCAAAGAGGACGGACATCAGAAGAAGAAGAAAACAGGAAACAACCTAGGAACCTACCACAGAGGGCCTCTGAAAGCCTCTGCCCTAGAGACTATCAATGCAAATGCTGAGCCTGATGGGCAACTGTTGGGCAGAGTGAAGGGAATTTTATGTAAGAACTGGGAAATAGTAAGAGCTGGAGAGGACAGGGTCTCTACAAAGAGAGCAACAGAACAAGAAAATTTGAACACAGGGAACTTCCCAGAGACTCATACTCCAACCAAGGACTATTCATAGAGATAACCTAGAACCCCTGCACAGATGTAGCCCAGGGCAGTTCAGAGTCCAATTGGGTTACATAGTAATGTGAAGAGGGACTGCCTCTGACATAATCTGATTGGCCTGCTCTTTAATCACCTCCCCCTGTGGGGGAGCAGCCTTACCAGGCCATAGTAGAAGACAATGCAGCCACTTTTGATGTGAACTAATAGACTAAGATCAGAAAGGAGAGGAGAACCTCCCCTATCAGTGGACTTGGGGAGTGGCATGCATGCAGAGAGAGGAGGAAAGGTGGGATTGGGAGGGGAGGAGGGGCTTATGGGGGGATGCAGAATGAATAAAGTGTAATTGATGAAAAATAAAAAAGGAAAAAAAAATTGTATTGTCACTACCCAGTTATATGTTTAGTTTCCAGATATGTCAGATATGTCAATAGTATGCTTCAGAGCTTCTATCATGCACTTTAACAGCAATAACCAAGACAATTTATATTTCATTTTTATTTATGATAAATAAATGATAGAAATATTAGGCACAACTCCTTGTTTTAATGAATGTGTGTTTTTCTGCTTGTTCACTTCCAGCTTCAGGACTTGTGGGTTCTATAGTTTCTTTTCCTGTATATTTGGTTCTTTCTCTTTGGTTTATCAGATATTTATAAGTAATAATTTTGAATACTGAACATACTTTCTCTTTTGCCTTATTTGTTTCTATCTCAAATGTTGTGGCAACTAAATTGATTTCAAAAATTTTTTGCGCAATTTCAAGGCTGCTGGTTCTTTCTCTTTAAAAAAAAGTTTTATTTTACATTATTTCCAAAGGTCTCTGTTCACTTTCAGCTCTGACTACAAATGTTCTGGGATGTGGTGCACACTCTCTTCCCCACCTTTATTTGGCATACCCTGTTTATTAAACATCAGTGTCAAAGTAGAATTGGGTTTCTGAATTATTCTTAGGAAGAAGGCCACTCGGAGAGCTCCAGATTCCTTGAGGCTTGATGAGAAACAATAAGTTTTTTTTTTTAAGTTGGGTCCCGTGGTAGATGTTTATTTTCTATTTTCATAAGAAAGAGTCTGTTCTTACTGACTCAGAAACTATATACTAGCATAGGCCTTAACCTGCTATATGATTTCTTTAAGGTAGAATGCCATTGGCAGTAATAAAGAAATGAATTTTATGAAAGAATTGAGATTTTTAAAGGTAAGAATGAAAGGAAAAACTGACATACCTTTTGAAGAAACTCTCCACTTTTGTTTCTTATAGTTACTTTCCATGTATTTGTTTATTACTTCTCCCTGAGCACAGACCAGTGCAACTAAACATCCCCCAAAGACTTCTACACTGACATACACACACACACACACACACACACACACACACACTCTCTCTCTCACGCAGAATCATGCACATTCACATGCACACATGTAACACAGGAGGTTTAATAGGTGATAACGTGAGCAAATTACAAGACCATTAAGAAGGTGGGACTTAGGGTAGAAGACACTAGACTGTTAACTAACATGAAAAACTAAACTCAAATCAGCAGTTAAACCAACCAAATCGTTTCATAGGTCTAGTTCTTGGTGATTCATTATGGGTATAGTGTCTGTACACAGTGCTTCTGTATATACTGACTGAGCTTGAGCCCAAGCTGCACATCTCACCTACTGCTGTCCTTCTGTCGGTCTGCAAGAGAACTACTTGTTACCTTATAGTGACAATGGTATTTACCATTATAGAGGAGAAAAACATTAGCTGGTGAAAATACTTTCTGGCGATTTAAGGATCTCACAGTCTACCTACTCATGCCTGTAATGAGCTCCAGACTTTTCCCTTGGACTTTATAGGACGTGCCCTTGAATTATTTCTAACAGAGCAGCCACCTGTTTGCAATGATTTTCCTTTCTGCCTTGTTCTCATCTGGCTTTTGTGGATGGCAATGTAGGTACCATAGCATTCAGCATTGTAATGAATCCCTGTCAAGACCATACTGACTGCCACTTGCCATACACCTTCAAGGCTCTCATCCACTGGCCATGCCTTTCTGTAATAGAAGGTTTCCAAACTTCTTTGCAAAAACTTAGGCTAGTTAAATTTGTTTCAGTCAGTTGCTTTTAACTCTAGATCTGAGGAAAGTATATTTTTTCCTAGAAAACTAAAATTTATGAACACATTTGCTTCTACTTACAAAAGCTAACTTGAGTGGTAGGAAGTAAAAGCACACCCACCACATTCATAGTACAACTTCCTGTGGGCAAACAAGCAACACTTTCATTCTTTCCTCTTTTATCTTAACAACAACAAAACAAAACAAAACAGCATTATATGTTTGAATAGACTAGAGATACCATCAAGGTTCAGAAAATTAAAAACATAAACTGTGGTGGATCCAAGATGGTAGTGACCAATACACACCATATCTGAGAGGCAGATGATCTGAATCTCTGAAATTGGTGAGTGGAGGTTCAGCTGACGACAGAAAATCGACATTGAGGCTTCCTGAATGAGAGGAGACACCACATGAACTGAGACTATTTAGATTCAGGTCACCCGTGGGCTTCTGTGGGACGGAGAGTTGTGAACATTTGAATCCCTTGCACTTCTCATTTTCAGGCCTCCCTCCTCCTCAGTGAAGCCGGCCCAAAGTGCCAGAGACTCTTAGCACAGAACTCACTGCCTGGGGGCTGAGATAGCAGAGGCGGGGCTACTAGTTCCTCAGCAGTGGCTGCCAGCTATACCAGCCTTCCAAGTCCCAGATCAGCAGTACCAGCCTTCCAGATCCTGGGTCAGTGAGTGGCTGTGTGGACCAAGCAGGGACTCCCAGCCAGTAACTGTAGGGGCCACTCAATCCCTCAGTGGCAGACAGCCTGCTGTACAGCCACCAAAGTCTGCTAGACCCGCCAAACCACCCAGGTACACCACATCTGCCAGGCCACATAGGTCTGTGGTCCACTATTGGGACTCCCCAGGACTTTCTAGCAGGCATCTGTACCAGCCTCCCAATACTGCTGCTGCAACTGGGCTCCCCAGTTTGGTGGCTGCAGCACCACTGAGCTGACGTACCTCTTACAACCACATTTGCCCCAGCAAGCACAAATCTGACAGTAGAGAAAAGGGGAAACCCTTGTGCTTCATGATTTGACCGGCTAGAGACTGACTGGGCCTTCAAGAGCCTGCAGAGCCCCAGATCCAGGGTCCATCTAAGATAGCAGCCAGACATCAGATCTCCCCACCCACATACCCGCTGTGGGAAGCAAAGGAATTCTTGGGACAGTGCTCTTGATATTGAAACCCCTGTTATTCAGGTCTGCCAGTGGAGTTCAGACAAATAACTACTGGAATTCAGTCAAAGATGAATACCAGTAGCCTGTAAGCCACAAGCTAATTATACCTATGATCACCACCAGCTCCTGCAAAAACTGCCAGTGCCTGCAACCACATTGGTGCCTGCATGCTGTCCATGCCCCACACTGCAGGCTTCTACATTCTGTAGCAACCTGTCCTTCAAGGCACACTTCCACACACACTACACACTCACTCGCATTTGTCCTTCTGTGACCAAAGATCTTCCTCCCTTAGGTACAGAAGAAATACCAACACACATGTTGAAACCATGGACCTCTCTCATCTTCCAAAAGAATTCTCCAGATACCAGAGAAAGACAGTACCAGTCTGAACTACAGAATCCAGGAACAAACAGTGAAGTTTACAGTTAAGCAAAATGCCAGAGGTTGGCATAAGAACACATCCAACAAAAATCAGGACATCATACCTTCACCGGCAACAACCAAAATCACTGGATACTTCAATTCATCAGAAACACAGGAAAATGATTTTAAAGCTATGTTTATCCAGTTATTAGAGGTAAATAAAGAGGAAACGAACAAATATCTCAAAAAATAACCAAACAAATGGAGACAAATAAAGAGGAAATGAACAAAGTTCTCAAAGAAACAAAAGCAAATATAGCCAAAACAAATAGACGCACAAGTAAAGGCAAAATTAGTGGCATATAGAGAGGAAACAAACAAAAAAATAGAGACCATCCTAAAAAGACAGGAATCCACATTCAAAAAGATGAAGGAAATGGTGCAAGACATGAAAACAAAATTAGAAACAATAAAGAAAACATAGAGAAAACCCTGGAGCTGGAGAACATAGAGAAAAGATCAGGAACCACAAAAGTAAGCATCACCAACTGAATACAGAGATGGAAGAGAGAATCTCTGGTGTTGAAGATATGCTTGCATAAATTAATACTTCTCTCAAAGAAAAAGTAAAATCAGAAAAGTCCCAAACACAAAACATCCGAGCAATCAAAGATGGCATGAAAAGGCAAAATCTAAGAATAATAAGAATTGAAGAAAAATAAGATTACAGTCTCCAAGGTCCAGAAAATATTTTCTTTTTTTATTTTTATTTTTCTTTATTAATTACACTTTATTCACCTTGTATCCCCCCTGTGGTTCCCTCCCTCCTCCTGTCCCAATCCCTCCCTTCCTCCATCCTCTGCATGCATGCCCCTCTCCAAGTCCACTGATAGGGGAGGTCTTCTTTTCCTTCCTTCTGATCCTAGTCAATTAGGTCTCATCAGGAGTGGCTGCATTGTCTTCTTCTGTGGCCTGGTAATACTGCTTCCTCCTCAGGGGGAGGTGATCAAAGAGTAGGCCAATTAGTTCATGTCAGAGACAGTCCTTGTTCTTATTACAATGGAACCCACTTGGATACTGAACTGCCATGTGCTACATCTGTGCAGGGGTCTTAGGTTATCTCCATGCATAGTCCTTGGTTGGAATATCAGTCTCAGGAAAGACCCCTGTGATCAGATTTTTTGGTTATGTTGCTCTCTTTGTGGAGTTCTTGTCCTCTCCAGAGCTTACTGTTTCCCACTTCTTTTATAAGATTCCCTGCACTCTGCCCAAAGGTTGCCCATAAGTCTCAGCATCTGCATTGATAGTCTGCAGGGCAGAGCCTTTCAGAGGTCCTCTGTGGCAGGCTCCTGCCTTGTTCCCTCTTTTCTCCTTCTTCTGATATCCATCCTCTCTTTGTCTTTCTGGATAGGGATTCAGCATTTTAGCAAGAGTCCTCCCTCTTGATTAGTTTATTTATATGTACAGATTTTAGTAGGTTTATCCTATATTATATATCTATGAGTGAGTATAAACTGTGTGCATCTTTCTGCTTCTGGGACAGCTCACTCAGGATGATCTTTTCCAGATCCCACCATTTATCTGCAAATTCCATGATTTCCTTGTTTTTTATTGCTGAGTAATATTCCATTGTGTAGATACACAACAATTTGTGCATCCATTCCTCCACTGAGGGGCATCTGGGCTGTTTCCACCTTCTGGCTATTACAAATAAGGCTGCTACAAACATGGTTGAGCAAATGTCCTTATTGTGTACTTGAGAATCTTTTGGATATATGCCTAGGAGTGGTATAGCTGGATCTTGAGGAAGCACTATTCCTAGTTGTCTGAGAAAGTGCCAGATTGCTTTCCAGAGGGGTTGTATAAGTTTACATTCCCACCAGCAGTGGAGGAGGGTTCCCCTTTCTCCACAACCTCTCCAGCATGTGTTGTCTCTTGAGTTTCTGATATTAGCCATTCTGATGGGAGAGAAGAAGGGAGGAAGTTACAGTGGGGACGCAAAGCGAATAAAATGTAATTAATATAAAAATTAAAAATAATTATAGAATAAAAATTAAAAAAAGAGAGAGGCAAATGGGATAGACATTGGAAGTGGGAGAAAACAGGGAAAGGGCCAGCAGCCTACCAAGGAGGGCCTCTGAAAGACTCTACCCAGCAGATTATTAAAGCAGATACTGAGACTTATAGCCTATCTTTGGACAGGGAATCTTAAAAGAAGGGGAGATAGTAAGACCTGAAAGGGACTTGACCTCTACAAGGAGAGCAACAGAACCAAAATATCTGGGCCCAGGGGTCTCTTCTGAGACTTACATTCCACCCAAGGACCACTCATGGAGATAACCTAGAACCCCTGCTCACATGTCGCCCATGGCAGCTCAGTGTCCAAGTGGGTTTCCTAGTAAGAGGAACAGTGTCTGTCTGACATGAACTCAGTGGCAGGCTCTTTGATCATCTCCCCCTTAGAGGGGAGCAACCTTACCAAGCCACAGAGGAAGACAATGCAGCAGTCCTGATTAGACCTGATAGGCTAGGATCAGATGAAAGGCAAAGAGGACCTCCCCTATCAGTAGACTGGGGGTGGGGCATGGGAAGAGAAGAGAGAGGGAGGGCAGAATTGTGAGGAGACAAGGGAGGGTGCTATAGCTAGGATACAAAGTGAATAAACTGTAATAAATAAATAAAATAAAAAACATAAATATATCATTAAAGCAGAATGACTTGTTTTGAGGTCCCTGGCCACAAATCCTGCATCTGAATAGTTATCCATATTAAGAGAAAAAAAATGACAAGTGTGTATAAAATACACATAAAGAATTGGATTTACAGGTTGACAAGAATTGAAGATAAGAAAATTCTCAAATTGTCTCTGAATTACTCATAAAAAATTACAACATATAAAAAAGAAGCTTACACATACAGGATTAATTGCAGGCCAAAGTCATCTTGCACATATATATTTAATTGTGGATCAAAGTTATATAAACTAGGAGAGAATATTTGTCCAAAGAGGAGACTCTTTCTACTAGTCTCTGATCTGGTGCATTTTATGATCTCAAAATTTTCCTTTCAAGGATTCCAATTCACTTAACATATGACTGACTGCTAAAAAAACACACAGATAATCCTTCCTTTTGGACATTCTTTTTTATTGTTTCTTAAACTTTAAAAAGCAATTTATACTTTTAAGAATTAGAAGTCCAAAGTTGTCTATGGTGACTAATCCTTATCATCCCAGCACTTGGGAGACAGAGGCAAGAAAATCAAGTCAGGTATGAGGATAGCCTGGGTTAAATAATGAGTACTTATCTCTGCCAGGTCTGTGCACAGCCTCAGGGATGAAGCTGAGTGCCGCAGTAGGGAATGAAAAATAGATAAGCAGACAAACATACAGACAGTAAGTTAGGGTCAGATGAACTAAGAGCTCTTTGTTGGGGAAGTCATTGTACTCTGGAAGTTAAGAACTAAGCAAGAGGCAGGGCTTTTTCATTTGGCTGAAAAAGGAAGAGGTGTTGTTACATTCAGACATACCAGGAGGCAGGATATATAGTATACCACTCACATGGGACAAGTTAAGCTAATCTAAGTTGGACCAGTCTCTGTAGGTGAACAGTCTTCAGGCCATAAACACCCCTGAAGAGAAAGTCATGGTGGAAATTTTCTGCACATACTGTCAATATAAGCACTGAGTTCCCCCAAGAAAAGCTTTACCTTTTTACTCTGAGCTGCACTCCATGGAAAAGATTTTGCCATTCCTCTATGGGTCCAAGGCTCTTCAGTTCTTGACACGAGCATGTCAACAGCAAACATTCACTACAGACTGCAATCATTCATGGCTTCTTCCCTACAATTTTCAAAGAAAACAGCAGCAACAAAATTGAGAGTCTATTGGATCTTTATGTAATCACAAATATTTTTCATTTTTTTTAATTTATTTTTCTTACTAGTTACATTTTATTAACTCTGTGTCCCAGGTGTATCCCACTCCCTCATTCCCTCCCCAACCCCACACACCCTCCCTGGTCTCCTCCCGGCCCCTTTCCAAGTCCACTGATAGGGGAGGACCTCCTCCCCCTTCATTTGACCCTGTTTTATCAGGTATCTTCAAGGCTGGCTGCAAAGTCCTCCTCTGTGGCCTAACAGGACTGCTCCTCCCCAGGGGGTGTGAGGAGGTCAAAGAGCCTGCCCTTGAGATCCTGCTAGAAATAGTCCTTGTTGAGGGGGAGCCAAGATGGCAGTGCCAAGAGAGCACCGCTTCTGAGAAGCAGGACAGCACTCTCCTTGCAGAGACAAGGAGACTGAACTCGAGGCCCTGAAACTACATAGATAGTGTTTCCCAGGTGAGGGGAGACTCCCACGGCATGGGAATCGGTCGGGTCCACTCACGGCTACCAAGCCAGAACCCAGGCTTTGTGTCTCCGGGCTGGAGCCGCAAGCATGCGTGTCCCAATCACTTTCCCAGGCTGATCCCTGGGCACAAGGGTGCCTGAGACTGGGAGTCCCAGTCGCGGGGGGACCCCACTGGGAAGCAAGGTTGCGGTTCTGATCGCAGGTCACCCAGTCTTTCCCCGGAAGTTCTCTGCCGCCATCACAGCTGAACTCCTACCACACGGAGAGCTGCACGCTCAGCTCAGTGGTACAGACAAGCTGCGCGCCCTAGTACAACAGGGACTGGGAACCCCTGTCTGGAGAGGACCCCACAGAGAAGGAAGAAACCGTGCTGCTGGGGTCACCTAAGGAAAGTCTAGCATACTGCAGATCGCAAACAGCCAGCCATCACAGATCTGGGCCCAAACAGGGAGCACAGAGTGATTGCAAACTGAGCTCCTGCAGACTAGCAGGTTGGCACACGCTCCACCAGCCCAGAGGCCTGCTTTGTACCAACTACTCCTTACAGACAGAACTGTGTGACCCAAGACACCAGAACAGTACTCACCTGCCACAGATTACATCTTGGGTTCTGGAGCACAGAGCCCCAACCTCAGACCTACAAAAGACCGGGAACCCTGAGATCAACCCCCAAATACTGCTCCAAGGGGCAGCCAGTTATCCCTAACAAAACCGACCAAACCACGGGACACACAGGTTACAGCAGCACCTCACTAAATTTACATCAAGAAACCCAGAAGGAGGGCAGCTGTCTCCAGGACTTCTCCCAGTGAGAGGAGAGCCCTCTCGACTAATCAGGACCACAGTTACCACCCAGGTCTCTATGCCTGAGGTGAGCTGTAACAACTCCGGAAAAACACTGGACATCCAGGGACTATACCCAAAAAGCTGGGAAGGCTTCCTTGAGGAAAAACCATCTTCCTGTCAAAGGGATTCTCTCCACTACAAGAGTCCAGGAACAACCAGAAACTAAATTCAAACAACTAAGATAGCCCAATGGGTAGAGGACAGCGTAAAAGTTCAACCAACAAAAGCCAGAGCATTATGGCATCTCCAGAACCTAGTTACCCAGGGGCAAATAGCCCTAGACACCACAGCATAAATGAAATTCAAGGAGACGACCTAACATCTATGCTCAAGAAGATGATAACAGAAGAAACAAATAAAATATGAAAAGAAATAGAAGAAGCTGCAGCCAAACAGTATGTGGCCTTTAGAGAGAGGAAATGCTTAAATCACTGAATGAAAAAAAAAAAAAAAACAAAAAACAATGGATTGTTCTAAACAAAGAGCTGAAGGAATTGACGGAAAAACATGAAAATACACTCAGACAGGGGAAGGAAACCAACAAAATAGCTCAAGACCTGAAGATAGAATTATAAAAATTAAAAAAAAAAACACAAATGGAAGAAATTGTGGAGAGAAAGAACTTAGGGAAGAAAGCAGGAACTACAGAGGTTAGCATAACCAATAGGCTACAAAAAATGGAAGAAAGAATCTCAGGTGTGGAAGATACAATGGAAGAAATAGAGGTATCTGTCAAAGAAAATGTTAAATCTAAAAAATTCCTGACACAGACCATCCAAGAAATTCAAGACAACGTAAAAAGACAAAACCTAAGAATAATAGGAATAGAGGAAAAAGAAGATTCCCTGCACCAAGGCCCAGAAAATATTTTCAACAAAATCATTGAAGAAAATTTCCCCAACTTAAAGGAGAGGCCAATAAGAATACAAGAGGCCTATAGAACACCCAATAAATTAGACCAGAAAAGAAAATCCTCCTGCCACATAATAATCAAAACCGTAAGTATACAGAACAAAGAAAAAAATACTAAAAGCTAAAAGAGAAAAAGGCCAAGTAACATATAATGGCAAACACATTAGAATCACACCTGATTTTCAACAGAGACTATGAAAGCCAGAAGGACCTGGACTGATATCATGCAGACCCTAAGAGAACACAGATGTCAGCCCAAGCAAAACTCTCAGTCCTCGTAGACGGAGAAAACAAGATATTCAGTGACAAAAACAAATTTCAACAATACCTACATACAAATCCAGCATTACAGAAGACACTGGAAGGGATAATACAACCCAAGAAAACTAGCTACATTCAAGAAAACACAGGAAATAAATAACCCCACTACAGTAAAACAAAAAGCAACCAAGCACACAACCATATGACCACAGCGAACATCAAATTCAAAGGATCTAACAGCCACTGGTCATTAATCTCTCTCAATGTCAATGGACTTAATTCTCCACTAAAAAGACACAGACTGACAGAATGGATGCGTAAACAAAACCCAGCAATCTGTTGTATACAAGAAACACACCTAAGTCACAAAGATACACATTACCTGAGGGTAAAGGGATGGAAGATGGCTTTTCAAGCATATGGACACAAGAAGCAAGCAGGAGAGGCCATTCTAATATCTGATAAAATAGACTTTCAACCAAAATTAATCAAAAGAAATGGGGAAGGACACTTCATACTCATCAAGGGAAAATTCCACCAGGAAGGCATGACAATTTTGAACATCTATGCCCCAAATACAAGGGCACCCGCATTTGTGAAAGAAACATTAATAAAACTTAAACCACACATAGATCCCCACACACTAATAGTGGGAGACTTCAACACCCCACTCTCAACAAAGGACAGGTCAACAAAACAGAAATTAAACAAAGAAACAATATCTCTAACAGAGGTCATGAATCACATGGACCTAACAGACATTTACAGAACCTTACACCCAAACACAAAAGAATTTACCTTCTTCTCAGCACCTCATGGAACCTTCTCCAAAATAGACCACATAGTTGGTCACAAAGCAAGCCTCAACAGATACAAGAAGATTGACATAATCCCTTATATTCTGTCTGATCACCATGGAATAAAGCTGGACCTCAGTAACAACAGAAATAGCAAAAAGCCTACACATACATGGAAACTGAACAACTTGCTACGAAAAGACAGCTGGGTCAGGGAAGAAATAAAGAAAGAAATTAAAATCTTCCTAGAACTCAATGAAAATGAAGACACAACATACCCAAACTTGTGGGACACAATGAAAGTAGTGCTAAGAGGAAAGTTCATAGCTCTAAGTGCCTTCAAGAAGAAATTTGAGACAGTGCATTCAAGCAACTTAATGGCTCACTTAAAAACCCTAGAAAAAGAAGAAGCAGACACACCAAGAAGGAGCAGATGGCTGGAAATGATCAAACTCAGGGCTGAAATCAATCAATTAGAAACAAATAAAACAATTCAAAGAATCAATGAAACCAAGAGCTGGTTCTTTGAGAAAATCAACAAGATAGACAAATCCTTAGCCAAGCTAACTAAAAGGCAGCAAGACACCATCCAAATCAACAAAATCAGAAATGAAAAGGGGGACATAACTACAGACACTGAGGAAATCCAAGGACTTACTTAGGACTTACTTCAAAAGTCTATACGCAATAAAATTTGAACGTTTAAATGAAATGGACAATTTTCTTGACTGATTCCACTTACCAAAGCTGAATCAGGACCAGGTAAATCAATTAAATAGTCCTATATCTCCCAAGGAAATAGAAGCAGTCATCGAAAGTCTCCCATCCAAAAAAAGCCCAGGACCTGATGGTTTCAGCGCAGAATTCTACCAAACATTCAAAAAAGAGCTAACTCCAGTTCTCTTCAAACTTTTCCACAAAATCGAAACAGAAGCAACATTACCAAACTCATTCTATGAAGCCACAGTCACCTTGGTACCTAAACCTCACAAAGACCCAACCAAAAAAGAGAACTTCAGGCCAATCTCCCTTATGAACATTGATGCAAAAATACTCAACAAAAATACTCGCAAACCGAATACAAGAACACATCAAAGATATCATCCACCATGACCAAGTAGGCTTCATCCCAGGTATGCAGGGGTGGTTCAATATATGGAAATTCATCAATATGATCCACCATATTAACAAACTGAAAGAAAAAAACCACATGATAATCTCCCTAGATGCTGAGAAAGCATTTGACAAAATCCAACATCCATTCATGTTTCAAGTATTGGAGAGATGAAGGATACAAGGCACATATCTAAACATAGTAAAGGCAATATACAGCAAACTTATAGCCAACAACAAACTGAAAGGAGAGAAACTTAAAGCAATCCCACTGAAATCAGGGACAAGACAAGGCTGCCCACTCTCTCCATATCTCTTCAACATAGTGCTGGAAGTCCTTGCTAGAGCAATAAGACAGTTGAAGGAGATCAAGGGGATACAAATTGGAAAGGAAGAAGTCAAATTATCACAATTTGCATATGATATGATAGTATACGTGAGTGACCCCAAAAACTCTACCAGGGAACTCCTACAGCTGATAAACACCTTCAGAAAAGTGGCCAGATACAAAATTAACTCAAAAAAATCAGTAGCCCTCCTGTATACAAAAGACAAAAAGGCTGAGAAAGAAATTAGAGAAACAACACCCTTCACAATAGCCACAAATGACATAAGGTACGTCAGAGTAACCCTAACCAAGGAAGTCAAAGACTTGTATGAAAAAAATTTTAAGTATCTGAAGAAAGAATTAGAAGAAGATATGAGAAGATGGAAAGATCTCCCATGCTCATAGCTTGGCAAGATTAACATAGTAAAAATGGCCATCTTACCAAAAGCAATCTACGGATTCAATGCAATGCCCATCAAATTACCAACACAATTCTTTACAGACCTGGAAAGAAAAA
Organism: Meriones unguiculatus; assembly: GCF_030254825.1. Lineage (NCBI taxonomy): Eukaryota > Metazoa > Chordata > Mammalia > Rodentia > Muridae > Meriones > Meriones unguiculatus. The sequence continues at coordinate 48,996,647 of NC_083360.1, read as the reverse complement.
TTCTCAACTTCATATGGAATAACAAGAAAACTAGAATTGCTAAAACAATCCTCTACAATAAAAGATCTTCTGGAGGTATCTCCATCCCTGATATTAAGCTGTACTATAGAGCAACAGTTTTAAAAACTGCATGGAATGGGCATAGAAACAGAATGCTGGATCAATGGAACCGAACAGAGGACCCAGAAATAAATCCACACACTTATGGACACCTGATCTTTGACAAAGACGCCAAAACTATACAATGGAAAAAAGATAGCATCTTCAAGAAATGGTGCTGGTCCAACTGGATGTCTACATGTAGAAAAATGAAAATAGATCCATACTTATCACCCTGCACAAAACTGAAGTCCAAGTGGATCAAAGACCTCAACATAAAACCAGGCACATTAAATCGGCTTGAAAAAAAAGTGGGGAATACCCTAGAACTCATTGGTACAGGAAAAAACTTCCTGAACAGAACACCAACAGCATAGGCTCTAAGAGGAACAATCAATAAATGGGACCTCATGGAACTGAAAAGCTTCTGCAAAGCAAAGGACACCGTCATCAAAACAAAGCAACTGCCTACAGATTGGGAAAGAATCTTCACCAACCCTTTATCTGACAGAGGACTCATATCCAGTATATATAAAGAACTAAAGAAGCTGAAAAGCAGCAAACCAAGTAATCCACTTAGAAAATGGGGAACAGAGCTAAACAGAGAATTCTCTGTAGAGGAATACCGAATGGCAGAGAAGCACTTAAAGAAATGCTCAACCTCACTAGCCATTAGGGAAATGCAAATCAAAACAACCCTGAGATTTCACCTTACACCCATGAGAATGGCCAAGATCAAAAACTTGAGTGACAACACATGCTGGAGAGGTTGTGGAGAAAGGGGAACCCTTCTCCACTGCTGGTGGGAATGTAAACTTGTACAACCACTCTGGAAATCAATCTGGCGCTTTCTCAGACAACTAGGAAGAGTGCTTCCCCAAGATCCAGCCATACCACTCCTAGGCATATATCCAAAAGAGGCTCAAGTACACAAAAAGGACATTTGCTCAACCATGTTTGTAGCAGCTTTATTTGTAATAGCCAGAAGCTGGAAACAACCCAGATGCCCCTCAACTGAAGAATGGATGCAGAAATTGTGGTAAATCTACACAATGGAATATTACTCAGCAATGAAAAATAAGGAAATCATGAAATTTGCAGGTAAATGGTGGGATCTGGAAAGGATCATCCTGAGTGAGTTGTCCCAGAAGCAAAAAGACACACATGGTATATTCTCACTCATATAGACATACAACATAGGCAAACCCACTAAAACCTGTGCATCTAAAGAAACTAAGCAAGAGAGAGGACCCTAACTAAAATGTCCAATCCCCATCCAGAAAGGCAAAGAGGACGGACATCAGAAGAAGAAGAAAACAGGAAACAACCTAGGAACCTACCACAGAGGGCCTCTGAAAGCCTCTGCCCTAGAGACTATCAAAGCAGATGCTGAGCCTGATGGCAACTGTTGGACAGAGTGAAGGGAATTTTATGTAAGAACTGGGAAATAGTAAGAGCTGGAGAAGACAGGGTCTCCACAAGGAGAGCAACAGAACAAGAAAATTTGAACACAGGGAACTTCCCAGAGACTCATACTCCAACCAAGGACTATTCATAGAGATAACCTAGAACCCCTGCACAAATGTAGCCCAGGGCAGTTCAGAGTCCAATTGGGTTACATAGTAATGTGAAGAGGGACTGCCTCTGACATAATCTGATTGGCCTGCTCTTTGATCACCTCACCCTGGGGGGGGAGCAGCCATACCAGGCCATAGTAGAGGACAATGCAGCCACTTTTGATGTGAACTGATAGACTAAGATCAGAAAGGAGAGGAGAACCTCCCCTATCAGTGGACTTGGGGAGTGGCATGCATGCAGAGGGAGGAGGGAAGGTGAGATTGGGAGGGGAGGAAGGAGGGACTTACGGCGGGATGCAGAATGAATAAAGTGTAATTGAGGAAAAATTTTTAAAAAAAGGGAAAAAAATAATTTAAGAACCTTAAATGACTTTCAAAAGTGGAGGAAAACATGGAGTTAGTCAATTTACATGGAGCACATCTCGCCCCTGCGGGCAATGGTCTCTTGAACCTACTCAGACCTCAGACACCACCACTGCTAGTTCTAGAACTGATGCAGGATGTTCCAATGAGGGGGTTAAGGCTTCTCATAATATTTCCTATAAGCCCACACCTGTTTGTTTATATCCCCCATTTTTATTCATTATTAACCAGATAGAGCCAAGTAATTGTGGTAATGATACTTGCTTTTTTGCCCAATGCTGGAATGCTAGTGAAATTAGGTATGCCCTGGTTACTCACATACCTTGCTGCGTGCCTGTGCCCATTGATACCCCTCACACTATGACTCTCTTCAGACAGAAAAGGGATCTTGGAACTACAGCCACCATTGTTACTGCCATCTCATTGGCGGCTGTTGGAGCTACCACCACGGCATTAGCCATGAGTCATACTGTGCAGAATGCTCAAACCTTGAATAATCTTTTAGCCAATGTAGCTCATACCTTAGATGTACAAAAAGGAATTAATACTCAACTAAAAGGAGGCTTGATGGTGTTCAGTCAGAAGATTGACCTCGTGCAGGAGCAAATTGATACCCTATGGCAAATCGCTCAACTTGGCTGTCAATGAAAGTATGCTGGACTTTGAGTCACTAGCATACAACATGAGAATTTTTTCTGTGCTGCAAATCTGTCTAAACAATTGTCTAGCTCTATTTTAGGTAATTGGACTGGAGAATTCGATACTACGATGGAGCAGCTGAGAGTGGCCATTGTCACGGTAAATTCTAGCAGAGTGGACACAGGACTAGCCACAGGATTATCATCATGGATTGCTGCAGCCATGAATCATCTGAAGGAATGGGCAGGCATGGGAGTGTTAGCAGGCCTTCTGGTGTTGGTCTCCTTGGTTTGCCTGTGGTGTATATGCAAGATTACAGTCTCATAACAGTGTAATGCCGCCATGACCATTCAGGCCTTTACAGCCATTGAAGCAGGACAGTCTCCCCAAGCATGGGAGCTAAAATGTTATGCTCAGGATGCGAGGCTAAGCACTGCACTCAGGGTCAGCCACTTTCGACCCAGAGAAGAGCATGTCTGATTGCATGCGGGTTGATGCCCCAGGTCCCGCCTCTGAGAAAAAGGTATCAGACGGGTCTGATGCTCTTTGGGTGGATGACACCTAAATAAACATCGGTACAAAGTCCCAATTTATTTCTAATATCAGAGATCAGACCTCTACTCTTGCCTGATGCGTCTAAAACAAAAAGAGGGAACTGTAGAGAGCTGCGTAATACCGCGCCTTAAAGATGTAGCTGGTTTCCACCTTCCACCTTCCCGATGGTGAGTGCTCTCTGTCACAAACAACTCCACATTTGGCTAAGGCTGAGGATCTGGCTTGCTTCCATGTATGTGGACCTGTCTGCATTGCCCACGTGGCACGCTGGGGTTGGCTACCCAGAGGCTATTTAAGCTGTGGGCTGGCTTTCCCCAGGGTCAGATGATTGTTCAAGGTTCCTGAATAAACTGCATTTAAAAAAAAAAAAGAAAAGAAAAGAAATAGTCCTTGTTCCCCTTACTTTGGAAAACTACTTGGTTACTGAGCTGCCACTGGCCACATCCGAGCAGAAGTTCTAGGTTATATCCATAGATGGTCCTTGGTTGAGTGTCAGTCTCAGAAAAGACCCTGTGCCCGGATATATTTGGTCCTTGTAGAGCTCCTATCCTTTCCATATCATACTAACTCCCCTTCTTTCATATGATTCCCTGCACTCTGCCGAGGGTTTGGTTATGAGTCTTAGTGTCTGCTTTGAAACACTGCTAGGTAGAGTCTTTCAGATGCCTTCTGCAGTAGACTCCTGTCATATATTCAATGCACATCTCATTTGTCTTTCTAAATGAGGATTGATCATCTTCGCCCGTGTCTGCTTTCTTGATTATCTTCTTTAGGTGTGTAGATTTCATTATGTTTATCATATACTCTGGTTTCTCTTCAGATCGTATAAATCTTTCGCCTTTTTTTTCATTTTTTTAAACTTTTTATGTTAATTAGTTTATTCACTTTGTATCCCAGCTGTAGCTCCCTCTTTCATCCCTTTCAATCTCAACCTTTCTCCTTCTTCTCCCATTCCCCTCTCCAAGTCCACTGATAGTGTACGTCCTCTTTCCCTTCCATCTGACCCTAGCTTATCAGGTCTCATCAGGACTGGCTGCATTGTCCTTCTCTGTGGCCTGGCAAGGCTGCTCCCTCTCAGGGGAAGGTGGTCAATCAACCAGCCTCTGAGTTAATTTTAAAGAAAGTCCAGTATAACATGCATAGGGTTCCCTCTCTACATGTCTCAAAAAAAAAATTAACAACAAAAAAATTGGAAGCCTATTGGATCTTTATGTTATCACAGAATTTTAAAGAAGTCCAGTATTACATGAATAAATATGGAGTTCTGTTCTACTTTATTTTCCAAAAAAACTGAGTGAAAAAAAAAACAATTTTCTCAATGAAGTCTTTCACTGAGGATAAAATTGTGAGTGTCAAATTTTACTATGCCTAGAACTTCATTTATACAGTTGAATGTTTATCCATGAAATTTTTTAATTATTGAACAGCATTCTTGGCTAATTCACTACATCAATATTTGTCTTCTATTCTCAGTCAGAAAATAAGGAAACAATGAAGATTAAGAAATATTCTTAATTCTGCTATCCATTAATTCTACATAGTTTTAAATATTTATGTGAATATTTTAGAGATGTCTATAGAAAGGTTTTTCCAAAGGATTTGTGCCTCTGTGGAAACAGTTTGAAGGCCTGGGAATAATGTGAAAAAAAGCATATGTGTGAAAAATCATACTGAAAAAAGAGCTAATCGAGCCATGGACAAACTTCATTGAGCTTTGTTCTACTTTGCTTTAAAGTTTTCTTGTTTATTTAGTTCAGAAATTTTCTTCAGGAGCTATTAGGATCATATTTTTTATTTAAATGACAGGCTATTATATACCTACCTTATAAATTAATTCTTGGTTTGTGTATTTTTCATTGAAAGTTGTATTTGTATTGAAACCAAAGACATATTCCAAACAGGTAATGGACTCTAATTAACCTTCCATCACATTCAACTTATTTAAGTTTCATCAACTTGACTCTGTCCTCTAAACATAACAATGCAATTTTGGCATCTCATTAACAAACATGACAGCATTTATTAACACTGCCATGTAACTAAAGTAAAACTTCATCAATTCAAATCTCAGGGAAACAGAAGTAATCAAGCTAGAACTAACAGGAACAAATTATCTGACACCGTACTTTAGTGTCAGGGAGCTGAGAAGCTAAACAACTTGCTGTTTCTGCCAAATCTCCTTGATTACTTGTCAGTGTGGAAGAGATTGGGAGAGTATGGAGAGGAAGGATAATTTACATACACTCTTACACCCTCTACCTATTCTCATTGACAAGTAACCAAGATCATTTATTCATCTGCTGCAAATCAGTCTTAAATCCATGATTCACAAAAATCATGTGCTTTAAATTACAAATGTGATTGTATTAGAGGCTCCCCATGGAGCATCATTTATTGAGTTTTTATTATTTTTTTAATCTACAGCACCCTCTGTCAATGTTATTGACTAAAGGTATATCTATTAGTCTTGCATCAATATTTCAATATCAAATTTCTACTTATTTAATTTTCACTCACTCATGAAATGACCCTTTATCATCTTCTTTCCTGTCATTCTTTCCCCATTCATGAAAGCAGCATATTAAAGAATTTAGTAGATATAAGAAAATAGCTGGACATGTATAAGAGTTTCTCTTCTGTGTAAATGTCTTCACTGGAAAACACTACATGAACATATTTTCTGTACTAGTGAAGAATTTGGGCAATAATCATTAGCCATATAATATAGGATAAACATACTAAAATCTACAGTCCTAAAGAAGCTAAACAAAGAGGAGGACCCTAGTGAAGATGCTTAGTCCTCATTCAGAAGGGAAACCATATAGACATTGGGAGCAGGAGAAGACAGGGAACAGGACAGGAGCTTATCACAGATGGCCTCTGAAAGACTCTACTGATCAAGGTATGGAACTCTAGGTTGAGACTCAGGGCAGAGTGCAGGCAATCTTATGGAAAAAGGGAGAGAAAGAAAGGTGGAGGAAACAAGAGCTCCACAAGGAGACCAACAGAAACAAAAAAATTTGAGCCCAAGGGGAACAGCAGAGAGTGATTCTCCAACCAAGGACCAGGCAGAGAGATAGCCTGGAACCCCTGCTCAGATGTAACTCATAAGCAGCTCAGTGTCCATGTGGGTTCCCTAGTAAGAGGAGCAGGGGTTGTCTCTGACATGAACTCAGTGGTTGACTCTTTGATTACCTCTCCTGGGTAGGCAGCCTTGTCAGGCCACAGAGGAAGAGGATGAAGCCAGTCATGATGAGACCTGATAGGTTAGGGTCAGGTAGTAGGGGAGGAGGACCTTCCCTATCAGTGGACTAGGGGAAGGTCATAGGAGGAGAAAGAGGGAAGATGAGACTTGGAGGAAATGAGGGAGGGGGCTACAGGGAAATAAAGGAATAAATTATAATTCCTTTATTATAATTATAATGAGGGAGGGAAATAAAGTGAATAAATTATAAATAAATAAATAGAACAAAAGAAATGAAGAGTAAAATAAAATAAAAGCTGCAATTTATTTGTATGATACACTAAAAACCATCATATTTAATTTAAAAAGTATTATAAAGAAAGTATTTTTCTGTCTGTTTTATGGAGGCATACAATACAGTCACATGGTTAAGGATAAATGCCAGAATTTCACTTGGTTCACTTGGAATGAAGTCATGTTTTTACCACTAGATAGTCCTCTTTCACACAGAGAGATAGGGTAGCACATTCTTTCTGTGACTTAAAATTAGTTTATTTTGCCTTTACTCTATGTACTAATGTTATTATGGAATAATATTATCCTTTTTCCTTCATGCTGCCTTCTATTTCTTCCTTGTCCTTTCTTCTTTTAAGGTTATCTTTTACTTTCTATAGGCAGTAGCTTTGACACATGTGTTTTTACTATTCTTGGAGGCAGTTGGCTAAATCTAGGAACATCTAACACCTAAAAACAATAAACAATTTATCCATAAACACAAAATTCATATGCAAATAAATTCGATAAATTTATGGCTCGAAAGAAGATCCCTTTACAGTTTTTTTCTTTCTTTCTTTCCTCTAGAATCATCCTTTCTTGTCATTTCAGGAATACTTCTTATGACTAAGAATACACTTACAATAGTCAAATTGCCCTGGCTTCTTAGCCTCTCACCTGGCCTTACTTGTTCCTTCCTATGGAGAGTTTCACTCTTATTCTGCTGGTGAACCTGCCTCTGCTGCTCTGTAATTGCTATTATGATCTGCAAACCTCATTACACTTAAATAACAGAAAAATCTACTGAAACTCAATGTGTGGTCTGTCTTCCTCTCCTCCCTCTTTCCCGTCTTTCCCCCCTCTTTTTTTCTGGCTTTTACTTAAAAATGCATAGGAAGCAATAGTTATTTGAATAAAATGTTATTAGCAAAATATTCATCTTCTAGCCAGACTATATGAGATACATTTTAGAAAAATGTGCATTAAGAGTTTGTAGAGTACATATGTTCTTTCATTTTTAATTTATTTTTAATTTATTATAATTCATTCAATTTGTATCCCAGCTATAACCCCGACTCTCTTCCCTCCCAATCTCATCATCCCTCCATCCCTCCCTCTTCTCCACCCATGCTCTTCCTCTAGTCCACTGATACAGGAGGTCCTTTTCCCCTTCCATCTGACCTTAGACTATCAGGTCTCATCAGGACTGGCTGCACTGTCTTCCTCTCTGGCCTAGTAAGGATGGTCCCCCCCTTACGGAGAGGTGATCAAAGAGCCAGACACTGAGTTCATGTCAGAGACAGCCCCTATTCCCCTTACTAGGGATTCCCACTTGAAGACTGAGCTGCCATGGGCTACATCTGTGCAGGGATTCTAAGTTATATCCATAAATGGTCTTTGGTTTCAGTATCAGTCTCAGAAAAGAGCCCTGTGCCCATAATTTTTTATTATTTTGCTCTCCTTGTAGAACTCCTGTCCCCTCCAGGTCTTTCATCTCCACCTTCTCACATAAGATCTCCTGCACTCTGCCCAAAGTTTGACTATGAGTCTCAGCATCTACTTTGATAACCTTCAGGGTAGAGTCTTTCAGAGGCCCTCTGTGGTAGGCTCCTATTCTGTTCCCTGTTTTCTCCCTCTTCAGATGTCTATCCCATTTGCCTTGCTGAATGAGGATTGAGCATCTTACCCAGTATCCTCCTTTTTGCTTAGCTTCTTTAGGCATACAGATCATCTGGAGGTATCTCCATCCTTAATCTCAAGCTATACTACAGAGCAATAGTAATAAAACAATTCTCAAATCCAAATTTAAAACATTTTAAAAAATGTGTCAGGGCACTTCCAATCCACCAGTAACAACAAAATGTCTCAGGAATACAGAATAACCAGATCCCAGTTCTGAAGAGAATAAAGCAAAATTTCAATCTATCAAGACTCAGTAATTAAATCAAGCAAAATATAAACACTGTCATATTAAAAGCACATAGAAAATGTGGTTTGACTTTATTCAGAAGAGAGAGACAGGGGAAATTTTCACATAACATCTGTGAAATCTTTTCTTGTGCAGGAACAATGTAATACCAGGGGAAATGGCGAACAAGACTCCTCCAACCCAAGTTTGCAGACTGTTATCAAGTTCATAACTGTAGTTGGGGTAGAGAAGCTAACCTCAGAAATGTTAGAATGCCCTCGGTAATAACTTGTGCTCTTCTCCCTTCTCATAGCCAATCCTCTCTGACAGCTGCCTTCATGTGCTACTTTTGGCACATATTTACCTTCTTGGTGTCTATATAAATTTAGCCAGAGGTATCTCTGGCAGAAGATGAGGGTATAAATGAAAGGAGTGAAAGTGTAGTTGGTTACTTTCACTGAAAATTCTGAGTTAGTGAGCCACCATGTGGTTGCTGGGAATTGAACTCATGACCTCTGAAAGAGTAGCTAGTGCTCTTAACCTCTGAGCCATCTCTCCAGTACCTTGCATGAAGATAACCTAGAACCCCTACACAGATGTAGCCCATGGCAGTTCAGTGTCCAAGTGGGTTCCATAGAAATGGGAACAGGGACTGCCTCTGACATGAGCCTATTGGCTTGCTCTTTGATCACCTCATCCTGATGGAAGAGCAGCCTTACCAGGCCACAGAGGAAGACAGTGCAGCCATTCCTGATGAGATGTAATAGACTAGAATCAGAAGGAAGGAGAGGAAGACCTCCACTATCAGTGGACTTGGGGAGGGGCATGCGTGGAGAAGGGGGAAGGAAGGTGGGGTTAGGAGGGGAGGAGATAGGGGTTTGTGGGAGATACAAAGTGAGTAAAGTACAATTAATAAAAATTAAAATAAAAAATATTACAAAAAAAACTATTGAGAGATCTCTCAGTTGTTAAGAGAGCTGGTTTCCCTTCCACAGTACCTGGGTTCAATTCTCTGTACCTATATGGCAGCTCATAACTAACTGTAACTCCAGTTTCCAGGGGTCCAACACATTCTTCTTTCTTCTTCCAGAACTAGGCAGAATGTGGTATATAGACACACATATATAAACATAAAATAAAATTTAAATATAAAAAATTAACAGGCTTGCAATCTAAATGTGTCTGGTTAATTTTTGGATTCTCATAAGACTATTAACTTTATTCTCAATGAGTATACCTCAACTGTTGTGTCCCTGTGATCTAGAATTTTATTTTGTCCATTGTGGTTCTCTCAGATATGTTCAAGAATAACCCTGCGATCTCAGTTTTCTTAACAATCCTTTTAGGATAGTATCTTCAAAGCTCAGCCCAATCAAAGACAAAGAGATGTGATTCTTCCCCAAAAAGCCCATGCTTATGCTCTCACGTGCATCTTATTTTCTACCTAAACACCTCTTCCTCTTATCCCTCTTCCTGGAATCTATGTTAAAAATGGAAAAGTGGTGGGAGAAATAGTTGAAGGATTCCAAAGAAGGATATGGAGGATCAATTTGATCAAAGCATATCACGTACATGTATGGGATTCTTAAAACAATAAAATATATTATTGAACTACTAACAAATCTTCTAAATGTCTTCTATTAAACTGAAATTCTATTTCCTCCTGGATCCCCCAGAAATTTTTACTGAGGAAAAGAGGAGGGGAGAGGAGGGATAGTGGGAAGGAGAGGCAAGGAGGGGTACAGCTACACAAGGATGTAAAGTGAATTTAAAAAAAGATAATCATTAAAAATAAAAATTAAAAAAATAAAATATCAATCACTTAAAAATTTGTTTTAATCTAGATTAAATACAGTTGTGGCTTTCTAGATATATTTATATTCAGATAAACACACCTTAACAAAACTAAACCTGCATTTGCCCTTGTAGGAACAAAACTAAAAAAGAAATAATTCTGTATTTCAGGGAAAACTAATTTCATATAAAAAACAAATAGATAATACCACACATAATATTTACAAATAGCTGGAAATAAATTAAAAATAACTTTATAATATGATTCCCAGTTATACTATCATTTTACGAGAAAAGTGAAATGAATATATTTTAGTAGTAAAAGGGAAGGTAACTTCTTTTTATTCTTCATAAGAGGGATGACAGTCACTATAACAAAAGACGGGATAATAAGAGAAAAGCATAATAAATTTATTTGATCAAAATTTTAAAGGATGTAGGAAAATTTACAATGTAGATCAAAGATTCATGAAATCTAGACACTTTTATGTATATTTAATAATGAATGCTTAGCTGATGAAGGTATGATTTCAAACACAGAAAAATTAGAGAGGAAACCCAGCTGTCCTATCTGCTCAAATTATTTCTTTCTTTTAGTTTTTAACTTATTTTTTATTCACTTTTCAGCCTTATCATAGCACCCCTCCTCTACTCCCAGCCCCACCCTCACACCCCCTTCTCCATTCCACCATCCGTTTATTATCAGAGAAATGGAGGTCCCCATGGATACCAACCCACTCTGGTACTTAAAGTCACAGCAGGACTGAGAGACAACCCAGTGAGAGAGAAATCCCTTTAAGGAATGTGATTGTCACTTTATTATGAAATGTTAGAACCAGATCTGCTTCCTCTATTTTAAACAAAAATCCTCATCAAATTACAGGTATTCTTTGTCTTATGTATGGAGAAAGTATCATAAGTAGAAAAGGCATTTACCACACCTAACCTAGAGAGCACAGTATACTTCCATGCTGCTAGTCATATGTGTGAAGAGGCAGACAGACCGGTACTATGGAACATTCAGAGTTAGCCATATTGTTAGCTGAGGAACAATACAATCCCATGTTTAAGGCACAGTTTTCATGTGGTGTTATTTTTGAATTTACATAAAGTTGAACCATGATAACTTGGTCACCATGTATTTCTTTTTTAATTTTTTATTAATTACACTTTATTCACTTTGTATCCCCCTGTAACTCCCTCCCTCCTCCCCTCCCAATCTCTTCCTTTCCTCCCCCTTCTTCAAGCATGCCCCTCCCCAAGTCCACTGATAGGGGAGGTCTTCTTTTCCTTCCTTCTGATCCTAGTCTATTAGGTCTCATCAGGAGTGGCTGCAATGTCTTCCTTTGTGGCCTGGTAATACCAAGTAGAATGAAGTATATATTAATGACATTGGTCCTTTTAATTTAGAAACACATCATCGTTCCTAATTTAAATTTCTTTCATAATCAGTTTTTTCATAATTTATTTATTTTGTTTTATGTGCATTGTGTGAAGGTTCAGATTCCTTGGAATTGGCATTACAAACAGTTGTGAGTTGCCATGTGGGTGCTGGGAATTGAACGTGGGTCCTTTGGAAGAGCAGACAGTGCTCTTAACCACTGAGCCATCTCTCCAGCCCCTATAATTAGTTTTTAAGTTAATATTCAAAGTATTGGGTTTCATCCTTACATATCACCTCATATATATGCATTATTCCACTTTGTTCTTAGCTTTCCTCACCCACCACACTCCCCAGATTTTCCTCCTCATGCCAGCTGCTTCCTTGTCAGTCCATTCTGCTTTGTTTTAAAATGTGTTCCTTTATTTTATATCTCACCTCCCTGAAGTTTGCTTCCTTCCTTCTTATGATTCCCTTTATAGTTTCAAGACCTACCAACTACCTATACAGACATGTATACATTTATATACACACACATAACTACCTACACACATACATAACATACTCACAATGTGTGTGTATGTGTGTGTAGTCCAGCCACCACATATGAGGGAAAACATGCACAATTTACCTTTTTTCATTTGAATTATTTCACTCAACATAATAATTGCATACATTTTCAGGCAAATACCGTGATTTCAATTTTCTTGTGGGTGAATAAAATGCCATTGTTATCTATGTACCAAGAACACATATCGGCTGTTTCTGTTTCCTGGTAGTTATGAAGAGTACATAAATAAACCTGGATATGCAAATAACTCTATCTTATTTTGACTTTGAATCCCACCCAAAGAAGCTGCATAGAAGCTGCATCATATAATGCTTAGTTTTTGAGGAACTTACATACTGATTTTCATGAAAGGTATTCAAATTTACTTTTCCACCCACAGAGAATGAAGTTTCTTCATCCCACACATTCTCTCTAGCACTTCTGGTCATTTATTTTCTTGATCATAGCCATACTGACTGGTGAGATGGAATTTCAAATCAGTTCTAACTTGTGTTTGCCTTGCAGCTAAGAATATTGAATATTTTCTCAAGTATTTATTGCACATTTTTGTCTTTTGAGAACTGACTATTCAGTTCACTATTGTATTTATTGATTAAAAATTTTGTTGTATAATTTTTGTTGTCCTTCATATATCATGGATATTAATATCTTGTGTGACAAGTTTTTCTCCCATTTTTTAGGCTGTATGCTTCTTGACTGTTTCATTTTCTATTTTAAAAAAAGCCTTTTAATTTCATGTAACCCAATTTATAAAATCATTTCCTGGAGTCCTGTTAAAAAAATCTTTGTTAATGTCTATATTGTGAAGTGTTTTACCTATACTTTGCATTTTTTATTTGGTGTGCAGTTTCAAAATTTTGTTTTTTTTAATATGGTCCTTGTTATATTAGTGATTTATTGTTTTGTCCAGAGTGAGTTATATATAATTTTATTCTCCTACACATGGAAATTCAGTTTTCTTAGTGCCATTTGCTAAATAATCTGCCTTTTTCTAGTGTATGTTTTATAAAGTTTGGTAAACAATGTGGCTGCTACTGGATTTATTTCTAAGTTCTCTGTCTTACTCGATGTATCCACATGTCTCTATACTGGTATCATGGAATTTTTGTTACTATGATTTTGTAATATAATTTAATATTGTGCTTTTTGATATCTCCAACATTGTTCCTTTTGCTAAGAATGTCTGAGCTGTTTGGGACCTTTTAGGCTCCCATATGAATTTTATACTTACTTATTTTCTTGTTCTATAAAATTGTGTTTAAAATTTCAGCTTTCTATTTTTTAATGATGAAGTTGAATGAGGAAATGAAAGTAGACATTTCCTAGAATACATATAAATTGATATACTTTCAGAAACAGCCAGTTAGCATCTATTAATGCTTCTATTCATAATCTCCCAGTCTCAAAAACAGACAGAAATTAACTGAGACATTATATTGAAACCCAGCACAGCATAAGGGTTACAAATACATATTTAAACTTTATGTGGTAAATTTCTGCTGAAATTACTAAGAGATGGAATCTTTTGGGGGTGAAGAAGGGACTTTAAGTATGCAGTTATTGGTGCAGATATAGAGGCATTTTATTTGTACATTTTATTATCTTCACTTGCAAGTGAGAATTCGGTTACTATCATACAGTCTTCCAAACATTTCATAGAATTTGGATAAAACAGAGAGCACAAATATCTTCATACTTTATTTAAACATGTCCTTATAAACCTTTATTTTGATGAAAAAATACTAATCTATGCAACTAAAGCTTTATAAATTACTTGGTTCCATCATCTCATTCTTAAAATATTTAATTAAGAACATTTTTATGTCAAGGATTGATTATAGAAGTTTTAATCAGAGGTTAAGATATTAAAGTGGTTAAGCTGATTCATTTACTAGTATGGTCATCAATAAAACATTTTAGCAATTAATTTTACCAGAGAATTGACAGATGTGGAATGCATGTAAATCAAGCATATACTCAGTCAGTAATTTGCAGTTTAACTTAAATATGATTGAATAACAACACTGGCTGCATTAACAAGCTTGGAAAGAAATAAGTTTTGAAGTTACCCTAAACTTAAGAATCTGATTTTTAATTTATTATTTAAATTGAACTTTCCACAGTTGAGCTTCTTCATTATAGCATATTTTGGAACATTCTGTTCATTGCAACCTTCTAAAGGTTTACCATGCTTTCCCTTTTTTGTCTGTCTGTGATGAATGTTTATAAAAAGCCAGAATATGAAATATTATGTAATTCAGTGGAACCATAGAGCCAGTTTTCACAATAAAATAGATACTATGTATCTCATAGATACAGGTTTTAACAAATAAACATTCTTGTAGTTCATTTAAAATGTCAGTTTACCTTATTTTTAAGGATCATTTATATGATAACATCTTCAAAGAATTCATAGTCTGTTAGAATCAGACTTGTTCATCTCCTCTTATAGTTTACTTATTTTCTGTTACAGCATTTTCCTCCTTGATTGCCAATACAGCTTTTAGAAAGGTGTTATGTTGATAGATCTGCTGAATGAAAGTCTCTGTTTATCTATACATAATCTCTGGTGTAAGATGCAGAAATGCTAAATTACCAAATTTCTGTACTCAAGAAAGTATATTTGCTTCTCCACCTACATAATGCCACAAATCTGATTACAGCCGCCAGAAATTACATACCTATCAAGAAGAAAATTACACATCGGAATAATTTTTATAGCAGTCATTCTGTCACTATTTCTTGGAAACAGGAGTATGAATGTGGTTTTCACCTTTAAAATGGAAGCTAGGTGACTCATGCCGTTATTTTGAGGATTTTTTAAAATTTATTTATTTATTTTGAAAATACTCATTTAAGGCCAAAATGTAAACACTGGGAACATTTTACAGATGGACCATCTGCCATTTTACTGAATATAACAAAAGTTAGTATTTTTCAAAAAATTTACTAAAATAAAAATTAACTCCCTTTCTGCTCATACTTAGAGAAGAGTCAGCTGACTGCATTGCAATAGATTATATGTGAAGATATGGGGTAAAAGCCAAGGCCCAGAGCAAACCACATCCAAAAAACTACCAAACCACAAGAGTCACTGCCCCCAGGCATTGCTTGATGTTTTAAAGACCCATTAAAATGTATCATCTGTACTTCATCTCCAAGATAACCAGAGAGAATCAATACGATATGATTCACTACGCATCTTCTAGCTTTCTGCAAATTCTAATATATCTTTACATTCCTATAGAGTAGCTTTTTTATTATTTTATTTATTATTTATTAATTATTTATTTATTTGGAGACAGGATTTCTCAATGTAGCCTTTGCTGTCCTGGACTCACTTTATAGACCAGGCTGGCCTCAAACTCACAGGGATCCAACCCTGCCTCCCTCTGTCTCCCACAGTGCTGGGAATAAGCTTTTTTTATTATATTTCTGTTTATTTAGTCTACATCCCAAGGGTACCCCCTCTGTCTTCCTCCAAGTCCCCCTTCCGCTCCTTCAACCTTCCCTTCTTTCTTCCCCCCTCAAGAAAAGGGGAGACCCTACCCCACCCATATCAACTCTCTCCAGCACTTCAAGTCATATCAGGACTGAGCATATCCTCATCCCCTGAGGCCAGGCAAGGTAGCACTGCCAGGGGGAAGTGATCCAAAAGCAAGGAATAGAGTCCATGTTAGAAACACTTCCCTGACTGACCAGGCACCCCTTATGAAGACTATGATACCCATCAGCCACATCTTTTTAGAGGATCTAGGTCCAGACCATGCATGCTCTTTAGTTGAAGTCTCAGTCTCTGAAAGCCACCATGTGGCTGGGTTAGTTGTTTCTGTTGGTCCTCTTGTGATGTTCCTGTCCCCTCCAGGTTCTTTCATCTTTCCCCAACACTTCCACACGACCCCAGAGCTCTGTCCCATTCCTGGCTGCAAGACCCAACATCTTTCTCTATTCGCACCTGGCTGGCCCCTCCCAGATGATAATCAAGTTAGGCTCTAGTCCGCAAGTATAGCAGAGCATCATTAATAGTGTCAGGCGCTGCCTCTCTGCCTTGGGATGGGTCTCAGTTTGAACCAAGTATTGGTTCAAATCTCTCTATCTTTGTTCCCACTTTTAACCCTGCACTTGTTGTAGGCAGGGTAATTTTTGGATCAAAGATTTTGTCTGTGGGTTGTTGTTCCCCTCCTTTCACTAGTCCTGCCTGCTAGGAGGTGCTCTTTCCCCCACCACCTTTTAGAAGTCTCAGATAGAGTTATAGCGATAACCTCCCAGAAGCCAAACTTGTCACAGGGCTCCAGCTTGACAAAGAGATGTCCCTCCTCAGTTTCTCTTCTTGTTCCCAGTCCTCTCACCTCCCACCCTTATTCTTCCCACATGTGATCCCTACCATTGTTTCCCTCCTCATTCCATCTCCTGTCCAGTTCCCTCTCTTTACACAGTGGAAGTTGTCTATTCTATTTCTGATTCTGAATAACATTCCAGAACCCTCCCTTGGGCCCTCCTTTTTACTTAGCTTCTTTGGGTCTGTGGATTGTATATGGTTATCCTGTCTAATATCTGCTTATAAGTGAGTACATACCATGTGCATCTTTCTGGGTCTGTGTTATCTCACTCAGGATGATTTTTTCTAGTTCCAGCCATTTCCCTGCAACTTTTATAATTTCTTTGTTTTAAATAGGTGAGTAGTAGTCTGTTGCTTAAATGTACCACAATTTCTGTATCCATTCTTTGGTTGAGGGACATGTAGGTTGTTTCCAGATTCTGGCTATTACGAATAAAGCTTCTATGAATATAGTTGAGCAAAGGTCCTTGTTGTATGGAGGAGCATCTTTTGGGTATATGGCCAGAAGTAGTATATTTTCTAATAAAGTGCCAGATTGATTTCCAGGGAGGTGGTTTAAATTTGCACTTCCACCAGCAATGGAGGAGTGTTCCCTTTCTCCACAACCTCACCAGCATGGGTTGTCACCTGAGTTTTTTATTTTAGCTGTTCTGACTGATGTAAGGTGGGATCTTAAGCCGTTTAAATTTGCATTTCTTTGATGATTAAAGACATTGAGCATTTCTTAAAGTGCTTCTCAGCCATTCGAGATTCCTCTGTTGTGAATTCTTGGTTTAGCTCCATACTCCATTTTTAACTGGAATATTTGATTTGTTAATGTTTAATTTCTTAAGTTCTTTCTACATTTTAGATATTAGCTCTCTGTCTAATGTAGGGTTGGTGAAGGTCTTTTCCAAACCTGCAAGCGGCCATTTTGTTCTGTTGATAGTGTTCTTTGATTTACAGAAGCTTCTCAGTTTCATGAAATCCCGTTTATTTATTATTGATCTTAGAGCCTGTGTGGCTGGTGCTCTGTTCAAGAAATTGTCTCTTAAGCCAACAAGTTAGAGAACTTTACCCCAATCGGTCTTCTAATAGGTTTAGAGTCTCTTGTTTTATGTCAAGGTCTTTGATCCACTTGGATGTGTGTTTAGTGCAGCGTGATAAATATGGGTCTATTTGCATTTTTCTGCATGCAGACATCTAGTTAGACCACCACCATTTGTTGAATATACTTTCTTTTTTCTGTGGAATCATTCTGGTTCCTTTGTCAAATTTAAGTGCCTATAAGAGTGTAGATTTATTTCTGGGTCTTCAATTTGGTATCTTTGATCAACCTGTCTATTTCTATGCCATTGTCGTGCAGTTTTTATTACTCTTGCTCTGAAATATAGCTTGAAGTCAGGGATGTTGATAACATGAGAAGTTCTTTTATTGTACATAATTGTTTTGGATATCCTGTTGTTTTTTTTTTGTTTTGTTTTGTTTTGTTTTTTCCATGTGAAGTTAAAGGTTGCTCTTTTCCATGTCTGCAAAGAATTATGTTGGAATTTCGATGGGAATTGCACTGAATCTTTAGATGGCTTCTGACATGATGGCCATTTTTACTATATTAATACTACCAATCCAGGAGCATAAGAGGAGATCTATCCATCTTCTAAAACCTTCTTCAATTTATTTCTTCAAAGACTTGATTTTCTTTTCATACAGATCTTTCACTTGCTTGAGTAGAGTTACACCAAGATATTTTATATTATTTGTGGCTATTGTGAAGGGTGTTGTTTTCCTAATTTCTTTCTCAGCCCTTTTGTTGCTTGTATAAAGGAGGGATACTGACTTTTTTGAGTTAATTTTGTATCCAAGCACTTTGCTGAAGGTGTTTATCAGCTGTAGGATTTCTCTGGTAGCATCTCAGAGGTCACTTATGTAAACTGTCATATCATCTGGGAATAGCAATACTTTGACTTCTTTTCTTCCAATTTGTATCCCCTTGATCTCCTTTACTTGTTTTACTGCCCTAGCTAGAACTTCAAGTACTATATTGAAGAGCTATTGTGAGAGTAAGCAGCCTTACCTTTGTCGCTTATTTTAGCAGGAATGCTATAATCCCCCCCCCCATTTAACTTGATGCTGGCTATTGCCTCATGTTTTTATTTTTCATTCAATTTGTTTATATGATGGGTTATGTTGATGGATTTTTATATGTTGAACCATACATGTGTTCCTGGGATGAAATCTACTTGATCATGGTGGATGATACTTTTGATGTGTTCCTGGATTTAGTTTGCAAGCATTTTGTTGAGTTTACATAAGAAAGATTGGTTTGAAATATTCTTTCTTGGTTGGGTCTTTGTGTTGTTTAGGTATCAGAGTGACTGTGGCCTCATAGAATGAGTTTGGCAATGTACTTCTGTTTCTATTTTGTAGAATAGTTTGAAGAGATTGGTATTAGTTCTTTGAGGTTCTTGTAGAATTCTGTGTGAAACCATCTGGCCTAGGGCTCTTTTTGTTGGGAGGCTTTTGATGGCTGCTTCTATTCCCTTAGGGGTTATAGGTTTACTTAAATTGTTAACTTTGGTATGTTGTATCTATCAAGAAAATGATGCATTTCATTTAGATTTTCCAGTTTTGTGGCATACAGTTTATGAAGTATGATCTAATGATTCTTTGGTTTTCTTTGGTGTCTGTTGTTATATACCCTTTTCATTTCATTTATTAATTTGGATACTCTCCCCCTGTCTTTTAGTTAGTCTGCCTTGTTGATTTTCTAAAAAAAAAAACAACAAACAATAAAAACCAGCTCTTTGTTTCATTGGGTCTCTACTCTCTTTAGGTCTAGGTTTTGATTTCAGCCCTGAGTCTGAATATTTCCTGCTCTTGACTCCTCTCAGGTGTGTTTGCTTTCTTTATTCTAGAGCTTTCAGGTGAGCCCTTAAGTTGGTAATATGAGCTCTCAGCACTTTCTTTCTGAAGGCACTTAGCACTATGAAATTTCCTTTTAGCACTGCTTTGTGTCCCATAAGTTTGAGTATGTTGTGCCTTCATTTTCATTGAAAGTCTTTAATTTCTTGCTTTATTTCCTTCCTGAGCCAGTGGTCATTAAGTAGAAAGTTTTTCAGTTTCAATGAGTTTAGAAGCATTCTATTGTTTCTGTTGTTGTTGAAGTCTAGCTTTAACCCATGGTGGTCTGATAGAATACAAAGTGTTACTTCAATTTTATTGTATTGAGGTTTGCTTTGTGTCTGAGTATATAGCCAATTTTGGAGGAAGTTCCATGAGGTGTTGAGAAGAAAGTGTATTCTTTTATGTTTGGATGAAATGTTCTGTAGATATCTTTTAGGTCCAAATGCATAGCATCGGTTAGTTTTGTTATTTCTCTATTTAGTTTCCATCTCAATGATCTGTGCTTTGATGAGAGAGGTGTGTTGACTCTCCTAGTATTAACATATGGTATTTGATGTGTGATTTAAGCTTTAGTAATATTTCTTTTACAAATGTGGGTGCTCTTGCATTTGGAGCATGCAGGTTCAGAATTGAAATGTCATCTTGGTCAATTCTTCCTTTCAGGAGTCTGAAGCGCACTTCCCCATCACTTTTGATTAATTTTGGTTGAAAGTCTATTTTATTAGATATTAGAATAGCTACTCCAGATTGTTTTTTGTATCCATTAGCTTGGAAAACTTTTTTCAAACCTTTTATTCTGAGGTAATATCCATCATTATTGGTGAAGTGTGATTCATGTATGCAGCAAAATAAGGAGTCCTGTTTACACATCCATTCTCTTTCCCTGTGTCTTTTTATTGGGGAATTGAGGCCATCGATGCTGAGAAATATTAATGGCTAGTGGTTTTTACTTTTTGTTATTTTGATGATGGCGGTGGTGGAATGTGTATGCATGCTTCCTTTTTTTTGGTTTTGTCCTTGTGGGGTTACTTGTTTCCTGTGTTTTCGTGGGTGTGGTTCAGTTAACCTCCTTGGGTGAGAGTGTTCTTTGTAGTATCTTCCGTAGGGCTGGGTTTGTGGCTAGATACTGTTTAAACTTGGTTTGGTCATGGAATAGCCTGTTTTCCATCTATAGTGACTAAAAGTTTTCCTGGGTAGAGTAGCCTAGGTTGATATCTGTCCAAGTGCCTTCTGCCTTTCATAGTCTCTGCTGTGAAATCAGGTGTAATTCTTATAGGTTTGCCTATATATGTGACTTGGTCTTTTTCCTGTGGAGCTTTTAATATTCTTTCTATGTTCTTATATCTAGTGTTTTGGTTATTATGTGAGAGGAGGATTTTCTTTTCTGGTCCAATCTATTTGGTGTTCTGTAGGCTTCTTGTATGTTTACAGTCATTTCTTTCTTTAGTTTGAGGAAGTTTTCTTCTATGACTTTGTTGAAAATATTTTCTGGGCCTTAGAGTATGGAGTCTTTTTTTTCTATTTTTATTATTCTTAGGTTTGGTCTTTTCATATTTTCCCACATTTCTTTAATGTTTTGGGGGAAGAAATTCTTAGATTTAACAGTTTATTTGACTGATGTATCGTTTCTTCAATCATGCCCTCTACACCTGAGATTCTCTCTTGCATCTCTTGTGTTCTGTTGGTGATGCTTATGTCTGTAGTTCCTCTTCTCTTCCCTCGGTTTTCTGTCTCCAGGATTGTTTAGGATCATGTTTTCTTTATTGCTTCTAGTTCCATTTTTAGATCCTGAACAGTTTATTTCCTTCTCCCTTTTGGATGTATTTTCTTGTATTTCTTTAAGGGATGTTCTTAGTTCCTTCACCTGTTTCATTGTATTTTTCTGGGTTTCTTTAAGGGATTTATTCAATTCTTACACCTGTTTGGTTGTATTTTCCTGCAGTTCTTTAAGGGATTTGTTTTATTTTTTAAGGCTTCTATTATTTTCATAACCTCAGATTTAAGATTGTTTTCAAGTGCTTCCAGTGGGATAGTAGCATCAGGACTTGCTGTGATAGGATAGCTGGGTTTGGGTGTATCATACGGCACTAGGTTGTATTGCTGATATTCTCGTGCTGACCTCTAGCCATTTGGTTGATTCTGTTATTAGCAGGCCTGGTGGTCTCTGATGGGAATAGGTCTCTGGGGTTGTAGGTAGAATTCGTGGTCCCAGATGGCTACAGCTCTCTGGTTTTTCCATTGCACCCTGATCCATGCTGGTCTCTAGGACCTCAGACCAGGGTGGGTCCTGAGAAATGATGCAGGCTGTGAAACTGGGATGTGGGGTGCTCAGAAAAAGTGGAGCACAGAGGTCTCTGGACATACCTTAACACTGTTGCTAGAGGGCTGAACTGTTAACAGGACAGTAATTGGGGCAAGATTGGGGAGGAGTGGGGATCTTAAGTGCTGTTCCCTAATCCATGCTGTTCTTGGGGAGTGCAGATGGGTGTGTACTGAAAATGTCACAGGCTGGGAAATTGGGATTAAGTTCTTAAAGACCAACTTGAATTCAACCTGTGAGCTATAACAGCTAGAATTTTTTTAAAAAACTATGTATCCTATATGTATTGCACTATTTCTTCATGTTTCTGTTCTGTAGTATACTTTGTAAATTTTTGGTCTTCCATTTTTTCCCTTTGAACTCCATATCTGTTGCAGTCTGGGTAGATATGTGAATGAGATTATCCGTGAGCTTTTAAAAAGCTAAAGGTCTTTTGTATCAAACTGACGTTCTTAGAGGCTGCTTATGGAGACTGGACATATATTTGTGGGCAGCTAGGTTTTGTGTCCAATTTGAAATACTTGCTTCAAAATGCTTTATTCCACCATATGGGCAAATAATATTTAACCAAAATATTTAATTAATATATAAGAACATATATAATCTGAAAGTTTGTTTGTACCACGTGTTAAGTG
The DNA here is from genome assembly GCF_030254825.1 of Meriones unguiculatus. Lineage (NCBI taxonomy): Eukaryota > Metazoa > Chordata > Mammalia > Rodentia > Muridae > Meriones > Meriones unguiculatus. The sequence goes on along the minus strand of NC_083360.1, from coordinate 48,974,125 downwards.
CTGAACATTGTGATGAGCAGACAAATGTACCTGCATACTAGACCAGGTTCCTGCTCCTTCACATCTGGTAATGACAGCACCTAAGTCCTGTTTTAGCATTTTCTCTCACTCCAATTTCTGCATTCCAAATAGAGACAATCAGTAGTTAAGGGAGAAATACATATATTTCTGAGCAAAAAACAGAATTTGTTTGGCAATACTTGCCTCTTACAGGTCTAACCTGAGACAACTCAACAGAAAAGTACGTAAATATGAAAATCATGTTTCTTTAATTATTTTATTAACATGTTTTTAAAGATTTCCTTTATTAGTGCTGAAATTTCACTGGTTTATAAAATCATAGAGGAGACAGGACATTTCTAAAATTAATGATACAACTCTCTATTTCTTGACATTTTTCTGATTATTGAAAATAACAAAACCATGGAACAGTATACAGAGGTTACAGAACATATAGAGAAAAGAAATTCCAGTATGACCAGGTTATTTCATTGAAGAAATACCTAAAGTTATATCAAAAAACTAAAGACTACCACCATAGATCATACTAAGTATTCTCCCCCAAAAAAGATCAGCACCCAACACTAAAGGCAGAATGTGCTTCAATAATGAGCCCTACAATAGTTGCACAAACAAAAAGCACCACAAAACAAAAACCAATGCTAACACTAATAAAGAAATAGCAGCTTTGGTTAGTGAAATGACTCAACAGGTAAAGATGATTCCCACCAAGTGTCACAACCTGAGTTCCATCCCTAATACCTACATGGTGCAAGAGAATAACAGATACTTGTAAGCTGCTTTCTGACCTTCACAAGACTACCATAGTAACCCTAATACGTACACTGAGAACATATATAATGGAAAATATTTTCAAAAGAAAAAAAAAGTTTTCTTTAAAAAAAAAAGGGAGAATGGCTCTTAAAATTACCACCTCTTTTAGAAGAGGACAGAAGAGATGACAGAGAAATTAAGAGCATGCACTGTTCTGGCAAAAGGCCTGTTTAATTCCAGTACCCATGTTGGATGGTTCACAACCACCTGTATCTCCGGTTTCAGCAGGATCTACTCCCTTTGGCCTTTGGCTACCATGTACACTGGCTGCATCCTGTATATTGTATAGATTCACCACCTGTCAATTAAAAAAAAAAAAACCTATGGCCTATATGATAGGCAGAACAGAAGGTGCTGCATCTGGCAGGCAGAAAGGATTCTGGAATAGAGCCAGGCATGGAATGCTTGCCCAGGAATATGTAAGGAGGATAGATGAATGGCACCTGAGCAGAGGTAAGCAGCCACATGACAAAAAAAATGTATAGAATAAATGGGTTGTTTTAAGGTATGGGCTAGTCAGAGAAGATCATAGCTATATGGCCTACGTATTTGTAAACACATTTTGAGTCTCATGAGTCATTATGCCAGGATCTTGAGTATGGGAAAAAAAGCTCATACAACACATGTGCACATACTCAACACAAATGAGTAAAAATATAATATTTTTAAAAAGAAAGAACATAAGACCTCAAGCACTGTCTGTCAGCTGCTCACCCACCAGCATGATCCAATGCACTTCATAGTTTGTTGGTCCACTGTTAGACACTCAACAAAGGGAAAATATAGTCTGATCTTATATTCTTTATGTCTACATTTGATTGCAAAATCAAACTAAATTTGTTCTAATACAAAGGAAGATAACCAATGCATTATTTGAAACAAAGCATCAGAGGTCCTGTGTCACTTGCATCTGTTTAATATTTCAAAGTAGTAGGAATTGAACTCTTATGTCATCATAATCTAATTAAAACCTATTAAGAACAGTGCACTGCTTTCTATTAGGGAATGTCACATAACCACTCTTCTCTCACCATTTTATAATTTTCAGTAGTGTTCCATTAGTGTTTGCTTGGCATACTCAGACAATGATGACAAGTTTTCTAGATTTTATTTTGTACTTGCAAACAATCTTTTTAAATGGTTTCATTTTGGGAAAGTTATTATGGTTAAACAAACATTAACTCCATGAAAACACATATGGACTTTGCAACAGAACCAAAAATTCTGGGCCCAGGGGTCTTTTCTGAGACTGACATTCCATGCAAGGACCATGCATGCAGATAACCTAGAACCCCTGCTCAGATGTAGCCCATGGCAGCTCAGTGTCCAAGTGGGTTCCCTAGTAAGAGGAACAGTGGCTGTCTGACATGAACTCAGCGGCAGGCTCTTTGATCATCTCCCCTCAGAGGGGAGCAACCTTACCAAGACACAGAGGAAGACAATGCAGCAGTCCTGATGAGACCTGATAGGCTAGCATCAGATGGAAGGGGAGGAGGATCTCCCCTATCTGGGGAAGGGGCATGGGAGAAGAAGAGGGAGGGAGGGTGGAATTGGGAGGGGGTGAGGGAGGATGCTACAGCTGGGATACAAAGTGAATAAATTGCAATGAATTTAAAAATAAATAAATAAAATTTAAGAAAAAGAGCACATTTTAAAATCAGTGCTCAGAAACTGCCTACTTCATCCAGTTCACTAAGTAGGACTGGTGCTCCTCTTTGGGGGAGCTGCAATCCTAATTCTAGTGACTCTTCTCAGCAGGAACTTAGTTGCATAATGCAAAACATGATAGAAGAATGTTAAAAAGCATCCCAAATCAGAATGATTCCAAGCTGCCATGAAAAAGTCCCATGATTTATCTTCAAAGGCAAGAAGTTTGTTAACTGAACTGGTTCTAACCAGATGTTAATTGAGCATAAAATTAGAAAACTTGGCCAGCAAACTGGCAGACTGTAAATCCACTGATAAGGATGACCTCTATGTCCTACATTGTACAAGACATGATTTCAAAGGCTTGTAAATACAGAACAAATGTAGAGGGGAATACTTGGATTTAAAATTACTCCTGAAAAGAAAACTGTTTAATCATATTTCCTTCCTGATGCTTTGTTAGTAGTAATTGTTACAGTATTGTACCACAAAACAAAATATTACTTAGACATAGTTCACCTAGTACTTGCTCCAACACCACAGCAGGAGCAGGAGCATGATTTTTGTGTAGGGAAACTATATGAAACTTAGCAATATCTTTCCAAAATAGCATACTATGGAGTAGCAAAGTGATTACATGGATGGTAGTTCTTTTATTTTTTTAATTCTTTATTAATTACACTTTATTTACTTTGTATCCCCCCTGTGGTTCCCTCCCTCCTCCTATCAGAATTCCTCCCTTCCTCCACACTCTGCACGCATGCCCCTTCCCAAGTCCACTGATAGGAGAGGTCTTCTTTTCCTTCCTTCTGATCTTAGTCAATTAGGTCTCATCAGGAGTGGATATTCTTCTGTGACGTGGTAATGCTGCTACCCCCTCAGGAGGAGGTAATTAAAGAGCAAGCCAATCAGTTCATGTCAGAGACAGTCCCTGTTCCTATTACTATGGAATCCACTTGGATACTGAACTGCCATGGGCTACATCGCTGCAGGGGTCTTAGGTTATATCCATGCATGGTCCTTGATTGGAGTATCAGTCTCAGGAAAGACCCCTGTGCTCAGATTTTTGGTTCTGGTGCTCTCCTTGTGGAGTTCCTGTCCTCTCCAGAACTTGTTGTTTCCCACTTCTTTTATAAGATTCCCTGCACTCTGCCCAAAGGTTGCCCATAAGTCTCAGCATCTGCATTGATAGTCTGCAGGGCAGAGCCTTTCAGAGGTCCTCTGTGGCAGGCTCCTGCCTTGTTCCCTCTTTTCTCCTTCTTCTGATATCCATCCTCTTTGTCTTTCTGGATAGGGATTCAGCATTTTAGCAAGAGTCCTCCCTCTTGATTAGTTTCTTTAGGTGTACAGATTTTATTAGGTTAATCCTATGTTATATGTCTATATGAGTGAGTATATACAGTGTGCATCTTTCTGCTTCTGGGATAGCTCACTCAGGGTGATCTTTTCCAGATCCCACCACTTACCTGCAAATTTCATGATTTCTTTGTTTGTTTTATTAATTATATTTTATTTACTTTGTATCCTCCCTCTAGTTCCCTCCCTCTTCCCCTCCCAATACCTCCCTTCCTTCCCCTTCTCCACATACTCCTCTCCCCAAGTCCATTGGTAGGAGAGAGTTTCTTTTTCTTCCTTCTGATCCTAGTCTGTCAGGTCTCATCAGGAGTGTCTGCATTGTCTTCCTCTGTGGCCTGGTAAGGCTGCTTCCCCCTCAGGGGGAGGTGATCAAAGAGCAGGCCAATCAGTTCAAGTCAGAAGCAGTCCCTGTTCCCATTACTATGGAATCCACTTGGACACTGAACTGCCATGGGCTACATCTGTGCAGGGGACTTAGGTTATCTCCATGCATGGTACTGGGTTGGAGTATGAGTCTCAGGAAATGCTCCTGTACTAAATTTTTTTGGTTCTGTTGCTCTCCTTGTGGAGTTCCTGTCCCCTTCAGATCTTACTATTATTTCCCACTTCTTTCATAAGATTCCCTGCATTCTGCCCAAAGTTTAGCCATAAGTCTCAACATCTGCTTTGATAGCCTGCAGGGCAGAGCCTTTCAGAGGCCCTCTGTGGGAGGCTCCTAACTTGTTTCCTGTTTTCTTTTTCTGTTTTCTTTGCCTTTCGGAGTGGGGACTGAGCATTTTAGCCAGAGTCCTCCATATTGATTAGTTTCTTTAGGTGTACAAATTTTAGTAGGTTTATCCTATATTACATGTATATATGAGTGAGTATATGTCATGTGTGTCTTTCTGCTTCTGGAATAGCTCACACAGGATGATCCTTTCCACATCCCACCATTTATCTGCATATTTCATGATTTCCTTATTTTTCATTGCAGAGTAATATTTCATTGTGTAGATGTACCACAATTTCTGTACCCATTACTCCACTAAGGGGTATCTGAGTTGTTTCAAGCTTCTGGCTATTACAAATGAAGCTGCTACAAACATGGTTGAGCAAATGTCCTTATTGTGTACTTGAGCCTCTTTTGGATATATGCCTAGACGTGGTATGGCTGGATCTTGAGGAAGCGCTATTCCTAGTTGTCTGAGAAAGCAACAGATTGCTTTCCAGAGTGGTTGTACAAGTTTACATTCCCACCAGCAGTGGAGGAGGGTTCCCTTTCTCCACAACCTCTCCAGCATGTATTGTCACTTGAGTTTTTGATCTTACCCATTCTGATGGGTGTAAGGTGAAATCTTAGGGTTGTTTTGATTTGCATTTCCCTTATGGCTAAGGACATTGAACATATCTTTAAGTGTTTCTCTGCCATACAAAATTCTCTATTGAGAATTCTCTGTTTAGCTCTGTACCCCATTTTTTTATTGGATTACTTGATTTGTTGCTGTTTAATTTCTTTATTTCTTTATATATACTGGATATAGATATATATCCTCTGTCAGATATAGGGTTGATGAAGATGCTTTCCCAATCTGTAGGCAGTCATTTTGTTCTGACAACAGTGTCCTTTGTTTTAAAGAAGCTTTTCAGTTTCATGAGGTCCCATTTATTGATTGTTACTCTTAGAGCCTGTGCTATTAGTGTACTGTTCAGGAAGTTGTCTCCTGTGCCAATTATTTCAAGGCTCTTCCCCATTTTTTTTCCTAAGTGCTTTAGTGTGTCTTGTTTTGTGTTGAGGTCTTTGATCCACTTTAGTTTTGTGCAGCGTGATAAATATGGAACTATTTTCATTTTTCTACATGTAGACATCCAGTTAGACCAGCACCATTTGTTGAAGATGCTGTCTTTTTTTCATTGAATGATTTTGACATCTTTGTCAAAAATCAGGTTTCCATAAGTGTGTGGATTTATTTCAGGGTCTTCTATTCGATTCCATTGATCCACCAGTCTTTTTCTATGCCAGTACCATGCAGTTTTTAATGTTGTTGCTCTATAGCACAGCTTGAGAACAGGGATGGAGATATCTCCTAAAAATGTTTTACTGTAGAGAATTGTTTTAAAAATTCTGGGTTTCTTCTTGTTCCACATGAAGGTGAGAATATTTCTTTCAAGGTCTATAAAGAATTGTTTCGGTAATTTGATGGGAATTGCAATGAATCTGTAGATTGCTATTGGTAAGATGACCATTTTTACTATGTTAATCCTGCCAAGCCATGAGCATGGGAGATCTTTCTATCTTCTGATATCTTCTTCTAATTCTTTCTTCAGAGACTGGAAATTTTTTCATATGAGTCTTTGACTTGCTTGGTTCACGCCAAGGTACTTTATGTCCTTTGTGGGTATTGTGAAGGGGGCTGATTCCCTAATTTCTTTCTCAGCCCTTCTGTCTTTTGTATACAGGAGGGCTACTGACATTTTTGAGTTAATTTTATATCCAGCCACATTGCTGAAAGTGTTAGTCAGCTGTAGGAGTTTTCTAGTAGAATTTTTGGAGTGACTCAGGTACAGTATCATATCATCTGTAAATAGTGATACTTTGACTTCTTCCTTTCAAATTTGTATCCCCTTCATCTCCTTCAATTCTCTTATTGCTCTAGCAAAGACTTCAAGAATAATGTTGAAGCGATATGGAGAGAGTGGGCAGACTTGCCTTGTCCTTGATTTCAGTGGGATTGATTTCAGTTTCTCTCCATTGAGTTTGATATTGGCTATGGGCTTGCTGTATATTGCCTTTACTATGTTCAGGTATGTGCCTTGTATCCCTGATCTCTCCAAGACTTTGAACATGAATGGATGTTGTATTTTGTCAAATGACTTTTCAGTATCTAAGGAGATGATCATGTGGTTTTTCTCCTTCAGTTTGTTTATGTGGTGGAACACATTCATGGATTTCTGTGTATTGAACCACCCCTGCATGCCTGGGCTGAAGCTTACTTGTTTGTAGTGGATGATATCTTTGATGTGTTCTTGGAGTGGGTTTGCAAGTATTTTGTTGAGAATTCTTGCATCGATGTTCATAAGAGAGATTGGCCTGAAATTCTCTTTCTTTGTTGGGTCTTTGTGAGGTTTAGGTATCAAGGTGACTGTGACGTTATAGAATCAGTTTGGTAATGTTCCTTCTGTTTCTATTTTGTGGAATGGTTTGAAGAATATTGGTGTTAGCTCTTCTTTGAAGATCCAGTAGAATTCTGCACTGAAGCCATCTGGCCCTAGGCTTTTTATGCATGGGAGACTTTTGATGAGAGCTTCTATTTCCTTAGTGGATATAGGACTATTTAATTGATTTACCTGGTCTTGATTCAGTTTTGGTATGTGGAATTGATCAAGAAAATTGTCCATTTCATTTAGATTTTCAAATATTGTGGTATATAAGCTTTTGAAGTAAGACCTAATCATTGTTTGGATTTCCTCAGTGTCTGTGGTGATGTCCCCATTTTTGTTTCTCATTTTGTTGATTTGGATAGTGTCTCTCTGCCTTTTAGTTAGTTTGGCTAACGGTTTGTCTATCTTGTTGATTTTCTCAAAGAACCAGCTCTTGGTTTCATTGATTTTTTGAATTATTTTTTTGCTTCTAATTTATTGATTTCAGCCCTGATTTTGATTATTTCTAGCCATCTACTCCTCTTTGGTGTATCTGCTTCTTTTGTTTCCACTAGAGCTTTTAAGTGAACTATTACGTTGCTTGAATAAGATTTTTCAAATTTCTTCTTGAAGGCACTTAGTGCTATGAACTTTCCTCTTAACATTTTTTTTATTGTGTCCCATAAGTTTGGGTATGTTGTGCCTTCATTTTCATTGAATTCTAGGAAGTCTTTAATTTCTTTCTTTATTTCTTCTCTGACCCAGCTGTCATTTAGTAGCAAGTTGTTCAGTTTCCATGTGTGTATAGGCCTTTTTCTATTTTGTCATTGAGGTCCAACTTTAGTCCATGGTGATCACATATGATACAAGGGATTATTTCAATTGTCTTGTATCTGTTGAGTCTTGCTTTGTGACCAACTATATGGTCTATTTTGGAGAAGGTTCCACGAGGTGCTGAGAAGAATGTAAATTCTTTTGTGTTTGGGTGAAAGGTTCTGTAGATGTCCGTGGAGTCCATTGATTCATGACCTCTGTCTGCGTTATTGTTTCTTTGTTTAATTTCTGTTTTGTTGACTGGTCCTTTGTTGTGAGTGCGGTGTTGAAGTCTCCCACTATTAATGTGTGGGGATCTGGGTGTGGTTTACGTTTTATTAAAGTTTCTTCTATAAATGTGGGTGCCCTTGCATTTGGTGAATAGATGCTCGGGCTTGTGATATCTTCCTGGTGGATTTTTCCCTTGCTGAGTAGAAGTGTCCTTCTCTATCTCTTTTGATTAATTTTGGTTGAAAGTCTATATTTTAAACATTAGAATGGCTACTTCTGCTTGCTTCTTGGGTACATTTGCTTGGAAAACCATCTTCCAGCCCTTTACTCTCAGGTAATGTCTATCTTTGTGACTTAGGTGTGTTTCTTGTATACAACAGATTGTTGGGGTTTGTTTATGCATCCATTCTGTTAGTCTGTATCTTTTTTGTCTTTTTTCTTTTTTTTATTAATTACACTTTATTCACTTTGTATCCCTCATAAGCCCTTCCCTCCTCTTCTTCCTATCCCATACTCCATCCCCCTTCTTCACACATGCCCCTCCCCAAGTCCACTGATCGGGGATGTCCTTCTCTCCTTCCTTCTGATCTCTATCTATCAGATCTCCTCAGGAGTGGCTACACTGTCATCTTCTGTGGCCTTGTAAGGCTGCTATCCCCTCAGGGGGAGGTGATCAAAGAGCAGGCCAATCAGATTATGTCAGAGGCAGTCCCTCTTCCCATTACTATGTAACTCACTTTGACACTAAACTGCCATGGGCTACATCTGTGCAGGGGTTCTAGAATATCAGAAGAAGAAGAAAACAGGAAACAAGCTAGAAACCTACCACAGAGGGCCTCTGAAAGGCTCTGCCCTGCAGACTATCAAAACAGATGCTGAGACTTATGGCCAACTGTTGGGCAGTGTGCATGCAATTTTATGTAAGAAGTGGATAATAGTAAGATCTGGAGAGGACAGGAACTCCACAAGGAGAGCAACAGAACCAGAAATTTGAACACAGGGGTCTTCCCAGAGACTCATACTCCAACCAAGTACCAAGCATGGAGATAACCTAGTCTGTGTCTTTTTATTGGAGAATTGAGTCCATTGATATTGAAGGAGATTAACGACCAGTGGCCGTTAGATCCTTTGATATTGATGTTGTCTATAGTAGTGTATTTGTGTGCTTGGCTACTTTTTGTTTTGCTGTAGTGAAGTTATTTATGTATTTCCTGCGTTTTCTTGAAAGTAATTTTCATGGGTTGTATTTTTCCTTCTAGTATCTTCTGTAACACTGGATTTGTGTGTAGGTATTGTTGAAATTTGTTTTTGTCGTTGAATATCTTCTATTCTCCATCTATGAGGACTGAGAGTTTTTCTGGGTACAGTAGCCTTGGTTGACATCTTTGTCCTTTTAGGGTCTGCATGATATCTGTCCAAGCCCTTCTGGCTTTCATAGTTTCTGTTGAGAAGTCAGGTGTGATTCTGATGGGTTTGCCATTATATGTTACTTGGCCTTTTTCCTTTCAGCTTTTAGTAATTTTTCTTTGTTCTGTATACTTACTGTTTTGATTATTATGTGATGGAAGGATTTTCTTTTCTGGTTTAATTTATTAGGTGTTCTGTAGGCTGCTTATATTCTTATAGGCCTCTTCTTTAAGTTGGGGAAAATTTCTTCTCTGATTTTGTTGAAAATGTTTTCTGGGCCTTGGAGGAGGGAATCTTCTTTTTCCTCTATTCCTATTATTCTTAGGTCTTGTCTTTTTATGTTGTCTTGGATTTCTTGGACTGTTTGTGTCAGGAATTTTGTATGTTTATTATTTTCTTTGATGGATGCGTCAATTTCTTCCATTGTATCTTCCACACCTGAGATCCTTTCTTCCATCTCTTGTGGTTGTTGGTTATGCTTACCTCTGTACTTTCTGTTTTCTTTCCTAGGTTCTCCCTCTTCATGATTTCTTCCATTTGTGTTTTCTTCAATTTTTCTAATTTTATCTTTAGATCTTGAACCGTTTTGTTGATTTCTTTCACCTGTCTGACTGTATTTTACTTCAATTCCACTAACCTTTTCTTTGAACATTCCTGTGTTTCATTTATTTCTTTCAGTGATTTAATCATTTCCTCTCTGAAAGCCACAAACTGTTTGGCTGCATCTTCCTGTATTTCTTTATGGATGGCCATAATCTGTTTTATTATATCTTTCCCTAATTCTTTACACCTTTCACCATTTGCTTCCTCCATTAACCTCTTCATAAGCATAGATGTAAGGTCATCTTGAATTTCACTTATGCTACTTGTCCCTGCATAACTGGGTTTTGGGGTTGCCTTATTGCTTTGCCTTTTGTTGGTTGTGCTTTTTTGCTGGCCTCTACCCATCTCTCTGTCTCAGGTGTTGTCTGTTAATTACTCATGTGTGCTGGGTCTTATTTTGGGAAACATCCATTTGGCGGGGTTCTGAAAGAGTTCTCCTCAGATTTTTGGTATGGTCAACTGAATGATGGTACTTCTCAGGAATTGTCACAGTTCACTTCAGGCATGTGGACCTGTGTGGTAACTGTCATGTTCAGGAAGGCTCTCCTTTCATCAGGAGAAATCCTGGTGATAGCTGCCCCACTGCTGGGTTTCTTGCTCTGAATTTATTGAGCTGTAGCTGTTGTTCTTAAGGTGTAATTGTTCGGTACAGCCCTCTTGAAGAACCAGGGATTCTCACAATTTTGTCAGTTTAGCTAGGGATAACTGGATGAAGCTTGGAGCAGTATCTGAGGGCTGCTGTATTGGCACTCCAATTTTTGTATGTCTGAGGATGCAGCTGTGTACCCCAGTGCCCTAGTGGTTCTCAACAATGGCAGGTGAGCACTCATGCCTGCACTCATGCCTCATGCCTGCATGCCTCAGGCACTCATGCCTGCAGTAGAAGGCTAGATCCTAGATTCTGAGTTAATCCAGAAAGTCTTCTGGAGCTGGGTGTCCTGATCTTTGGACCTGATGATCCCTCTGCTGTTGAGTTTCCTCCTGACAGGGACACCCAGACTATGCTTTGGTGATAGCCATTCTGTCTGGGATGGCAAGGAGAACCCACATACACAGAGGTGAGTGGCCCCGCCTGTCTAGGCATTGGGTGCCTGGACTTCTGCTGAAACTGGGTAATTTTTTCTGAGATCTTTTTGGGGTAGTGGTATTGGCTGAGTGCTCTTAGATCAGACCTGCTGTTCAACTTCCTGTGGGTTTGCATCCTATAGAGAAAATCAATTTCTGGTGCCCTGGGGTCTACAGTTCTATCTGGGGCAGTGAGTCAGGCACTTAGGTAGGACTCTGTGCCAGTGCCTGTGTTCTCTGGCTGGGCTCTGGGCTTGCTGTTCGGTGCCTGTGGAACCCATGGCCTTTTTCAGAGATTGTCTGGGTGACCTAATGTCGGTCCCAATCATTTTCTGCCCTGTGGGGTTATCTCTTGACTGGAAATCCCAGTCTTTGATGTTGTGCAGCCCATAGTTCAGTCTGGTACAGTGATCAAAGCATGCTGGCCTGTGGCTCTGGGCTGGAGACCAAGTGTCTGGTGGAAAAGGGATCTCTTTCATGGTTTAGCTGGGTGAGCTGAGGCTAATTGAATCCTTCACTGTGGAGTATCCTCTCACCTGGAAAACACAATCTCTTGTGTTTTAGGGCTGCGAGTTCTAACTGCTGGTTACTGTGCTGATCCTGCTGTGCTGCTAGTAGTCCTGGCGCTGCCATCTTGCGAGAGCTATATACTCGATTTTTGACAAAGAAGCAAAAACCGAAGAATGGAAAACAAAGCATCTTCAACAAATGGTGTTTTTCTAATTGGATGTCTTCATGTAACAAAATGCAAACAGATCCACATTCATCACCCTGCACAAAACTCAAGTCCAAGTGGAACAAAACCTCAACATGAAACCAAAACCACTAAATCTTTCAGAAGAGAAGTGAGAATCAGCCTTGAACTCTTTGGCAAAAGAAACAACTTCCTGGAGAGAGAAAGAGGGACAGAGAGATAGAGAGACTGAGGAGACCTGGTGTAGACTCCTGAAAGCCCTGTGCAGCCTCTGTTAGTTCATATAAACTTTGGTCATGTTGACTCAGAAGGCCTTGTTTTCTTGATGTTCTCTATCCCCTCTAGCTCTTACAATCTTTTTGCCTACTCTTCCATGAAGTTCCATGAACTATGAAGGGAGGAGTCCTTCAAAGGAGGTATTTCATTTAGGGCTAAGTGATCCAACGTTTTTTGCTGTCTGTATAGTTTCTGGCTGAGGGTCTCTGTGTTTGCTTTCATCTGTTGCAAGAGGAAGCCTTTTTTTGATGGCTGAACAATTGATGTACCACATTTCCATTCTTCATTCATCTGTTGATAGGCATTTAGGCTGTTTCTAATTCCTGACTATTATGAAGAGAGCAGTAAGGAGCATGGATGTGCAAGTATCTCTGTTTTATTCCCAATGTGCTCTTCACTAATTGTTAAAAAGTAAATTAATTCAGACTCAGGGTCTTTCTGTGTTGTTGTCTGGATTTTTTTTTAATACATACATTGAGGTTTGATTCCCAAAGCAATGACATTGGGAAGTGAGGAGCTCATGAGTCAGAGGTCATTCTCCTAAGACTGGATCAGTTCTTATGAAGATAATTTAGAAATCACATGGCCCACTTTTGTCTCCTCTGCTAATACACATCTCTTGTGTACTCCAACTAAATAAACCTTCCCACTTGCTACAATGGAGTATAAGGCTCTTCCTTCTTCCAGGTAGCCATTCACACTTGAACTTTTGTGCTTCTTTTACCTAGAGTCTCTATAAATCCTTTTACTTTATAAATTACCCAGTTTCAAGGATTTTGTAATAGCAATAGACAATAAACTAAGATTCTTTGTCTTAGTTGCCTACTTTGTTTATACTACCCATGTTGTTCATGCATTCCTAGTATACATGGCAATAAGGGAGAAACATTTTTAGATTGACTGCACATTGTTTGATTAAGAAATTGCTGGGAAGGACCAACAGATATTTTCTTAAGTACAGTATTTTCAGTGGAGTAAGGACATAGTATGAAGAATTAGCAATTATTACTCTTTCTCTCAAGTCCTAAATATGTCTTTATGTAGATGTTCCTTCAATTTAACTAGTTCTCACCTCACTTTTGAGATTAATTCTCTATACTCAAATGTGAGCAGTATCTGGTTCATGAAAGCTTGGAAAGGAGATTTATCCCACAATACCCATTTAGAAGCTCATCCTCCCTTCTGCCCTTTCTTCCTCTCTTTAAATGCCTCCCTATTTGAAATATCTTTCCTTTTTATGTTTTTACTTGCAAAATTATAACCATTTTAATGGAGAAATCAACATCTTAAAATTAATATGAACATTTCAGGGACCTAAAAGTCAGTGTCAACTGGCAGAGAAAACAAATGGCACAATACTAATGTAGATATGCTTGTCTAATGTCATTAGCGTTTCTTTCAGTTAAATTACAGTATTCTCTGTGATTTCAAAGGAAGACTGATCATTTCTCCATTCCTCATATAGAATATTGAAGATTAATATGCATCACCAGTAATTATTTGATAATTACAAAACAAGTCAAATTCCAACATAAAGATAAAGCTCAAAATTTAAACTGAGCTTTAAAATGTCTTGTAGTTTGTCAATCAATGCTGGTGTCATTCTGTTCAAAGAGTGACTGTTATGACAGAGGGTAGGCAATGCCATTTGGAAAATAGAGTAGTGAAAAGCAAGTGTTAAGAAGAAGAAAGGCTGAGAAATACAATTGAATAAAACTTTCAAAATGGATGGAGCAGAAAACATTCCCAGAGGCCGGTCAGGTTTAACTCTAGAACAAGTCTCTCTGTGCTTCCACAACTAGTTAAAATACATGTCCAAAACTAGGACAGCTCTGCAGTTAGTGCTGAGCTCCAGCTGAATGCTGTTAATATTGATATAGTTGATGTACTTAAAACAGGATTCCTTGAGTTTTCTGCACTGAGGAATTCACAGTGTTGACACTACTCCACCGAACTCTTGGGATTGTTTGGTTTCAAAGGCTGTTGGGACCAAGATGCATTTTGGTTTAAATAATCCCTCATGAAAAATTTAGCCTACAGTCTATATGATTGAAACTCATCCTGAGTTTGTTTTATAATGCATTAGACTTGAAAGTCTATGAGCATTGAATTATTTAACATATGTAGACAAATGAGGGATCTGTACTTTCACATGCGGAAGGGTGATAAGAGAAATAAGCAAAATTCAATATATCTTGTTATCTCATTTTATTTATCTTTTAGAGCTCTTCCAAATATTAGAGGAAAGAAATTAATATCAATTTTCACTTCTGTCAGGTTCTGCACTTCAGTTATTAATGAATGTCAAATTTACCATAGTTCTCTATACCATATGGTCTACAATACTATTTCTCAGCCTTTATTAAAAATGTAAAATTGTCATTGAATTTCCAAAAATGATTTTCTAGTGTTTAATTTGGATTGTTTTATTAACAAGTGGATTCTGATGGGAAATACTAATTTAGTATGCTTGCATGTAAAATTGAAGTATAAATTATTTTCACTGAAGATGATTAGCAAGGGCTTCCCTGATAATGCTGGCAGCCACCTTTGGAATTAATCCTGCAAGCTTGAAGTTCTAGCAAGAACCACAAATTCATACAGAAGCAAACTGCTATCTGCTCAAGTGTATTTCTATGTGAAACTCCCCCTCAGTAATGGCCTTTTAGTGATTTTCATAGTGCGTGAATTTCTTCTCTATAACACACTCTCCCCAAATTTCTTACCATTTTGTTGTCTGTGCAACACTGGAGATACCAATTTTCTAAATATACACTGAAACGAAATGTTTGACAGAAAAGTTGGTAGGAAATGTTTGCATTAGAGGTCAAAATCATTTCAAGAGACAGTCAGAATATCTTGTGTATTTAACGACAATATTTCTATGAAGAAAGGAGGTCACTGTATTTATACTGAAAAGAAGAAAGCAATTTGGTTTGTGCCTGGGAGAGAGGAGAGAGATGCTCTGTGTTGTACAGTAAATCACAACCAGTACTTTAAACTGCATCTGGTCTTATCTGCTTTGTACTAATTTTTTCAGTCTATGGCTCTTGATCAATTACAGGTAAATCATGGCTTTAACACTTAATGGGTGGCAGATGGCTTAGAGGGAAAGCACACAACCCACATTTTTCTCATAGTAGCTTTCCTGGTTGGACAGCACAAACATTTGCAGGAACCTTTTTAAATGGATTCTGAGTTAAGGCTGTTTCTAATGGTTTAATAAATACCATTATTTATTCACTTAAAGTAGCCCTATTTTGTGATTAGATTGAAACTTTAGGTTCAGAGAATTCTATGAGTGTTCTAATGAAGGGGGATTCACTTCATTTTATTTCTACAGACTCATAATAAATGTTTAACCTGCGATTAAATTCAAGTACTGTAGGGAGGCTGACAGGTGGCTGGCACTTTTCAGTGGCAGACATGTCCAAACTCATCTGTGATCAAAGGCTATCAGCTACTCTTCTAAAGAACATATTAAAAGTAAGAAGTGAAAACTCAATAGAGAATCTCTGTTCTAAACAAGTTTCCTTTTAAGGTAAATCTGTACAAATTGGAAAACTGATGCATTTTCTTGGTTACAGCAGAAAGGTATCATTTCTGGGTAGACCTGCAATCTGGAACATGAGCTAAATCCCAAGAATCAAAGCCAAAGTCCAGGAACTACATAACTACATGCCAGAGCACTACTGGGAGGAGTGCTGACATAGCAAATTTCAGAGTGAGTGCGAACCAGCATGAAGGTGAGAACTGTTCTTATAGCACCACTAAGAGATCCCACCAGGGTCCCCTTGTGAGTGAAGGTACAAGAGACACTCAAGGCACATGCAGTGATGTGGAAGCACAAGCACTGTGAAGTATACCCACAGAGTTTCCAAAATGCCTGCTTTATAGGAAGTGCCACTGTCAGAGGCCCAACACTGCTAGCATAATAACCTGTTTTCATACCCTGTGTCCCTCTGTCTTTCTTTCCTTCCCTAAGGGAAGTAAGGGTGTAAAAACATGGCCTGGGGTTCAGGGAAAGTGACTAGAAACACAGCAGCCAAGGAGAAGAGTAATGAATGGTGGGGAAACATTCTTATCCAGCCCCAGGCAAGGTGTAGTGCCATCTACCCCATTGTCTCAAATCCAGTGTCTCTTGCCAGGTCATCTAACAAGTGTTAAATCTTTTTCAGAAGCAAGTCCTTCCAAGTGTGCACCAGATACCAGCATTTTTTCTTCTCTCAGTTTGAGATTCTTCTTCAAGTCCATTGTTTCAATAGTTTGACAGCCAAAGGGTATACAAGCCTGCCTGCTAGAGGTGCAAAGCATATCATTGTTAGGTATCAAATGCAGGACAAGTCTCACTCTGTACCTGTGGATTCTTCCAGCACTTCACACCCTGCCCAGTACTCCTAAACTTCTCCCTCCTAGGGGTGCAGTTTTGCTTTTGTTCCCCAGCGCAATTCCTACACAACCATTTGGTCATACCAAACTCTTGGCTCAGGCTACCTCTCTTTCTCCCCTCAAGGTCTGGTTTAGTCTGATGGCCATGTTCAGCCCAAACTCTTCCCTTAGTCTCCTTTCTTCCTTATATCTAAAAACAAAGAAACAAACACCCCCCCCCAAAAAAAAAAACCCTCCATGGTTTAGGAGTAGTCACTTTCTCTCTCTCTTCTCCCCCTTCCTTCTTTCCTTCCTTCCTTCTCTTTCTCTGTCTGTCCCTTTGTCTCTCTCTCATTTAAATAAAACAGTGGAATTCCTTCAGGAGGACAGCAGGACAATTTAAGTTACTTAAGTGTTTTTGTAGGTCTCACAGGGTGGAGTGGAGTAGGAGGAACACAGAGGGCAGCCCAAGGAAAAGAATTCCCACATGTGACTGGGTCTATGGGCCAGAAAAGACAAGGCACAGTGACCTACTTAGCAAATAAAAACATAAACCGGAGGAATTGGCCAAGGTCAGGGACATACATCCTCTCCTGCTGAGATGATTTCAAATGTTCAGAGCAAGAAAATAAATTGTTCACACAAGGGAGTTCCCGTGAACTCTACTGAGCAATAAATCAGAGTGAGTTGAAATTTTTGCTTTTCTAAAACTTTGTTAAATAAATGGTAGTAGCAAGCTGAGAACTGATCTCTATGTACTTTCCTATTTTAGACTAAGGCAACATCTGACTCAGAACAGACTGGATAGCATTTCTCCAATCTGGTCCCCCAAGGTCACCAGAAGCTCCACAAAACAGATGTTTTTGACATATTCTGACAAAACCCATGTGCTCCAATGTTCATTTCATTACACAAATTTTCTCAGTGAGTTCTTGTATTCTAAAATGACTTAATTTTATCCAGAACTTTATACTGACTAGCAAGATTAAAAAGGGTCAAACTGTGTAGGTCCAAACCATTGAAAATCTCTAAGTGAAGTATAAAAAAAGATACTGTTGATGAAATTATATCGAAGTCCATACCTTCTTCCTAACAATCAGTGTATCTGTCTCTTCATCCATCCACCTAATCTTATTATGATCACAATTCAAATAAACATGCATAGAAAAATAATCATCAGAAAACACTGAACAGTTCAAAAGAAAATGTCCTTAGGTGATGCCATTATAAGTGTGTTGTTGATGATAAAAATGATGTTAGTCTATATAATGTTTATTATTAGCCCTATTATTATTGTGGCAGTATTATTTAACCTGCAGTCACAATAAAAAAAAGACACAGACACCTGTTAGATTTTATAATTGCCTTAAAAGATAATTCCACCTATGCTATTTCAATTATCTCACCATCTACCTCCCACCCCTCATCCAATGCCATCCTCCTTAATCATTCCTATCTGGGCTACCTTTCATCCATAATCCCAAGATACCTGCTTATATTTTTCATCTGGGTCTTTCCATGCTATTACTGGAGTCCTTGCTCCCAGGCCACATGGTTTCTTTTCTATGCTAATCCATCCTGGGGTGCTTCTTCCTCCTCTTTTCATGTCCATCTGTTTCCCATGATTCTCTTGAATCCAAAGCCCAGGACTGTTAGCCATGCATACCCCATTCTGCCCTGCCCAGGTTTTAGGCCTTTAATTAACCAATCAAGTATAATGTCTTAGGCAGATTTATAGAAAGATAGGTTTGTCTGGGCAGTAACAAGACATTGAGGGCCACTAATTAGCATCACAACACAATCATCAGACCAACCCCCAACACAAGTGAGATGTTTTTGTTTGTTAAATCTCCTTACTATGTCATGAATAGCTGCATAAATAGAAGATAGAACCCAGCTCCAGCTCCGAACTGCCATCTGTAATGGCCTGATGAGTTCTTTTTTTTTTCACACTGTGACAGGCAAAACAGTGCAGAGGTTTCTCCATCTTACTGAGGGCATTTAAAGTTTGATTAGAATTTGCCCGCCTTGAGGCAAATTCCAATGGAAAACTATCCAACTTAATTCTAGGAACCGGAGACCAAGATGCCCTAGCTGATTTAACTTGGAGTCTATTAAAGTGACTGCCTGTGTAAAACCTCCACTTTAAGCTGCCTACCCAGATTACAGGATGTGGTTTTTGTTTTTAAAAATCCCTTCCTATAAATGCATGGGACTATAGTTCGGTCCCAAATAACAGAGTGTAGTACTGTTCCTCAGTAATAGGACCAGGCACCATCTCTGACATGAACTCATGGGCTGGGTCTTGGATCACTTCCACCTCAGAGGGGAACAGCCTTGCCAGGCCACAAAGGAAGACAAAGAAGCCAGTCCTGAGGAGATCTGATAGACTATGGTCAGATGGAAGGAGAGGAAGACCTCCCCTATCATTGGACTGGGGGAGGAGCATAGGAGAAGAAAAGGGAGGGAGAGTTGGATTGGGAGGGATGATACAAAGTGAATTAAGTGTAATTAATAAAATAAAAAAGAATTTATAATGCTTTAAAAAAAGAATTTCAATTGGTTACAGAATGTGTCTGAGTAGTCATCTCTGATAGGCTCCCTATAACAATACCTAAATAAGAAATATCAAATAAGAATCCTTTCTACCAAATACTATAAAACTTGTATCTAGGAAAAAGAATTAAAATCTTTTTATTTTCCCCACTTTGTATGACTTTATGCAAATGTTTTAATCCTCTCCATCCAGTAACACCTTTGTTTACACAAAAACCTTCTACTCTAATCTAGGAATCTGATGACCTGGAACTGAGAAGTTTTCCCATTCCTCCTTAATTTCCTGTGTACCACTTCTTTTCAGACTGGACAACTAAGTAAGATTTTGATGCTGGACCCCAGCCAATGGGGAAAAGATATAGTCACTACCTGAATTAGAATAAAAATGAAATGTATTTCCAGTCTCAGTGTGCATAAACTCTTGATCAAGAGTAATGTTTTTCCTTTTTTTTTTCTTTTGTCGAGGCACTACAAATGGTGTGGTATAGGTGGATTTTGGGATAGCACTATCCCAAATTTTCTGAGAAAGTACCAAGAAGTTAAACACTAACAGACCAAATAATCCAATTAAAAATGGGGTACAGAGCTAAATGGAAAATTCTCAACAGAGGAATATTGAATGGTGGAGAAACACTTAAAGAAATGCTCAACGTCCTTAGTAATTGGGGAAATGCAAATCAAAATGACTCTGAGATTCCAACTAACACCCATCAGAATGGCTAAGATCAAAAACTTAAGTGACAACACATGTTGAAGAGGATGTGGAGAAAAGGGAACCCTCCTCCATTGCTGGTGGGAATGTAAATTTGTACAACCACTTTGGAAATCAATTTGGTGCTTTCTCAGAAAACTGGGAATAGTGCTAAGTCAGGACCCAGATATACCATTCCTGGGCATACACTGGAAAGATGCTCAAGTATACAACAAGGACATTTGCTCAACTGTGTTCACAGTAACTTTATTCGAAATAGCTAGAATCTGGAAAAAACCTAGATGTCCTTCAACCAAAGAATGGATACATAAATTGTGGTACATTTACACAATGGAATACTACTCAGCTATTAAAAACATAGAATTCATGAAATTTGCAGGCAAATGGATGGAACAGAAAAGATCATCCTTAGTGAAGTATCCCAGAAGCAGAAAGACATACATGGTATATACTCACTTATAAGAGGATATTAGCTATAAAATAAAGGATAAAAATACTAAAATCTACAGACTTAAAGAAGGTAAACAAGGAGGACCCTATGGAAGTTACTTCATTCTCATTTAAAATGGTGAACAGGATAGACACTTTATTGCATACTTGAGCCTCTCTTGGGTATATGTCTAGGAATGGTATGGCTGGATCTTAATTGTTTGAGAAAGCACCAGATTGATTTCCAAAGTGGTTGTACAAGTTTACATTCTCACCAGTAGTGGAGGATGGTTCCCCTTTTCCACAACCTCTCCAGCATGTGTTGTCACTTGAGTTTTTTATCTTAGCCATTCTGATAGGTATAAGGTGAAATCTCAGGGTCATTTTGATTTGCATTTCCCTGATGACTAAAGACGTTGAGCATTTCTTTAAATGTTTCTCTGCCATTCGATATTCCTCTATTGAGAATTCTCTGTTTAGCTCAGTTCCCCATATTTAAATTGGATTACTTGATTTGTTGCTGTTTAACTTCTTCAGTTCTTTATATCTACTGAATATTAGTCCTCTCTCAGCTATAGGGTTGGTGAAGATCCTTTCCCAATCTGTAGGCAGTCATTTTGTTCTGATGACAGTGTCCTTTGCTTTACAGAGCTCTTTAGTTTCATGAGGTCTCATTTATTGATTGTTGCTCTTAGAGCCTGTGCTGTTGGTGTTCTGTTCAAGAAGTTGTCTCCTGTGCCAATGAGGAGGCTCTTTCCCACTTTTTCTTCTAAACAATTTAGTGTGTCTGGTTTTATATTGAGGTCTTTGATCCACTTGGACTTTAGTTTTGTGCAGCGTGATAAGTATGGATCTATTTTCATTTTTCTACATGTAGACATCCAGTTAGACCAGCACCATTTGTTGAATATGCTGTCTTTTTTCCATTGAATGGTTTTGGCACACAGAGTATATACTCACTCATAAGTGGATATTAGACATATAACATAGGATATACCTACTAAAATCTATACACCTAAAGAGACTAATCAAGAAGGAGGACTCTGGATAAATGCTCAAACCCCATATAGAAAGGCAACGAGGATGGACATCAGAAGATATGAAGTCTTCGACACATGTATTCTCCTACTTCTTGGAGGAAGACCTGAACAAGCATGGCAATGAAAGGCTCTTTCTTACTCAGAGGACATATGACTGTCATTGAAGCTATAGGTAAATCATCGCACACGTGTATAAATCATGAATTATTGCCAGAGCTTAACATAAAGACTCATTGACCATGAATTATAGACATAGTGTAACATAGGTATTTATTGGCCAGGAGCTGTAGGAACAGTATAACACAGGTGCTTAGAGATCATGGTCTTTAGGCACATTGTAACACAGATTTTATAGATTAGGAGCTAATGGCAGAGCATAGCATAGATGCTTATAGTACATGAGCTTTATGAAGAATGTAACACAGCCTATTGAATATAGGTGGAATGTAATATAATGCTTCTAGGACAAGATCTATAGTCAGAATGTGACACATATTCATATATAGCATGAACTATAGGCAAAGTGTAACCTGAGGTTTATACATCATGAGTTTTATGAAGAGTGTAACAGTTATATTTATAGAACATGAGTTATAAGGCACAGTTTCATATACATGTTTATAGTTTAAAAGCTGTAGGTGAGGTGAAACACTGATGTTTATAGTACAGGAGATATAGACAGAGTATAATACTGAAGTTTATGTGTCATTAGCAATAGGCAGAGCATAACAATGATTTTTATAGACCTAGGATTATAGGCTAAAAGTGACACGGGTGCTTGTATATCATATGCTTCTGACATATTTTAACAAGAAACTAATATACCACTAGCTACAGGAAGAGTGTAACACAAATGTTTATCAGCCCCAAACTATCAGCAGAACATAACAAAGATGATTATAGACTATGATCAAAAAGCAGGGTTCAACACAGGTACTTTTAGAGCATGAAGTATAGGCAAAGTGTACAATGATGCTTATAGAATATCCACTATAGGAAGAGACTAATATTGATACTTATCTACCAGGAGCTATAAGCAGGATGTAATACAAATGTTTAAATAAGATGAACTATAGGAAGTATGTAACACAAATGCAATAGAAGGGGCTCAGCAATGATGCCTATAGAACATGAGCTATAGGTAGAATATAATGCTGATGCTTATAGAACATGAAGTATAGACAGAGTATAACTTGAAGCTTATAGAACATGATCTTTCTTTTTTCTTTTTTTCTCTCTCTCTTTCTTTCTTTTTCTTTTCTTTTCTCCTTTCCTTCTTTCTTTCAATTTATTCACTCTGTATCCCAGCTATAGCTCCTTCCCTTGTCCCCTCCCAATCCTGCCCTCCCTAATTCTTCTCCTCCTATGCTCTTCCTCCAGTCCACTGATGGGGGAGGTCCTCCTCTCCTTCCATCTGACCCTAGCCTATCAGGTCTCATCAGGACCGGCTGTACTGTCTTCCTCTGTGGCCTGGTAAGTCTGCCCACCACCCCTCAAGGGGAGGTAATAAAAGAGCTAGTTTTTTTTATGAGTTCATGTCAGAGACAGCCCCTGTTACCTTACTAGGGAACCCACTTGGACACTGAGATGACAAGGGCTACATCTGGGTAGGGGTTCTAGTATATCTGCATGTGTGGTCCTTGGTTGGAGTATCAGTCTCAGAAAAGACCCCTGGACCCATATTCTCTACTTCTGTTGTTTTTCTTGTGGAGCTCCTGTCCCCTCCGGGTCTTTCTATCTTCTGCTTCTTTCATAAGATTCCCTGCACTCTGCCCAAAGCTTGGCTATGAGTATCAGCATCTGCTTCAACACCCTGCTGGGTAGAGTTTTCCAGAGGCCCTCTGTGGTAGGATTCTGTCCTTTTCCCTGTTTTCTTCTTCTTCCGATGTCTATCTCATTTGCCTTTCTGAATGAGGATTAATCATCTTACCCAGGGTCCTCTTTCTTGCTTAGCTTCTTTTGGTGCACAGATTTTAGTATGATTATCCTATATTATATGTCTAATATCCACTTATAAGTGAGTATATGCCATGTGTGTCTTTCTGCTTCTGGGATACCTCACTCAAGATGATCTTTTCTAGATTCCACTGAAAATTTCATGCTTTCCATGTTTTTAATTGCTGAGTAGTATTCCATTGTGTAAATGTACCACAATTTCCATGTCCATTCTTCCGTTGAGGTGCATCTGTGTTGTTTGCAGGTTCTGGCTATTATGAATAAAGCTGATGCAAACATGGTTGAGCAAATGTTCTTGTTGTGTATTTGAGCATATTTTGGATGTATGCCTAGGAGTGGTATAGCTGGATCTTGAGAGAACAGTATTCCTAATTGTCTGAGAAAGCAGCATATTGATTTCCAAAGTGGTTGTACAAGTTTACATTCCCACCACCAATGGAGGAGGGTTCCCCTTTTCCACAACCTCTCCAGAATATGTTGTCACTTGAGTCTTTGATCTTAGTCATTCTGGTGGGTGTAAGATGGAATCTCAAGGTCATTTTGATGTGCGTTTTCCTGATGACTAGGGACATTGAGTATTTCTTTAAGTGTTTCTCTGCCATTCGATATTCCTCTATTGAGAATTCTCTGTTTAGCTCTGGTAACCCATTTTGAAAATTGGATTACTTGATTTGTTGCTGTTTAACTTCTTCAGTTCTTTATATATTCTGTATATTAGCCTTCTTTCAGATATAGGGTTGGTGAAGATCCTTTCCCAGTCTATAGGCAGTTGTTTTGTTCTGATGACAGTGTCCTTTGCTTTACAGAAGCTCTTTAGTTTCATGAGGTCCCATTTATTGATTGTTTATCTTAGAGCTTGTGCTGATGGTGTTCTGTTCAGGAAGTTGTCTCCTGTGCCAAAGAGTTCAAGGCTCTTCTCCACTTTTCACCTAATAGTTTTGGTGTGTCTGGTTTTATGTTAAGGTCTTTGATTCACTTGGACTTTAGTTTTTATAAATATGGATCAATTTTCATTTTTCTGCATGTAGATATCTAGTTGGAAGAGCACCATTTGTTGAAGATGCTATCTTTTTCCTATTGAATGATTTTGGCATCTTTGTCAAAAATCTGGTGTCCGTAGGTGTGTGGGTTTATTTATGGGTCTTCTATTCGATTCCATTGATCCACACATCTGTTTCTATGCCAGTATCATGAAGGTGTGTTTTATTTTTTTTATTTTTATTTTTATTTTTTGTTTTGTTTTGTTTTTTTTTCAATGCAGTTTATTCAGGAACATTGAACAATCCTCGGACCCCGGGGAAAGCCAGCCCACAGCTTAAATAGCCTCTGGGTAGCCAACCCAGGCGTGCCACGGGGGCAATGCAGATAGGTCCACATACATGGAAGCAAGCCAGATCCTCAGCCTTAGCCAAATGTGGAATTGTTCATGACAGAGAGCACTCACCATCGGGAAGGTGGAAGGCGGAAACCAGCTCCATCTTTAAGGCATAGCATTCCGCAGCTCTCTACAGTTCCCCCTTTTTGTTTTAGACGCATCAGGCAAGAGTAGAGGTCTGATCTCTGATATTAGAAATAAATTGGGACTTTGTACAGATGTTCATTTAGGTGTCATCCACCCAAAGAGCATCAGACCCGTCTGATACCTTTTTCTCAGAGGCGGGACCTGGGGCATCAACCCGCATGCAATCAGACATGCTCTTCTCTGGGTCGAAAGCGGCTGACCCTGAGTGCAGTGCTTAGCCTCGCATCCTGAGCATAACATTTTAGCTTTTTATGGTATCCAACCATGCTTGGGGAGAATGTCCTGCTTCAATGGCTGTAAAGGCCTGAATGATCATGGCTGCATCACACTGTTGTGAGACTCTAATCTTGCATATATACCACAGGCAAACCAAGGAGACCAACACCAGAAGGCCTGCTAACACTCCCATGCCCGCCCATTCCTTCAGATGATTCATGGCTGCAGCAATCCATGTTGATAATCCTGTGGCTAGTCCTGCGTCCACTCTGTAGTACAGCTATAGATCAGGGATGGAGATTCCTTCAGAAGATCTTTTATTGTAGAGGATTGTTTTAGCAATTCTGGGTTTCTTGTTAATTCTATATGAAGTTGAGAATTTTTCTTTTGAGATCTCCAAGAACTGTGTTGGTAATTTCATGGGAATTGCATTCAATCTGTAGGTTGCTTTTGGTGAGATGGCCATTTTTCCTATGCTAATCCTATGAGACATGAGCTTGGGAGGTCTTTCCATCTTCTGATATCTTCTTTTATTTCTTTCGCCAGAGATTTCAGGTTTTTTTTATACAAGTCTTTGCCTTGCTTGGTTATACCAAGGTACTTTATTATTATTATTATTATTTTACTATTGTGAAGGTTTTTGTTTCCCTAATTTCTTTTTCAACCCATTTGTCTTTTGTATATTGGAGAGTTACTGATTTTTTGAGTTAATTTTTTATCCAGCCACTTTGCTGAATGAGTAACCCCAAAAATTCTCCCAGGGATCTCCTGCAGCTGATAGAACATGATCTTTTGCAGAACTCTTCTTTGTGATATTTATTTGTTGTCATCAATTACACTAGTTGAAACAAAATCATTTTACTGAACTTTTTTTTTCATTTGGAAAACTTTTATAACACAAATGTTCTGATTAACGTAATTGTTGTAAGTAGACTTGTAATGTATTTGCTAGGAACTTGGAAGTGTATGATTTTGTGCTTTGTTTTGTTTCTGTAATTAATGAAAATGAAAGGGAACTTAGCTTATGTCCTGAAATCACTGGTTTCATTTGTCACAAGTAAAAATAAAAATCACTACAGGTGTTTGGGGGAAAAAAAAACTAAGAAGAATGAGCATTGTGGAATATGCAGAAAAAGAAAAAATTAGGCTATTGCATTCTGTCTAAGTTCTTATACCTCAGAGATTTACTTAATTACTTAATGCTTAGGTTGCTGGAATTGTTACTGTGTTGAATCATGCATCAGTGAAATTTGTGAACAGCTCTTATGCTTATTCTGATATTTTATGGTGGACACTAGTAGCCATTGTTCTGCTTTCTTTGTTTGGTTCTAAAATCTAGGAATTCTGGTTTAATCTCACAAACTCTTGAAAATTAATTTGATAGAACTGGAACAATACAATGCTGCTTTGCTATTTGTCACTTCACAGAATCTACAGATAATATTAATGACATTAAAACCGATTACTAGAGAGTGGAGCAGATGTGAGATCTCAGGTTAAAGTGCAATTGGTGATTATTAAAATTATCTTCAGAAGTGATTCCCGAAGTTAGTAGTGTTGAGTGAAGTATTGAGAAGAGAATTATCTGACTGGTTAGGCATTTTTCCAAGAGGAAAGTGGTTGGTCA
Organism: Meriones unguiculatus; assembly: GCF_030254825.1. Classification (NCBI taxonomy): domain Eukaryota; kingdom Metazoa; phylum Chordata; class Mammalia; order Rodentia; family Muridae; genus Meriones; species Meriones unguiculatus. The sequence continues at coordinate 48,947,656 of NC_083360.1, read as the reverse complement.
GTGCCTTACTCATTATAAAATGGAACTTCCGAGCAAGAATGCAGAAGGAAAAATAAAAAGCCATGAAGGTAGGATGTACTAGAACAAAGCCCTAGGATTATTATTAAAAAGTTGTTCAGGGAAGGACGTTCTCACAGTCATAAAATTTTATGTCAGAGAAATAAAATATGAAGACCATAAAGCACATGCTTACAGATAAAGAGATTTTTTAAGTAATGGATTTGGCCCCTATTAGGACCCCTATGGGAAATAAATGGTTAAAAATTCTATATTCAATTGGTTTAGAAAGTAGAACTGGGGCTTTCAGGCCTAAAATGTGTTATATTATTTAAATATTACCAAATGTATGAGTTGAGCTTTTGGATGCCACAATATCCATGTATGTTTGTGCACTTATACATGGATAATGTATAATATTATATATACATGTTTATGCCTGTATATATAATAGGCCAATTTCCTTTTTCATAGGGTCCTTTGGGGGTCAGGTTTGCTGACTAACTCATCAGCTTTGTTGGAATCTTGTGCATGAGACACTGATTAACTGTTTAAATACTTAGAATAAAATTTAACATCACTTCCCCAAAACATTTTCACTGATGGTGTTTTGAAGAATGGAGGCAAAGTTTAATTTTCTGTAGTTTCTGTACCAATTGTTCCTAAAACTGTAAATATTTTCATATATGCTCCTTGATTGTCCACCCATTCCTTTCTGTTCCAGTATTATGTCACCTGTGTTCACTGCCCACCATGATTCTTACCACTATATCCTATGTACTAGGGACACCTTCAAAGAATTGCCTGGAAACACATGCTGATTCTTTTAAGAGATCTATGTAAAAATCACAAATGTTAGGGATTATTTTAGAAACTGATCTCAGAAGTTGTGGTGAGAACAGAAAGAAGTAAGAAAGAGGAGAAAAAGACACTGCTAATGGGTATATTAAGATAACATGTGTGCTGAGTGAGAAACTGAGGTGGACTTAACCTGAGCACCCTGATTTTGAATCATACATAAGAATTGTCCGTTGAGGACAAAGAAGCATGCTCCAGGAAAAAGGTAGTGACTTCAGGGAGGAACATTTGGGGAGTAAAACAAGTCTTTTGTTGAGATCCCCCAGTTGATGTTCAGAGAAGACATCTGGCAAGGGCCCAGGAAAATGTTAATGCAAAATAAGGCAGCCTCTGGATGACCTTGGCCTTCAGGATTACTGACTTGTTACTGTTCACAGGAACATGCTTTCTCCTTCCAATCTTGCGAGGCTGAAATTGTTTTTGAGTGACAAAGCAGTGCTATCTGATCCTAGTGACCTAGAGGGTCTTGGATGAAGCGATTTATTTTTCTTTAATTTCCAAAGAACAGGAACTCAGTCTTTTATAGAAGGTTCAGCATCTTGGGTCTTCCCCATCAGACTTCTTTTTATACTTGCTATAGGAAAACCAAATATTTTTCAGTGAAATAAACAAAAATTCTTATTCAATTATACTTCCTGCAAATACCACTGTATCTGATGGGCCTATGCAGACAACAGGAATTAGAATATCATGTTTGTGTATAAGTATACATGTGTGCATTATGTGGAATGAAAAAAAATAATAGATGTGGTGAATTAAACCCATTAAACTTAATCATTAAATCTGCAATATTAGGGAGACTCTAACCTAGAAAAGATGCCCTTTCTCCACACTTAGTCATCTGAGTGTAAACCTTTCTTGGGAACTTTATAGGGGAAGAAAGATTTGAAATTAGAACCCTAATAGCTGGTTTCTGTGTAGTGCTTCGCCTTGAAGACCTCATGTGATTCTTGTTCTTTTTGAGCAGATATTTACTTATTCTGAAACACATAGCATGAATAGCTTTTTGAGGTTTTGAGTATAATTTTTTTCCTCCTGCTTACTCTATTTAATACTTGCTCTTAATTCATAATGAGAAATAATCTCCTGGAAGAAGAGAACTGTAAGGCAAAGAACCAGGCTTGCCATTTGCTCAGCCAGCAGTGGAAAAGCACTGAAGATAATGACAGGCTGAAGACTTCCTCACAGATTCTGGTATTATCAAAAAGAGGAAGAAAAACATCATGTTGATGTTTATCATGCTCCTTAGGAGAACTGAATACATGGCATGATAGGATGCCAGTTTGGCTTTCGCTGGTATTCCTGTGGTTTCATAGGTGGAATGCATTGCTAATCTTTCTGAGAATATACAGCTCTAAAGGAGAAGCTAAATTCATTCACAAAACAAGGGGTATATTTCTACTCAGCATTACAGGAACATCTTGTTAGTCTGTTTCTTTTTTGGAAGCAATTAATGCATGGATATTGAGGAGCTCAATCTGATACCTAGTAGGTTGTTTAAAATGATATCTCAGTGTCTCTGAGTTCTGGATTTGTTTCGGAAGCAAAGATGCCAAATGAATGTCTTTCTTGCAATAATTTACAGTACAAAGAGTGTCTAAATAAGGCTAGTATATTAACCTAATTATGATGTTTTGAAGCAGGTAAGAAATGAGTCAGAGTGTGAACCAAAACCCAAATAATAAAGTTAATATTAGCATCTAATATTTTCTGGTCAGAGTTTGTATGTCATATAGTTAATAGTTCACATCATTTCTGTGCATAACTATAAACTATATTTTGGCCTTTACTAGACATCCTAATTGTTTATTTAATGCCATTTGCATTATTATAGATACTAATGGGTTCTCTATCTACTCAACCTTAGCTCCTTGTACTCTACTTCTGGTTCATCGTTATGTAGGTCAGTTACTTATCTAGATGCTTTGAGTAAGCCTTCCCACTGCTGAAATTGCAATTTTCTATAATATTATTTCTTCTGTATAAAATAGCTCATTTATAGCTTCATTTCAACTCAAATATCATTTTCTCAAAGAGATATTCTCCAATCAGTCACTTGCACAGGCCTGCATTTCACATTTCAGATTGTTAGGCCCTTCCACTGCACTTACCAGCATGTGTGGCTCTGTGTGCGTGTTTCTTGCAATCTTCTCTGATATACTTAAATTTCATGATCAATGTTCATGTTTGTTGTACCCTGTATGTCACCCAGTGGCTGGTATATAGCAGATAAAAAATCTAATTTGTGAAACCAGGTATAGTGGCAAACACCTGAAGCCTCAGAACTTGGGATGTAGAAGCAAGAAGATCAAGTATTCAAGACTAGCTCTGTCTCAACAATCAACGTGAACAAATATATGAATAAAAGAATGAATATACGAATGAATAAACAATTTATAGGTTTGTTTTATTTATATAATCAGACATTGTGTACTTAGTTATGCTGTTTTGAACTATGGACCAAATCATAGAATGCTCAGCTACTAACAGCCTTCTGTGTAGTCATTATCTTACCTCAGACTGCACTGGAGCACAGTGTTTTCACACATATACATATACTTTAGCTTTGTTTCTGATCACCGAAAATGTAAAAACAAGTATCAGGAAGATCTTGCTTTCTGATACTTCCTGTCAGTTCATGCATTGTTCAAATGAAAGGGCATAAAGTAGAAGTAACACAGAAAAACTTCAGCTTAGATGTTCACAGCTCAGATAGTTGACACATGCATTAACTAAAATCTTCCAAGACTTTATTTTTATTCTAAAATTTTTGGTCTTGTCCCTGCTTGTAGCTCCTCTTTGACTGTTGTCTTTATTCTATGTCACTACCTCTGGTTATTTGGAGATTCTCATCTACAGATTCATTATATGCTAGGATTGTAAATCTTTCTTTTTTTTGTTATTATAGTACAATTAAAAAATTTATCTCTTTCCTTTCCTCCTTTTGTACTCTCCCATATTCCCCTCCTTTCTCTGTTTCAAATTAATGACCTTTTTATTTTCATTAATTATTATTGCATGCATTTATGTATATATATATATATGCTCAACCAATGTAATGTTACTTGTATGTATTTTTTAGAGCTGATTATTTTGTGAGAGAAGGGCATTTCTCTCACTCTGAGCATTCTTTAGTTACCTGTGGTAGTTTGTGTATGGTTAAGCCCTAATGGACCTTGAACATTTTGGCATGTCTATTGATCCTTCTTCAGTTCATGTTCAGTTCAGTCATGTTGGTGAGATTTTATGGATGTAGCTTCTGACATTACTAGTAAACACAACTTTATAGTGAACTCTCTGATCCTCTGGATTTTAATATATTTCTGGTCCCTTTTTCACAATTTTCCCTGAGCCTTGAGTGTAAGAATGTTTTGTAGATGTATTCATTGGGGCTGGGTTCCACATCTCTGTAATTTGATTGTTTTTGGTTTATTATTCTGTGTTGCAAATAAAAATTTCTTTAGGGGATAAAGACTATGTTTATCTGTGGGGAGAAGGATAAATGTTTATATTGTTGTTAGGGATCATTCTGGTTTAATAAAGTAGTGGTTGTAGATTCTCCTCCAATAATCATGACATTATTAGCACTGAATAGTTATCTAGGTTTCCAGTACCACTTTTCTCTTTTGTTGAGTGGGTCTTAAGTCCAATTAGAAAGCTCTTGTCTCCAATCAAGGCATGCATGCCACTACTTCATTCTTAGGGTTATCTATTATACCGTGATGTTTATTAATACGATTTACAGGCATCATAGTTGACTGGGATTCTTAGTTGCCTCCCACCTTTGGAATTTTGCATGACAACCTCTGTTATTGTCCTTAGAAGGAAGCATTCAGTTCAGTTCCGGTGAAGGGACCTCTGGGCTCTGTTTTTAAAGTGCATGACAGGCAATAGAGATTTACCTTACGCTTCTGATGAACAATCAAGCAACATGTTGTATGTTTTGGGAATCTCTTGGACAGCCCTCACCAATAATTCAAAAGAAGGTTTCTCATATCTGGTATTAGGGCTTTATTAGGGGGTCTTTGGCTCTTGGGGAGAGCCTTGTCAGCCTAGATGAGAAAAGTTTATTTAAACTATATATGTGTGTGTATTTATACACTGAATTACATGCATTTTAGGTTTATTTATTTATTTATTTATTTATGGAATTGTGCTTGTCCTAGTTAGTTTTTTAAACTTATATTGATTCTTTGTGAACTTCACATCATGCGCTTCCACTCATGTTCTTATTCCTTCATATCCATCCTCCACCTTAGCAACCTCCCCCAACAAAGGAAACAAACAAAAAACCTAAAACCACCTCACTGTGGAATCTGCATTGTGTCAGGTATGTCACACAGTATACCCTTTTGCCCAAACAGCTTTAGTTGCAAATGTTCATTATGATGAGTCATTTCAAGGCCTCTCTGGATTCTGCTGTGCTAACAATACTTGACACTCACCTAGACTCCTCTCAGATATTCTGCTGTTTCCCTGTGTCATGGAGATTCCTGTTGAGAGGGGAGGCCAACTCTCCCATGCTGATGCCCTTGAGGCTGACTTGCATCCACTCCAACATGGCCAGCTCTTCTGTGATGCCTAGGCAAAGTGCGGAGGCTTGCCATAGAGTGCTGTAGCCAGTGAGGGTCAAGGACTGCTCTTCCACTTTTCAAGGCCAGTTATACTGTGCTGCTCAGGTGAGGTGTGGGGCCCAACTTTCCCAGTGCTGCTGCTGACTGAGAGTGGGACTACTTCATTGGCTTTCATGTGTCAGGGCCAGCTCTCCCACACTTCTCAGTTAAGGGGCAGGGACAGCTCTCTTGACTGCTGCAGCTATGGACCCCGCTATGGCCCCTGGTAGCAGCACAGGCATGTACATCACCATGGCTTCAGGTGGCAGAGTACATTATTAATATCAGGCTGTGCCTCACCACCATCACCTCTTCAGTTCTGCCTCTCTTTATAGACACAAACCATTCCACTCCTCTTTCTTTCCCATGTATCTCTCCATCACATACATGCTCACTGTAGTGGTGCCTGCTAGCAAGCCTGCCTGCACTTTGTGGTAGTGAGTGGGGGCCTCTGAATTTTAAGTGTTTTGGTCAGATAGTCAATAAAATGATTCTGATGTTTCTAGATAACCCATCCTTACTGTTATTTTACCCTCTTCTCTCTTTTTGTTTTACCTGACTCCCCAGAATAAACAGTTCCCAGATCTCTGATCAGAGCACTTATAGTTTGCTATAGTTTTTTTTTCTACTGTTCCTCAATGGTTCCCTTTTACTTTCACTGTTTCTGCAGTTACTACAGGCTTTGTAGTCACATCTGAAGATACAGAGCCAGGAACCTCCAATGAAAGAAACATGTGATGTTTGTCTTACTGTGTTTAGGTTATCTCAGTCAATATGATCTTTTCTAGTTTCATTCATTTACTTTCAAAGTTTATGTTTTATTTTTTTTTTTACAACTCAACAGTATTACATAGTGTATATATACCACTTTCTTAGTACCCATTCTTTGGTTGAAGATCATTTAGTTTTTCTTTCTGTTTTCTAGTATTATGAATGGAGTTGCAATGAACATAGCTGAACAAGTATTAGTAAAATAGGATGTCAAGTTCTTTGGGAATATGGCTAGGCATGGTATAGAGTAATCACATGGTAAATTTCTTTTTTAGGTTTTTGAGGATTTTCTACACTGATTAGTAGATATAGCAGTTTACAACTACTCTCACAGTGAAGAGAGTTCTAGTTTCCTCTTACCCCTCCAGTATTTGTTGTTGTTTGTTTCTTTGATTTTTGGCAATAACAGTGGGGTAAGATGGAATCTCAAAGTTGTTATGATTCACATTTCATTAATTGCTATGGATGATGAATAATTTTCAAGACATTTCATTGTAATTTTTTTCTTCTTTTGAAAAATCTCTGTTCATGTTCCAGGCCCACATTAAATGGGTCATTTTTTAAAAACTGTTTATGAGTTCTTTATGTATTTTGAATATGGATTCTCTATCAAGTGTATAGCTGGTAAAGATTCTTTCCCAATCTGTGAGCTTTCTTTTCACATTGTTGTTTCTTTAGCTGTGCAAAATTGTTTTAGTTTCATGAAGTCTACTTGTAAATTGTAGGCCTTAATTCTTGGGCAGTTGAAAGTTCTTTTCTACACTTTTATCATGAAGGATATTGCCTATGTTTTCTTCTAGTAATTTTAGGTTTCAATTTTTGATCCATTTGGAGTTAATTTATGTGCAAGGTGACAAATATAGATCTAATTTTCTTCTGTAAGTGGACATCCACTTTTCCCAGAATCATCTGTTGAAGATGCTTTCTTTTTTCTAACATATATTTTTTGTGTTATTGTCACATATTAAATGGCTGAAATGTGAACTTGTATTTGTGTCACTATTATTGTTTATTGCTCTACATCTCTATTTCTGTTCCAGTATCATATTGTTTTTCTTACAATGGCTTTGTAATATGTCTTAATATTTGAAATGGTAACCTAACCCCTACAGCATTGCTTTTTTTGCTCAGGATTGTTTTGGTTATCCATGGTCTTTTGTGTTTCCATTTAAATTTGAGATTTTTTTTCTATTTCTGTGAAGAATGGGATGGAAATTTTAATTGAAGTTACTCTGACTGTTTAAATGGATTTTGATAAAATTGTTAGTTTTACAATGTTAATTCTGCCAATCCTTGAGTATAGGATGTCTTTTCATTTTCTAGTTATTTTTCTATCTTTTTCTTCAGAGGTTTAAAGCTTTCATTGTAGAAGTTGTTCACTTCCATGTTTAAGTTTATTCCTAGATACTTTATTTTCTTTGAGGTTATTATGCATGGGAATTTCCCATGATTTCTTTCTTTGCATGTTTGCTACTGAGGTATATAAAAGATATTTACTTGTACAACTTGTTTTTGTATTCTGTCACATTGCAGAATTTGTTTACATTGTCTAAAAGTATTCTGATAAAAATTTTGGAATATCTGGCATATAGTATATAGTATAGATAGAGATATTTTGATTTCTTCTTTCCATATTTGTATCTTTTATTTTCTTTTCTTGCCTTTATTGTTCCAGATAGTACCTCTAGCACAACTGAAAAGATGTTGGACTTGTGAACATTCCTATTTGCTCCTGACTCCATCCAGATTGCTTCAAGTTTTTGTTTAGGAAAACTTTGTCTATGGATTTCTTGTATATAGCTTTATTTGGTTGAGGTATTGTCCCTCTAGGTGTGCATTCTTAAGGACTTTTGTCATGGTGTATTTTGTCAAAAACTTTGACTGCATCTATTGAGATGAACATGTAAGTTTTGCCTTTAAGTTCACATTTCTGATTTTGTTAATATTAATATTATCCTTCTGCCTTTTAGTTAGTTTGGCTGAGTAATTTTCTATCTTGTTGATTTTCTCAAAGAAACAGCTCTTGCTTTTGTTGGTTCTTTGTATTATTCTCTCTATTTCTAATTTATTGATTTTAGACTTGAGTTTGAGTATTTCCTGCTGTCTACTCCTCTTGGGGGTGTTTGTTTCTTTTCATTTTAAAGTTTTTAGACTTACTTTTAAATTTCCAGTGTGAGATATTGCCAAATTTTTTATGAAGGCACTTAATGAAGTTTCATCTTAGCACTGCTTACATTGTGTACCATAAGTTTGGTATTTGTGCCTTCATTTTCATTTGAATTCTAGAAAGACTTTAGATTATTTCTTTATTTCTTCTCTGACCCAGAAGTCATTGAACAGAGAGTTGTTCAATTTTCATGAGTTTATAGGCTTTTTGTTGTTTCTATTGTTGTTGAAGTCCACCTTTAATCCATCATGGTCTGATGAGATACAAGTGGTTATTTCATTTTTTTATATCTATTGAAACTTGCTTTGTATCTGAGTATACCATTAATTTTGGAGAAGGTTCCATGAGCTGCTGAGAAAAAGGTGTATTCTTTTGTGTTTAGATGTAATATTCTGTAGATATCTGATAGTCCCTTTGAGTCATAAAGTCGGTTAGTTCCATTATGTCTCTGCTTAGTTTCTGTCTGAATGACCTGTACATTGGTGATAGTGGGGTGCTGAAGCCTCCCACTATAAATATGTGGGTTCAATGTGTGATTTAAGCTTTAGCAATGTGCATTCTATGAATGTGGATACCCTTGCATTGGAGACATAGGTACTTATAATTGAGACATTATCTTGGTCGATTTTTGCTTTGATAAATATGAAGTGTCCTTTCACAGATATTTTTATTAATTTTGGTTAAAAGTCTATTTTGTTAGATATTAGAATGGCTGCTTGAGCTTGCTTCTCTTTGTTTGCTTTTTCCAGCCCTTTACTCTGAGGTAATATCTATATTTGTTGCTGAGGTGTGTCTCTTGTATGCAGCAAAATAATGGATCCTGTTTTTGCATCCATTCTGTTAGCCTGTTTCAGACTAAGACATGAAAAGGACAAAATGGGAGCCTACTGAATGGGAAAGATCTTCACCAACCTCAATCTGACAGAGGGCTGATATCCAAAATATATAAAGAACTCGAGAAACTAGACATCAACAAGATAAATAACCCAATTAAAAATGGAGTACAGAGATAAACAGAGAATTCTCAACAGAGAAATATCAAATGCCTGAGAAGCCCTTAAGGAAATGTCCTTAGTCATCAGGAAAATGCAAATCAAAATGGCTCTGAGATTTCATCTTACACTTGTTGGAGTGGCTAAGGTCAAGAGTTCAAGTGATTATAGGTGTGTGGAGCAAGGGAAATACCCCTTTATTGCTGGTGGGAGTACAATTTTTTAAAATTTTATTTTATTTTATTAATTACACTTTATTCACTTAGTGTCCCCCCATAAGCCCCTCCCCCTCTACTCTCGATCCCCCCTCCCTTCTTTCCCTCCCCCTTCTTCACGCATGTGCTTGCTTCTGCAGCACATATACTAAAAAAAAAAAATTGGAATGATACAGAGGAGATTAGCATGGGAGTACATTTTTTTACAACCACTTTGGAATTCAATTTAGTGGTTTCTCAGAAAGTTGGGAATCGATCTATCACAAGACCCAGCTATACCACTCTGTGCTGGTGAAAATGAAAAGAAGGTCTACCATACTACAAGGGCACCTGCTGAACTATGTTCATAGCAGATTTATTTGTAATAGCCAGAAACTGGAAACAACCTAGATGTTCCTCAACCAAATAATGGATAAAGAAATTATGATAATTTTATATAATGGAATATTACTCAGCTATTAAAAACAAGGACATTATGAAATTTGAATCAAATGGATGGAACTGTAAAAGATCATCCTGAGTGATATAACCCAGATCCAGAAAGACAAACATGGTATGGACTGACTTATAAGTGGATATTAGTCATAAAGTATAGGATAAGCATGCTACAAACCACAGACCCAAGAAAGCTAAGTAACAAGGAGGGCCCCATGGGGCATGCTTTAACATCACTGAGGAGAAAAAGACAACATAAGTGGGTGGGATGGATAGAGGGGACTAGGTGAGGGAGAACATAGGGATGGGAACAGGAGTGTTGAATTTGAGGGAGGTCAAAAAGAGCAAAGAAACCTAAGGTAATAAAAAACTCCCAAGAAAATATATGCATGACCCTAGCTAAGACTCTTAGCAATTGGGCCATTTCCAGGTAAGACTTCCAATCAATGAATTAGGACACCAACCCAGCTACAAAAACTTAGACCCACATAGAGATGGATCAGAATTTGAGGAAAGGGTTAACCAAAGATTGGACCAGCTTGGGACCCATGGTATGAGAGTATGTCCACCCCTGACACTATTGATGATATTCTGCTATACTTGCAGACAGGAACATAGCATAAATGTCATCAGATGGGCTTCACCCAAGAACTATTGTAAGCTGATGCAGAGACATACAGCCAAACATTGAATGGAGTTTGAGGAATCCAGTGGAAGAAGGAGAAGAAGGATTGAAGGAACAATAACCACAAAGGACATAAAGTACCTTGGTGTGAACCAAGCAAGTCAAAGACTTGTATGAAAAAATTTCCAGTCTCTGAAAAAAGCATTAGAAGAAGATATCAGAAGATGGAAAGATCTCCATGCTCATGGCTTGGCAGGATTAATATAGGAAAAATGGCCATCTTACCAAAAGCAATCTACAGATGCAATGCAATTCCCATCAAATTACCAACACAATTCTTTACAGACTTGAAAAAAAAATTCTCACCTTCATATGGAACCACAAGAAATCCAGAATTGCTAAAACAATTCTCTACAGTAAAAGATCTTCAAGAGATATCTCCATCCCTGATCACAAGCTGTGCTATAGGGCAACAATACTAAAAACTGCGTAGTACTGGCATAGGAACAGATTGGTGGATCAATGGAATCTAATAGAAGACCTGAAATAAATCCACACACTTATGGAAACCTGATTTTTGAGAAAGATGCCAAAACCATTCAATGGAAAAAAAAGACAGCATCTTCAACAAATGGTGCTGGTCTAACTAGATGTTTATATGTAGAAAAATGTAAATATATCCATACTTATCACCCTGCACAAAACTTAAGTCCAAGTGGATCAAAGACCTCAATATAAAACCAGACAGACTGAACTGCTTAGAAGAAAAAGTGGGGAAGAGCCTTGAACTCATTGGCACAGGAGACAACTTCCTGAACAGAACACCAAGCACAGGCTCTAAGAGCAACAATCAACTCATGAAACTGAAAAGCTTCTGTAAAGCAAAAGACAGTGTCATCAGAACAAAAAGACAGCCTACATACTGGGAAAGGTTCTTCACCAACCCTATATCTGACAGAGGACGAATATCCAGAAGATAAAAAGAACTCAAGAAGTTAAACAGCAACAAATCAAGTAATCCAATTAAAAAATGGGGTACAAAGCTAAACAACTCTCTTTATTCTCAATAGAGGAATACTGTATGGCAGAGAACACTTAAAGAAAGCCCTCCTCCACTGCTGGTGGAAATGTAAATTTGTACAACCACTCTGGAAATCAATCTGGCACTTCCTCAGACAATTAGGAATAGCACTTCCTCAGGATCCAGCTATACCACTCCTAGGCATATACCCAAAAGAAGTTCCAGTACACAATAAGGACATTTGCTCAACCATGTTTGTAGCAGCTTTATTTGTAATAGCCATAACCTGCAAACTACCCAGATGTCACACAATGGAGGAATAGACAGAAATTGTGGTACATCTACACAATGGAATATTACTCAGCAATAAAAAAAACAAGGAAATAATGAAATTTGCAGGTAAATGGTAGTATCTGGAAAAGATCATCCTGAGTGAGCTATCCCAGAATCAGAAAGACACACACTGTATATACTCACTCATATAGAAATATAATATAGGATAAAACTACTAAAATCTGTACACCTAAAGAAACTAATCAAGAGGGAGGACTCTTGCTAAAGTGCTCAATTCCTATCCAGATAGGCAAAGAGGCTGGACATCAGAAGAAGGAGAAAAGAGGGAACAAGTCAGGATCCTCACACAGAAGACCTCTGAAAAGCTCTGCCCTGAAGACTGTCAAAGCAGATGCTGAGACTTATGGGCAACCTTTGGGCAGAGTGTAGGGAATCTTATGGAAGAAATGGGAAACAGTAAGATATGGAGAGGACAGGAACTCCACAAGGAGAGCACCAGACCAAAAAAAATCTGGGCACAGGGGTCATTTCTGAGACTGATACTCCAAACAAGGACCATACATGAAGATAACCTAAGATAACCCCTGCACAGATGCAGCCCATGGCAGTTCAGTATCCAAGTGGGTTTCGTAGTAATAGCAACAGTGACTGTCTCTGACATGAACTGATTGGCCTGCTCTTTAATTACCTCCCCCTGAGGGGTGAGCAGCCTTACCAGTCCACAGAAGAAGACAATGCAGCCACTCCTGATGAGACCTAATTGACTAGGGTCAGAAGGAAGGAAAAGAAGACCTCCACTGTCAGTGGACTTGGTGAGAGGCATGCATGCAGAGGGTAGAGAAAGGGAGGGATTGGGACGGGAGGAGGGAGGGAATCAAAGGGGGGAAACAAAGTAAAAAATGTGTAATTAATAAAGAAATAAAAATTAAAAAATCAAGTATATATATGTATATATATATATTCATGAAAATGTAAATGTGTAGGTTGTGCCCTGTTGGGCTATTTTCCTTCTGTTTGTTTTTATCTAATTCCAATGTGTTAGTTTTTTATTATATTTTTATTATATTATAATATATTTTATTATTATCTCTTTGAAGCCTGTTTTTTTTTTTAATGAGACAAAAGGGGGTAGAGGCAAAAAGCATGGGAGGAGAGGTGGGGAAGAACTTGGAAGAGTAGGGGAGGTGAGACCATAATTGGAATATATCATATGAGGAAAAAAAACTATTTTTAATAAAAGAAAAATAGCTCCTCGGCACAGCGGCACAGCGGACTCATCTTTCTCAGCACAGACCTAACTGCTTGGGGTATACAGCCGCTGAGACGGAGCCCCAAGCTCTTTAGCGGCAGACAAAAGCCAGCAGTACCTGCCCCGGAGTCCCAGATTCGCGCAGCGGCTGCACCATCCTCCCAGGGCGCGAATCTGCAAGAAACCATACTAGCTCCGCAGGATCGCCATCACTGACGGTACGGCCCGCCCAATCCCACAGTGACAGAGAATACGCTATATACTCACCAAAACCAGGCAGAAACGTCATACAACCTGGACACACCAGGCGCTGGGCCTCCCAAGCTTGGAGAGCACAATGAAGAGATCCCAGGACTTCCCAGAAAGCATTGGGATTAGCAACCCAGTCTCCAGTTACAGCAGGACGTGGCAGCGGAGCAGCACTGAACTGGCGGGGCACCACAGCCTGCTCCAGTTTAAGACTAACCAGGGCCAAACCAGAGAACAGAGAGCCTGGTTACCCCATCCCTGCTGAAGTGACCACCCTGAAATCTCCAGCTGCAGCAAGACCTCAGAACCTGGCAGTGACAGCAGCACAGAACTGGCGGATCAAAGAAGCAGGGCCAAACCAGAGAGCAGAGAGTCCCGGATACCAGGATCTCTGCCAAGTGACCTGCCTGTAAGTGAGTGCACCCTTGAGAATCTGCAGTTCCCCAGATCCTGGGTCCTTCTAAATCAGAAGCCAGGCATTGAACCCCCCTCCCACCCACATACTCACTTTGGGAAACAGAGGGGCACTAGGGACATTGAAGTTCCTGCTCTGTGGGTCTAATTGAGGAATTAAGGCAGTTAATGCCAGAAATTGCGCTGCGATCAGCATTAGCGCCTGCGACATATACAGGGCAGAGCCCTTTCCACACACTCAAGGGTTCAACATTAGCCATCCCTCTGTCCCTCGAGAAACTCATCCACGCACACTTACACACACAGACAGACACACGCGCGCGCGCACACACGCTTGCATTTGCCCCGTTTGCGCCTGCGTACTTTCCTCCCACAGGTACAGCTAGTCCTCAGCACACGCTGAGAGTGCTCAGCTTCCTGAAGAACTCTCCAGACACCAGAGAGAGACAGCACCAGTCTGATCTGCAGAATCCAAAAACAAACAGGGAAGGTTTCAGATAAGCCAATGGCCAGAGGTAGGCGAAAGAACACTTCCAACATAAATCAGGACATCATGACTTCACCAGCAAACCCCAAAATCGATGGATACACCAATTCAGCAGAAGCACAGGAAAATGATTTTAAAGCCATGCTTGCCCAATTATTTGAGGCTCATAAGGAGGAAATGAACAAGTCTTTCAAAGAGATGGCCAGTCAATTGGAGGCAAAGAAAGAAGAAATAGACAATATCCTTAAAGAAACACAGGCAAACATAGCCAAACAAATAGATACACAAGTAGAGGAAAAATTAGTGGCATATAAGAAGGAAATGAACAAAGAAATAGAGACCATCGTAGAGAGACAGGAATCCAAATTCAAACACATGAAAGAAATGGTGCAAGGCATGAAAACAGAATTAGAATCAATAAAGAAAACACAAAATGAGAAAACCCTTGAGCTGGAGAACTTGGAGAAAAGATCAGGAACCACAAAAGTAAGCATCACCAACAGAATACAAGAGATGGAAGAGAGAATCTCTGGAGCTGAAGACACACTTGCAGAAATGGATACTTCTCTCAAAGAAAAAGTAAAATCAGAAAAGTTCCAATCACAAAATATCCAAGAAATCAAGGATGCTATGAAAAGACAAAATCTAAGAATAATAGGAATTCACGAAAAAGAAGACTCCAGACTCCAAGGTCCAGAAAATATTTTCAAGAAAATCATAGAAGAAAATTTTCCCAACTTAAAGAAAGAGATGTCCATAAATATACAAGAGGCCTACAGAACTCCAAATAGACTAGACCAGAAAAGAAACACATCACGTCACATCATAGTCAAAACACTAAATCTACAGAACAAAGAAAAGATATTAAAAGCAGCAAGGGAAAAAGGCCAAGTAACACATGAAGGTAGACCTATCAGAATCACACCAGACTTCTCATCAGAAACTATGAAAGCCAGAAGGGCCTGGGCAAGTATCATGGAGACTCTAAGAGATCACAAATGTCAACCCAGACTACTATACCCTGCAAAGCTTTCAATCAACATAGATGGAGAAAACAAAATATTCCATGACAAAACTAAATTTACACAATATCTACACAGCAAACCATCGCTACAGAAGATACTAGAAGGAAAACTCCAATCCAATGAAAACAAATTCACCCAAGAAAACAGGGCATACAGATAATGTCCCAACAAAAATGAAAAGAAAACAAGCAATGAAACAGGGTTAGATCATCGACTCCATTACAAAAGGAACTAACATGCATTGGTCACTATTATCTATCAATATCAATGGACTCAACTCACCAATAAAAAGACACAGGCTAACAGAATGGTTAAGGAAACAGGATCCAACACTCTGTTGCATCCAAGAAATACACCTATGCAACAAAGACAAACACTACCTCAGAGTAAAGGGCTGGAAAACTATTTTTCAAGCAAATGGTTCCAAAAAACAAGCTGGAGTAGCCATCCTAATATCTAATAAAATAGACTTTCAACCCAAGTTAATCAAAAAAGATAAGGAGGGCCACTATATTCTCATCAAAGGAAAAATCCACCAAGAGGACATCACAATCTTGAATATCTATGCCCCAAATACAAGAGCACCGACATTAGTAAATGAAACATTATTAAAGCTTAAATCATACATTGATCCTAATACCTTAATAGTGGGAGACTTCAACACCCCACTCTCAGCAAGGGACATATCAACTAGACAGACACCAAATAGGGAAATAAAAGCACTCACAGAATCCCTAAATCAAATGGACCTAATAGTCGTCTACAGATCATTTCACCCAAACTCAAAAGAGTACACCTTCTTTTCAGCACCGCATGGAACCTTCTCCAAAATAGACCATAGAGTGGGCCACAAAGCAAGCCTCAACAGATACAAAAGGATTGAAATAATCCCTTGTATATTATCTGACCACGATGGACTAAAGCTCGACCTCAACAACAACAGAAACAACAAAAAGCTGACACGCACATGGAAACTGAACAACTTACTACTCAATGACAGCTGGGTTAAGGAAGAAATAAAGAAAGAAATTAAAGACTTCCTAGAATTCAATGAAAAGGAAGGCACAACATACCCAAATTTATGGGACACATTGAAAGCAGTGCTCAGAGGAAAATTTATAGCACTAAATGCCTGCAAGAAGAAATTCGTAACATCACATACAAACAACTTAATGGCCCAGCTGAAAACCCTAGAAAAAAAAGAAGCAGATACACCCAAGAGGAGCAGACGGCTGAAAATAATCAAACTAAGGGCTGAAATCAATCAACTAGAAACAAATAAAACTATCCAAAGAATCAATGAAACAAAAAGCTGGTTCTTTGAGAAAATCAACAAGATAGACAAACCCTTAGCCAAACTAACTAAAAAGCAGAGAGAAACTATCCAGATCAGCAAAATCAGAAATGAAAATGGGGACATAACCACAGACATTGAGGAAATCCAAACAATTATTAGGTCATACGACAAAAGCCTATATGCCACAAAATTTGAGAATCTAAATGAAATGGATAATTTTCTTGAAAGATTCCATCTACCAAAACTAAGTTAAGATCAGGTAGAAAGACTGAATAGCCCTATATCTCCCAAGGAAATCGAAGCAGTCATTAACAGTCTCCCCTCCAAAAAAAGCCCTAGACCAGATGGCTTCAGCGCAGAATTCTACAAGACCTTCAAAGAAGTGCTAACTCCAATTCTCCTCAAGCTATTCCACAAAATAGAAACAGAAGGAACACTACCAAACTCATTCTATGAAGCCACAGTCACCTTAATACCTAAACCACACAAAGACCCAACAAAAAAAGAGAACTTTAGGCCTATCTCTCTTATGAACATTGATGCAAAAATACTCAATAAAATACTTGCTAACCGAATCCAAGAACACATCAAAGATATCATCCACCATGACCAAGTAGGCTTCATCCCAGGCATGCAAGGGTGGTTCAACATACGGAAATCCATCAATGTAATCCACTACATAAACAAACTGAAGGAGAAAAACCACATGATCGTCTCATAAGACGCCGAAAAAGCATTTGACAAAGTCCAACACCCATTCATGTTTAAAGTCTTGGAGAGATCAGGGATACAAGGCACATACCTAAACATAGTAAAGGCAATATATAGCAAGCCTATAGCTAATATCAAACTCAATGGAGAGAAACTTAAATCAATCCCACTGAAATCAGGGACAAGACAAGGCTGTCCATTGTCCCCATATCTCTTCAACATAGTACTTGAAGTCCTAGCCAGAGCAATAAGACAACTAAAGGAGATCAAGGGGATACAAATCAGAAAGGAAGAGGTCAAAGTGTCACTATTTGCAGATGATATGATAGTATACATGAGCGACCCCAAAAATTCAACCAGAGAACTCCTACAGCTGATAAACACCTTCAGCAAAGTGGCAGGATACAAAATCAACTCAAAAAAAATCAGAAGCCCTCCTATGTACCAAAGACAAAAAGGCTGAGAAAGAAATTAAGGAAACAACACCCTTCACAATAGCCACTAATAACATAAAGTACCTTGGTGTGACTCTAACCAAGCAAGTGAAAGACCTGTTTGAGAAAAACTTCAAGTCTCTGAAGAAAGAAATCAAAGAAGATATCAGAAGATGGAAAGATCTCCCGTGCTCATGGATTGGTAGGATTAACATTGTGAAAATGGCCATACTGCCAAAAGCAATCTACAGATTCAATGCAATTCCCATCAAAATACCAACTCAATTCTTTACAGACCTTGAAAAAAAGATTCTCAGCTTCATATGGAGAAACAAAAACCCAGAATCTCCAAAACGATCCTGTACGACAACAGATCATCTGCAGGTATCTCCATTCCTGATCTCAAACTGTACTACAGGGCAACAATAATAAAAACTGCATGGTATTGGCATAGAAACAGAAAGGAGGATCAGTGGAACTGCATAGAAGACCCAGAAATAAATCCACACACCTATGAATACTCGATATTCGACAAAGAAGCCAATTCCATTCAATGGAAAAAAGACAGCATCTTCAACAAATGGTGCTGGACCAACTGGATGTCTACATGCAGAAAAATGAAAATAGATCCATATTTATCACCCTGCACAAAACTAAAGTCAAAGTGGATCAAGGACCTCAACATAAAACCAGATACCCTAAATCAATTGGAAAAAAAGTGGGGAACAGCCTAGAACTCATTGGCACAGGAGACAACTTCCTGAACAGAACACCAACAGCACAGGCTCTAAGAGCAACAATCAATAAATGGGACCTCATGAAACTGAAAAGTTTCTGTAAAGCAAAGGATACCGTCATCAAAACAAAACGACTGCCTACAGATTGGGAAAGAATCTTCACTAACCCTTTATCTGACAGAGGACTAATATCCAGTATATACAAAGAACTAAAGAAGCTGAAAAGCAGCAATCCAAGTAATCCAATTAAAAAATGGGGAACAGAGCTAAACAGAGAATTCTCGACAGAGGAATATCGAATGGCAGAAAAACACTTAAAGAAATGCTCATCCTCATTAGCCATCAGGGATATGCAAATAAAAACGACCCTGAGATAGCACCTTACACCCATCAGAATGGCCAAGATGAAAAACTCAAGCGATAACACATGCTGGAGAGGTTGTGGAGAAAGGGGAACCCTCCTCCACTGCTGGTGGGAATGTAAACTGGTACAACTACTCTGGAAAGCTATCTGGCGCTTTCTAAGACAAATAGGAATAGTGCTTCCTCCAGACCCAGCTATACCACTGCTAGGTATATACCCAAAGTTTGTTCAAGTACACAAAAAGGACACTTACTCAACCATGCTTATAGCAGCTCTATTTGTAATAGCCAGAACCTGGAAACAACCCAGATGTCCATCAACAGTGGAATGGGTACAGAAATTGTGGTATTTTTATACAATGGAATACTACTCAGCAATCAAAAAGGAGGAAATCATGAAATTTGCAGGCAAATGGTGGGATCTAGAAAAGATCATTCTGAGTGAAATATCCCAGAAGGAGAAAGAAAACATGGGATATACTCACTTATATAGACCTATAAGATATGATAAACATAATGAAATCTATACACCTAAAAAAGATAATCAATTGAGCGGACATGGGGTAAGATGATCAATCCTCATTTAGAAAGACAGATGGGATGTGCATTGAACGTATGACAGGAGTCTACTGACTGCATCTGAAAGACTCTAACTAGCAGTGTTTTCAAAGCAAAGACTCATGACCAAACCTTTGGCAGAGTACAGGGAATCATAAGAAAGAAGGGGAGTTAGTCTGATGGGGAAAGGATAGGAGCTCCACAAGGACCAAATATATCTGGGCACAGCGTCTTTTCTGAGACTGACATTCAACCAACGACCATGTATGGATATAACCTAGAACCTCCACTCAGATGTAGCCTGTGGTAGCTCAGTAACCAATTGGTTTCCCAAAGTGAGGGGAAAAAGGACTATTTCTAACAGGAACTCAATGACTGGCTCTTTGGTCTCCCCAACCCCGAAGGGAGGAGCAGTCCTGTTAGGCCACAGAGGAGGGCTTTGCAGCCAGTCCTGAAGATAACTGATAAAACAGGATCAGATGAATGGGGAGGAGGTCCCCCCTATCAGTGGACTTGGAAAGGGGCACGGTGGAGATGAGGGAGGGAGGGAGGGACTGGGAGGGAATGAGGGATCAGGACACAGCTGGGATACAGTTAATAAAATGTAACTGATAACTGGAAATCAATCTGGCGCTTTCTCAGACAACTAGGAATAGCGCATCCTCAAGATCCAGCCATACCACTCCTGGACATATATCCAAAAGAGGCTCAAGTACACAAAAAGGACATTTGCTCAACCATGTTTGTAGCAGCTTTATTTGTAATAGCCAGAAGCTGGAAACAACCCAGATGCCCCTCAACTGAAGAATGGATGCAGAAATTGTGGTACATCTACACAATGGAATATTACTCAGCAATGAAAAATAAGGAAATCATGAAATTCACAGGTAAATTGTGGGATCTGGAAAAGATCATCCTGAGTGAGTTGTCCCAGAAGCAAAAAGACACACATGGTATATACTCACTCATATAGACATACAACATAGGACAAACCCACTAAAACCGGTGCATCTAAAGAAACTAAGCAAGAGAGAGGACCCTAACTAAAATGTCCAATCCCCATCCGGAAAGGCAAAGAGGATGGACATCAGAAGAAGAAGAAAACAGGAAACAACCTAGGAACCTACCACAGAGGGCCTCTGAAAGCCTCTGCCCTTCAGACTATCAAAGCAGATGCTGAGCCTGATGGGCAACTGTTGGGCAGAGTGAATGGAATTTTATGTAAGAACTGGGAAATAGTAAGAGCTGGAGAGGACAGGGTCTCCACAAGGAGAGCAAAAGAACAGGAAAATTTGAACACAGGGAACTTCCCAGAGACTCATACTCCAACCAAGGACTATTCATGGAGATAACCCAGAACCCCTGCACAGATGTAGCCCAGGGCAGTTCAGAGTCCAATTGGGTTACATAGTAATGTGAAGAGGGACTGCCTCTGACATAATCTGATTGGCCTGCTCTTTGATCACCTCCCTCTGGGGGGGAGCAGACTTACCAGGCCATAGTAGAGGACAATGCAGCCACTTTTGATGTGAACTGATAGACTAAGATCCGAAAGGAGAGGAGAACCTCCCCTATTAGTGGACTTGGGGAGTGGCATGCAAGCAGAGGGAGGAGGGAGGGTGGGATTGGGAGGGGAGGAGGGAGGGGCTTATGGGGGATGCAGAATGAATAAAGTGTAATTGATGAAAAATTTTTAAAAAAGGGAAAAAATAATTTAAGAACCTTAAATGACTTTCAAAAGTGGAGGAAAACATGGAGTTAGTCAATTGGCATGGAGCACATCTCGCCCCTGGGGGCAATGTTCTCCTGAACCTACTCAGACCTCGGACACCACCACTGCTAGTTCTAGAACTGACGCAGGATGTTCCAACGAGGGGGTTAAGGCTTCTCATAATATTTCCTATAAGCCCACACCTGTTTGTCTATATCCCCCATTTTTATTCAGTATTAGCCAGATAGAGCCAAGTAATTGTGGTGATGATACTTGCTTTTTTGCCCAATGCTGGAATGCTAGTAAATTTAGGTATGCCCTGGTTACTCGCATGCCTCACTGCGTGCCTGTGCCCGTTGATGCCCCTCACACTATGACTCTCTTCAGACAGAAAAGGGATCTTGGAACTACAGCCACCATTGTTACTACCATCTCATTGGCGGCTGTTGGAGCTACCACCACGGCATTAGCCATGAGTTATACTGGGCAGACTGCTCAGACCCTGAACAATCATTTAGCCAATGTAGCTCATGCCTTAGTTGTACATAAAGGAATTAATGCTCAACTAAAAGGAAGCTTGATGGTGTTCAATCAGAGGATTGACCTCGTGCAGGAGCAAATTGATACCCTATGGCAAATCTCTCAACTCGGCTGTCAATGAAAATATGCTGGACTTTGAGTCACTAGCATATAACATGAGAATTTTTCCTGTGCTGCAAATCTGTCTAAACAATTGTCGAGCTATATTTTAGGTAATTGGACTGGAGAATTCGATACTACAATGGAGCAGCTGAGAGTGGCCATTGTCACAGTAAATTCTACCAGAGTGGACGCAGGACTACCACAGGATTATCATCATGGATTTCTGCAGCCATGAATCATCTGAAGGAATGGGCGGGCATGGGAGCATTAGCAGGCCTTCTGGTGTTGGTCACCTTGGTTTGCCTGTGGTATATATGCAAGATTAGAGTCTCACAACAGTGTGATGCAGCCTTGATCATTCAGGCCTTTACAGCCATTGAAGCAGGACATTCTCCCCAAGCATGGTTGGCTACCATAAAAAGCTAAAATGATACGCTCAGGATGCGAGGCTAAGCACTGCACTCAGGGTCAGCCGCTTTGGACCCAGAGAAGAGCATGTCTGGTTGCATGCGGGTCGATGCCCCAGGTCCCGCCTCTGAGAAAAAGGTATCAGACGGGTCTGATGCTCTTTGGGTGGATGACACCTAAACGAACATCAGTACAAAGTCCCAATTTATTTCTAATATCAGAGATCAGACCTCTACTCTTGCCTGATGCATCTAAAACAAAAAGGGGGAACTGTAGAGAGCTGCGTAATGCCATGCCTGAAAGATGGAGCTGGTCTCCGCCTTCCACCTTCCCGATGGTGAGTGCTCTCTGTCACGAACAATTCCACATTTGGCTAAGGCTGAGGATCTGGCTTGCTTCCATGTATGTGGACCTATCTGCATTGCCCACGTGACACGCCTGGGTTGGCTACCCAGAGGCTATTTAAGCTGTGGGCTGGCTTTCCCCAGGGTCCAAGGATTGTTCAAGGTTTCTGAATAAACTGCATTGAAAAAAATAAAAAAATAAAAAAATAAAAAATCATAATAAAAAAATAAAAAGAAAAGAAAAATAAATCTAAATAAAAAGCCATTGGGAAACCTGATTTATAAGCCAATTAAAATGTAAATTAAATAGTAAAAATTAGAAGAGCTATTATGCTTGATTGGATCATATTGCTCCTAGAAGTTATTGATTATTAAACAAAAATCCCAGTATCAGAAAAAGAAAGAAAATGTATGTTAAAAGAAAGTGTGGTGTGTTTACACAATGGAATATTTCTCAGCTGTTAAAAATTAAATTATGAAATTTTCAGGTAAATGAGTGTAGCTGAAAAAAAATTTTAAGTGAGGTAATCTAGACCCCAAAAGGCAGATATTTATATATTCCCTTATATGTGAATATTAGTTTTTAAGATTTTGAAATATATATGTATTTATATTATATTATATTTATATATTTATAAATATAAATAATATTTATATAATATTATATATAATATAAACATATATATTATATATAAATGCATTTATAACCCAGAGGTTTGATATAGAGTAAGGAAATAGGGAGAAGAAAAGCATCTCCAAACAAAGGAAAAATATAATATATAGTTATTGAGAGATGGGAGGGGGGCTGAAATGGGAATAATAAATGGGGAAGGGTAGAAAATCTAGGAGGGACAACTAGCACCAAGGGCTATTAGAGGAATCATATGGAAACTACTACAGTAGAAAGTTATTAATATATATATATATATATATATATGAAAGAAATATAAATGGAATCACCAAATTATGGGGGATACAATGCCCCAACT
The DNA here is from genome assembly GCF_030254825.1 of Meriones unguiculatus. Taxonomy (NCBI): domain Eukaryota; kingdom Metazoa; phylum Chordata; class Mammalia; order Rodentia; family Muridae; genus Meriones; species Meriones unguiculatus. The sequence goes on along the minus strand of NC_083360.1, from coordinate 48,924,050 downwards.
AAAGATCTTTTGCCATCAAGTGAAACATCCAGTATCAGAAATTGGTTATATCTAATTGAATCATTAGCCATAAAATTGGAAAATCTAAAGAAAATGGACAATTTTCTTGATAGATTTCACTTACCAAAGTTAAATCAAGTTTAGATAAAGTGTTTAAACAGTACTGTAATTTCTAAGCATCAATCTTTAAAAACTGATGGTAAGGCCCTATTGCGGAAGATAATGCTTTCATATCTCATTGAACATGCTGATGCCCAACTAGAGCCTTCACCCCTACTGATGAGTATTCACAGTACTGAAAGGTACTCTGCATGCTACCACAGAAGAAAGAAAAGCATCAACACAGCTATAGACCCTGCAGTCAACAACAGTGACTTAGCTGCAAAAAGAAATATGCTTGTGCAATAGTAGCCTAAATTTTATGGGAGTAACCAACTACTCTCTGACTGGAGTTAAACTGCTAATATAATAACATTCCAATTTCTTTATGAAGGCACTAAATGCTATGATCTTTCCCAAAGCACTGCTTTCATTGTATCCCATAAGTTTGTGTATATTGCACATTCATTTTCTTTGAATTCTAGAATGTCTTTAATTTCTTTCTTTATTTTTTCCCTGACCCAGATGTCATTAAGAAAAGAGTTGCTCTGTTTCCATATGTTTGTTTGTTGTTGTTTATCTGGTTTCTGTTGTTGTTGAAATCTAGCTTTAGTCCATATTGGTCTGAAAAGATACAAGTGGCTATTCCAGTTTTCTTGTATCTGTTAAGGATTACTTTGTGACAAAGTACATAATCAATTTTGATGAAGGTTCTATGATGTACTGAGAAAAATATCTATTCTTTTGTGTTTGGATGAAATCTTCTGTAGATATGTTAGGTCCATTTGATTCATGACTTCTGTTAGTTTCACTTTTTTTTCTTCATTTAATTTCTGTGCCAATGTTCTGTTCATTGGTGAGAGTGAGGTGCTTAAGTTTCCCACTATTAATGTGTGGGTTTCACACCTGATAAACACCTTCAACAAAGTGATTAGATACAAAATTAACTCAAAGAGAAATCAGTATCCCTCCTTTATTCAAATGTTAAGGGGGCTGAGAGAGAAATTAGGGAAACATCATCTTTCACAATAGCCACAAACAATGTAAAATATCTTGGTATAACTTTAACCAAGCAAGTGAAACACTTGTATGACAAGAACTTCAAATCTGTGAAGAAAGAGACTGCAGAAGATATCAGAAGACAGAAAGATTTCCCATGTTCATGTATTCATAGGATTAACATAGTAAAAATGCCCATCTTACCAAAAGCAATCTACCAATTCAATGCAATTCTTGTCAGAATACTGATACAATTCTTCACAGACCTTGAAAGTACAATTTCACTTCATACAGAAAACCTAAAAACCCAGACTAGCTTAAAAAAATCCTATACAATAAAAGAACTTCTGGAGCTATCTCCATCCCTGACTTCAAGCTGTACTACAGAGCAATAGTAATAAAAAGGAAAAAAAAAAAAAAGAATGGAATTGGCATAGAAACAGACTGATTTTAAATTAGCAGACTGGTTTTAAATTTTAAACAGACTGGAATTATATTAACTCAGAAATAAACCCAGATGCATAGACACTTGATTTTTGACAAAGAAGTCAAAACCATACAATGGAAAAAAAGAAAGCATCTTCAACAAATGGTGCTTTTCTAATTGGATATCTGCATGTAACAAAATGAAAACAGATCCATATTTATCATCCTGAACAAAACTCAAGTCCAAATGGACCAAAACCTTAACATGAAACCAAAACCACTAAATCTTTCAGAAGAGAAGTGAGAATCAGCCTTGAACTCATTGGCACAAGAGACAACTTCCTGAACAGAACATGAAATACACCTTCTGGGGTTTTCATATGAAATAGAATTACTATATAATGAAAAGGTGTTTTAATAAGTTTGGTAAAAAAAATTATAACAGCATAATAAGGAAAAGAGACATAAGTTTTAGATAGAAAAATTATTTTTCACGATGGTATAATATCCAGTTCATGAGTCCCCAAATGACCAACAGGATTTGAGTCCATTGTAAAACACACGAGGGTTTTTATTACAAGCTTAAGCTGGGTGGTCACTCTTTGGTGCAAGAGACCCCACACACACACATACACTCTGGGAGAAAAAGGTTTTTAAAGGTGAAGTGCAAGTCTTGGCATTACAGGATTGGGTAAGAAGGTCTCTAGGGGAGCTGACCTCTAAAATGATTGGTCTGTTTTTAGGTGCCAAGGCTGCAAATGGTCAGGCCTGGCTACCTGGGGAACACCTGACCCCTAGTACTATGTGCAGGTTAGGCTTTAGCAAGGGAGGAAGAGAAAGGGGTTAGCACATCCTTGTGGTCTTTCTTAGGGGTTATATGACTCCAGTCACACCCTATGGTCTATCTGGGTGGAGGACTACTGCTGGACCTCTGCTCTGAAAAGACTGTGATCTAGTGATTTTGCCCCCAGCCCCAGAAATTAACTCTAAGTTTTTGAACATCTCAATGGGAGTTTAAGAAAAGTATTATTCATAATGGAAGTTAAAGAAATTAAGCAAGAGAGAGGACCCTAACTAAAATGTCCAATCCCCATCCTGAAAGGCAAAGAGGATGGACATCAGAAGAAAAAAAAAACAGGAAACAACCTAGGAACCTACCACAGAGGGCCTCTGAAAGCCTCTGCCCTACAGACTATCAAAGCAGAGGCTGAGCCTGATGGGCAACTGTTGGGCAGAGTGAATGGAATTTTAGGTAAAAACTTGGAAATAGTAAGAGCTGGAGAGGACAGGGTCTCCACAAGGAGAGCAACAGAACAAGAAAATTTGAACACAGGGAACTTCCCAGAGACTCATACTCCAACCAAGGACTATTCATAGAGATAACCCAGAACCCCTGCACAGATGTAGCCCAGGGCAGTTCAGAGTCCAATTGGGTTACATAGTAATGTGAAGAGGGACTGCCTCTGACATAATCTGATTGGCCTGCTCTTTGATCACCTCCCTCTGCGGGGGAGCAGCCTTACCAGGCCATAGTACCCTATCAGTGGACTTGGGGAGTGGCATGCATGCAGAGGGAGGAGGGAGGGTGGGATCGGGAGAGGAGGAAGGAGGGGCTTAGGGGGGCGATGCAGAATGAATAAAGTGTAATTGATGAAAATTTTAAAAAAAAAAGGGAAAAAATAATTTAAGAACCTTAAATAACTTTCAAAAGTGGAAGAAAACATGGAGTTAGTCAATTTACATGGAGCATGTCTCGCCCCTGGGGGCAATGGTCTCCTGAACCTACTCAGACCTCGGACACCACCACTGCTACTTCTAGAACTGATGCAGGATGTTCCAACGAGGGGGTTAGGGCTTCTCATAATATTTCCTATAAGCCCACACCTGTTTGTTTATATCCCCCATTTTTATTCATTATTAGCCAGATAGAGCCAAGTAATTGTGGTGATGATACTTGCTTTTTTGCCCAATGCTGGAATGCTAGTAAATTTACTAGCTGGTTACTCACATGCCTCGCTGGGTGCCTGTGCCCGTTGATGCCCTCACGCTATGACTCTCTTCAGACAGAAAAGGGATCTTAGAATTACAGCTGCCATTGTTACTACCATCTCATTGGCGGCTGTTGGAACTACCACCACGGCATTAGCCATGAGTCATACTGGGCAGACTGCTCGGACCCTGAACAATCATTTAGCCAATGTAGCTCATGCCTTTGATGTACAAAAAGGAATTAATGCTCAACTAAAAGGAGGTTTGATGGTGTTCAATCAGAGGATTGACCTCGTACAGGAGCAAATTGATACCCTATGGCAAATCACTCAACTTGGCTGTCAATGAAAGTATGCTGGACTTTGAGTCACTAGCATACAACATGAGAATTTTCCCTGTGCTGCAAATCTGTCTAAACAATTGTCTAGCTATTTTTTAGGTAATTGGACTGGAGAATTCGATGCTACAATGGAGCAGCTGAGAGAGGCCATTGTCATGGTCACTCTACCAGAGTGGACGCAGGACTAGCCACAGGATTATCATCATGGATTGTTGCAGCCATGAATCATCTGAAGGAATGGGCGGGCATGGGAGCGTTAGCAGGCCTTCTGGTGTTGGTCACCTTGGTTTGCCTGTGGTATATATGCAAGATTAGAGTCTCACAACAGCGTAATACAGACATGACCATTTAGGCCTTTACAGCCATTGAAGCAGGACATTCTCCCCAAACATGGTTGGCTACCATAAAAAGCCAAAATGTTACGCTCAGGATGCGAGGCTAAGCACTGCACTCAGGGTCAGCTACTTTCGACCCAGAGAAGAGCATGTCTGATTGCATGCGGGTTGATGCCCCAGGTCCCGCCTCTGAGAAAAAGGTATCAGACGGGTCTGATGCTCTTTGGGTGGATGACACCTAAATGAACATCAGTACAAAGTCCCAATTTATTTCTAATATCAGAGATCAGACCTCTACTCTTGCCTGATGCATCTAAAACAAAAAGGGGGAACTGTAGAGAGCTGCGTAATGCCATGCCTGAAAGATGGAGCTGGTCTCCGCCTTCCACCTTCCCGATGGTGAGTGCTCTCTGTCATGAACAACTCCACATTTAGCTAAGGCTGAGGATCTGGCTTGCTTCCATGTATGTGGACCTATCTGCATTGCCCATGTGGCATGCTGAGGTTGGCTACCCAGAGGCTATTTAAAGTGGGCTGGCTTTCCCCAGGGTCAGATGATTGTTCAAGGTTCCTGAATAAACTTCATTGAAAAAAAAAAATACACCAATAATGACAACAACAATAATACCATTTTTGCAATATATACCAATGTATAAAATAAATAACAAACTTTCGTAGAAATAAATGGTTACTTAATAAAAAAAAAAGAAAAAGAAAAAAAATAAAGAGCAATTGTAAATAAGAGAATTTTTTTTTTTTTTGGAGATTCTGTCCTCAGGTAAATTATTGTTCAACAATGAAAATAGTAACATGATGACAAAACTAGGTAAAGGGCATTGTATTATAAAACAAGGCCTTACCTACTTCCACAAGGCCATACCTACTTCAACAAAGCCACACCTCCCTGATGACCAAGCATTTTAATATTAAGAGCCTGAGAAAATCATTCTTATTCAAACCACCACACTCAGAGTGCTAGATATTTTAAAGCAATTTTAGTTCCTTTTATACCAGTTAGAAATAATCAAAGATATATGCTATTTTTTATCCAAATTATTAAAAAATGCAATTAGTGTCCAGTGATAATAATATCCTTAAAGTAGGGTGTGATGGTAAATTCCTATAATCTCAGTACTCAGTACTCAGGTGGATCTCTATGAATTCAAGGCCAGCCTGGTCTACAAGTCCAGGAGAAAATCATGTCTCAAAAACTAAAAAAGAAAAATAAACAAACTTTACGTTTTCTACCTTTCTTTTAGGTTTTCTACCTTAAAAGCTGATATTTCTTGATGTGTATTTAAAAGTGTCCTACAATGCAGTTAGGTGAGATTTCAAAGAAGTAATTTATCACTCATATTTTACCAACAATTGCTAAATAGGCAATGTTACAAAGTAAATCTATTGGCTTCTACTTCCTTTCTAATTCTCTTTTACAAAGTAAAAGAGAGAAAATTTGGTTAAACCCACAAAGCTATAAATTCTGATTTCGAATAGGTCTGACCTCTGTTTTCTATACAATATATCTGAGTCTTTGTATACATATACATACCAAGTTTAAAGGAAAATTTCCCATCTGGGCTGACAAGGCTCTCCCCAAGTGCAATACATTATGTAGTGTAACAAAAATCCCAACACCACGCATGAAAAGCCACCTTTTTAATTGTTGGTCACAGTTGTTCAAAGGACTCTAAAAACATTATTGGATATTGCTGTTGTCCTTACTTGTCCCCAGAGGTAAATGGTAAGTCCTATTGCTGAAGATAGCATGTACTTTGGACAAAGGACTTAGGGAAACTAAGCTGGATCTGACCTAGCCCCCCACCCCTTAAATACTAGCCTTCATGGTACCAAAAGGTGCCATGCAAGCTTTCAAAAGAGAGAATCAATCAGTAGTCCTACATAGCTATTTGCCTATGAATCAAAGAAATGATCAGCATAGCACAACAACTCTGAGGGTACGATAATGTACTTTACACCTGTTCAATAAGAAAACAAACAACCAAAAATAAAAAACAAAACAAAACATGTCTGGTAATAGAAATCTGGTTATGTACTCGGGGTTAGTGAAATAATAGATATTGTAGAAATATATACAACCACTACTTTTCTAAACCAGCATAATTCCTAACTTTATTCTAATAATTGCTTTTTATATCTACAAGTTAACTGTAGTTTTCACCCCTTATCAAGAAACCTACTCTCCATGCATGGTCCTTCACTGGACATCAGTCTCTGGAGGGACCCCTATGCCCAGGTTATTTTTACTCTGTTGGTCTCCTTCTGAAGCTCCTGTCCCCTCCAGCTCTTTCTATCTCCCCCTTTTTCCATACGATTCCCTGTACTCAGCTCAGTGCTTGGCTGGCTCTCAATACCCTTCTAGGTAGAGTCTTTCAGAGGCCCTTGTGGTAGGCTCCTGTCCTGTTCTCTGTCTTCTCCCACTTCTGATGTCTATCCTGTTTGCCCTTCGAATGAGGACCTAGACTCCCTGCTCAGATGCAGCCTATATGCAGCTCAGTCTCCAAGTGGGGTCCCTAATAAGTAAAGCAACGACTGTCTCTGATATGGACTCAGTGGTCAGCTCATTGATTACCTCTCACTATGGGTATAGCCCTGCCAGGCCACAGAGGAAGAGGATGAAGCCAGTCCTCATGACACCTAATAGGCTAAGATCAGATAGTAGGGAAGGAGGACCTCCCCTATCAGTAGACTAGGGGAGGGGCATAGGGGGAGAGGGAGGTGGGCCTTAAAGGAGGCAAGGAAAGAAGGTACAGCTGAGATGCTAAGTGAATGAATTGTAGTAAATATTAAAAATAAATAAATATAAAAATAAACTTCTCTTTGGAACAGACACCATTACAGAAAACTTCAACCAATCAAAACTCAGAGTTATGGAGCCAGTCCTAACTGATAGCTCTATACCACCACTCCTGCAACTAAATGAAATGAAACTGCTCAAAAAAACTGAAATTAAAGGATAAAAAATTATTTCAAATACTCCAAACCACTGAAATATATCAAAGAAGACAAAGAAATACAGACACTTTCACATACAAAACCATATACTCAATCTGGTTTTTAAAAAAGCAACCTGATGTTCTATTTAATAGTAATAATATCTCTAAAATATAAATGTTGATCTTGGTCTGCTGGCTATGGTAAAATAAAATATTAATCAAATTAACCTTTTAAAAGTAAAATAAATGAATGTTGACCAAGTAAGTTGGGCAAGTAGAAAATAAATAATAAAGCTAATGAACTATGCTCAGAATAATAGTTACAACAAGTGTAAATGTATAAATATGAGTATAGTTGTTAAAAGACAGAAATTATGAGCTTTCCGTGAGAAACACTGTGCATAGAAATACAATAAAATTAAAATAATGATAAGAGATATGAAATGCAAGTTTTAATTGTTAAAAAAAATAAGTGTTTACACTGATTCCAGTTATCCTTCAGAAGGAATATGGCCAGGGATGAGGAAAGAACTCATAATGACACAAAAACAAGATCAAAATGTAAATTCAGTAGCTGCCATTTCCTGCTAATAGAAATTTAAATTACATAAAAATAATATATAGAATTAAAATGATAAAGTAGCATGCAATGGCATGGGATTATGTCAAACACATCTCCAAATTTGTCATACATATACTAAATAATTACAATAAATGCTTTACTAGAACTCAAAACCCTTTGAGATCATCAGAAATTAGAGACTAAATTATTTATCAATAGCTATATAATATCTGAATAATTATTATATGTATACTTTAAAAGTAAACATTTCTCAATAAGTATTTGGTTAAATAAGAAGAGAAACTAGAAATAATTTTGAACTGAATATTAGTAAAAACATGATTTTAAAAAACCTAGGAAGAAGCTACAACATCATTGAGAGGCATATTTAATTCTTTAATTATATTTTGTTAGAAAATAAGAAGTGTTAAAACTGCTTTAAATTCTCCTAGCAAAAATCTGTAAAACCAAAATTAGAGTAAGTAGAAAGGAAATAATAAGAAGCTGAGGTCAATAAAGGAAAACATGGCCAAACAACAGTGAGTGGCATGCCCCCGCCCCAAGCTGGTCTTTTGCAGAAGCCAATAAAACACAAACTTCTAGTGTAAAAATGTTGTTTTAAGCTAGCATAATGACAGTTCTTTCTAATTATATGCAAATATCTAATTAATAAAATAATTTTGTGAATATAATTGTCAATGCATTCAATAAATTAGATATAGTATAACATTTTTTCAAAACAAAAATTATCAAAAATCACATCAAAAGTAACAGAATATTGGCTGTCTCTGTCATATTGAAGAATTCTCTGTTTTTAATTTTTAGTGTGTGTGTCTGTATGTGTGTGTGTTAATACCTGTGCCTGATATATGAGTGGGTGGCATGCCATAGCACACATGTGGAGGTCAAATGACAACTTTCTGATAGCAGTTCTCCTCTTCATTTCCATTCCATGAGGAATGAACACAGGTCTCCAGGCTTTTGTGCAACCGATTTTTCCACCAAGCCATCTCCCCTGACCAAAAGAATATTCTAGATTAAAACTCTATCATTCAAGATGAATTTAACAGTGAAAGAAGTCATAAATTTGAGGCACTAAATTTCATGTTTAATTTATGCAAACTATTTCAGAAAATAGTTAGGACACAGTGCTCTTAGTTTCTCTCTTCTTTGCTAACTAACACTCTGTTTTCTTCTTCTTCTAAATGTAGCTCGGAAACCCTGCTGTGTGTTCTTTTCTACTTACTTCAAAAACAGTGTGTTCTTTTGTACTTATCTTGCATGCACTGTTCTGAGCTTGTCTCTAATTTGTTGGTTAAGATTCTTCTGTTTTCTTCTCAACTCTGTTTGGAAACAAGCTTCTTGTTTTTCTCCACTTAGTTCGTAAGCACTGCTATTTGTTCTTTTCTACATTGTTTGGAAAACTCTTCTGTGTTCATTTGAACTTATAGAAACACTGCTCTGTGCTTTACTATGTTAGATAACATTCTTCTGTTTTCGTCTCAACTTAGTGTGGAAAAAGAGTTATGCATTCTTTTCTACTTAGTTAGGAAACAATGTTCCTGGTTCATTGGTACTTATCATAGAAACTCTGCTTTGCTCTACTTTGCTAGACAGCACTTTCTGGTTTCTTCTAAATGTAGCTCAGAAAAACTGCTGTGTCCTTTTCTATTAACTTCAGAAACACTGTTCTGTGTTCATTTGTACTTATCTTAGAAACACTGCTCTTGGCTTCTCCCTTCTTTACTAAGTAACACTCTTCTGTTTTCTTCCAAATGTAGCTTGGAAACAAAGCTCTGAGTTCTTTTCTACTTATTTCCAAAACACTGTGTTCTTTTGTACTTATCTTGTGTACACTGTTGTGTGGTGGAAACACAATTACCCGTTCTTTTCTACATTGTTCAGAAAGAGTGTTCATTTGTACTTACCATAGAAACACTGCTCTGTGCTTTTCTCTGTTTTCCTAGATAACACTCTTCTGTTTTCTTCTCAACTTAATGTGGAAACACTGCTCTGCATTTTTCTCCACTTAGTTCATAAACACTGCTTTGTGTTCTTTTCTACTATGTTCAGAAACACTGTTCTCTGTTCTTTTGTACTTATCTTAGAAACACAACTCTGTGCTTCTCTCTAATTTGCCAGATAGCACTCATACATTTTCTTCTAAACTTGGTTTGGTAACACTGCTCTGCAATTTTCTCCACTGAGTTCATAAACACTGCTTTATGTTATTTTCTGCTTACTTGAGAAACACTGTTCTCTGTTCATTTGTACTTTTCATTGAAAACCTGCTCTTTGCTTTTCTCTACTTTGCTAGATAGCACTCTTCCACTTTCTTTTCAACGTCTTAACTTACTGTGGTAACACAGCCTCGCATTTGCCTCATTAGTTAGTTAGTTCAAAAGCAATGTTAGGTGTTCTTTTCTGTTAAGTTCGGGGAAAAAATATTGTCTGTTAATTTTGTACTTTTCTTAGAAACACAGATCTGTGCTTATCTCTACTATGCCAGGTAGCAAGCACTCTTCTGTTGTCATCTCAAGTTGATATGGAAACATTGCTCTACATTTTTTTCCACTTTTTTTTTGTGAACACTACTATGTGTTCTTTTCTATTTAATTCATAAACACTGTTTTGTGTTCATTTGTACTTATCTTAGAAGCACTGTTCTTAACTTTTCTCTTCTTTGCTAGATAACACTCTTCTGTTTCCTTCTAAATGTAGCACGGACACTGCTAATGTTCTACTAAATTTCTACTAAATTGAAAACACTGTTCTGGGTTCTTTTGTACTTTTCTTAAAATGCTGTTCTTAGCTTCTCTCTTCTTTGTTAAATAACACCCTTATATTTTCTTCTAAACATAGAAACACTGCTATGTACTCTTTTTTACTTACTTCAGAAATAGTGTTTGTGTTCTTTTCTACTTATCTTATCTTATCTTATATTATATTATATTTATTATATTATATCATATTATATTATCTTTCTACAGTTCTGTGCTTTTCTCTTCTTTGCTAGATAACACTCTTGTGTTTTCTTCTCAACTTTGTATGGAAACCCCGTTATGCATTCTTTTCTACATAGTTCAGAAACAATGTTCTTTGTTCATTTGTACTCTTTGTTTTCTCTACTCTGCTAGATAACACTCTTCTGTTTTCTTTTAAACATAGCTCAGAAACACTGCTATGTGTTCTGTTCTACTTACTTCGGAAAACTGATGGTGTTCTTTTCTACTTACCTTGCCTACACACTTCTGTGCTTTTTCTCTTCTTTGCTAAATAGCACTTCTGTTTTCTTCTTAACTTTGTATGGAAACACTGTTATGCATTCTATTCTACTTATTTCAAAAACTCTGTTCTTTTATCAAGTGTACTAATCTTAGAAACACTGCTCTTAGCTTTTCTCTTCTTTGCTACAAAACATTCTCTGTTTCTTCTCAACTTAGTGTGGAAACTAAGTTCTTTTCTACTTAGTTCGGACACAGTGCTCTTAGTTCATTTTTACTCTTTGCTTTTCTCTACGTTCCTTGATAATACTCTTCTGTTTTCTTCTAAATGTAACACTGCTATATGTTCTTTTCTACTTACTTCAGAAACACTGTTTGTGTTCTTTTATACTTATCTTGCCTACACAGTTCTGTGCTTCTCTCTTTGTTCATTTCTACTGCTCTGTGCATTTCTCTACATTGCTAGATAACACTCCACTTTTTTCTTCTAAACTTTGCTTGGAAACAATACTTTCCATTTTTCTGTAATTCATAACACTGTACTTTGTGTTTCTATTCTTATCTTGGAAACACATTTCTGTGCTCTTCTCTACTCTGCTAGATATCATTTAACTCTTTTCTTAACTTAGTTTGGAAATACTGCTATGTGTTAAGATTAGGGTTCAAGTAAGAGCTAGGGTTAGAATACGGGATAAGGGTTAGGGTTAGGGAAAGGTGAAAAGGTTGGGGTTAGGTTTAGGGTAAAGGTTAGTTCAGAAATGCTGCTATGTGTTCTTCCATACTTAGTTTACAACTCTGTTCTTTACATTTCTGTATTTATCTTGGAAACATGTTTCTGTGATCTTCTCTTCTTTGCAAGCTAATACTTTTTTCTTTTCTTCTCAACTTAGTTCAGAAACACTGCTATGCATTAGCGTTAGGGATAGTGTTAGGGGTAGTACTAGGGTATTGGGTTAGGGTTAGGGTTAGGGTTACAGTTAGGGTAAGAATTAGGGAATAAGGTTAGGGCTAGGGCTTAGGGTTAGGTTTACTATTAGCATTATTTCAGAAACACTGCTATGTGATCTCCACTATTTAGTTCACAATGCTGTTCTTTGGGTATCTGAATTTATATTGAAAACACTTTCCTATGTTTTTCTCTGCTTTACTAGATATCACTTTGCTGTTTTCTTCTCAATTTACTTCAGAAACATAGCTATGAGTTAGGGTTAGGGTTAGAGGAATAGAACTAGGGTTAGGGTCAGTTTTAGGGTTAGGGCTAGAAATGCTGCTGTATGTTCTCTACTTAGTCCACAACACTGTATTTTGTGTTGCTGTTCTGATCTGGAAACACATTCCTGTCCTTTTCTCTACTTTGCTAGATATCATTTTTTTGTTTTCTTCTCAACTTAATTCAGAGACACTCCTATGTGTTCTTCTGTACTTAGTGCATAATGCTGTTCTTCACGTTTTTGTACTTATCTTGGAAAAACATTTATGTTCTTTTCTCTTCTTTTTCTAGATATAAATTTTCTGTTTTCTTCAAAACTGTTCAGAAACACTGCTATATGTTAGGGTTAGAGAAAGGGTTATGTTTAGGGTTAGTGTTTAGGGTTAGGGTTAGGTTTTTCGTTAGTGTTAGGTTCAGACACTCTGCTTGCTATGTGTAGGTCTGTTCTGAGTTCAAAATGCTGTTTTTATGTTTTTGTTCTTATCTTTGAAAGACTTTTCTGTGCTGTTCTCTACTTTGCTAGATATCACTATTTTGTTTACTTCTCAACTTACATCAGAAACAGTGCTATGTGTTCTTCTGAACTTTGTTCACAACACTATTCTTTACATTTCTATTCTTATCTTGGAAAACACTTTTCTGTGCTGTTCCTTACTTTGCTAGTTAACACATTTCTGTTTTCTTCTCAACTTAGTTCAAAAACACTGCTATGTGTTTTTCTGTACTTACTTCAAAATGCTGCTGTTTGCATTTCTGTTCTTATCTTGGAAACAGTTTCCTGTGTTCTCTATTTTGTTATATACCACTTCTTGTTTTGTTCTCAGAAACTAAGTTCACAAAAATTGCTATGTGTTCTTCTGTACTTGGTTCAAAACACTGTTATTTGTGTTTCATTTCAGTTCTTTTCTTGAAAAACATGTTTATGCAATGTTCCCTACATTGTTTGATATCAGTATTCAGTTTTCTTCTAAACTTAGATTAGAAACATGGCTATGTATTAGAGTTAGGGTTAGGGTTGAGGTAGTGTTAGGGTTAGGGTTAGGGTTAGGGTTATGGTTAGGGTTAGAGTTAGGGTTGTGCTAGGGTTAGGATTAAGGTTAAGGTTAGGTTATGTTTAGGGTTAGGGTTAGCGATAGGGTTAGGGTTGTACTAGGATTAGGATTAGGGTTAGGGTCAGGGTCAAGGGTTAGGGTTAGGGTCAAGGGTCAGGGTTAGTGTTAGGATTAGGGTTATGCTAGGGTTAGGGTTAGGGTTGTGCTAGAGTTAGGGTTAGGGTTTAGGTTTAGGGTTATGGTTAGGGTTAGGGTTGTGTTAGGTTTAGGGTTAGGGTTTTGCTAGGATTAGGGTTATGGTTGTGCTAGTTTTAAGGTTAGGGTAGGTTTAGTTTCAGGGTTAGAGTTAGTATTGTGCTAGGGTTAGGGTCAAGGTAGAGTTAGGGTAAGGGTTAGGATTAGGGTTAGGGTTGAGGTTAGGGTAAAGTTAGAATTGTTCTTAGGTTTAGTTTTACGATTGGGGTTAGTGTTATGGTTAGGGGTTAGTATTTATGTTTAGGATTAGGGTTGTGCTTGGGTTAGGCTTAGGGATATGGTTAAGTTAGATTAGAGTTAGTTAGGATAAAGGTTAGGGTTATGGTTTAGTGTTAGGATTAGGGTTTAGTGTTCGGGTAAGATTAATTTCAGTTAGGATTAGGGTTAGGGTAAGGGTTAGGATAGAGTTAGGGTTAGGAATAGGGTTAGGGTTAAGGATTAGGGAAAGGGTCAGGGTTAAGGTTGTGCTAATGTTAGGGTTAGGATTAATGTTAGGGTTAGTTAAGGTTAGGGTTAGGATTAGGGTTAGGGTTAGGTTAGGTTAGGATTAAGTTTAAGGTTAAGATTGGGTTAGGGTTTTGGTTAAGTTTAGGTTTAGTGTTAGGTTTAGGGTCAGGGTCAGGGTTAGGGTTAGTTTTAGGGTTGTGCTAAGGTATTGGTGAAGTTTAAGTTTAGGGTTAGGGTTGTGCTAGGGTTAGGTTTAGTGTGCTAGGCTTAGTGTTAGTGTTAGGATTAGAGTTAGGGTTAGGGTTACAGTTAGAGTTAGGGTTTAGGTTTAGAGTTAGTTTAGTGTTAGGTTAGTGTTAGGGTTAGAATTAGGGTTAGGGTTAAAGTTAGGATTAGGGTTTCGTTTAGGTTTAGGGTAAGAGTTAGTGTTAGGGATAGGGTAGGGTTAGTATTAGTGTTAAGGTTATGGTTGGTATTAGGTTAATGGTTAGGTTTAGGGTAGGGTTAGGGTTACGGTTATGCTATGGTTAGGGTTAGGTTTGGGGTTGGGATAGTGATAGATTTAGGGATAGGGTTAGGGTTAGTATTTAGGTTTAAGGTTAGTGTTAGTGTCAGGGTCACGGTTAGGGTTAGGGTTATGGTTAGGGATGTGCTAAGGTTAGGGTTAGAGTAGGTTAGGTTAGGGTTAAGGTTAGGATTAGGGTTAGGCATAGAGATTCGGGTTGGGTTTAAGGTTAGGGTTAGGGTTTAGTGTTAGGATTAGGGTCAGGGTAGGCTTAGGGTAGGTTTATGATTAGGGTTTATGATTAGTGTAAGGATTAGGGTAGGTTTAGGGTTTGGGTAGGGTTAAAGTAGGGTTAGGGTTAGGTTTAAAGTAGGGTTAAGGTTATAGTGATATTAGTATTAGGGTTAGGATTAGGTTTAGGGTTAGGTATAGGCTTAGGTTAGGGTTAGGGTTAGGATTAGGGTTAGAGGAGTTTTAGGGTTAGGGTTAGGGTTCAGGTTTAGTATTAAGGTTAGGGTTAGGTTTGTGCTAGGGTTAGGGTTAGAATTTAGGGTTAGGATTTTGCTAGGGTTAGGGTGAGATAATCGTTAAGGTTAGGGTTAGGGTAGGGTTAGGGTTAGGGATAGATATAGGGGTTAGAGTTATGGTTAGGGTTTAGTTTTAGGTTTAGTGTTAGGGTTAGGTTTAGGGTTAGATTTTGGGTTGTGCTAGGGTTAGGGTAAGGGTTAGGGTTAGGTTTTTGCTATGTTTAGGCCTAAGGTCAAGTTTAGGGTTAGTGTTAAAGTAGGTATACGGTTAGGGTTAAGGTTATGCTTGGGTTAGGGGTAGAGTTAGGGTTCGGGTTAGGTTTAGGTTAGGGTTAGGGTTGGGGTAAGGGTCATGGTTAGGTTTAGCGTTAGTGTTGTGCTAAGGTTAGGGTTATGGTTAGGTTAGGGTTAGGGTAGGGTTAGGTTACGGTTAGGGTTAGGGTTAGGTTAGGTTAGTGTTAGGCTTAGGGTTAGGTTAGATTAGGTTAGGGTTAGGTTAGGGATAGGGTTAGTGTTAGGTGTTAGGGTTAGGGTTACTTTAGGGTTCGGTTAGGGTAAGTGTTAGGGTTCTGTTAGGGTTTAGGTAAGGTTAGAGTTAGGTTTAGTGTTAGGGTTAGTTTATGTTTAGAGTTAGTGTTTGTTTTAGGGTTAGGGTTAGAAGTTAGGGTTAGTGTGAGGGTTAGGGTTAGGTTAGGGTTAGGGTTAGGGTTAGGGTTAGGGTTAGTGTTAGGGTTAGAGTTAGGGTTAGGTTAAGGTTAGGAGTACGTTAGTATGAAGGTTAGGGTTAGGGTTAAGTTTCAGGACTAGTGTTAGTACTAGGTTTAGGGTTAGGTTTAGGTTAGGGTTATTTTTAGGGTTAGGTTAGGGTTAGGGTTGGTGGTAAGTGTTAGGATTACAGTTAGGGTTATGGTTAGGGGTTAGGTTTAGGAGTATGGATAGGTTTAGGTTAGCGTTAGGATTAAGGTTAGGGTTAGTTTAGGGTTTAGGGCTAAGTTTAGGGTGAAGGTTTGGGTTAGGGTTAGGTTTAGGGTTAGGGGTTAGGGTTAGGTTTTGGGGTTAAGGTTAGGGTTAGGGTTAGGTTTAGGTTAGGGTTAAGATTAGGGGTTAGGGTTAGGTTACGGTTAGGGTTACAGTTACAGGTTAGGGTTAGCATTAGGGTTCAGTTAGGGTTAAGGTTAAGGTTAGGTTAGGGTTAGGGTAAGGCTAGGGTTAGGTTTAGTGTTAGGGTTAGTTAAGGGTTAGTGTTATGGTTAGGCTTAGAGTAAGGTTAGGATTAGGGTTATGGTGAGGTTAGGGTTAGAGTTAAGTTAGGGTTTGGTTTTGGGTTAATGTTAGTGTTAGTGTTAGGGTTAGGTTTAGGATTAGGGGTTATTGTTAGGGTTAGGTTAGGGTTAGGGTGAGTTATTGGTTAGGGTTAGGGTTAGGATTTAAGTTTAGGGTTAGGGTTAGGTTTAGAGTTGGTGTTAGTGTTAGGATTAGGGTTAGGGTTAAGTGTTAGTGTTAGGGTTAGGGTTAGGTTAGGTTTGGGGTTTGTGTTAAGGTTATCGTAGGGTAGGGTTAGGGTTAGCGTTAGTATTAGGTTAGTTTTAAGGGTTAGGGCTAAGATTAGGGTTAGTTTAGTATTAGGGTTAGGATTATGATTAGAGGTTAGGGTTAGTGTTAGGATTAGGGGTTAAGTTTAGGGTTAGTCTTAGGTTCAATTTTAGGTTACTGATAGGGTTAGGTTAGGATTAAGGTTACAGTTAGGTTTAGGATTGGGGATTTGGGTTAGGTTAGTGTTAATGTTAGGTTTAGGGTTAGGTTAAGATTAGTGTTATGATTAGGGTTTGAGTTAGTTTTATGGTTTGGTTTAGGGTTAGAGTTAGGCTTTGGTTAGGGTTTGGGATAGGTTTAAGTTAGGGTTAGGGTTAAGGTTAATGTTAGGTTTATGTCAGGGTTAGGATTGGTTTATGTTTAGAGGTTAGGGTTAGGTTTCGAGTTCGGTTAGTGTTAAGGTTAGGGTTAGGGTTATGGTTATGGTTAGATTTAGGGCAAGGTTCAGGTTATGTTTAAGTTTAGGGTTAGTTTAGGGTTATGGCAAGGTTAGAGTTAGGGTTAGGGTTAGGTTTAGGGTTAGTGTTAGGGTTAGGTTTAGGTTAGGGTTAGGGTTGGTGCTTCGGGTTAGGGTTAGGTTTATGGTTAGGAGTTAGGTTTAGGGGCATGGTTAGGGCTAGGTTAGGGTTAGCCTTATGGTAGGGTTAGGGGATAGGTTTAGGTTTAGGGTAAAGTTTTGGGTTAGGGTTAGTTTTAGGTTAGGGTTCGGGTTAGGATTATGGTAAGGTTAGGGTTCGGTTTAGGGTTAGAGTTAGGTTACGGTTAGGGTTAGGTTAGAGTTATGGTTATGGTTAGGATATATTGTTAGGGTAAGTGTTAGGGTTAGGGTAAGGTTAGGCATAGAGTTTGGGTTAGAGTTAGGCTTAGGTTTAGTTTAGGGTTATTTTTAGGGTTAGATTAGGGATAGGGTTGGTGCTTATGGTTAGGGTTAGGTTTTGGGTAAGATTAGTGTTAGGTTTAGAGTTAGAGTTAGATTAGGGTTAGTGTTAGTGTTATTGTTAGGGTTACAGTTAGAGTTTAGAGTTAGTGTTAGGGTTAGGGTTAGGTTAGGTTAGGGTTATTGTAAGGTTAGGATTAGGGCTAATGTTAGGGTTAGGTTAGCGTTAGGGCTAGGTTTAGGGTTAGGTCAGGGTTAGGGTTATGGTTAGTGTTAGGGTTAGGTTTAGGGTTTAGGGTTAGTGGTAAGGTTAGGGTTAGTTTTAGGTTATGGTTATTTTTAGGGTTAGGTTAGCATTAGGGTTGGTTGGTAGGGTTAGTGTTATGGTTAGGGGTTAGGTTTAGGGGTATGGTTAGGGTTAGGTTAGGGCTATGGTTACAGTTAGGGTATATTGTTAGGGTAAGCGTTAGGATTAGGGTAAGGTTAGGTATAGAGTTTGGGTTAGAGTTAGGCTTAGGTTTAGTTTAGGGTTATTTTTAGGGTTAGATTAGGGATAGGGTTGGTGTTTAGGGTTAGGGTTAGGTTTTGGGTAAGGTTAGTGTTAGGTTTAGAGTTAGGGTTAGATTAGGGTTAGCATTAGTGTTATTGTTAGGGTTACGGTTAGAGTTTAGGGTTAGTGTTAGGTTTAGAGTTAGGTTAGGGTACGGTTAGGGTTATTGTTAGGTTAGGATTAGGGCTAGTGTTAGGGTTAGGTTAGGGTTAGAGCTAGGTTTAGGGTTAGGTTAGGGTTATAGTTAGGGTTAGGTTTAGGGTTTAGGGTTAGGTTAGGGTTAGTTTTAGGTTAGGGTTATTTTTAGGGTTAGGTTAATGTTAGGGGTGGTTGGTAGGGTTAGTGTTATGGTTAGGGATTAGTTTTAGGGGTACTATTTTGGTTACATTAGGATTAGGGTTAGGTTGGGGTTAAGGGTTAAGGTTAGAGTTAGGGTTAGGTTAGGGTTATTGTTAGGATTACGTTTAGAGGTTAGGGTTATGTTTAGAGTTTGATTACGGTAAGGGTTAGGTTAGGGTTATGGTTGTAGAGTAAGGTTAGAGTTAGGTTTAGGGTCAGGGTTAGTTTAGGGTTACTGTTAGGGTAGTGTTAGGGTTAAAGCTAAGGGTTAGGGTTAGTGTTAAGATTATGGTTAGGTTAGGGTTAGATTTGGGTTTAAGGTTATTGTTAGGGTTTGAGTTGTGGTAGGGTTAGGTTTAGGGTTAGTGTTATGGTTGTTCTAGGGTTAGGGTTAAGGTTAAGCTAGTGTTCGGGTTAGTTTTACTGTTTGGGTTGGGTTAGGGTTATGTTTAGAGTTAGGGTTAGGGTTAGAGTTAGGGCTGTACTAGGGTTAGGTTTAAGTTTAGGGTTAACTTTAAGATTAGGGTTTTGTTAGTGTTAGGGTTGGATTCGGGTTTAGGCTTATCGTTGTGATAGGGTTAGGGATTAGGGTTAGGGATAGGGTTGTGCTAGTGTTAGGGTTAGGGTAAGGGTTGTGTTAATATTAGAGTTAGACAGGGTTAGTGTTAGGGTTAATGTTAGGGTTGTGCTAGATTAAGGGTTAAGCTTATTTTCGGGTTAGGGTTGTGTTAGGCTAGGGTTTGTGTTAGTGTTAGGGTTCTTCTAGGGTTAGGGTTTGGGTGAGAGTGAGGGTGAGGGAGAGTGTCAGGGTTGTGGTAGGGTTAGGGTTAGGTTCAGAGTTAGGGTTAGAGTTAGGGTTGTGCTAGCTTTATGTTATGGTTAGGGTTAAGGTTAGGGTTGTCCTAGGAGTAGAGTTGGGGTTAAGTTTAGGTTCAGGGTTACATTAAGGATTAGGCTTAGTTTGGTGTTAGGGTCAGAGTTGTGTTAGGTTAGGGTTGTGCTAGCTGTAGTGTTAGGGTTAGGATTAGGGTTAGAGTTGTGCTAGGGTTATTGTTAGGGTTAGGGTTTAAGTTAGGGGTTAGGTTTAGGGTTAGAGTTTTCTAGGTTTAGGGTTAGGATTGAGGTTTGGGTTAGGATTTGGGTTATGGTTGTGCTAATATTAGGGTTAGGGTTGTGCTGGGGTTAGGGTAGAGTTAATATTAGGGTTAGGGTTAGGGTTTTGCTAGGGTTATGATTAGGGTTAGAGTTGTGCTAAGGTTATTGTTATGGCTAGGGTTTAGGGTTAGGGGTAGGGTTGTGCTAAGTTTATGGTTAGGGTCAAGGTTTTGGTTAAGGTTATGGTTGTGCCAGGGTTAAGGTTACAGTCAGTGTATGCTAGGGTTAGTTTTAGGGTTGTGCTAAGGTTAGAGTTAGAGTTAGGGTCAGGTTTAGGGTTAGGGTTGTGGTAGGGTTAGGGTGAGGGTAAGGGTAAGGGATAGGGTTAGGGTAGTGCTAGGGTTAGGGTTAGGTTTAGGGTTGTACTACTATTAGTATTAGGGTCAGGTTTAGGTTATGGTCTAGTGTTATGGTAAGGATTAGGGTTATGGTTATGTTTGTGCTAGGTTTAGGGTTAGGGTTAAGTTTATGGTTATGGTTAGGGTTGTGCTAGGGGAGGGTTAGGGTTCTAATTAGGGTTGTGCTAGGGTAAGTATTAGTGTTAGGGTACTGCTGTGGATAGGGTTACTGTTAGGTTTAGGGTAAGTGTTAGGTTACTTTAGGGTTAGGTTTTTGGTTTGTTAGGTTAAGTTTTTGCTAGAGTTAGCACTGTGCTAGGGTTAGTGTTAGGATGAGAGTGAAGGTGAGGGTAAGGGTTAGGATTGTGCTAGGCTTAGGGTTAGGGTTAGGGTTAGGGATTAGGGTTATAGTTAGGTTTAGGGTTTGGGTTAGGATTAGGGTTATGGTTGTGCTAATGTTAGGTTTAGAATTAGGTTGAGGTTTAAGATTAGGGTTAGTGTTAACATTGTGCTAGGGTTTGTATTAGGGTTTGGTTTAGGGTTAGGCTTGTGCTAAAGTTAGAGTTAGGCTTAGGGTCATATTAGGGTCATGCATTGCTTATGGTTAGGGTTAGGGTTAGGGTTAGGGTTGTGCTGGTTTTAGGGTTAATGTTAGGCTTAAGTTTGTTAAGGTTAGGTTTAAGTTTAGGGTTGTGCTAGGGTTAAGGTTAGGGTTAGGGTTAGTGTTAGTGTTGTGTTAGGGTTAGGGATAAAATTAGGTTTAGGGTTGTGCTAGAGTTAGAATTAGGGTTAAGGTTGTGCTAGTGTTAGGGTTAGAGTTATGGTTAGGGTTAGGTTTGTGGTAGGGTTTGGGATAGGGTTAGGGTTATGCTAGGGATAGGGTTAGGGTTTTACTAGGGTTATGGTTAGGTTTATGGTTGTGCTAGGGTAAGGGTTAGGGTTGGGCTCAGGTTAGGGTTAGGATTGTGAGAGTATTAGGGCTAGGGTTAGGGTTGTGCTATGTTTAGGGTTAGGGTTAAGGTTAGGGTTAGTGTTAGGGTTGTGCTAGATTTAGTGTTAGGGTGAGAGTGAGGGTAAGGGTCAGTGTTAGGATTGTACTAGGTTTAGGATGAGGGCTAACGTAATGTTTTGGGCTAGGTTAGGGGTAGGTTAGGGTTTGGGGTGTGCTAGAGTTATGGTTAGGGTTAGGTTTAGTGTTAGGGTTGTTCTAGGTTTAGGGTTAGGGTTAAGGTTAAGATTGTGCTAGGGTTAGGGTTAAGGTTAGGATGAGGGTTGCACTAGGGTTTAGGTTAGAGTTATTGTAAGGGTTATGGTTAGTGTTATGGTTGTGCTAGAGTTAGGGTTAGGTTTTAGATTATACTAGGGTTAGGGTTAGAGTTAGGGTTGTGCTAGGGTCATGGTTAGGGTTAGGATTAGGGTTTTCTAGGGTTCAGATTAGGGCTATAGTTGTTCTAGGGTTATGGTAAGGGTTATGGTTGTGTGGTAGTGTTTGATTTAGGGTTAGGTTTGTGCAAGGGTTAGGTTTAGGTTTGGATTATGGTTAAGGTTAGTGTTGGTGTTAGGGTTGTGCTAGGGTTAAGGTTAAGGTTACAGTTAGGGTTAGGGTTGTGGTAGGGTTAAGGTTAGGGTTAGGGTTAGGTAGGATTAGTGTTAGGATTAGGGTTAGGGTTGTACTAAGGCTAGAGTTAGGATTAGTGTTAGAGTTTTGCTAGGGTTAGGTTTAAGGTTGCGCTAGGGTTAGATTTTTGGTTAGGTTTGTGCTAGGGTTAGGTTTAGGTTTAGTTAGAGTTAGGTATTAGTATTGTAATAATATTAGGGTTATTTTAGGATTAGGGTTGTGCTGGGTAAAGATTAGTGTTAGCGATATGGTTGAGCTAGGGTTATGGTTTTGGTTATGGTTGTGGTAGCGTTAGGATTAGACTTAGGGTTGTGGTTTTGCTATTGATAGCATTAGAGTTACTGTTAGGGTAGTGCTAGGGTTAGGGTTAGTGTTAGTTTTAGGGTAAGTGTTAGGTTTAGTTTAGGGTTAAGGTTAGGGTTGTTTTAGGTTAGGCTATATGTTAGTGTTATGGTTGTGCTAGGGTTAGGATTAGGGTTAGATTTAGGTTATGGTTAGAGTTAGCTAGGGTTATACTTAGTTCACAACGCTGTGTTTTGCATTTCTGTTCTTACCTTGGAAACATGTTTCTGAGCTCTTCTGCATTATGCTAAATACCACTTTTCTCCTTTCTTCTCAACTTAGTACAGAAAGACTGTTACTTGTTTTCCTATACTTAGTTCACAACGCTGTGCTTTGTGTTTCTGTTTTCACCTATAAACATGTTTATGAGCTCCTCTCTACTATGATAAATACCACTTTCCTGTTTTCTTCTCAACTTAGTTCAAAAACACTGTTAAGTTTTTTCCTATTTTTAGGTCACAACTCTGTGATTTGCTTTTCTGTTCTTGGAAACATGTTTCTGTGCTCTTCTCTACTGTGTTAAATACCACTTTTCTATTTTCTTCTCAACTTAGTTCAGAAACATTGCTATGTGTTTTTCTGTACTTAGTTCACAATTCTTGGTTATGTATTTCTGTTCTTACATTGGAACCACATTTATGCATTCTTGTATACTTTGCTAGACATCCCTTTTCTGTTTTCTTCTCAACTTAGTTAAGGAACACGACTATGTGATTTTTTGTACTTCACAACGCTGTGCTTTGTGTTTCTGTTCTTACCTTGGAAACACGTTCATGTGTTCCTCTCTACTGCACTAGATATCAACTTTTTGTTTTCGTCTCACCATAGTTTAGAAAAACAATGTGTTTTTCTGTACTGAGTTCACAATGCTTCCTTTTTGTATTTCTGCTCTTACATTGGAACCATGTTTATTCATTCCTGTGTACTTTGCTAGACATCCCTTTTCTGTTTTCTTGTTAACTTAGCTATGAAACATGATTATGTGCTTTTTTTGTACTTAGTTCACATCGCTGTGCTTTGTGTTTCTGTTCTTACCTTAGAAAAACATGTGCTCCTCTCTACTGCACTCGATATTACTTTTCTGTTTTCTTCTCAACTTAGTTCAGAAACACTGCAATGTGTTTTTCAGTGCTTAGTTCACAATGCTGTGTTTTGTATTTTTGTTCTGACCTTGGATCCACGTTCATGTACTCTTGTGTACTTTGCTCAACATCCCTTTTCTGTTTTCTTCCCAACTTAATTAAGAAACACTATTACATGTTTTCCTGTACTTAGTTCACAAAGCTGGGTTTGCCTTTCTGTTCTTACCTTGAAAACATATTTCTTCACTCTTCTCTACTGTTAAATACTACTTTTTTTTTCTTCTCAACTTATTACAGGAACACGGTTACATGTTTTCCCATACTTAGTTCACAATGCTGAATTTGCCTTTCTATTCTTACTTTGGAAATATGTTTATGTGCTTTTCTCTACTATGCTAAATACCACTTTTCTGTTTCTGTCTCAACTTAAGTTCAGAAACAAGACGATGTGTTTTTCTGCACTTAGTTACCAATGCTGAGTTTGCCTTTCTGTTCTTACCTTGGATTCACGTTTATATGCTCTTCTCTACTGTGCTAGATATCACTTTTCTGTTTTCATCTCAACTTTGTTCAGAAACACTGTTCCGTGTTTTGCTGTACTTATTTCACAATGCTTAATTTGCCTTTCTGTTCTTACTTTAGAAACATGTTTATGTGCTCTTCTCTACTATGCTAAATATAACTTTTCTGTTTTCTTCTCAACTTAGTTCAGAAACATTGCTATGTGTTTTTCTGTACTTAGTTCACAACGTTGTGCTTTGCCTGTCTGTTCTTACCTTGGAGACACATTTTCTTCTTGACTAAGTTAGTGATCACTTTTCTGTTTTCTTCTCACCTGAGTTCAGAAAGACATCAATGTGTTTTTCAGTACTTAGTTCACAATGCTGTTTTGTATTTCTGTTCTTACCTTGGAAATACATTTATGAACGCTTGTGTACTTTGCTAGATATCACTTTCTATTTTCTTCTCAACTTAGTTCAGAGACATTGCTATGTATTTTTCTGTATTTAGTTCACAAGGCTGTTCTTTGCCTTTCTGTTCTTCCCTTGGAAACACGTTTATGTGCTCTTCTCTACTATGCTAGATATCACTTTTCTGTTTTCATCTCAACTTAGTTCAGAAACACTGTACCATGTTTTCCTATATTTGGTTCACAAAGCTGTGCTTTGTCTTTCTGATCTTACTTTGGAATCACGTTTATGTGCTCTCTTCTCCACTAAGCTAAATACCACTTATCTGTTTTCCTCTCAACTTAGTTCAGAAACACCATGATGTGTTTGTCTATACTTAGTTCACTATGCTGTGTTTTGCATTTCTGTTCTTACTTTGTAAACACATTTATGTGCTCTTGTGTACTTTGCTAATCATCTCTTTTCCAGTTTTTTTTCTCAACTTAGTTCATAAACACTGTTACATGTTTTCCTGTATTTAGTTCACAATGCTGTGCTTTGTATTTCTGTTCTTCCCTTGGAAACACATTTATGCTCTCTAGTGTGTAATTGCTAGATTTCACTTTTATCTTCTCACTTTTATGTTTTCTTCTCAACTTAGTTCAGAAACATGTCTTTGTGTTTTACTATACTTAGGTCACAATCCTGTGTTTTGGATATCTTTTCTTACCTTGGAAAAACGTTTATACACTGTTTTGTTCTTTGCTAGACATCTCTTTTCTGTTTTCATCTCAACTCAGTTAAGAAACACGACAATGTTTTTTTTTAACTATGTTAACAAGGCTGTTCTTTCCCTTTCTGTACTTACCTTAGAAACATGTTTGTGTGCTCTTCTCTACTATGCTACATATCACTTTTCTGTTTCTTCTAAACTTGGTTCAGAAACATTGCTAGGTGTTTTTCTGTACTTCATTCACAAAGCTGTGCTTTGCGTTTCTGTTCTTACCATGGAAACACATTTATGTGCTTTGCTCTAGTACACTAGATATCACTTTTCTGTTTTCTTCTCAACTTAGTTCACAAACACGGCAATGTGTTTTAGTATACAACTCACCTGCCTAACTAGCTTGAGAGGAAAACAGAAAAGTGATATCTCATGCGATAGAGAAGAGCACATAAACCCGTTTCCAATGAAAGTACAGAAACGCAAAGCACAGCCTTGTAAATTAAAACACATATGTCTCACCTGCTTAACGAGCTTGAGAGGAAAACAGAAAAATGATATCCCATGCAGTAGAGTACATAAACCCATTTCCATAGAAAGAACAAAAACGCAAAGCACAGCGTTGTGAACTAAAACCCTAAACTTATCCCCTAACCATAACCATAACCCTAACCCTAACCTGACTCTAAACATAACACTGACCCTAACATAACCCTAACCCTTACACTAACATAACCCTAAACCTAACCCTAATCTTATCCCTAACACTAAAACTAACCCCTAACCATAACCCTTACCCCAACCCTAACTCTAACCCTAACAAAAACCTAACCATAACCATAACCCTAAACCTAACCTTAATGTTAACACTAACCCAAATATAACCCTAACCCTAATCGAAACCCTAACCCTAACCCGAACCCTAACCCTAACCCTAACCCTAACCGAACCCTAACCCTAACATTAAACCTAAACCTAACCTTAACCTTACCCTAATTGTAATGATAAACCTAAGCTCTAACCCTAACCTTAACCCTAACCCTATCCCTAACCTAACCCTAACTCTAAACCTGCCCTAACCTTAACCAAAACTTCACCCTAAAACTAACCCCTAACCCTAACCCCAACACTAAGCCTAACTCTAATATAACCCTAACCCTAACCATAACCATAACCATAACCATAACCATAACCCTAACCCTAACCTAACCTAACCCTAACTCAAACCACAAACCCTAACCTTTAACCTAACCCTAACCTAACCCTAACCCCTAACCATAACCCTAACCCTAACTTAACCCTAAACCTTACCCTAAACCAAACCCTAATCCTAACCCTAATACTAACCCTAACCTAACTTGGACTCTACCCCTACCCCTAAGCCTAACACTACCCCCTAACCCTAACCCTAACTGTTACCTTCTCCCTCACCCTCATCCTAACCCATAACCCTAACCCTAAACCTAACCCTAACCTAACCTAACCTTAACCCTAAACCTCATACTCACCCTTACACTAATCTAAGCCTAATCCTAACCTAACCCTAACCTAACGCTAACCCCGAACCATAACTCTCACCCTCACCCTCACCCTAATCCCTAACCCTAACCATATTCTATCCCTAACCCTAACCTAACCCTAAACCTGACCCTAACCTAATGCTAACCCTAACACTAAACCCTAACCCTAACACTAATCCAAAACTAACCCTAAACCTAACCCTAAACTAAACCTTACCCTAAACACCAAACCTAACTCTAACCCTAACCTAAACATAACCATAACCCTATACCTAAAGGTTACCCCTAACCCTAACCCTATCCCTAACCCAAACCTCACCCTTACCGTAACCTTAACCTAAACCTAAACCTAACCCTAATCCTAACACCTAAACTGAAACCTGTCCTAACCCTAAACTTAAAACTAACCCTAACCCTAAACTGACCCTAACAGGAAATCTAACCCTAATCCTAACCCTAACCCAAACCTAAAACTAATCCTAACCCAAACCACTAACCTTAATCCTAACTCTAACAAAAAACCGTAAACCTAACCTAATGCTAACCCTAACCCCTACCCTAACCCTAACCCTAACCTTTATGTGACCATAACTCTAACCTAAACCTTACCCTAACCTAACCCTAACCTAAACCTAACTTTAAACCTAACCCCTAACCTGAACCCTAAGCCTCACCATTACTCTAACCCTAACCACTAGTCCTAAAACTAAAACTATCCCTAATCCTAACTTTAATTCTAACCTAATCCTAACCCTAACCCTAACACTGACCCTAACCTAACCCTAACCCTAACCCTCACCCTCACCCTCACCATAACCCTAACCCTAACTGTAACTGTAACCCAAAACTAACCCTAACCACAACCCTAACCCCTAACACAACCCCTAACCCTAACCTTAACCCTAACCTAAACTTAACCTACCCCTAACCTGAACCATAACCTCTAACCATAACCTTAACCATCAAAGACACCCTAATCCCTAACCCTAACCCTAACCCTAACCTAAACCTAAGTCTAAGCCTAAGCCTAACCCTAACCCTAACACTAACCTAACCATAACACTCAAACTCTACCTCACCCTAACACCTAACCCTAACCCTAACCCTAACCTAACCCTAGCCCTAACCCTAACCCTAACCCTAACCCAAACCTAACCCTAACCTTAACCTAACCATAACCCTAAAGGTTACCCCTAACCCTAAACCTATCCCTAAACCAAACCTCACCCTTACCTAACCCTAACCTAAACCTAACCCTAACCCTAACACCTAAACCAAAACCTATCCTAACCTTAAACTTAACCCTAACCTTAAACTGACCGGGATACAAACTCTAACCCTAATCCTAACCCTAACCCAAACCTAAACCTAATCCTAACCCAAAACACTGACCTTAACCTTAACTCTAACAAAAAACCCTAAACCTAACCTAATACTAACCCTAACCCCTAACTCTAACAATAACCCTAACACTAACACTAACCTTTACGTGACCATAACTCTAACCTAACCTTACCCTAATCTAACCCTAACAAAAACCTAACTCTAAACCTAACTCCTAACCTGAACCCTAAGCCCCACCCTCAGCCTCAACCTAACCCCTAGGACTAAAACTAAAACTAACCCTAACCTAAACCTAAGCCTAACCCTAACCTAACCATAATACTCAACCTCTACCTCACCCTAACACCTAACACTAATCCTAACCTTAACCCTAACCTAACCCTAGCCCTAACCCTAACCCAAACGTAACCCTAACACTAACCTAAACCTAACCCTAACCCAAACCTAACCCTAACACTAAACCTAACTTTAACCTCTAACACAGACCCTAACCCTAACTCTAACCCTAACGTAACCCTAACCATAACCCTAACACTAACCCTAATCCTCACCTTAACCCCTAACCCTAACCCTCACCCTCACCCTAACCCGTAACCCTAACCCTAACCCTCACCCTAACCCTAAAACTAACAATTAACTAACCATAACCCTAACCTAACCCGAAACTTAAACCTAACCTAAAACTAATCAGCCCCTAACCCGAACCCTAAACTCTACCTATAACGCTAACCCTCACACACACCCTAACCCCTAACCCTAACACAAACTACAACCCTAACCTAACCCAAACACTGACCATATAACCTAACCCTAAGCCTAAAACTCATCCTCAAGCTCACCCTAACCCCTAACCCTAATCCTAACCCTAACCTAACCCTAGCTCTCACACTACCCCTAAACTAACCCTAACCCTTACCCAAACCTAACCCTAACCCTAACCCAAACCTAACCTTAACCCTAAATAAACCTAACCATAGCACAAACCTAACCCTAACACTAAACCTAACCCTAAACCCTAACCCTAACCCTAACCTAACCCAAACCATAACTCTAAAACAAACCTAACCGTAAACCTAATCCTAAACTATCCTAAACGTAAACCTATCCCTAAACTAAAGCTCACCATAACCACCAAACCTAACGCTAACCCTAACCTAACCATAACCATAACCCTAAATGTAATCCCTAAACCTAACCCTAAACCTATACCTAACCCAACCCTAACCCTTACACTAACCCTAACCTACTAACCTAAGCCTAAACCTAACCCTAACCTTAAACCTAACCCTAACCTAAATATAACCCTCAACCTTAACCTTACCTTAACCCCTACCCCTAATCCTAACCCTAACCCTAACCCTAACTTAACTCTACCCTAACACTAACCCTAATCTAACCCAAACCCTAACCCAAACCTAACACTAACCCTAATCCTAACCCAAACGCAAAAGTAACCCTAACCCTAACACAAACCCATCCCTAACACTAACCCTAACCTTAAACCCTAACACTAACACTAACCATAACCATAACCTAACTATAACCATAACCCTAAAAATAACCCTAACCTAACCCTAAACCTAATCCTAAGCCCTAACGTAAAACTAACACTAACCCTAACCAAAACCTAAGCTCTAATCCTAACCCTAACCCTATTCCTAACCCTAACCCTATCCCTAAACCTAAACTAAAATCCTAACCCTAACTGTATCCCTAACCCAACTCTAACCCTAACATTAACCCAACCATAACTCTAACCCTAACACTAATACTAACCCTAACCCCAAACCCTAACCCTAACGCTAACCTAACCCTACCTCTCACCCTATCCGCTAATCACAAACCTAAACTAACCCTAACCCTAAACACAACGCTAACCTAAACTAAACCTAATCCTAACCTTAACCCTTAACCCTTAACCCTAACCCTAACCCTTACCTAACCATAACTCTAACCTAACCCAAACCCTAACCCTAACATAAACCGAACATACCCCTATCCTGAACCCTTAACTCTACCCATAACCCTAAACTTCACCCACATCCTAACCCCTAACCCTAACCCTCAACCTCACCATAAGCCCTAACCCTAATACTAACCCTAACCTAACCCTAGCTCTAACACTAACACTAACTCTAACCTAACCCTAACCCAAACCTAACCCTAACACTAACCTAACCCCAAACCAAACCTAACCCTAACACTAATCCTAACCCTAACAATTAACTGTAACCCTAACCCTAAACCTAACCTAAATCTAACACTAACTTTAACCCTAAACTTAACAACTAATCCTAACCCTAACGATAACCTAACCCTAACACTAACCTTAACCCAAACATAACCCTAATCAGAAACCTAACCCCCAACACTAACCCTAATCCTAACCCTAACACTAACCTAACCCTAACCCTAACCTAACCCTAGCATGAACCATAACCCTAAACCATAACCATAAACATAACCTTCACCCTAATCCCTAACCCTACCCTAACCATAACCCTAACCTAACTCTAACACTAACCACCAAACCTAACTCTAAACTAAACATAACCATACCATAACCCTAAACATAACCCCTAACCCTATCCATATCCCTAACCAAACCCTAACCCTTAACCTAACCCTAACCTAAACTTAAACCGAACCCTAAACTTAACACCTAACCCTAACCCGAAACCTATCCTAACACTAAACCTAAACCTAACCTTAAAGCTAGCCCTAATGCTAACGCTAACCTGAACCTACCCCTAACCCTAACTATAACAAAAAAATCCTCAAACTAACCTAACGCTAATCCTAACCCCTAACCCTAACCTAACCCTAAACCTAACTCTAACACTAACCCCTAACCCTAAGCCTAAGCCTCACCCTCACCCTCACCCTAACCTGTAACCCTAATACTAAAACTAACCCTAACCCTAAATCTAACCTAATCATAAACCTAACCCTAACACTGTCCCTAAGCTAACCCTAACCCTAACACTCACCCTCGCCCTAACCATAACCCCTAACCGGCTTCCAATGAAAGGACTACACAGCACATAAAAACCCGCTTCCAATGAAATGACTACATAGCACATAAAAACCTGCTTCCAATGAAATACTCAGGAGCACATAAAAACCCGCTTACAATGAAGTACTCAGGAGCACATAAAAACCCGATTAGAACAAAATGTCTCTGCAGCACATAAAAATCTGCTTCCAACGAAATGAATCAGGAGCACAAAAAAACCCGCTTCCCACGAAATGACTCAGGAGCACATAAAAACCCGCTTCCAACGAAATACTCAGGAGGACATAAAAACCCACTTCCAACGAAATGACTCAGGAGCACATAAACACCGGCTTCCAAAGAAATGTCTACACAGCACATAAAAACCCGCTTCCAAGGAAATACTCAGGAGAACATAAAAACCTGCTTCAAAAGAAATGACTCATGAGCACATAAAAACCCGCTTCCCACAAAATGACTACACAGCACATAAAAAGTGGCTTACAATGATATGACTTAGGAGCACATAAAACCCGCTTCCAACGAAATGACTCAGGAGCACATAAAAACCCTCTTCCAACGAAATGACTCCAGAGCACATAAAAACTCGCTTCCAACGAAATGCTCAGGAGCACATAAAACCTGCTTCCAACGAAATGACTCCACAGCACATAAAAACCCGATTCCAACGAAATGAGTCCAGAGTACATAAAAACCCACTTCCAACGACGTGACTCAGGAGGACATAAAAACCCCCTTCCAACGAAATGATTCAGGAGCACATTAAAAACCCGCTTTCAACAAGATGTTTACACAGTACATAAAAAGCCGCTTCCAACGAAATGTCTCTGCAACACATAAAAACCCGCTTCCAAGGAAATACTCAGGAACACATAAAAACCGGCTTCCAATGAAGTGACTCTGGAGAACATAAAAACAGGAGCCCAAGGAAATGACTGAGGAGCACATAAAAACTCGCTTCCAACGAAATAACTCCAGACTACATAAAAACCTGCTTCCAACAAAATGACTCAGGAGAACATAAAAAAACCAATTCCTAAGAAAAAACTCAGGAGCACATAAAAACCCGCTTCCAACGAAATGACTCAGGAGCACATAAAAACCCGCTTCCAACGAAATGTCTACACAGCACATAAAAACCGGCTTCCAATGATATGACTCAGGAGCACATAAAAATCCGCTTTCAAGGAAATGAGTCTGGAGTACATAAAAACCTGCTTCCAACGAAATGTCTACACCGCACATAAAAAGCAGCTTACATCGAAATGACTCCTGTGCACATAAAAACCCTCTTACAACGAAATGTCTACACAGCACATAAAAATCCACTTCCAAAGAAATGACTCAGGAGCACATAAAAACTCGCTTCCAACGAAATGACTCTGCAACACATAAAAACCCGCCTCCAAAGAAATGAGTCCAGAGCACATAAAAACCCGCTTCCAACGAAATGTCTACACAGCACATAAAAACCCGCTTCCAATGAAATACTCAGGAGCACATAAAAACCCGCTTCCAACGAAATGATTCAGGAGCACATAAAAAACCGCTTCCAACGATGTGACTCAGGAGGACATAAAAACCCGCTTCCAACGAAATGTCTACAAAGCACATAAAAAACCGCTTCCATTGAAATGACTCAGGAGCACATAAAAACCCCCTTACAACGAAATGACTTAGGAGCACATAAAAACCTGCTTCCAACGAAATGACTACACAGCACATAAAAATCTGCTTCCAACGAAATGAATCAGGAGCACATAAAATCCCGCTTCCAATGAAATGACTCAGGAGCATATAAAAACCCGCTTCCAACGAAATGACTACACAGCACATAAAAACCTGCTTCCAACGAAATGACTACACAGCACATAAAAATCTGCTTCCAACGAAATGAATCAGGAGCACATAAAATCCCGCTTCCAATGAAATGACTCCTGAGCACATAAAAAGCTGCTTAAAACGAAATGTCTACACAGCACATAAAAATCTGCTTCCAACGAAATGACTAAGGAGAACATAAAAACACCATTCCAAAGCACTGACTCAGGAGCACATAAAAACCCGCTTACAACGAAATGTCTACACAGCACATAAAAACCCGCTTCCAACGAAATACTGAGGAGCACATAAAAACTCGCTTCCAACGAAATGACTCAGGAGCGCATAAAAACCCATTTCCAACAAAATGACTCATGAACACATAAAAATCTGCTTCCAACAAAATGTCTACAGAGCACATAAAAACCCGCCTACAACAAAATACTTAGGAGCACATAAAAACCCGCCTCCAACGAAATGACTACACAGCACATAAAAACCAATTTCCAACGAAATGACTCAGGAGCACATAAAACTCGTTTCTACAAAATGTATAAACAGCACAAAATAACCTACTTCCAAAGAAATACTCTGGAGCACATAAAAACCCGCTTCCAACAAAATGACTCAGTTGCACATAAAAACCCGGTTCTAACAAAATTACTCAGGAGCACAAAAAACCCGCTTCCAACGAAATATTCAGGAGCACATAAAAACCCGCGTCCAACAAAATGACTCAGTTGCACATAAAAACCCGGTTCTAACAAAATTACTCAGGAGCACAAAAAACCCGCTTCCAACGAAATATTCAGGAGCACAAAAAACCCGCTTCCAACGAAATACTCAGGAGCACATAAAAACCCACTTCCAAAGAAATGACTACACGGCACAAAAAAAAAAAACCCACTTTCAACGAAATGTCTACCCAGCACATAAAAACCCGCTTCCAACGAAATGTCTACACAGCACTTAAAACCTGCTTCCAACGAAATGTCTTAGGAGCACATAAAAACCCGCTTCCAACAAAATGACTCAGGAGCACATAAAAGCACACTTCCAAAGACATGAGTCCAGAGCACATAAAAACCGGCTTCCAACAAAATACTCAGGAGCACATAAAAACCCGCTTCCAAAGAAATGACTCAGGAGCACATAAAAACCCGCTTACAACGAAATACTCAGGAGCACATAAAACCCGCTTCCAACGAAATGTCTACACAGCAAATAAAAACCCGCTTCCAAGGAAATGACTCAGGAGCACATGAAACTCGCTTCTACAGATAAAGGGTTGGTGAAGATTCTTTCCCAATCTGTAGATGGTCACTTTGTTTTGATGACTGTGTCCTTTGCAGAAGCTCTTCAGTTTCATGAGGTCCCATTTATTGATTGTTGCTCTTAGAGCCTATGCTGTTGGTATTCTGTTCAGGAAGTTTTCTCCTGTACCAATGAGTTCTAGGGTATTTCCCACTTTTTTTCCAAGCCGATTTAATGTGTCTGGTTTTATGTTGAGGTCTTTGATCCACTTGGACTTCAGTTTTGTGCAGGGTGATAAGTATGGATCTATTTTCATTTTTCTACATGTAGACATCCAGTTGGACCAGCACCATTTGTTGAAGATGCTATCTTTTTTCCATTGAATGGTTTTGGCGTCTTTGTCACAGATCAGGTGTCTGTAAGTGTGTGGGTTTATTTCTGGGTCCTCTGTTCGGTTCCATTGATCCACCATTCTGTTTCTATGCCAGTACCATGCAGTTTTTAAAACTGTTGCTCTATAGTACAGCTTAAGATCAGGGATGGAGCTACCTCCAGAAGATCTTTTATTGTAGAGGATTGTTTTAGCAATTCTGGGTTTCTTGTTATTCCATATGAATATGGAGTTGAGAATTTTTCTTTCCAGGTCTGTAAAGAATTGTGTTGGTAATTTGATGGGCATTGCATTGAATCTGTAGATTGCTTTTGGTAAGATGGCCATTTTTACTATGTTAATCTTTCCAAGCCATGAGCATGGGAGATCTTTCCATCTTCTCATATCTTCTTCTAATTCTTTCTTCAGAGATTTGCCAGTATATATAAAGAACTAAAGAAGCTGAAAAGCAGCAAACCAAGTAATCCACTTAAAAAACGGGGAACAGAGCTAAACAGAGAATTCTCTGTAGAGGAATATTGAATGGCAGAGAAACACTTAAAGAAATGCTCAACCTCACTAGCCATTAGGGAAATGCAAATCAAAACAACCCTGAGTTTTCACCTTACACCCATGAGAATGGCAAAGATCAAAAACTCAAGTGACAACACATGCTGGAGAGGTTGTGGAGAAAGAGAAACCCTTCTCCACTGCTGGTGGGAATGTAAACTTGTACAACTACTCTGGAAATCAATCTGGCATTTTCTCAGACAACTAGGAATAGTGCTTCCCCAAGATCCAGCCATACCACTCTAGGCATATATCCAAAAGAGGCTCAAGCACACAAAAAGGAAATTTGCTCAACCATGTTTGTAGCAGCTTTATTTGTAATAGCCAGAAGCTGGAAACAACCCAGATGCCCCTCAACTGAAGAATGGATGCAGAAATTGTGGTACATCTACACAATGGAATATTACTCAGCAATGAAAAATAAGGAAATCATGAAATTTGCAGGTAAATGGTGGGATCTGGAAAGGATCATCCTGAGTGAGTTGTCCCAGAAGCAAAAAGACACACATGGTATATACTCACTCATATAGACATACAACATAGGACAAACCCACTAAAACCTGTGCATCTAAAGAAACTAAGCAAGAGAGAGGACCCTAACTAAAATGTCCAATCCCCATCCGGAAAGGCAAAGAGGATGGACATCAGAAGAAGAAGAAAACAGGAAACAACCTAGGAACCTACCACAGAGGGCCTCTGAAAGCCTCTGCCCTAGAGACTATCAAAGCAGATGCTGAGCCTGATGGGCAACTGTTGGGCAGAGTGAAGGGAATTTTATGTAAGAACTGGGAAATAGTAAGAGCTGGAGAGGACAGGGTCTCCACAAGGAGAGCAACAGAACAAGAAAATTTGAACACAGGGAACTTCCCAGAGACTCATACTCCAACTAAGGACTATTCATAGAGATAACCCAGAACCCCTGCACAGATGTAGCCCAGGGCAGTTCAGAGTCCAATTGGGTTACATGTAATGTGAAGAGGGACTGCCTCTGACATAATCTAACTGGCCTGCTCTTTAGTCACCTCCTCCTGAGGGGGAGCAGCCTTACCAGGCCATAGTAGAGGACAATGCAGCCACTTTTGATGTGAACTGATGGACTAAGATCAGAAAGGAGAGGAGAACCTCCCCTATCAGTGGACTTGGGGAGTGGCATGCATGCAGAGGGAGGAGGGAGGGTGGGATTGGGAGGGGAGGAGGGAGGGGCTTATGGGGGGATGCAGCATGAATAAAGTGTAATTGATGAAAAATTTAAAAAAAATAAAATAAAATAAAAATCTCGCTTCTACAAAATGTATACACAGCACAAAATAACCTGCTTCCAATGAAATACTCAGAAGCACATAAAAACCCAATTTAAACGAAATGACTCAAGAGCAAATAAAAACCCGCTTCCAATGAAATGACTCAGGAGCATATAAAAACCTGCTTCCTACGAAATGTCTACACAGCACAAAATAACCCACTTTATATCAGGAGAACATAAAAACCCAGTTCCAATGAAATGACTCAGGAGCAAATAAAAACCTTCTTCCAACGAAAAGACTCCACAGCACATAAAAATCCACTTCAGAAGAAATGACTGAGGAGCACATAAAAACCTGCTTCCTACAAAATGACTCAGGAAAACATAAAAAAAAAAAACACG
Organism: Meriones unguiculatus; assembly: GCF_030254825.1. NCBI lineage: Eukaryota > Metazoa > Chordata > Mammalia > Rodentia > Muridae > Meriones > Meriones unguiculatus. The sequence goes on along the minus strand of NC_083360.1, from coordinate 48,888,078 downwards.
CTTCCAACGAAATGACTCAGGAGCCCATAAAAACCCGCTTACAATGAAATAACTCAGAAACACATAAAAACCCACTTCCTACAAAATGTCTACACAGCACAAAACAACCCATTTCCAAGGAAATACTCAGGAACACATAAAAACCCGCTTCCAATGAAATGACTCCACAGCACATAAAAACCCGCTTCCTACGATATGTCTACATAGCACATAAAAACACACTTCCAATGAAATACTCAGGAGCACATAAAAACCTCCTTCCAAAGAAATGTCTATACAGCACATGAAAACCCTCTTCCAGCAAAATGACTCAGGAGCACATAAAAACCCGCTTCCAACGAAATGACACCAAAGCACATAAAAACCCACTTCAAAAGAAATGACTCAGGAGCACAGAAAAACCTGCTTCCAACAAAATGACTCATGAGCACATAAAAACCCGCTTCCAACAAAATGTCTACACAGCACATAAAAACCCGCTTCCATCTAATGACTCCTGAGCACATAAAAACCCGCTTCCAACGAAATGTCTACACATCACATAGAAACCATCTTCCAAAGAAATGGCACTAGAGTACATAAAAACCCGCATCCAATGAAATGTCTCTGCAACACATAAAAACCTGCTTCCAACGAAATGCCTACACAGCACCTAAAAACCCGCTTCCAACGAAATGACTCTGGAGCACATAAATACCCGCTTCCAACGAAATGACTCAGGAGCACAGAAAAACCCTCTCCCAACAAAATGACTCAGGAGCACATAAAACCCCGCTTCCAACGAAATGTCTACACAGCACATAAAAACCCGCTTCCATCTAATGACTCCTGAGCACATAAAAACCGCTTCCAACGAAATGTCTACACATCACATAGAAACTATCTTCCAAAGAAATGACACTAGGGCACATAAAAACCCGCATCCAATGAAATGTCTGCAACACATAAAAACCTGCTTACAACGAAATGTCTACACAGCACCTAAAAACCCGCTTCCAACGAAATTACTCAGGAGCACATAAAAACCTGCTTCCAACGAAATGACTCCAGGGTACATAAAAAGCCCCTTCCAACATAATGACTCAGGAGCTCATAAAAACCTGCTTCAAACGAAATGAGTCCAGAGTAAATAAAAACCTTCTTCTACCATAATGACTCATGAGCACATAAAAACCCGCTTACAACAAAATACTCAGGAGCACATAAAAACCTGTTTCCAACAAAAAGTCTCTGCAGCACATAAAAATGTGCTTCCAACGAAATGTCTCCACAGCACAGAAAACCCGCTTCCATTGAAATGACTCCTGAGCACAAAAAAAACCCGCTTCCAACAAAATGTCTACACATCACATAAAAACCATCTTCCAAAGAAATGACTCTAGAGTACATAAAAACCCGCATCCAATGAAATGTCTCTGCAGCACATAAAAACCTGCTTACAACGAAATGTCTACACAGCACCTAAAACCCGCTTCCAACGAAATGACTCCGGAGCACATAAAAACCCGCTTCCAACGAAATTACTCAGGAGCACATAAAAACCCGCTTCCAACAAAATGTCTCTGCAGCACATAAAAACCGGCTTCCAAAGAAATATCTACACAGCACATAAAAACCCGCTTCAAAAGAAGTGACTCACGAGCACATAAAAACCCGCTTCCCACAAAATGATGCCAGAGCACATGAAAACCCAACGCTTCCAACGAAATGACTCAGGAGCACATAAAAAGTCGCTTCCAATGCAATAACTCAGGAGCACATAAAAAGTCACTTCCAATGCAATAACTCAGGAGCACATAAAAACCCGCTTCCAAGGAAATGTCTACACAGCACAAAAAAAAAAAAAACCGCTTCCAAGGAAATACTCAGGAGCACATAAAAACCCGCTTCCAATGAAATGACTCAGGAGCACATAAAAACCCGCTTCCAAAGAAATGACTCCAGAGTAAATAAAAACCCGCTTCTAACATAATGACTCATGAGCACATAAAAACCCGCTTACAATGAAATACTCAGGAGCACATAAAAACACGTTTCCAACAAAAAGTCTCTGCAGCACATAAAAATCTGCTTCCAACAAAATGAATAAGGAGCACATAAAAACCCACTTCCAAAGAAATGACTCAGGAGCACATAAAAACCCGCCCAAAGAAATGTCTACATAGCACATAAAAAACCCGCTTCCAAGGAAATACTCAGGAGCACATAAAAACCCGCTTCAAAAGAAATGACTCATGGGCACATGAAAACCCACTTCCAACGAATGACTCCAGAGCACATAAAAAGTCGCTTCCAACGAAATACTCAGGAGCACATAAAAACTCGCTTCAAACGAAATTACTTAGGAAAACATAAAAACCAGCTTCCAACGAAATGACTCAGGAGCACATAAAAACCCACTTCCTATGAAATGTCTACACAGCACAAAATAACCAGCGTCCAACAAAGTACTCAAGAGCACATAAAAACCCGCTTCCAACGAAATACTCTGGAGCACATAAAAACCCGCTTCCAATAAAATCACTTAGGAGCACTTAAAAACCTGCTTCCAAGGAAATACTCAGGAGCACATAAAAACCTGCTTCCCAAGAAATGTCTCTGCAGCACATAAAAACCAGTTTCCAAAGAAATGTCTACACAGCACATAAAAACCGGCTTCCAAGGAAATACTCAGGAGCACATAAAAACACGCTTCCAAAGAAATGACTCATGAGCATATAAAAACCCGCTTCCCACGAAATGACTCCAGAGCATGTGAAACCCCGCTTCCAATGAATGGCTCCAGAGCACATAAAAAGTCACTTCCAACGAAATACTCAGGAGCACAGAAAAACACGCTCCCAACAAAATGACTCCTGAGCACATAAAAACCCCGCTTCCAATGAAATGATTACACAGCACATAAAAACAGGCTTCTAATGATATGGCTCAGGGGCACATAAAACCTGCTTCCAACAAAATGACTCAGGAGCACATCAAAACCTGCTTCCAACAAACTGTCTCTGCAGCACATAAAAACCTGCTTCCAACGAAATGACTCTGGAGTACATAAAAACAGGCTCCCAAGGAAATGACTCCAGAGCACATAAAAACCCTTCATCCTCGGCTACCTGTTGCTCTTCCTGAAGGGGGAGAGAGGCATGACCCAGTAGTTAAGATCTGAGCTCTGAAGTCATCCTGAAGTAGGTTACGTCCTTGTTTGTTCTTTTGTTTTGTCCTGTTTTTTAATTGTTAAGTTCAAGAACATTTTTTAAGAGCCTAAGAGAAAAACAACAGCTCAGGCAAGCTGTAAGTTCTGGCAGCTGCCAGGAGGAGAGAGATGGAGCAGAGAAAGATTCTTTTTAGTTAGCTGTGGAAATCAGCAATAGCAGAAGCTGGCCTTGGGGAGGGTGCTTCAGAGGAAGACTGAGAAAGCTCACGATACCGGGAAAAACATACCCAAGCTTTGGCAAGAATTTGAAAGAAAGAAAGGAATAAAAAAGATGGAAAAAGGAAAAGTTTCACTTTGGGCAGGGTACACAGCAGAAGTTCCACAGGAACTGCTGTTCTTCAGTTTTCTGAACTAGGACCTGGCTATGTAGCCCAGATGGTCTTTAAACTCAGCATCCTGATGACCTAGCCTCCTGAGTGCTGGGATTACAGATATGGACAGTATATCATCTTGGCCAGCTTTGTTTCTTTCCTGCTAGTCATATGACCTCAAGCAAGTCCCTTAATTCTTCCCCAGCCTCATCTACAGACTGAACTCACTTTTTATTTTTGTGTGCATTTATAAGATTCAAAGTCAAGGTCTATAGTTTTGTTTTTGAGGCAATGTCTCAGTACTGAGACTGGGCTGGCCTCCAACTTGGAACAGACCCTTCCCTGTCTCTCCAGTCCTGGAATTACAGGCTTGGGCCACCATGACCTCAAAATGGACAAACAAATACAGAGAAGAACCACTCCTACTAGAGGGATGAGAGTGAGGCCAGGCATGCCATCTGAGAGCTGGCCATTTAGGACCCTGTAAATCACAGTAAGAGGCAAGGATTTTATCCTCAAAAGATGCCAAAGTCTGGGTATGGCGGGGAATGTCTTTAATCCCAGTACTTGGAGGCTGAAATAAGACCTATGTGAGTTTGAGGCCAACCATGGCTACACAGAGAAACCCTGTGTGTACATATGTATGATATATACATATATATATATGTATACACACACATACTGCAAAGACATTGGCATGTTTGTTTTTTTTAACCTTTATTTACCTGTGTATATGTAAGTATACCACAACTTGTATGTGGAGGTGAGAGAATGTACAGAAATCATTTATTTCCTTCAATCTTAGGGATTGAACTGGGGTCATCACGCTTGGAGTCAAGCACTTTACCTGAGCCATCTTGTTGGCCCTAGAGTGTTTCGTTTTTTAAACTGCTAATAAGGCGTAGGACAGATGAGTATACACTGTGGAAATAGTGTCTAGGGACATCACATTGTTTGTGGGCTCCCTCTGGTGGCACTGGTGGCTCAATTTGCATGGTTTCATGTCCGTAAAAGCAAAAATACAATGAGCAATTAATCTAGCCTTTCATTCATTGGATACTTACTAGGTGATGCATTGTGTTCTATTGTCAAAATACCCCCCACACACACAAGACATCCGAGTCAGATGTTGGATATGATGGTGCACACCTGTTATCCTAGCACCTTGAGAGAGGAGGCAGAGGAATCGGGAGTTCAAGCCAATTGTCAACCACAAATCTAGTTGGAAAGTTAGCCTGGGTCACAGGAGACCTTATGTCAAAAAAACAAAACAAAACAAAACCCCTCCAAAGCAAAAATCCAAAACCTCATGGAGGTTATATCCTAGCGGGGAGGAAGATGGCAAGCCAAACCCATAAGCAACTTGTTGGATAAATGTCATGAGAAAAATAATTGGTAGGTAAGAAAGCAGAGGAAGATAATGGTGCTCCCATTTAAAGCAGAGTGGGAGTTGGTGTCATTGAGAAGGCACACTGGAAGGTCAATGGGAAGGAGATGACAAAGTGAATGACACAGCTGTATCAGGGAGAAGCACTCCAGGCAGAGGGAGCAGAAAGCAGGCAGCACCTGAGCCAACAAGTGGAGGGATGACAAGATGAAGTCCAAGTCCAAGCTTATAGTTCTCCTCGCTGCGTTAAGTCCTATGGTCATGTAGGCAATGTAGGGACTGTAGGTGATGCAGAGATTTTGGCTTTCACGCCGAGATAGAAGGTCTCTTGGAAGAAGCACGTGATCTGATAAAGGCTTTAAAAGGAGACTTGAGCTTCTGTGGCGAGGGATGGGTAGAAGGAAAATAAACAGGGTTCTTAGGATAACAGATTGACTGTGGTTTATACCAACACCGGCGGTAAATGAGCAGATTCTGCAAAGACTTTGAAGAAAGCATCTGTGTTAATTAACGGTGTTAATTAGATGTATGTGACAAAAGAGTGGCGAAGAGCCTTACCAAAATTAGTTGCTTAGAAAATCGTTGAAATAGAAGCAATTAATAAAAGTCTTTGTATTTGTACTGAAAAGCTAGTTTTTGTTTTTGTTTTTTCTAACTTTGTGGTTAATCTAGTGTATTTGTAATTTTCAGTTCTTTTTCTTGAGGGTCTTTCTCCCTTAGACGAGCCTGGCCTGGAATTCACAGAGATCTGCTTGCCTCTGCCTACCGGAGTGCTGGCATTACAGGTGTGTACCACTATGCCCGGCTTTGAGTTGTGTTTTAAAATTAATGAAGCATTAAAAAAAAAATGTTCCTGAGCTGTGCAGTAATGCATACCGTTAATCTCGGCACTCAGGAGGCGGAGCAGGCAGATATCTGAATTCGAGGCCAGCCTGGTCTACAGCGGGCGTTTCTGGACAGCCAGGGCTACACAGAAAAACCCTGTCAAGGAAAAAACACTAACCAAACAACAACTACCACAAAGCCCCCCCGCCCCCAAAGTTCACACAATGTGCAAAACATGAAGGCAGCTCCAAGGGTGGTATAATACTAGGTATAAACTAAATTTTCGGATAAAAATGTTCACTTTGAGTTAGCCTTTCAAGTGCCTTCAAAACGTCCCATCCGTTTTTCCTTTCCTAGCTTTTCTAGAACTCGGCCAATAGTCACTATTTCAACCTCTCCGTCCCTTTACGGTAGGAATCCCACGCATTTTGAAGAGCGTACTTTAAGAGAAGGGTCTTGAGTTCGAGAGCAGCCTGAGCTACGCAATGAAACTTTGCTGTTTTGGCGGGGGTGGGGGAAGGGGGAAAGGAAAGGCGGGTGTGAGTCCTCTTCACGCAGGCCGCCGCCGAGCAGCATCAGGGTCCACGAAGCTCTCAAACACAAAGCATCGCGCACGCGGGCCCCAGGGAGTCACCGCCAGCCCTCGGCGGGCGGAGGGGCGGGGCCGCGCCTTTCTGCGTCCCGGGAAGCGGGCCGGGACTCGGAGTTGGGGGGGACCGGGGTGGGGGTTGTTCGGCGACCCCGTAGCCCACTTCCGGCTCCTCGGGATGCGCATCCGGGTCGCGTTCCCGCCGCGGCGTCCGCCCCTCTGTTGGCTGCAGAGCGGGTCTGCGGCGGTCCCGGGCCGCGCCGCGGGGCGTCCGCAGCCTCTGGTGAGTCCCCGCCGCCGGCGGCGCGAGCGCGGCCACCCGGGTGCAGCGTCCGGGCCGCGGCTGCCCGCAGCGTTCCCCGGGCCGTTCCGGGGTCCAGGCCCGCGGCTGCCCGCAGCGTTCCCCGGGCCCTTCCGGGGGTCCAGGCCCGCGGCTGCCCGCAGCGTTCCCCGGGCCGTTCCGGGGGCCCTCGCCGCCGGGCTCTCCCCGCCGGCCTCGCCCCGTCTCACCGCAGCGCCCCAGCCCCGGCGCCGCCTCGTCGCCTCCTCCGCCTCGGGGGCCGAGGGGAGCGGGGGGGTGCAGCCCCGTCCCCAGCTCTCCTCGCCCGCGTCCCTCACCCCTTGCAGGGACTCGCGGATGACAGGAGTTGTTTGCTGGCCTTTCCGGAGCGAGACTAGGGCTTCTTCGAACCCGCGATCGGGGCGCGCTCCGCCTGGGGGCGCGAGGGGAGGCTGGGCCCGGCCCCCCGCCGGAAGACGACGAAGACGCCCCGGCTCCTCGCTTGCCGCGGTTTTTGGGGCGCTGAACGGCAGCGAGCAGGTGCCGGCTCGCCGTGGGGCCGGTGTGAGCTCGGTAATTGACAGGTCTCCAGTACGTCCCGTCCGTTTTGTGTCCTCTTGGCAGAATGGATGTGCCCAGCCGGGGCAAAAATTCGGCCGTTCTGTACTCCGCACGGATTGAAAGTTAGTGGACAGAGGGGAGGGCGTCGGGAGAGCAGCTCCAGGTTTATACTGTGCTGTTAGTTTTCTCCTGAAATTTGCCACCGTAACTCAAAGTAACTTTCCTTCCAAGCCAGATAAGAGTTGTGAGAGTATTCTTTTAACTTGTTTTTCCTTAGCGTTGTTAACATAGTTTAGAAACCATCATTTTCTCATTTTGACATTTAAGACACCTTACATTCTCTGGAGGTTTTAAATCATTCTATAATGTGAAAAGGGTCAGACCTAACAATGGTTAATGTCCCGTTTCTTAAATTTTGTGACCTAAGGTATACTAGAGGTTCAGGTTTGGATAATCACTCCCCCCCTTTAGTTTTTTTAGTGTTTGACTCATTTGCCTTTTCAGTCTAAAATTCAGTATTAGTAATTAAATACGAACAGAACAAATGCAACATTTATTATATTATATTATTGGCTTTTCCTTTTTTTTTTTTTTTTTTTGTTTTGTTTTGTTTTGTTTTGGTCTGGTCTCCCTTATACACACATATGAGAGTATAGCATTGTGTGGCATATTCCAAAATTGGGCTGCTCTCTTCTCCTATTTTTAGCAAGAACTTTGCAGGTTGTCCATGTTAGTCCTAGATGCCACAGGGAAAGACCCTTCTGGTGGGCTTTCAGGATTTAACTGGTGAGGCAAGCCCCTGTGAAAGTTTATCTGTCCTCCCCTGCACTGACACTGACTCCTCTCTTCAGCTTGATCTCCTCATTTCCCATCTTTGAAAATAACCCCAGTAACTGTAGCTGGCTTCAGTGGCTTCTTTACCTCTAGGTTTGAAGTAGTTGCTGCACAACTTTCAACTTTTTTGTTTCTGAACTTTATATTTCTTTCCTTCCCTCCATTACCTTCTTTCCTTCCTCTTTTTTTTTTTTTTTTTTTTTTTTTTTTGAGACAGGATTTCTCTGTGTAGCCTTGGCTGTCCTAGATCCACTTTGTTAACTTCAAATTCGCAGTGCTCTGCCTTCCTGAGTGCTGGGATTATATGTATGTGTCACTGCACCTGGCTCCCTCCTCTGTTTTTGTGGTATGTTTTGACCCCAGGCTGGCCTAGAACTTTTGGAATTTGCTATGTAGTTGAAAATGGCCTTGAACTCCTGATCCTCCTGTCTTCTAAACTTGGATTACAGGTCATTCCATCATGTTTGTTTCTTAAGCATATTTTCAGTCTAAACCTAGTGAAGTTTTTATAGTCTCTAGCCAAAGGGAATTTAAAGTTCAGATGTACTCCTCCATTGATAACCAGCTTTAAGAATTAACGATGATTTTTTTTTCCCAAGGTCTGCTTTTTTTCTTTTTAATGTGTATGTGTGCCTGGTGTCCTCAGAGGCCAGATTCCCTGGAACTGGAGTTACAGATGGCTGTGAGGTTCTATGTGGGTGCAGGGACTCAAGCCTGGTTCCTCTGGAAGAGCAGCCAGTGCCGTTAACCACTGAACCATCTCTCCAGCGCACCAAGATCAGTTTTTAGACTATTGAGCATGATATTGTCTTTGGTGGGCCACATTGATGGGTTTAGGTGATAGGAATGAAATTAGGATTAAAAGTATGGGTCATGCCAGTTGTGGTGGCACATGTCTTCAATGTCAGCACTTGGGAGGCAGAAGCAGGTAGATATCTGAGTTCCAGGCCAGCCAGACTTGCATAGATTGTGTCTCCAAAACAACATCTGTAACCTGGATTTGCCTTTAAAAAGGGACCAGAGAAACAAACAACTAGTGTGGAAGTAGAACTTAGATTTTTAAAGTGATACTATCCTGTTGTTGCAAAGAAGCCCCTAAATGAAATAATGAAATAATAATAATAATAATAATAATAATAATGCTGTCATTGGAGCAGAGCACCAACAGTCTCTCTAGGCACTGAAGAACCTGCCTTTCTTACTCAGCTGCTGTTTTGGTCACTGTTCAATTGCTGTGAGGAGGTCCCATGGCCAAGGCAACTTTGAAGAGGGGGAAAAAAAGCATTAAACTGGGGGCTTTTTTTTTTTTTTTTTTACATTTTTAGAGGGTTAACCCATGACTACCATGCAGGAAGCAGACGGGAGAGAACTTGCAAGAGCTGAGAAAGCCTGGTCCTTGCCTCTTGAAGCCTTAAGCCCACCCCCAATGACACACCTCCAACCAGGCTCTCCTCCAACAAGGCTATACCTACTCCAGCAAGACAGCATCTCCCACTCCTTCCAGACCAGTTTCATGAAGGGCCGAGCATTTAAACCTCTGAGCCTACAGGGTCCATTTTCATTCAGACTGCTACCTCTGCCAGCTCTCACATCATTAAAGACTGCTTTTAAAGCTCTGAAGAGAAATCGCGGTTGGTTTTCTGTAGCACTTTCTACTTTAGGAATTTTTTTGTTTTTTTCTTTTTTTGTTTTTGAGACAGGGTTTCTCTGTATAGCCCTGGCTGTCCTGCACTTGCCCTGTCGCCTTGGTCTTGAACTCACAGAGATCCGCCTGCCTCTGCCTCACCAAGCACTGGGATTAAAGGTGTGCGCTACCATCGCCTGGGCCTAGGACTTGTTTTAGTTTTTAATCTGAGAATTCAATTCAAGAAGCAATTCTGGGGGACGGAAAGATAGCTCAGTGGCTGTTCAGTTCCTGGCACCCACATGGCAGCTCACAACTGTCTGTAACTCCAGTTCCAAGGGATCTGACACCCTCACACAGACATACATGCAGGCAGGACATCAGTCTACACAAAATAAAAATAATTAAAAAATTAATATAAACCATTTCTGCAGCAAAACAACAACAACAAAACAGCATTTCTACGTGTTTTACACCTACCACATTTTCTGGTTTTGGCTTGATCATTTTTGTTTGTTATTTGTCAGCTTACTTGCTACTCTACTTTATCACAGTGTTTTAATTTTTCTCTTGAGTACTATGATATTGAAGAATGATGCAATTTTAAATATTTAAGAAGCAAATTATACCTTTAACATGTCCTCACCATTGTACCTTGGTTTTGTGATGTGCCTATGCAACTTTATGATCTCATCCTCTATTTTCACAAATAAAAGGCTCTCATAAAGCTTTTTAGTAGTTATTTGTCAAAAAGATTTGTGTTTATTGCATGTGAGTACATGTTATGTAGTTTATCATTTTAAGTGGAACAAGCCTAGTTCAAATAGAAATGTAGTGTTAGGTGGGATATTGTTTCATATATTCACCTAAGTGGTTTATATCAAAAGGCTGATTCTATTTTGTTTTGTGTTTTCTCTTTCTTTCTCTCTCTCTATCTGTCTCTATCTATCTCTGCCTGCCTACCTACCTAATTTTGGTTTTTCAAGACAGGACTTCCTTGTGTGGCCCTGGCTGTCCTGGAACTTGCTCTGTAGACCAGGCTGGCCTCAAACTCAGAGATCTGTCTGCCTCTGCTTCCTGAGTGCTGGGATTGAAGGCATGCACCTCCACACTCCCCTAAAGGTTGAATTCTATTTATAGTGAAATATAAAGAAAAACAACTGGACTTTATATTCTGATTAACCTAAAAATATAATTGCAAGCTATGGCACACACCTTTAATCTCAGCCCTCAGAAAGGCAGAGGCAAAGGGATGTCTGTAAGTTCGAGACCAGCCTGGTCTACAAAGTGAGTCTAGGACAGCCAAAGCTACACCTGTCTCAGAAAACAAACAAACAAACAAAAAAACCTCAAAACAACAAAAGACTAACTAAATACTAACTTCACTGGACTGATCTGTTAACTAACTTAAGCCACTATTCCGGTATATGTAGTGACATACACCTATTATCCCAGCACTTGGCAGGAGATCAAGAGGTCAAGCTCATCCTCATTTATATAGAAAGTTGAAAGCCAATCTGGGATATATGACCTTCATCTCAGAAAAAAGAAAAAGAAAAAAAAATCAGATTTAAACTATAGACATTTTGTGATTTGAAATTATTTTGCATGGTCAAAAGGGAAAACATTGTAGACAAATATGAAGCCCATGCTTTAATGTCTGATTTGTTTGTTTTTCAAGATAAGGTTTCTTTGTGTATCCCTCCCTGACTGTCCTGAACTCACATTGTAGACCAGGCTGGCCTCAAACTCATAGACATCTGCCTATCTCTGCCTCCCTGAGCTCTGGGATTACAGGCATGTAGGAGCTTAAAGAAGCTCCTACAGATTGTGGTTGGTGCTCTGTAGCTTACCAGTTAAGATTTGTACCAACTAGATTTTTTTTTTCTTTCAGTAAAGTAGTGAACAGTAATCTTTGTAGTGCAGTTCTTTAGTAAATATAATTCAGGTACCTACTTTGTTCATTATAATATTATATATTTAGGCTGCTTACATAAATTACATAATCTTATATAGGACCAGTAATTATATTAAATTCTGAATCTTGTTTATAAATTTCTGAGTTAAATGTAAGACTTAACAGAATTAGAAATAAGCTAATTTAGGAGGGATGTTGTGCACATTTGTAATCCTGCCACTTGAGAGGAACTAAACCCTCAGAAAATGAACAACCAATTTTTAGACCTAAGAATGTGTCACCAGTGAAAATGGAATATGGTTTTTTAAATGACTTATGATTTCATATTGCTTTGAAACCATTTTAGAGTTTAAGATTATTGTGCAAGTCTGTATCACAGCTTAATATAAAGATTACATTCTTTATAAGTACAATTAATTTTTATTTTGTGATTTCTTTTACAACCGAACCACAAAAATCTGTAATAAAAGTGAAAAGAAAAAAAGAAAGAAAAGTGAATTCAAGTGGGCATGGTTCCGTGTTCCTGTACTCCCAGGACTTAGGCCATTGCAGGGAGATGGTGATTTTGAGTTCCAGCTCAGCCTGGGCTACACAGCAAGACTTTGCCTCAGAGCAGAGGAACAAGCCAGCCAGCCCTGGCCTCAAAATAAGTAAGTAATATCGAACTCCATGGCAGTTATGTCAAGTATTACTCTTTTCTAAGTGGTTTATACAATGACTCCAATTCTGACAGCTTTATGAAGTATAATCTAATTTTCCATCTGAAGAAACAGAAGCATAGAAATATATAACCTAACCCAAGTAACAAAGCTAATTAAGCAGATTTGAATTTGGCCTTTGTGGCTTTAGCTTTCTAACCTTTTTTGTTGTTGTTCAGGAGACTACTGTTTTAACAGTGACAGACTGCAAGATTTTCTGTTTTATTGTATTTCACTTAGACTGCTGGTTGCTCATCAGTCACAAAGTTGCTGTGATGATTTAAAATGCAGTATACCTATATTTTGAAAAATTTTAGTTACTTTTTTTTACATTAGCTTTTGCAGGGATTGAATTTTTGGGTTTGTTGGGCTTGGGGGGGATTTATTTTTAATTATGTGAGTTGCATGTGTCTTCCTGTGGGTATGTGCATACTATTACAGGTTCCCTTGGAGGCCAGGGGCATCAGATTCCTGCTGGGGCTGGAGTTAGCAGCCGTTGTGAGCTGTTGGACATGGGTGCCGGAGACTGCACTTAGATCTTGTGTAAGGACAGTGTGCATTCTTAACTGTTAAGTCATCTCTCCAACCCCTGGGTTTACTAGGTTTTATCCTCTGAAAGTTACCTTGATTTTGTGAAGATTTTAGCCCAATAATTACATAAGACAATTGAGGAGACGCTACTGCTGCCAGATTTTAATTGCAGCAAACCAGCAGTTCATGCAAGCCCGTCTCTTGGGAGGTAGTGGCAGGAAATCAAGAGGTAAGGGTTTTTCTCAACTACAGACAGAGTTTAAGGCCAGTGTTGGCTACGTGACATCCTGTCTCAAAAAATAGAAACAATGAGAGGCGTGAACATGATCAAAATGATCTACATACATGTATAAAAGTGTCACAGTAAAACCCACCCTTTTGTGTAATTATATTTATTATTTATGTGTGGGTATATATATCTACATGAGTTTTTGTGTGCCACATATGTACAAGTGCTCTTGAAGGACAAAGGGTTTCAGACCCCCCTGGAACTGGAGTTAGAGGCAATTTTGAGCTGCTTGATAAGGGTGCTAGGAACAGAAGTGAATCCTATCCAAGAGCAACATGCAGTCTTAACTGCTAAGCATCTCTCTAGCCTGTGTGTATGAGTAATATATGATAATCAAACATTAAAAAATAAAAAATAACCCCCTCCCACTGCAGTTATCTTAAATCATGCGGTTGTGAAGGTGCTTGGTCTGCAGAGCATCACTAGAATTCTTAGTTTCCACATAACAAAGTTTAGGCCCATTCAGTACTTCTCACAGACTTTTTTGTTCCTGGTATTTAGCAGTAGGTAACAAAACTGCCTTATTCTTCCTTTCTTTTCTCCCCCTTCAGACTTTAAAACAAATGCATCATGCTTATTATGTGCAAGGTACTCTTTAAGTTTTACAGGTTTTTTTTTTTTGTAGATTTATTTATTTTATTATGTATACATTGTTCTGTGTGCACCAGAACTAATTATAGAAGGTTGTGAGCCACTATGTGGTTGCTGGGAATTGAACTCAGGACCTCTGGAAGAGCAGCCAGTGCTCTTAACCTCTGAGCCATATCTCCAGCCCCCAAGTTTTACAGTTATTAACACATTTACTTCTTATGAAAAAGGTGCTGTTACTCATGTTTTACATGTGAAATAACTGCAGTCCAGGAAGCCTTACCTGCAGTTTCACGCCCTCAATGGTACCAGAGCTGGTAAATTGGATTTCTATAGTCTGGTCCCAGAGTGCACATCCCCAATAGCTTCCTTGCCAGGCCTGCTTCTTACAGAGATTACTTGTTGAAAAGGTACAGTAAACTAAAACTCCTTTCATTGCTCCTCACTGTGTAGGCTGAAGTGACAGCACTGGGGTAAGAGTGATGGGGTTCCTTTAGAGGTCTTTGAAGTACAGCTTGGTGATGTGGCTGTCTAGCCAACTTGCTCTGGGGATCCCTGTCTACACCTTCCCAGCACTGAATTACAAGTGGCCACCACACTCACCCAGCATTTATGTGGATTCCAGGAATCAGAGCTCTAGTCTTCAGGCTTATGCAATAAGCGCTTTACTGAACCACATCCCCAGCTTCAGACTCATTTCACATAGCATTCAGATTAACCCATTTCTTAGTACTTTATACTGTGGCTTTGAAGTTTTTCTTGTGGAATGCATCTTATTTTATTGGACGCTAGTGAGGGGAAAATTTGTGTTAGTTTTCATTAGAGTTTTATAGACAACTTTTAAGGATATTTCCAAGAAGTAAAATTAGAAATTGTAAAGAACAATTTTTATTCTTAATATATTCCTGATACAATATTCTTGGCTGTTTTTGTTCATTTTTTTTTTTTTTTTTGGTTTTTTGTTTGTTTTGTTTTGGTTTTGGTTTTTTTGAGATGGGGTTTCTGTGTAGCTGGCTGTCCTGGAATTTGCTCTGTAAATCAGGTTGCCCTTGAACTCAGAGATCTGCCTGCTTCTGCCACTGCCTGGCTTTATAAATATTCTTACTTAAGGGTTGAGGTTAGAGCCACTGTATATTTCTGTCTCCTGTAGGGCTCTGTGTATAAAGGATTCTGAAAGGATAGTCTAGTATACATAATTTTTTTAAAGATAGAAACATTACATCCAGTTGTTGAGACGTTAATGGAGTAAGGTACCAGAGACTGGGTTGATTGAGTTGATGGAGAAAGTAGGTGAAGGAATTGAGACACTTGTAGAAGGTTCAGTGATGTACCGGATGCAGTTGAGCTAACAAGAAGGGATGGCACCGGGGCATTTCCCAGTTTCTTGGCCATCGCTCTCAGATTGGAGGAACTATTCCTTGGGAACATTCTTAAAACAATGAAGACTCTGCCCGTAGCAGCCAGGCATCTATTTCCCTGCAATTTATTCCCTATTCAGCCTGCAGTGAGTCAAGATGAAATCATGCCATTTTATTTCTTGACTCTGGTTGCTTTCCCGGGGTTCTTAACAATATTACCAGTCTTTTTACTATTTCTCAAAAGTGTTAAGACACTATTTTTGCTTTCTTTACTCTTGTTTACTAAATGTTCATTCATGGAACGCGCCCTTTGCCAACATACAGCTGTCCCTTTCATTACTTTAGATCTCTGCTGACCAGTTACAAACTTATCCCTCCACTCCAAGCATCTTTCTGTTGTCATTTTCTCTTTCTTTTTTTTTTCTTTTGAGACTTTGTCTCTTTCGTCCTCTTGAACTTCTGATCCTCCTGCCTCCACCTCTCAACACTGAGGTTACAGATACGAGCTACCACACGCAATTCATTCATTCTTCATTTTATGGATTTATTTTCTCTAGTAGTTAACAGCTTCAGGAAATTACATCACCTTATTTACTTTTCAAATCTCCCCATTAGAATAAAAGTTACTTTATTTTATACTTTATTCATCACTGACTTCCCAGTATCTAGGCTAGTGTCTGACATAGACATTAAATACTTTATGATGAATGGCTATATATGAGGCTGGAGAAAGAAGCAAGTAGAGCCTTAAAGGAACCTCGGATCTCTACAACAAAAGCAGAAGCAGCAGAAAGAAAACGAGTAAGAGCTGTATTACCCCCCTCACCAGATCAAAGCTGTAAGTTAAATTAGTGAAAGGCCTGGTATGGGAGACCAGCTAAGGCCCACGTAATTTTTGTGATGATTGGAACCTATAAATCCACACCCAGAAAGCAAACTTGACCCTGCCTAACTGAGCTCCCTCACTCCCAGCTCCTTCCTAATTTGCTTTCCTTCTTTCCTTGATTTTGGGTCTTCCTATGTAGTCCAAATCTGACTTGAATTTCAGTCCTCCTGTCTGTGCTTCCTCGGTGCTGAGATTAGGGTCATGCGTCTTCACATCGGCTGTGTAGTTTACCTTTCTTGTAGTCAGTAGAGGTGGATGTATAACTGGAACCTACATACAAAAACGGACTAACAGACTCTCATCTACCTCCTCTACACTGAGGAAAAGTGTGTGGTTATACTCACAGCTCAGATTTCTCAGTCATCTGTGGGAAATTAATATTGTGAGAGGTAGCCATGACTTGTTCTCCAGCTGGTGGCACTGTTTTGGGAGACTGGAGAACTTTAGAAGTGGCCTTTGAGGTCATAGCCGGTAGTTCCAGTGTTACAAAATTAACAGTTAAGCCAGGTTTGATGGCTTATACTTGTAATCCGTTTACTTGGGAGGCTGAGGTAGGAGGATTAGGAGTTCAAGGGTACCCTTGGCTACTTGAAATCCTGGCTTAAAATTTTTTTAAACAACTGAATGTTTAGTAAATGCTTTTATGGAGAAGCATACTATTTTGTAGCTGCCATAAAATGGCTGCCTAAGTCTCTCAAAACTCAAAAAGATAAACATGAACTTCATTAAGATAGAAAAATATGCTTCAGTCTTTATAGTTTGCCTCTAATTGGTAAATGGTAAAGATCAACCAGAGAAGGGAACTTTCACATCGGTAAAAGTAAATTGCAGTAAATACAGTAACTTTTTTTTTCTCAAGCCAAGTATGTCTTGCAGGTGGGTAGTCTTTTGCTTGATTGGTTATTTTTGAGCCAGGGTTTAGCTGTGTAGCTTTGGCTGGTCTGGAACTATGTCTTCCTAGTGCTGGGATTAAAGGTGTGCACCACTATACTTGGTCGGTTTGAATGGGTGTTTTACAAATACTGGTATTTGAGTTCATTCTTTTCTTGTTTTGTTTTGTTTTTTGAGACAGGTTTTCTCTGTGTAGCCTTGGTTTTTCTGGACTCAATTTATAGACCAGGTTGGCCTCGAACTCACGAGATCACCTGCCTCTGCCTCCCTGAGAGCTGGGATCACAGGTGCTACATCGCCAGGCTTTGAGTTCATTCTTAAAGCATTGGAAAGATCTGTAAGACTTATCGAGACAATAGAGTACCTGAAACTATCGGTGTTACAGTAAAAAGCAGGGTACCAACTTTGGAGTTATATGCCAGATCTGGTAGACAAGTTTTCTAGTTATTTGGAATGGTTTGAAGTGTTTTATGTTCCTCTTCTCTCTCTCTCTCTCTCTCTTTTTCTTTCTCGCTCTTTCTCCTTCCCTTCCTTCCTTCCTTCCATCCATCCATCCATCCATCTATCGCCCAGATTGCTGTTTCTGTATGTCCAGAGAATGATCGTTTAATGGTCGTGTTCCAGTTTCAAATGAGTGAGTTTATTTACATACCTAGCAAGCTGGGCTGGAGAGATGGCTCAGAGGTTAAGAGCACTGGCTGTTCTTCCAAAGATTCTGAGTTCAATTCCCAGCAACCACATGGTGGCTCACAACCATCTATAGTAAGATCTGATGCTCTCTGCTGTCCTGAGGCACACATGCAGGCAGAACACTGTATAAATAATAAGCAAATCTTAAAAAAAAAAAAAAACAAAAAAAACATACCTAGCAAGCAAAAGTAAAAGAAGAAACAGCGAGGAGCAGAGATCGAAACATCTTCAGATTGCTCTAGGGATACCAGACAAAGAGAAACGAGGGCTTTACAGCACTCAGCAGAAATCATCTGGGGAAGATGAGGCAGTCAACTAGAGTCGCTACTGAGGGCCTTTTCTCCATAGGTGAGCTTCCTGTGGCTGAGCTGCTGGCTTCTTGTTCCCGTTTAGTCCAGGGCCAAACAATAGTAGTGTCTGTTTGCGACCTCCAGCTGTCATCAAGGACACAGTGGTTTTTTAACACTTTTAGCTGCTGGCTGTTTTCCTTCTCAATAGTACCCAGTTAACGGGCCAGTCTCCCTAGGAAAATGTGTTTTGAAGAACATTTGTAACATGTAGCGCAGGGTGACCCTGAACTCCCAACTCTTCTGCCTACCAGGTCCTGGGGTTGCAGACATGTGCCACCACACCCAGCTTCCTGCTTTGTTTAGAAGTATTTGGTCAGTTGGATATACAGCCACTTTCTGTTATTTCCACATCTTTTTTCATTTTCCATTTTTTCCCCCAGCTTGTGTATTTCACTCAATAGGATATAGCCAGCAAGCCCAGAGAGAAATAAGAAAACAAGCAAAACCCAAAATTCTTTTCTATTTGTTCTCTGTGTCTTCTGTGACAAATAGCCCCCTCCCCCCACCCAGTTTCTCTGTAGCCCTGTCTGTCCTGGAACTCTTTGTCGACTGGCCTCCCTAGTTCCGGGATCAAAGGTATGTGCTACCAATGCCTTGAAGTTGTTTGGTTTTTTTTTTTTTTTTTTTCTCAAGACAGGGTTTCTCTGTAGCCTTGGAGCCTTGGCTGTTCTGGACAGGATTTGTGGCCTTGAACTCACAGAGATCTGTCTGTCTGCCTCTGCCTCCCAGGTGCTGGGATTACAGGCATCCACCACTGCGTCTGGCCCTGCTTTTGGAGTCTTAAAATAGTAGAAATAGTTTGCTCACAGTTTTGGGGGCCAGTAAGGAACCAAGGTGTTAGCAGCTTCCTGTAGGAGCTCTGGGAGAAAGTCCTCACCTTTGCAGGCTTCTTGTGGGAACTGCTTGTTTTGTTTTGGCCTTTATCACACCAGTCTGTTCTTCCTCTTCATGTACCTCTTCTTTTGTGTATTGATTATTGATAACTTGCTGTGTGCTACCCAGTGCTAAGAATAATAAAACAGTGTTGGTCACAGGCCTCAAAGGAACCAGAAAAATGAATGATTTAAACAGATTTTTTTGTTGTTGTTATTGTTTTTTCGTTTTTTGAGGCAGAGACTCTCTTAGTCCAGACTGCTCTTAAACTGTATAACTGAGATGATCTTGAGTTCTGGTCCTCCTGTCTCCACTCAAGTGCTAAGTTTACAAGTCTGTGCCCTTGCCCATCCAGAATTGTTAACTTGTCAGATTTACAACACAAGCAGAGGGCAGCGGGATGATTTTTTTTTAACATTTTATTTTTTTTAAAGATTTATTTATTATTTATTCAGTGTTCTGCCTGCATGTGTGCCTCAAGACAGTAGAGGGCATCAGATTTTACTGCAGATGGTTGTGAGCCACCATGTGGTTGCTGGGAATTGAATTCAGGACCTTTAGAAGAGCAGACAGTGCTCTTAACCACTGAGCCATCTCTCCAGGCCAGCGGGATGGTTTTGAAGAGCTTTTAATTACTAATCATTAATGAAGCAGATAATTCTTTGACTGAGGTTTTTCAAAGATTGGGACATATTTCTGGTTTTTAGTTTTATTTCATAAATGTAGTTAGCTTTCCTCCCTGCTGTGACATTGAAGGGCTCTAGCAGACAGGCATGGCACTGACAGGTTTTGCCTTTCTCTCTCCTCCTTGCTAAGAACTGTTAGATTATATAAAGCTAGCCACCAAGGTCTAGTCCCTTATTTGGTCACTTCCTCCTGAGGCTGACCACCAAGGTCCAGCTATCAAAGTACTGAAGTCCAGTAATTAAAAGCCCACCTTGGCTCACCTAATTAACACGTCCAATCAAACAAACTACTCACCCTAACATGGGGGCTTCCACTTTTCCCTTTATAAAGTTCTATTTGCCTCTGGGCCAGACAGAGGCAGTGCGGTCCTTTGTCCTTCTGAGGCAAATAGCCCTTTCCTCCTCCTTGTTCTTTTCTCTTGTCCTCTGTCTCCTGTCTTTATCCCGTATCTCCTGCCCTTTGTCCTTCTAGGGCAAATGAATCTTCCTTGTGCTGAGAACTTGGTCTTGGTGTGTCCACTTTCTAGCTGGACCTGAATGTGATTTATCTTCCTTTTTTGTTTCTTTTGTTATGTCTTTTGAGACAGTGTTTCTCTGTGTAGTCCTGGCTACCCTAAATCTCTGTAGACCAGGCTGGCCTTGAACTCAGAGATCCACCTGCCTCTATCTCCTCAGTGCTGGGGCTAAGGATGTGTGCCACCATGCCCTTATCTTTGTTTGTGGCTTATCTTCTTAACTCACATAACTTTTTTGGGTTTATTTAAACTTATTTTTGGTACTTAAGTGTATGTGAAGTAGAACCTAATTTGTATTTTATCAATTAGTGGATGTGATCTTTGCAGTTAAACTGCCTTGTTTGTAGTCTTTGATGGGCTTACATGCCCAGTCTTGATTTGCCCCATAATCGTCAGTGACCAGTAGATATAGATAGGGTTTAGTTTGTATTAGAAGTTAAACTTTATCTATCCAAACTATGCAGATGGTGCCTTTGTTTTACCCTCTGAATCTTACGTTGTTTTAGTGCACTACAGCTTATTTCACATAGATCTGCTAATCTGTTGCTTCTGTTTACCTTTTTAAAAATTTATTTATTTATGCATATGTCTTAACCACTGAGCCATCTCTCTGGCCCCTGCCTCTGTTTAATTCTGTTGCCCATAAGTTTGTCTCATTTCTGTTAGAGGGCAGTGTGGTTGGTATTCTTCATTTTCCTCTCAGTGTTTTGAAAGCCTAGTTCTTCATGTATTTGTAATTAATGATAGTATCGGATATGAATGTTCTCTATACATTGATAATCAACTTTTACAACAGTTTCACGTACAGTTGTGTGTCTGTAGTCTGGCTGGCCTGGAACTTGCAGTGTATACCAGGCCAGCCTCATAGAGCTCCTCCTGCCGCCTCCACTACTGCAGCTCAGATTTTAAATACTTTTTAGGTTTGATCACAAATGTGTTTTTCTAATCTGCTGTGTGTGAGAGAGAAAAAGAGAGAAGGGGGGGAATTGACACACCAAGTATTTTAACCCTTTTAAAGTAACATTTGGTGATGTTAGTCATCACTATCCTCTAGTCTCTTTATACTGGATTTCCACTTTAATCTACAGTAACATTATTTCTGTTGATCTTTGACAGATTGTTTAAATCTAATCACAGGATGCTGCCTGTGTCTTTGGGATAGTTGGGAGATAAAGATGAGTGGGGCAGTGAAAGGAAAAGCACAATGCTCTGGAGTCCTGCTTGCTGCTCTGTCCTCTTTGTAGTTGGTGCTAAGACATTCAGTTTGTATTGCCTCTATTCTTATTTTCCCCACAAATATTTATTATTGCCATAATTTTCTGTAAATATATAAGTATTGGAACAAGCCTTGATTTACTTATTTGAAAGCAAATGTATCAAACTCAGGCAGGGGGCTGGAGAGATGGCTCAGAGGTTAAGAGCACTGGCTGCTCTTCCAGAGGATCTGAGTTCAATTCCCAGCAACCACATGGTGGCTCACAACCATCTATAGTGAGATCTGGTGCCCTCTTCTGGCGTGCAGGTGTACATGCAGGAAGAATACTGTACACATAGTAAATAAATAAATCTAAAAAACAAACAAACAAAAAACAAACCTCAGGCAGGCTCCCACTTGGCATCACCCACTGCCCAGTGTATAGCACAAGTTAGCCAGGGGTGCATAGAGAAATCACGTCTTGGGAAAAAAAGAAAAAAGGAAAAGAAAAGGAACTATGTTAATCTTTGAACATCTCTGTGTGTATCTAACTGCCTATAAGTTCCTTTTTTGGAGCTATATAGATATTTGAAAAGAACTATGTTAATCTTTAAACATTTTTGTGCATACCTAACTGCCTGTAAGTTCCTTTGTTGTAGCAATATTCAGATATTTTGCATTATTGTAATTAAGAGTGATATATGGTTTTACATAGGCACAGTATATATAAATATATACTTATTTCCTTTCTTCTTAAGAGTCTCAATAGGACATTGAAATAGACCAAGTTCTGATTATGGCAATTATGATCATAAGATAAATGTGTTGATCCAGCTATAAAAGAAAGATTATGAAGTAGGAATCTAGAATTTTTAAATATTCATTACTAATTATTTACTTTCTAACTTCTTAGCTTTGCAAATAAGTTGTTGTGATATTATAAAAAGATTTGGCTTTGTTTATGAACATGAAAAACTGCAATAGTGTTTTTAAAATTGGCTGTTTCAGGGCCAGTGAGACAGCTCAGCTGGTAACAGCGCTCATTGCCAAGCCTGGTAATCTGATGTTGAATCCCCAGAACCCACATGGTGGAAGGAGAGCTCCACATTTGCCACGCACATGCCCCTTATCACCCGCAAAATAAACAGATGAAGAAAAATGATGTTGGCGTGGGAGTGGTGACTCAGAGCAGAGGCATAGCTACCACTGGCAGGGGTGTCGCTTGAGTGCAGGGTTTCTAGGCCAGCCTGGGCAACATTGTGCGACCCTTACAACCACCCCCCGCCCAAAAAAAAAAATCTCACTAAAGGACAGAATCAAACCAGTTCTTAACTTTTTCATTGACACTGTAGAGAAATGTGAAATCCTAGGGAATCTTTTTCTTCTCAATGTTGTATTTTTCTTCTTTTTTATTTTTGAGATTGTAATTTAATTGCAACATTTCTCCCTTTTATTTTTTCTCTCCAAACCTTCCTGTACACCCTCTCTGCTCTCCTTCAGATTCATAGCCTCTTTTTCATTAATTACCATGACCTGCATATATATATTTGTATGTACATATGTGTCCTAAATATAACTCACTGAACCCATGTTACTTGGATGTATGTTTCCATGAAGGCCTATGGCTACTAACGAATTCTCATCTTCAGAGAAGGTGATAAAGCAAGTATTTAGAAACCAGTAGTAAGAACTGAAACTTGAAAGTTGTAGTGAGACTTTACCCACATGTTTTTAACCTGAAAGATTAACTCGGTGTCTTTGTAACCTCCTCAGCTGTTGACTGAATTCTACGTTCATTTTTACAGCATTGAAATCTGCATTTCACTTCTGTGTCATAGCTATTATTATTTGGTGTTTTTCAGTCTTTGTCTTACCACAGAAAAATGTCAAGTTTCATTAATGATAAAAATATATGCAAACTAGAGCCAGTCCATGGGTATGGGAATTCTAAGGTTTTTTTGCAGCAGCTCTGTACTGCTTTTATTACTCAAACTGGGAACAAAAATTGTGTTTGTTTTAGATTGCTTGTGAGTGTGACTTTCTGTTATGTAGCCTGTGTCAATTAAAAAAGAAAGTTGTGACATAATATTAAAAGCTTTATGGCTGAGCTATAATGTGCTCAGTGGTAGACTATAGTACAGTTAGAAGATGTGAGGCCCCAGGTTTGCTCTCTAGAATCACAAAAAAATAAATGAAAATAAAATAATACAATTTTAGCACATTGATAAAATACTGAAAATGTGAACAATATTTGTATCCTTTTATTTAACAGATTCTTATATTTCAACTTAAAAATTATTGGAAGGATGAATACTGTATTGATAGCAATAGTATTCAGCTGCATATTTTATTAGAATTATGTAATTGGTTGTTACTAATACATTTTATTCACAGATCTGCTAAAATACATATTTGCCTTAACCATATGCATGTTGTTAGGCCCAAGGGCCTCTTCCATCCTTGTTAAGGGGAGTGCTAACCTTCTCTCCTTTCATACAACACTACATATTTGAAAGTGTAAGTGTTCCAGATATCATAATTGCCAGAACCTGAGGAGATACTGTAATAAATTGTATTATTCCTTTGTATGGTACTTTGATTTGATTTGGTTTTGGTGGTATGGTTGTTTCCGTTGGCTGTGTCCGAGACTGTTTCCCTGTGGGGCCTAGGCTGGCCTCAGAGTTGCAATAATCCCCCTACCCAGGCCTCGTAAGTGCTGGAATTGCAGGTGTGTGCCACCACAGCCAGCTTTTGTTTTAAAATGATGGAAATGACCGGTGATAATTTTAACCAGTTACTTAAAAATATCAAGCCTTAGTTTTCAAAGTTTTTTTTTTTTTCTCTGAATTATGGAAACTGTCCTTTTATTCCCTTCAGTTGAAAGGCTAAGAGGAAGGATATTGGTAGTTTTGAAGATGTTAACAAGAGTGTTTATTTTCTTCTTTTATTAAGAAGAAATACAAGTAGAGAGAATTATTTATTATTTTTTTCATAAAAAAAGTTACCTTATAACTTACTACAAAATCCATCTCAACTAGCTTAGGAGTTTAATGTTTTTTTTATAGTTTGAATATTTGATTATGCATATTTAGGTAATATTTCTTACTTTTAAGAGGTATTACCCTTTTTATATATTCTCTTTTAATGTTCAAATTTTTAAAATAAGCTTTGTGTTTAAAAACAAGTTAAAAAACATTATTGACTATCAATTTTAAGAATTACTCTTACCTTCCTCAATCCCAATATGGATTTTAACCCTGTCACAGGGAAGAGATTCTCTCCCTCTTTGCTAAGAGCAAATTCTTGAAAAAACTTCAGATTGCAGTTTTTACATTTCTATCCTTTGATTGGAAAAACAGAGTTAGCACATTTCAACAAATGAAGAATGAAGACATTCTGCTTTGCAACTTTATCCTATTTTTTTGGCTCTTATTGGGTTGAAATCACATATTTACTAATGTACATTTGCATAGTACAAGAATCCATAAAGAGATTTTAATTTAAGGCAATCATAAACTAGTAAGATAAAAAGTTTCTTTTTTACAGTTACAAAAGTCAGTTTCATGGTCACATGGATGATGCTTCTCTGTATTGAGCAAAACAAGTCCAGGGAAGGTTGTAGCTGCGAGCTTTCATTTTGCATTTTGTGATTCTTCAGTGTAGGTTGTCTGCGTCATAGTTGCAGCCCAGCTTCTGAGGCTTTGTATGAGCCACATGTGAGCGCGCTGAGCATCAAGTACTTCTGACCTTTAAACTCTGTTTTTCTTTTGACATTTAAGAGCAGAGGAGGGAGTCGAGCTCTATTATCTAATTGTTAAAGTTTTCATCTGCTTGTATTTTTTTAAACTTGTTTTCTGTCCTTTTCTTGCTCTTACATGTGGCTCTGAAAAGTATATTATATTGTACAAAAGAACCGCATGGGTTGAGTAGGTACCAGCAGAGAGGAAGGCTTTGGTTTGCCCTGCTGTTGTTTCGCTGTCGCAGCGGCAGGGCTGTGAACTCACTCTGTCTGTGTGTCAAGTTGGGTTGTGGTAGAAGTCACACAGGTGAGATGCGGGACTGTCCGGGAAGGAGCCAGCCTCAGCTGAGTAGGAATGGAGTATTTTGATTTTATAATGTATCTCCTCTTAGCAGGTCAAAGAATGTGGTGTTTTGTTTTGTTTTGTTTTTTGATTAAAATTTAGGACCAGAGGAACAGGCTTTGAAAAGTAAAGGTTTATTTCAATAATTACCTAGTATATTTAGTGGAGGTTCATTATTTCAGATTAAATTGGATCCTAGCTTTACATAATTATTTTTCCTTAATTCTCATATTTAAGGTTTCACTTTACCTGCCTTATCAAAATCCAAAAGAATTACATTTTCATTTAAATTGATTACATATAGACAGATAGTTGATTGTGATGTATTTAATTGATTTTCCAGTTTGTCCTATTTAAAGCGATTCCGTGTGTCTGTGTTAACAGTTATGTAAATGTTCCACATTAAAACAGGTTAGATGTTATCATAACTTACTGACCTGCTAGGCCAGTCTCTATCATTTTAAATGTAACCCTAATCCTTAAATAAATTGTTTTATTATCTGCACATGGCTGTCATTGTAAAGTGTCTAATGCATTAGGCACTATACTAACCAGCAGAAGTGGCTCCACGTGCTGGCTTTTGCAGAGTTTACAGAAGTCTTTGTGTACAGCTCTTGTGACTTGAAACAGTGTGTCAGTATCGAAAAGCCACGTGCAAGTTTGAGATTTTGAGATCGGAACTAACGTAGAAAGCTTGTGTAGCAAAATATTAAAAAGTTCTTCTCTGATGGCCTCGATGATAATGCTTTATGAGTCTATAAAGCTTTGCATTCCTCTCTTTGTACAAACAGTTTATGAAGACTGCAGAGACCTGCAATCCAGTCACTTAAGTGTGTAAAGAGATTGTGGTCCTCATGGAAGAAGAGCAAGACCTACCAGAGCAACCGGTGAGTGTTTCCAAGTTCAAGTTGATACAAGTTGATGGTAGAAAAGCTAATTTGAAGAGATTTGAATATTACTCAATTATATTTACAGAATCCAAATTAGAAATGGGAATAAAGAACAGACCCCTTACCAGTTTCCCTCTGAGAAGGCAATGTTGTATGTTCTTTTGTTTTGTTCTTGAGATGGAGTCTTGCTATATGCAGCCTCCAGTAGTCTCAAATGTGTGATGCTCTTACCTTGGCTTCCCAGGTTAGGATCACAGATGTGCACTGCCTTACCTGGCATGTTGCATGTTTTAAACTAAAATTTGCCTAACCTCATGCTAGGGAATCTGTTTAGTGCACTCAGCATTACCAAGTGAATATTGCCTTTTTCTTTATGTGTTGAGAGTTGCATACTCGTGATTACTTTGCCTTTCTGTTAGCCCTCTCAGCTAAGGTAACTGTTAAAGTTAGGAAGACACAGCAACTCATACAAATACCTTTTGAGACTTTTCAATGTGTTCTTTGTCCTTGGTGAGTTGTTAATAATCGGGGAGAAATAGGGTTGCAATCATCTTGAACAGTATATAGGATGTGCACTGTTGAAACAAACAGCTGAACTATAGACGGGACAATATATAATATAATATAATATAATATAATATAATATAATATAATATAATATAATATAATATAATATCACTGAGTGTTAAATGTAGTAGGACACAAGTCTACTCATAAATTCAGAAAGACTTACGTAAATGTTGACATACTATCGAAGTAGAAATTGTTAGTTTACTCCCTATCTGGTTAAAGTAACAACGGTGAGACTAACCTGATAATGGCTCACCTCTTCTGCTCTGCTTCCCTCCCTTCTCATTCTGCTCGTTTCTATAACTTTATATGCAAAGCCTAAATGTTAGAGGAAGGTAAGAAACTGAAGCACTTTAATGCCAGTATGTCTGTTGTGTGATGATCATTACAGAAAGTCACTTTCTTATTTGCTTGTGCTCCTGGTATCTGTGTGTGTGAACACAGAGACATGTCAGTGCCATGACAGCATTCCTGTCAGATAACAGGATGAAATAGCAGTGTCAGTGTGGAGGCAGAAAGCATCTAAGGGAAGACATGAGCACCAGCTTCATTAAGATTTTCTACGTAAAGATGAGGCAGACAGAATGGTATGACTCATTAACATGATTCCAGCAGGCTGTTTTGTGATTTAGGATGGGAAACAACCAGCCACGCCCGTGCAGACTAGGAATCCCAGCACCTGGTGTACTGGTTAGTTTTTTTGTTAACTTTGCAGAAGCTAGGATCATCTGAGAGGAGGAACCCCGGTTGAGAAAATGGCCCCCATCTCTATTTGCCTGTAGCAGCACTCCGCAAATAGTAAAGGACTATTACCTGGAAGTGTAAGATGAAATAAATCCTTTGCTCCCAAGTTGCTTTGGTCGTGGTGTTTATCACATTGATGGAAACCCTAATGGAGACATTTGGAGAGTGGAGACAGGAGAATCAGGAGTTCAAGCTCATCCTCTGCTGCCTAACATGTTCTTAAGTCAGCATGTTCTAAGGGCTACAGGAGACCCTGTCTCAAAAACAGCATCTGAAAAAGGAGTATTTGAATTAGATAGAGGAAGCTAGGTTCTGGGGAGTTACAGCTTTGTCCTCTAGTAGAAGCCAAGTAGACAGGTACAGACTCTAAGAAAGCATGAGTTCACAGCTTGTGGTTAGAGATCCTTAACATGATAGAACAAGCGCCTCTGCCCCAGACCGCCGAGACTGAACGACTGACTGAACTGAATGCCACTCTCTCTCTGTTCCAGGAAGGGGAGTCTCTGTAGGCTGTAAAGAGAGCCTCCCTGAACCGCCCTTCTTTCTGTTTTGGAGGCAGTGTCTCACTCAGAAGCCCTCAAGCTGGCTTGACCCTCATGAGCCAGCTCCCTGCCTCAAGCCTCCTAAGTGCCAAGATGACCGGAGTGTGCCACCATATCCAGCTTATAGGATTTTAAATACGTTCTGACCTTCTAGACTCAGAAGTTTTACCTCACGAACCCACTTTGTTTCTTTGAGACAAAATCCCAGTTTGTATCTAGGCTGTCTGTAAACTACTGGCAGTCCTCCTGCTTTTGCCTCTGAGTGCTCGGAGTACAGTCGTGTGCTCCCATAATCAGCTGTCTGGGTGACCTGAGACGTAGAAACACAATTACCAGGCCAGTGTCGATCATCTCTGAAAAAGTCCCAGTGAATGAGAGAGACGTTTGAATCAGCTGCAAAGAAGTGCACTGCTTACTGGTTGTTGCTGTTTCATTCGACAGCGAGGCAGGGAGGAATGGAAGAGGAGGTGCTGCTTTATTGTCGCCTCATTGACAGCATCCTAAAACTGAGGACTTTAGAGAAGAGTATGACATTCTGCAGTAATGTTGACAGTTTAAACTTTTAGAATATGAATGGCTCAACTGACTATTTGAGACAAATTCTTCAGAGCACCAGAGAATAATAACTATTTCTTTATGGATGCTCACTCTATAAATTGCAGTGAACCCTCACGTCTCTCTTTCTTTTTCTTCCTTTTTTGTAGGTATGGTAGGTGTTGTTGTCTTGTTTTGTTTTGTTTTCTTGTATCTGGTACTAAAGTTTGAATGCAGGACCCCGCTCACGCTAAGTGGGTGTTTTATCTCTGAGCTAGTCTTTGGGTATTTCCTATGTTTAGTTACTCTGTTTTCTCCTCTTCAAGTAGAGGCTTACACAGTCAGAGAGAATGGGGCCTCCATCTGTAGATAGGGTTGCTGTGTTTTGTAAGGTTGTTCCTGATAACATTGATGGTTTGGCCCCTCACTGTTAGCCAATTGTGGCCTGCTAGAAGTATTTGCTCTATGCTGTTTTTCAAAAAAAATAAGAGAGTCTGCCGTTTTATTTCCTGTTTTGCCATGTTACACTATGACTGAAGAATGCTGGCTTTATGCTCCCATGTATTTAAGGAACAAAAAAATGTTTTAAGTAGATGGGATCATTCCCCTTCGTTTGTTACCAGATTTCTGGTGAGTAGAAAACATAGGAATAAGTGTATGTTGTGTGTATTTAATGTACATGATTTTGTGTCTGAGGCAGTTGGGTTTAGCAGCTCATCCCCATCAAATTCCTGAAGTTAGCACACAGTTTTAAAATTTTCATAATGAAGTGGACAGTATAGGGGAGTATGTCCTACACCAGCACATTCTAGCTGTGGCCTTTGCCTTAATGTATAGTCAGCCTTTTCTACCAGGTGTCAATATGTAAATTCAACCAACTGAAGGTAAATAAAATGAGCAAAAACAATTTTTTAGTACACATGTTATATAGACATTCTTATTTCCTAAATAATGCAGTATAACAACTATTCACACACGGTTATATATTCTATATTGTCAGTCATTTAGAGATGGCTTAAGTACATGAGAACTGTGCATGCTAATATAAAGGACTTGACTGTACAGATTTTGCTATCAGTGAAGGTTTCTGGAACCTGCCCCTGAGATACTGAGAGCCAACTGTGTTTGAACAACTAGGGTTTCAGAATCAGATCACTGCACTGATTTCTGTGTGTGCTGATCTTTGCAGGTGAAAAAACCCAAGATGCAGGAACCAGGAGAACAAACTTTAAGGTATTCTAGACTTGGGCTTCTTTTTAATGATCTGCTTGAACTAACTCTACCATATGTTGACTAGTACAGGGCTTGCTTTCTGTTGACAACTGCCTTTTTGGTCCTCATTGTCACCTTTACATTTTGAAATTACTTGGTTTCAGATTAAAAATTCTCTTTAAAATAGGACTGTGTAAACCCCAAACCAGAGACTAGTTTGGGCAATATAGCAAGACCCTTTCTCAGAAAACAAGCAATTACTTCTCCAATGTAGCTTTCCCTCTAATATGTATGCAGATTTTTTTCGTTGTTCTCCCTTCACTACTTACTTTCATTTCATATGTAGCAGGCATTTATAGAGAAACTCATAAATGAAAAATGATACATTCTTCAGTCAAATATACAATATAGGAAGGAGAGACTGAAATAAGAAAATACAAAGAACGTGGCATTAATTATGAGTTGAGTATGTGATACCTTAGACATTTGCTCTACTCCTGTAGAAAGGAGCTGTCTTTTTAGCATCTCATGCTTTGTCTCTATCAGGATTGTCATTTTTCTGGAGTTGTACCTCCTGTCAGTTGTCCACTGACCATCTGAGCAGGTAACTGTATCATTACCAACACAAGAATTTCAAGATTGCTGTTTTTACCACATAGATCACTCCAGACCCTTTGCACTGTAATTTCCAATCTGGCCATACTTTCTGTTTACATTTCTAGCATATTTTCTCTATCACCCACTGGCCTTTCTCTCAAAAAAGGATTTCCGTTTCTTAATGCTGATAATGTTATAAGAGCTATAGTAGTTATAGTCAGTTCCTTAAAAGTGTTGGCCTTCTCCATTTTCCTGTGTGATGCTTGCCAGCAAACGTGCATCCTTGCTCGAGCCCAGTGATCCACCTGTTCTGTGCATATTTCCAATCTGCTTGACAGTAAAATCACAACTTTGCCAAAACCCAGATCATTTATCTATTCTTTATCGCCATAACACTGTAATAGAACAGCGCAAAACTGGACTGGCTCGTTTTAGTTTACATTCATGATTATATCTCAAACACAATTAGACACCCTTCTTTGTGTGTCTGATTTCCTGCTATCTAAAGATTATCTTAATTCTTTCTTCCTTTCATCTTTGCCTACAGTCTTTCTCTTAATTCCCCACTGTTGTATTCACTTAGCTAGGGAACTTGCTACCTAATTCAAAGACAAGTTCAAGACATTAAAAAAGAAGCATTTTGCTTCTCACCAAATCTATTGTGGATACTTTGTTTCCTTTTCCTGGGAAGTTAGTTTTCCTGCCATGTAAAGAACCTGTTAACTTTGTATTTTCTGCAGTCCCTCTCCCCGTTTAGTAAGTGTTAAATCTGTCAACATAAAATTTACCATTTACTCCCTCTTCCTTTGACAGACATGCTGGCCTTTAACTTATAACCCTTAGCTTCCTGACTACTGAGATTTAAAGACTTTAACCACCATGTCTAGGCTTAAAGCTTCCCCTCTGCCAGCCATACTAGGGGAATTGAGTCCAGGGCCTTGGATAGCGAGAAGGTGCTCTATCACCAAGCTACATTCCACATCCCTTAAAGCATTTTAAAAGAATAATTGAGCAGCAGTGTGTACATGAACTTGTCCTGCTTGTCTCTAACCTTTAGTGACTTCCCACGTTGAAACTTCACACCTGTTAACCACAACTTCCCTGTACCTAACATATTCTAGTCCACTCTCTATTTCTGTGAGATTAGTCTGCCAGTTATTCTAAACGCTTCGTGAAAAGGACTGTAACTTTTTTAGATATAGTAAAAAAGACATATATAGTCTGTAGGGCAGAGGCTTTCAGAAGCCCTCTGTGGTAGGTTCCTAGGTTGTTTCCTGTTTTCTTCTTCTTTTGATGTCCATCCTCTTTGCCTTTCTGGATGGGGATTGGACATTATCAAGGCAGATGCTGAGCCTAATGGGCAACTGTTGGGCAGAGTGAAGGGAATTTTATGTAAGAACTGGGAAATAGTAAGAGCTGGAGAGGACAGGGTCTCCACAAGGAGAGCAACAGAACAAGAAAATTTGAACACAAGGAACTTCCCAGAGACTCATACTCCAATCAAGGACTATTCATAGAGATGACCCAGAACCCCTGCACAGATGTAGCCCAGGGCAGTTCAGAGTCCAATTGGGTTACATAGTAATGTGAAGAGGGACTGCCTCTGACATAATCTGATTGGCCTGCTCTTTGATCACCTCCCCCTGGGGGGGAGCAGCCTTACCAGGCCATAGTAGAGGACAATGCAGCCACTTTTGATGTGAACTGATAGACTAAGATCAGAAAGGAGAGGAGAACCTCCCCTATCAGTGGACTTGGGGAGCGGCATGCATGCAGAGGGAGGAGGGAGGGTGGGATTGGGAGGGGAGGACGGAGGGGCTTATAGGGGGATGCAGAATGAATAAAGTGTAATTGATGAAAAATTTAAAAAAAAATGAAAAAAAAGGAATTATATGCTACTAATGATGCTAATTGTTGTATGTTTCATATATCTTGGGATATGGGCATCAGAAGCTATTCTCCAAAACCTCATAGACAAACAGAAGGACACAATCTTAATAAAGGAACCCAACTGAAATGAAAAAAAAAGACATATATATATATATATATATATATACTTTTAAAAAAACCTTGGCAATGATTTGTCAAGTTATGTCTCTATAACGTATCAGAATTTTCTTTTTCTTCTTTTTTTTTTTTTTTGTTTTGTTTTTTCGAGGAAGAGTTTTCTGTGTAGTCCTGGCTATCCTGGCACTTGCTCAGTAGACCAGGCTGTCCTCAAACTCACAGAGTTCTGCCTGCCTCTGCCTCCTAAGTGCTGGGATCAAAGACATGTGACACCACTGCCCAGTTAGAATTTTCTTCCTGGGGCTGGAGAGTTGGCTCAGTGATTAAGAGCACTGTCTGCTCTTCCAAAGGACCTAGGTTCAATTCCCAGCATCCACATGGCAGCTCACAACTGTCTGTAACTCCAATTCAAAGGATCTGACACCTTCACACTAATGTACATAAAATAAAATTAATAAACTATTGAAAAATAATTTTCTTCCTTTTAAGGATGAATGATAATTTTAATTTTTCCTCTTCTCTATCAATCATTGATAATAGACAAGAGTTCTGTTGAGTGAGAAGGTATTTGGACTGTGTAATTTATGGCGTTTAAGTGTTTTACTTTTCTTGTTATTTTTAAAGCAACTTTTGTTATGTAAAGTTTTACATTTATATGTTCTGAGAGTAATAATATTTTCAGATAGTATATGATTTCTCTAGGGACACTTTTAAACATTTAACAGAGTGCCAGAATTAATTCACCATCTTGGTGGTGTGTTTCCAGTCTGCCTCCTCATATGACTATGAAGGAGATTTTTCTTTTCTTTTTTTATTTTAAAAATTAAAATTTTATTCACAAGTATTGATCCATGGATATTAATAAAACACCACAGAGATGAACACTATACACACAGACACATATACAGAAAAATACACTCAAAGCCCTTTAAAACTTAAGCCAATTACAATAATATTGAAATTCCATTAAAAGTTATTTTATTCCATCAGATACTAAGATGTAACCGTTTGCTACAGAAATAAGTAGTAGTAGTCTTGAAAAATGCATCATGCGATCTTTCCTCTAGTATTATTAGATTATAGTTCTCCATCCTTTTACATCAGAATATGACTATGTGACTGTATTATAATGTGACCAGCTGATATTTTCTTTTTTTTTTAATTTTATTTTTTTCTTATCAGTTACATTTTATTAACTCTGTATCCCAGCCGTGTCCTGCTCCCTCATTCCCTCCCAGTCCCTCCCTCCCTCCCTCATCTCCACCGTGCCCCTTTCCATGTCCACTGATGGGGGGGGGACCTTCTCCCCTTTAATCTGATCCTGTTTTATCAGGTATGTGGCCTAACAGGACTGCTCCTCCCTTCGGGGGTGGGGAGGCCAAAGAGCCAGTCATTGAGTTCCTGTTAGAAATAGTCCTTGTTCCCTTCACTTTGGGAAACCAATTGGTTACTGAGCTACCACAGGCTACATCTGAGCGGAGGTTCTAGGTTATATCCATACATGGTCCTTGGTTGAATGTCAGTCTCAGAAAAGACCCTATGCCCAGATATATTTGGTCCTTGTGGAGCTCCTATCCTTTCCCCATCAGACTAACTCCCCTTCTTTCTTATGATTCCCTGTACTCTGCCAGAGATTTTTTGAAAACAAAATTCCAGAAGCAAACTAGAATCCAAGGCCCTCTAGAGCTGGTGTGCTCAGTGTGGAGGAGTATGTATGACTTCTAAGATTCAGGGTCTAAAAATAGTGTGCAGCAGTGGGTATAACATTGGAGCTCAGACTTATCCCAAGTACACAGAAAAGACAAGCTGTCATTGCATTGGAAGGTGAAGTTCTGGGCCAGTTTCTGCTCTTCCTTGTGTGATTCTGCTTAAATAGGCATGAGGGACTCAGGGTCCTCAACTTTTTGTCTGTCTGTCTGTTTGTCTCTCGGAGTCTTTCTTTTCTTTCTTTCTTTCTTTCTTTCTTCCTTTCTTTCTTTCTTTCTTTCTTTCTTTTCTTTTCTTTCTTTCTTTCTTTCTTTCTTTCTTTCTTTCTTTCTGTTTCAGGGCAGGGTTTCTCTGTATAGCCCTGGCTGTCCTGTCCTATCCTTGCTTTGTGGACCAGGCTGACCTCAAATTCAAAGTAATCTGCCTGCCTCTGCCTCCCTGAGTGCTGGGATTATAGGCTTGTATGCCCAGCTTGCATGTGTTTTGTTGTTGTTGTTTCTTGACTTTTTAAACTTTTTTTTTGGGGGGGTGTGTGTATGTGTTTTGAGAAGTCCTTAACTTTTATCTAAAATTCAGGTGACCATAATGATTTAGACATTTTGATTTGTACCAGTATAACTAATCCATGTCATTTATTTTCTTTTCCCTTTAATTTTTATAGCCATAATTTGGGTTGTACATTGCTATTCAGAAATGTAACCATTTGACAGAGATAAAATTGAACTTTGAAAATGTAGCTTTAAAAATTAAATATCTAGGCTGGAGAGGTGGCTAAGCTGTTACAAGCCCTGGCTGCTCTTGCAGAGGAAAAGGATTTTGTTTCCAGGACTCATAGGTGACTCACAGCTGTTTATAACTCCAGTTCCAGGGGATCCAATGCCCTCTTCTGGCTCCATGGATACCGGGCACACATGGTCCACATACATGCATGCTGGCAAAACTCTCATTACATTAAAAAAATAAAAAAGTAGCCGGCGTGGGGGTGCATGCCACTAATCCCAGTGCTTACAAAGCAGAGGTGGGTGAATCTCGGAGTCTGAGACTAGCCTGGTCTTCATATTCAGTTTCAGGCCAGCCAGGGCTACAGAGTGAGATCCTATCTCAAAAACACACAAACACAAATAAATAAGTTAATGTTTCTGGGGAAAAATTAATTTAACATTCAAAATAGATCAGAAGAAAAGTCTTTATAATGAAAGACTTCGCTATCAGAGGTCATACGAGAGCTTTAAATGTTGCTGTAGAGAAACTACTTTTACTCTGATTAGACGTTTTTGTTCTCTTACGTAGAGCCTGTGGCCTCTACCTCTTCCTAGGGAGGAAAGAGTAAAGCAGGCTCCTATTGGGGGATATAAATGTGGGAAGGGTGCATGGCTGGAAACAGAAACTAGAACAGCTGTGATTACTGTGTGCTTGCTGTGTCTAGACTTGCCTATTTTTTATGTATTATAATTTTTCTTATAACCTAGTGAGGTGGGTTCTGTTTGTGTCCTCACTGACAGGTAAATGAGGCTTAGAGAAATTAGTGACTTGTTCAAGCCATACAGCTAGGTATTCGAAAGGTGGATTATGAACTTGCCATTCCAGCCCTAGAGCTTGCACTAGCAGTAATAAAGTTAGTTTTCTGAGAGAGGGTCTCATTCTGTTGTGCAGCCTGGCTTTAAACTAATTTTATAACCCATACTGACCTTAAATTCATGATAAATCCTCCTGCCTCGGCATCTCAAGCACTAGAATTAGAGTGAGTCATCACATGCAGTTTGAATCTGGACTCCACCCACTATGGCATTGTGGTTGGAAGTGACTGAATCCAGTGTCTTAAAAGGAAAGTAAACATTATTAAGAGGACTCAACTTGGAGCCAACTCCATTCTACAGTTTTAGTGGCATGCTTGCAACATTTTAGTTTCTGTAGCCTTGGCTGGCCTCCGATTCATGTATTTTAGAAGATGTCTTGAAATCCTGATCCTTCTGCCTAATATCTGCCTAGTGCTGGGATTATAGGTGTACACCATGCCAAACTTAATTTTTCTTTTAAAAGAGAAATAAAGCAAACTGAATGGTTTTAAGGGTTCAGAACTCCTCCTTGGGAACAAACACATGTAATCTTTAAAAACTTCAAATTACAATTTGTAACTGATGATGACCCACTCTGTCTAATAAGACATCTTCCTGCTTTGTTACACTTTTAGCCAAAGTAACAGATACATGGAATGGCATGGAAATAAAGTACTGTAGCTTTCAAAATTACCAAAAGAATTGATTTCAAATGTGTTTGTTTGTTTGTTTGTTTGTTTACCACAGTGAATAAACATGTAAGGTGGCTGGTTTATCAGCTAGCTTAGTTTATCATTTCATAGTATATATACGCACCAGCACATTACGTTATGATCCATCGGATACAGTGTATACAATATTTTTAAGTGACAGCACTGTTAGATGTTCAGGGTTGTCTTAATGTATGATCTTAGAGAAAAAATTGACTTGTCTGTGACTTAGCTGGGGCTTCCAAGTCAGATAAAATCTTCAAGGGGTCTAAGGATATGAAAAAACCGTAGACGGTTGAAGGTTCTGGGCCTCCTTTCACCTTAGTTGCTAAATAACTAAGAATAGGGAGGTCATCTAGACTTACTTCTTACTGTGATAGCCTAGGAGGAGATGGTGGAGATTATTGTTCAGCATTGCAGGAACTCATCAGAATTAATGTGTTTGTTTTGGTTCTCCTAGTCAAGTAAACAACCCGGATGTCAGTGATCAGAAGCCTGAGACATCCAGCCTTGCATCAAATCTTAGCATGTCAGAAGAAAGTAAGTACCATGTTTTATGCATGGTGGATATGTTATTCTTACAACTAAGTGATGTTATTCTTGTTTAGTTGGGGTTTTCCTGAGTGTCTGGGTTGTCCAGAATATATCTAGAAGGTCCCTCTTCCCTTCCTCATATATGTACTGTAATAAGCATTATGACATACCAGTTGAGGGCAGTATCATAGATTGGCTCATCCAAGGAGTCATACTCAGTAATTTTAATTTTATCTGGAGGTTGAACTTCTAAAAATAGTAGCATTTTATTAAAAATTTAAAAAGCTAGTGGGCTAATGCCTGACTGTTTTTCAAGAGTTAAAATGAAAACTTAAAACCAAGTAATCTTACCTGTCAGTTTTTAATAGTCCTTATGTTTTTTTCCCAACCTTAATTTCAGTCAGCTCTTCCTCTTCTCTGTAAACATGAACAAATAACTAAGCATCATTAGGTGGAGTTACATACTTAACTGCTGAGTAGTTATTCCTAGTCCTAACCACAGCTTAGGTGAGTACTCAGTGTGTTTGGGAAGTCTGCATTTTTCTGATGAGCTTTTCCTCTTAATTCACACCACCTCTTTTTTCAAAACACCTTTCCTCAAGCCTAACTATTGTCTTCTCAAACAAAAGCTGCACACAAGAAGCTCCCTTATTACACCGTCCCCATCTCTAGGCCTGCCTGTGTTTGTGCCCATACTGTCTTGCTTCCTTTTTCCTTCCTAGAACAGAATAGTATTCTTGTCTAAGTCCTTTTATTTGCATTCTTTACCCCTCTGGCCTTTCCCAAGACTTGGTATGATGATTCTCACACTCTACTCGTGCATTATCACATTCTTCCTAGTTCTTTTCCTGAAGAGATGTGCTCTGCTATTTGCTATCTTTAAAAGATGACAAAAGTTCTCTTTACTCCACATCTTTTATGATTTTCTCTGTGTTTCATGATCTATCAGAACCTCAGAAAAGAATTGCCTCTGCTTCCTTTCTTCCACCCGTTCACTCTTCAGCTGTTTGATGTAGCTTCTGTTGTCTCTCTTCCTGGGAAGCTGCTTGCCAAGGTCCTCAGTTGCTGTCATACTGCCAATTCTAGTAGACATTTGTTTCTCCTCCTAGTCTCCCTCTCAGCATGTTTTCTCTCACATTTCTTCCCTTATGACCCTTCTCTAGCTGTACTTGAATATTGGGAGGCCTCAGCTTTGGGTTCTAGGCTAGCATCCTCTTTGGTGATCCTCCCATCCATTACATTGTTACTTTAAATGTCATATATTGTTAACAAATTCCAAATTAATTAACCAACTAATTAATTAATTGATAATTAGAAACAAGGTTTTTCTATGTAGCCCTGGCTGGCCTGGAACTTGTTAGGTAGACCAGACTGGCCTTGAACTCATAGAGATCTGCCTGCCTCTGCCTCCTTAGTGCTGGGATTAATAGCGTGGAACATCATGCCCAAATCCCACATTTTTATATCAAGTGTGATTTCTCTGATTTCATTTGTGTATCCAACTACTTATTAAGTAGTTGGATACACAAATCTCTAGTTAATGAAATCTCTAGTTAATGTCTGGAAGCAAAGGCACATGTAATATGTAAGAAGCTTTTCTGTCTTTCACCTAGTCAGATCTTCTCCCAGACATGCCCATCCTAGGAAGTTGTATCACTGCCCCACCATCTGTCCAAATGAAATAGCCTGCGCGTCCCTGTCTTCCTCACTCCATATATCAGAGCTGATCAGAATGGTGTGTTACAGCTTCACTCTGCTTCGTCCTAATGTTGTTACTGTAGTCTACGACAGTATACTACTTTTTAACCCCCTATTGTATAATAACAGATTATGCCCTGGCTTTGTTTCCAGATACTGCCAAACTCTAGTCTTAATCTGTCATTGAAGGAAGGGTAGATAAGGGTTTGAAAACCTGTCAATGGTGAGGAAACCATCTTGGAGAATTTGAATGAGCCTACCCTATGTTCCATGATGGATAAGAAATTCACATCTAATTGAGATTACCTTAGTTTCTGTCAATCTGAGTATAAGTAAAAATGATATTCAAGCTTTTAATAACAGTTTGTTTTGAGACAGGGTTTCTCTGTGTAGCCTTGCCTGTACTGGACTTGCTTTGTAGACTAGGCTGGCCTCAAACTCACAGAGATCCACCTGCCTCTGCTTCCACTGCTCCCGGCTACTTTTAATAATCTTTTAAAAACCTCAGACAATGGCATTGGACAAGATCTTTATATAAACTCAGTGCTAGTTTATCTTTCTCTTGGGTGTGAATTGGCCCCTCATCTTCTGATGGTTACTTCTGTGTGAGTCATTCTTTCAGGGAACCTAGCTGGATATAAGGCAGATGGTTCATTTTAGTCCATCTTTGCAACAGAACAGCACCTTTTGTGATACTGAAGTCTGAACACTTGAGGAGTGTGGTCAGAGCATTTATGGTGCAGCTCTGTGTATAATGAACTGAAGTGGAGCCTGATGAGTGGCTTTCAGCATTTGTTGACCTTGAGCCACATATTTATGGTGTTTATCCTAGCTATGACCATGAGGGTCAGGCTTTCATAGCAGCTTTTTCCGGATAAAGTCATGGAGGGAAAAAGGACACCAGCTGGAAAAGTACATCACTCTGCGGGTCTCAGAGCACCTGGTTGGCCAGACTTCAAGTCTGTGTCATAAAGCAGAGAGTGGTAGTACAGAACCTCTCCTGTCTGTGCTGCTGCTGGTTCTGCGTAGCAATAGCAATGGTTTCCAAAGGAGATTGGCACTTACACCAAACCTGCCTCACAAAGTCAGTCCTAGGGCTTTTCGCAAAGAATAGAGTAAGCAGTCCAGAGTTTAAAGATGTCAGAGACACCATTTGATTTCTTAGATAAGGGTTTTCCTTTCCAAGGTTGTCAATAAGCATGGTTGAGAGCCTAGGGGGTTTTGCTCCATAGATAGTTTAGGTCAGCAATGGTAAAATAGGGATTAGTTGGTTTATCTTCAGATCTTTTCTGTGTTCACCTGTCCCCCTCTGTCCTGTCTTTTTTCTTTTACTGCCTCTTAAACTCTACAAACAGGTCTGTAAACACAAAAATGAGGTGCTTTCTGCTGCACGGTCTTTGACACTTTGGCATCCAGGCTGTGTGTTGTTCACTTTGAAGGACTAATCAGTAAGATACATAAGTTTCCCATTTGATTCTTTAAAATGCTCTAACTTTTTACCTGATAATACCTTTCTTTCAGTTATGACTTGTACGGATTACATCCCTCGTTCATCCAGTGATTATACCTCACAAATGTACTCTGCAAAGTAAGTCGAATAATTATTTCCAGACTTTTTCTCTAGGTTCATTACAAATTTAACATATAACTTTTTTCACCTTCCTTGCTCTCTGTCTTTACTCAAATTTTTATCACATCTAAATATACTCTTGCCATCCTTTTAAAAATCAGGTGGTTCCTGGAATGGATTGCTATTACATAGGAACTGACTGTGGTCAGGTAGGCACTCAAAATATAGTATTTTGGTGATCTGATCCTTTTTTTTCTCTCTCTCTACATTGACATATGGATCAGTAAAAACAGCTCAACATTGCTCCCAATTGGAACTACAAACAATTGAGCTTGAATGAGACAAATATAATGGATTAAAGTTGCAAAGAGGCACATTTTAGGCCTTCATAGTGTAAGGTCAGTGTTTATGACCAACCACGTTAGTCATCTTTAAGGTGTGTAGGGTGCAGAACAATCTTTATATCAAGTTGCAATTGTGTATTAATGAGGGATGAACCTATATTCATACATAGACACAGCTGCACTCATTAAACCAGTGTGTTTTTATGCACTTGCAAACACAGGTTCACGAAGAAATTGGTAGCAGCAGTGAGAGATCCCTATTATGAGAGGAAAGTGACCTTTTTCCGCCCTTGTACCATTTACTTATACCTTTAGTTAAATAAATCACAGCTTTCTACATGTTGGTGTTAATATTAATGTCTTCTTGGACCAGCCATTCTCATGTGTTAATCTTCTCTGGAGAGATTAACACTGTCTTTTGGAAGTATTACGGGGAGGCTTTGCATGCTATAGGAATGTTCACCCTCTGGACAAGTGATAGTACATTGTCATCTACAAATGTACGAAGTCTCATTCTGAGCTAGCCTGGGATGATTCAGCCTGCTGGCCGCAGATTGGGCACCCCTAGATTAGATACTGAATGGGAAGCACATGTCAGCTCTGCAGGCTCTCTGTCTTCATCTTGTAGCATGTTACTTCGTTTGTTTGAAAGACAGAATAGTGAGATGATGAATTTTTGAAATACTTCAGCTCTAACCTGGTGATATTATCTGTAAAGGCAAGGAAAGGACACTGTGGTCTTACAGTATCTGGAAATGGGCCATTCTGAAACACTTCTATTTCAGAGTAATTTCATGCGACTTGAGTATCAACTGTTGAAATTATTTTCCAGGCTTAGATCTGACTAATACAAGTCTCTGAGTATCTGTTGGAAATGAATATGTTGCATACACCAAATTTATCCCTAATGTAGACATAGTTGCTACATTCAGACACTTTATTCAGGTGTGCCTTTTGCCGTCATTTTCACCTCCTCAACACTTACTGGAACCATTCCATTAAAATCCTTGTTTATCTGGACCTCCATGTTGTTTTTCTCCCTTCTAATCCATTTTAGAAAGCAGCATGACATTAATCTTTAGTAAAGAACAGCTCTGTTCTTGCCATTCTTTGTGTGGCGAGCTCAGGGCCTTCCAGTTGTTTCAGATTTGCCTGAATTCTAGCCCGCCACTCTAGGGCCATGCTTCAATCTTCCTTCTTTTTGCATGCTCTTTTGCTTTCTCAAGGCACCTCCCTTAGGATAGTACAAGGCTTCCTCTCAGATTTTGAAACCCTTGCTCTCTTTTCTGAGTGCCTTTTCTGGGGCTTTTCTCTTGTCCCAGAACATGTCGTTTGTTCAGTACACATGCTGCTGCTTTCTAGCCTTCCTCTGTTGTCTACTTCCAGAGGGCTTTTTTTTTTGGGGGGGGGATCTTTTCCCTTTTTATAACTTAACTCTCCAGCCCATATTTATTAAGACTTTTATAATGCATAATAGCACTTTATTATGCAACATAATATGCCAAATAAAATAAGTAGAAGTTACACATTGGGTATAATAGAATGGATAGACTGCCGAGTCAGCAAGCCAGGGTGAAGTCTTGGGGATTTATTGGTAAGGTTGATTCCTTGGCTGTCCCTGGTGTGACTGGCACCAGTTAGTGGCAGTGTGCTGAAGTGTGGTCTGTTAGCCAAGCTGGCTCCTGCTCCATGAGTTGAGGATACTGGAGAACACCTCTGCTCCCTAGCTTTTTTGTTTTTTGGGTTGTTTTGTTTTGTTTTCTCGAGACAGGGCTTCTCTGTGTAGCCCTGGCTGTCCTGGAATCCTGTAGACCAGGCTAGCCTTGAACTCAGAGATCCTCCTGTCTCTGCCACCCAAGCGCTGGGATTAAAGGCGTGTGCCACCACCTTTGACTGCATTTACTCTTTACTGAAGGAT
This sequence comes from Meriones unguiculatus, assembly GCF_030254825.1. Taxonomy (NCBI): domain Eukaryota; kingdom Metazoa; phylum Chordata; class Mammalia; order Rodentia; family Muridae; genus Meriones; species Meriones unguiculatus. The sequence continues at coordinate 48,845,773 of NC_083360.1, read as the reverse complement.
GGCCTTGAACTCTTGATCCTCCTGCCCCTCAACCCCCACCCTCACTTTGTCAAGTCCTGGGATAACAGATTTTCACCGCAATGCCTGGTTTATGTGGTGCTAAGAATCAGATGCAAGTGCTCTGCCAGCTGTGTCCCCAGCCCAGAGCTCAGTCGTTACCCAAACGCAGAGCGTAAATAAGTAATCCTGTGTCTTGTTTGGGGCTTTGCCTATAACACTGTTATTTGTAGGGTAATAGCTAGAACTTGGGAAATTGTTTGAAACTATGTGATTTTTCAATAAAATTATTCATTGGAAAAATATAGTAGAACCTGGAAAGGACAAAACTTGTGTTTTCTGACCATAATAAAGGTCTTTTTTTTTTATTTTTATTTTTTTTATCGTGGAAAGATAAACTCATTCTGAGTTATTTATTTTAGTGATATTAACTGTTTCACCCATTTTCATGAACTAAAATGAGCCACATAATGGAAATTTTCATTTTCTTGATTTTTCTAGACCTTATGCACATATCCTCTCGTTCCTGTGTCAGAAACCACTTACCCTGGGCAGACTCAGTACCAGACACTACAGCAGTCTCAACCCTATGCTGTCTACCCTCAGGTAACCCAAACATACGGACTACCTCCTTTTGGTAAGCTGTCCTACTGTGAAAGGTTCTCAAGAATCAAACTTGTGTCCCTCCTCAGAAAGCAAGCATGGCTGACAGGGAAGAGGAAGACACATTGTCATTTGTGGGGTATTTTCTTATTAAGTGTGTGCTGGAAGCTGTGTTTATACTTTTTCATAATTAGTTTGTCACTTACCAAAATTTGATTGTTTCCAAGCTCTTTACTCTGAAACTTGGGTTGTCCCCCCAGTGCTGGGGTTGGAGCTCAGGCCCCTCCAATCATGGGTTCCCCGACACTGAGTTACGAATCTTGCTGCATCAGTTCAGGCCACCCTTGTATTTGCTGTGTATCCAGTGCCATCCTGGAAGTCTCAGTGCTCCTGCCTCAGCTTCCTGAGAACTGGGATTACAGGTGTCCGTCACCACACCCAGTGAGAAGCTGGAAGTCAGTGTTTGGAAACCTGAGGAATGACCGCCGACTTTACTTACTTTAGATAGGTCATAGTGCCATGCTAAGGTAAACAAATATAAATATATTTCTACTAAAAAGCATGTAGCCTAAATATTCTCTGTGACTGTCTCACAGTAGGTTTTTGTTTTGTATTTTTATGATTATTGTTTTCTGGTTTTGTTTTGGCTAATTTTCCGCTCTCCTTCCCCACTACTCCTTCCCCAAATTGATCAGATGTTGTTCTGATGAAACAAAAGTGCTTTTAGAATGGAAAACATCTGAAGTCACAGGTATAGGAAGTTGTTTTCATTAGTTTTATGTATCTGGAAATTAGTTTGAGGTTATTTGAATATTTAATATCCATGACAATTTTTACGCATATATAAATTGATAGATGTGTACAATATGCCTTATTGTTCTTCTATTTTAGCCCTAGTTTTAAAAAATTATTTTAACATTTAACTTAATATGTTAAAAGTTATGGTTTGGTAGGGTCCTGGAGAGATGGCTTAACAGTTAAGAGCACTTGCTGCTCTTGCCAAAGGCTCAGGTTTAGTTACCAGCACCCACAGCTTACCACTGTCTGTGACTCTAGTTTTAGAGGGTTCAGCTGCCGCGAACTCAGTAAATAAACACCTCACAGGTGCTCTGTGCGTTCTTTAACACAGGGCCCTTTATAGTCTGTCCATCTCTCATGTTAAAAAAGAAAATTCTGTAAGTAGAGCTCTGCTGAGAACTGACAGAAGGAATTGTATCGTGAAGAATAATTAGTAAATATGGGTGTTCAGAATATGTTTGTTGTAGTTGGAGGGGAGAGAAACTTACATGGATTATCCTGTGAGTAAATGAGTGAGAAAATAATCAATTGATTATTTTGATTTGATTTGACTAAATAATGGTCAACTTTTCAATGGACCTATGGTCCATTAAATGGTCAACCTATGGAGCTCTTGTCAGCTGTACCTGGGATCTGAGGTCCTGAAAGAATGAGGTGGATTACAGTCTGATTCTGTAGACAGTCTTTAGTTTCAGTGCACTTTTATACATAAATGAAACAAAACAATACTCCAAGAAAGGTTTTTTGAGTTTAGAAAACCATGATCCAAAAAACATATAAGTAAACATCAGTGAGCACATACTAAATAATAACAGAGCAGCCCTTTCCAAGAAATTTCTCAGGACAGAGCAATTAAAACACAGTTGCTTGTCTCGCACTATAGATTATATGTGGGAAAGTATGAAAGCAAGGCAGAAGGCTATATCCAGATTCAGGGTGCACTGACCAGATTGGGTTCTATAGCTATGTTATGACATCCAACAAGAACAAACATATCTTATAAATTGAATATAAATGTTTAACACAGATGGCCCAAAATCGTGTTTAAGAACAACCCAGGTTACAGAGTGCCCTGAAGTAACAGGCCCTCTGCTGTTTTTACTGGAGCCCTGCTCCGTTTCCCAAGGCATTGTTCACCATGGGTCATTCTTTTGGCATGTTCCAACAAGTCATATGTGAGACTTGCTGACAAAAGATTTAGGTTAGTGACACATTTTTCCAGAGAAGTTACAGGAAATGTTTGGAATATATTTGTATGTTTGTTATTGTGTGTGAGTATGGGCATGCAACGTGTGTGTGTAGAGGTTATTAAGTATTGAATGAGGTTATTGAGTATTACGCTCTGTCGCTCCGTCTCAGCCCTTTGAACCTGGATCCTGTGTTTTGGGCTAGGCTGGCAGTCAGCACACCCCAGTGATCTTCCTATATTTACCCAGGATAGCCCTGTGACCAGGCACATACTGAAACTTGGATTGCTTACATTGTTACAAGAGTGCAGGGATGCAAACTCAGGTCCTAATGATTGAATAACTAACCTCTCAATCACTGAGCCATCTTTCTGGCCCATTTGTAATATTTCTTAACGTTACTGTATCATCTTTGTTTCAATTTTGTTAACTTTGTGTGCATGTGACTGAGTGCAGGCACAAGTGTGAGAGTAAGCTCTCTGCTGCCACCTTGTGGGATCTGGGATAATCAAACATGTCAGAGCTGCGGGCAAGTGCCTCTCTTACCTGCTGAGCTATCTCACAGGCTTTTGGGGCTGTCTTTGTCAGGCTGACTTTGAATTCTGTGTGTATTTGAATCTGGTCTTTGACTCTTAATGCGTCTGCTTCTACCTCCTAGATGCTGGGATAGCAGGCATGTGCCACCATGTCTTTAAACATCATTTTTTGAGGGGAACCATCAGGTAAAGGCTCAGCAGGTAAAGGCTCCGAAGCACAAGTCTGACAACCTGAGTTTAATCCCTAGAATTCATAAAGAGGCGCAGGGAGAGAGCAGCTTCACAAAGCTGCACTGTGGACCCACAAGTGTGCACATACATGTCAAAGAAATACTCTTAAAATTATGTGTGTGAGAGCGTGCATACACATGAATACAACACTAATTTAAATAAATACTATTTTCTCAGAATTTAATACAAGGCCTTTTTTGGGTAATATTTTCATTTATATATAAGAAAATACTACTTTTGAAGTCAAAGTTGTAGTATGTTTGTTACCTTAGTGCTGTTTTCAGGTTAACTAGTTCGTTAATATATCTCAGGTATAAGTAGACTCTGGAAAATACCATTATAATTATAGCCAGTCATAGTGGCTTACTTTTATAATTGTAGTATTTGGGAAACTGAGCAGGAAGATTGCCATGAGTTGAGGTCAGCCTGGGTTAAATGAAACCCTGATTTCAAACAAACAAACAAAACCCCACAAAAAACCTAAGTAAATAAGTTTTCATTACACTTATATTTTTTAATGTTTCCTGTATCAAGCAATAGGTTAGGATAGGACTTCACATTTTGCATTTATTGCCTCATTTACTCCTTAAAACAGGCCTTAGAGCTAAGTAGCATTGTCCCCTTTCAGCAAGTTAAATTTGGTTACGTCATTGTCCCAAAGTCATAAAATCAGTAAATGCTTAGGATTAGATTTAAGCCTTGGTCTGCTAAATTCTCCTAAATTTTGGTCTGTATCAAAAAGATGATCTCAGGGTTCAGCTTGAAATAAAAAATCAGAAGAACTTTACAAACATTGTTAGGAGCAATCTTTACTCATGCTCTGCAGAGTTGTGGAAAGTTGGATGATGTAGGAAAGGGTCTGGAGGTCTCATGTCTGTAAGCTAAGGGGTGAGTGAGGAAGGGCACTGATGTTCGTGCAGAGGCCCACACAGTGTGCGTGGAGCCAGCGTCGACCTGATTATTTTGAAAGAACTTTGTTGTGAGGTAGAAGACGTTAGTGATGCATATTAAAAGTTCATTCCATTTCCCACATTACATTCAGTTCTAGAAATTTATCCCGTGGAACTAATCAGAGATACAAAAATTTGTTAATAGAGATACTCATTACAGCATTATGCACAATAGTAAGAACTTAGAAACATTATGTATGGAATAGAAAAGCATGTGCTAGATTACAGTATGTCCAGAGAATGGAGAACTCAGCAGCCATTAGAGTCTTTTTGTATTTATTTGTTACTTTTTAATGATATGTGGGGAAGGTAGATGCGTATGTGTACACTTCAAGGTGTTAGATGCTATGGCTATATAAATTTGTGTGGCCATTGTGGAGCTTCTCAAAAAATTCAGAAGAGAATGCCCTTGTGGCCTAGCTGCACCATGTTGGGTTTATGTTTGAAGGACAATAAGTCACCTATCACAGGGATCATTGAATATCTGTGTTTATTACTTCAGTATTCACAATAGTCTGGAAATGGAACTTGCCTTTATGTCCATCACCAGGATTGCAGCCAGGTGTGGTGGCACTCTGAAATAGAGGCAATAGGATCAGGAGGGAATTCAGGGTCTAAACAGCAGAAACAGAAAACCCAGAAAGATGAAGTCATGACATTTACAGAAAAATACCTGAAGTTGGAAATGATTATGTTAAGCAAAACAAGCCAAACTCAAAACACCAAATGTTTTCTTGTCTGTGGACTTAGGTTCACATTGTATATAAGCAGGGAGGGATTTTATAACTAGAAAGTCATGGAAGAGGAAGAAGAGATTTTAAGGGAACAGGTAAAAGAGAAGGTTATGGAGTACATGTGATAAGAAAGCCAAAGGAATTATCTGGTGAGATGCCAAGCAGAGTGGACTATGGAACAAGGAGGTCGACAGTTGTGTGTGGGGGGAGTTGTGAATGAGCACAAAGTATGACACATACATGAAAATACCACAATGAAACTCATTACTTTGTATACTAACTAAAAAGTTATACACATGCAGACACAAAAAAAAATTGAGGTTTTAAACCAGATGTAGCACGCAAATAGAGTCACTTTGGAAGGGGCAGTCGGGGAGGCAGAGGACATACATTTAAGACTAGCCTGGGCTATGTAGTTAGATAGATCCTGGCTCAAAAAAAAAAAAGTCACTGAGTAAGTTAATGAATGAATAAAGGACAGAATGAATGAAGAAAAGCTGGTGAGATAGCTGAGCAGGTAAAGGTGCCTGCAGTCAAGGCTGATGATCTAAGCTTGGTTCCTGATCCTACATGGTAGAAGCAGAGAAAACTCTCCTCAGACCTTAATATGAGCTCATGAGAGTGCACATGCACATACACTGCATTTAAAAAAAGAAAAACAAAACCATGGTTTGTTTTCCTCATATGTTCTGTGTGATAGTCCTAAAGGATTCAACGTTTAGTCACATGACTTAATATAAGGAGTTCAGCACAGGGTGCCTTTAAAGAAGTATATTTACATGTCTGAAGGACAGAAGCTACAATGATGCTAGAGGCAGTTTTCATATTGTCTTTTATTCCTCCTTTCCTCAAAAAAAAAAAACAATTTATTTGAGTTTCTGCCCTGGCATGATGGGTACATGCCTCTAATCTCAGGGCTGAGGAGGACTGGTGCACATGGTAAAAGTTTGCCTCAGAGAGTGAAATGCTAAGTAATAAGGCCAACAAGACATTCTTATTGATGCTTTGGTGTTGATGAGATGTTGCTTTAATACCATGTGTGAATAAGCATGTTTACAAATCTGTTTCTTTAGGGTCTAAACCAACTTGGGAAATGCAATCACATTGCTTACAATAAATACAGAAGTTACTGTAACATGTAAATAATAATAACAAGTGTAACAAAAATCTATAATGCCAAACCACCAATAATCATAGCACCGAGTCTTTTACGTGTAAATGTAAAAACATAAAATAGTGGCCCAATGAGACGGTTCCGTGGGAAAGAGTGCTTGCTCCTCAAGGCTGAGTGAGGATCTGAGTCCAGATCCCCAGCACCCGTGTGAAAAGCTGGGTGTGGCAGTGTGTGTACCCGTCAACCTTGCATCAGGGGTTGGGCCCAGAGGCACGGGGGTCGCTGTGATCCCAGCTCCATGTTCAGTGAGACACCCTGTCTCAGAGAGTGATAGAGCAGGGTGCCCTGAGAACTATGGGTGATTTTTCTGTGATCCTTTAATAGTAGTTAAGTTTGGATGTTTGGATGATAGAATTATGTATAACTTTTTTCCTAAGTTACATATTTCAAGGTGTTTTGTTTGTTTGTTTGTTTGTTTGTTTGTTTGTTTTAGACGGTGTGATGTTATAAAGTGTAGACAGCGTTGAATTCACAGTCTTCTGTATCAGCCTGCTGAGCACCACCACTCAGCTAAGATATATGTGTGTGTGTATTTATAGATTTTATTTATTTATTCATTCATTCATTCATTCATTCATTCATTCATTCATTTATTCATTTAAGCATGATCTCATGTAGCCAAGAATAATCTTAAAGTTGCTGGGTAGCCAGGAATGACATCGAAACTCTGATCCTCCTACCTTTGCTTCCTGAGTGCTGGGTTATAGACATGCATCTGTAGACATGCCCACTTCATGTGGTGGAATTAAAGCCTGGGCTTTCTGTATGTTAAGCAAGCTCTTCACCAACTGAACCACATCTGGGGCCTGTGTGATGCTGTTATCTTTTTTGAAAAGCTGGCATGTCTTTCCTAATCTAGGAAACAACATTTATAAAATAATCAGTTTAAAAAAAGCTGTCACGAAGGCATTTAGAAAACTTGCTTATTCTATGGGTAACTATTTCCTACCTTGCCAATTTGAACTTCTCATTATACGATATCAGTTCTGACAAATGCTCTGGTTTAGTGGACTCTTTTCTGCCTCTGCCTCTGCTTCTGCCTCCTTCAGCAAATCTACCGGTGTGCGCCACCATAACCGGCGTGTACTCTTTTCTGAATCTTGGTCACTTGCTGCAACCCTTGAGGTGAAGGTACATACATGCTACTGTTGGGCTCTTCGCCAAGGTTTTGTTCCTGTGGCCCCATGCTCTAATTCTTGGAAATATGTTTGCTTGTGGTGTATTATAAGTGGAGTAATTTTCTCCTACAAGCAAACTTGCTTTAAGATTTCGGCTTGAAACCTGCCAGCTGGTATTTAAAGCATAGCTGTGTCCCTCAGCCCCATGCGTTGTTTGTAATTGGTCCACTTTATCTGATTCAGGTGCACTGTGGCCAGGTATTAAATCTGAAAGTGCTTTAATTCAGACTCCATCTCCAAGTCGACACAGTGTTCTTACCTGCACTACAGGGTTAGCCACAAGCCAGCCAAGCCAGCACATTATTCTTATCCCATTCAAGGTAAATAGGCATGGTTGTGTGTGTGTCGTTGTTTTTTATTTTTAGTTTGCCTGTATAGCCAAACAAACTGGATGATACATGAGCATCGTCTATAGTAAAGGGAATGGCATGCGTTTGTGCATGCTTTTTGTGTTAGGCAAATCCGAGCAGAGTCTGGTTTGTAAGTAGCTTAGGCTTTGAATGCGAGCTGCTTAATAGAAGTGACGCCTTCCTTTGCATGCTGATACCCAGAAAGCTTCTCTTGATTTTGTTCTAGTCTGTTCTCAGTGGCATTTTCACATGTAAGTTGGCAACTCCTTGAGTCCGAATTTGGCTGGCTTCTATGTGAATTGTCAGTGGAATGTGCGATGTGGATGGCTCTTCTGCTGGTGGCTTTGTGACATGCATCCCCATTTACTCCTTGGTGAGAGTATTTCTTTTGCTTAAAAAGATTACTATCAGGCTGAGGGTGTAGGTTGGTGGTAGGGTGCCTGCCAAGCATGTGTGAGGCACTGGATTTCATCTCCAGCTCTGAAGAAAAAAAGAAAAAGTTATTTTATCCCTATTCAGAGTGAAACTTAAATTTTAAACAATTGTACTTTTCTGAGTTCTTCTTTGAAATTGAGAATTTTATAATCGGAATGAGCAGGCAGAAGGGCAGTGTGGTGTTAGCTGCCTGCACTCTCAATCCCATTGGTCTAGAGTGGAAAGCTGTGTCCGTGTACTTGGCTTCTCATCTGCCTCTATGATGTTTTTGTTGTTTATTTCTTTTACAGCTTTTTGCACTTTGTTCTTCGTAAAATAAACTCTGGAGAAATGAGTACAAGCACCCAAAACCTCTGAAGATAGGAACTTTGCTGATGAAAAAGACTTAGTTTTAACTATTTTCAATTAATTGACTTGGGAATTGTTTGATTCTGTAGGACAGTGCTAGGCAACTTTGATATTTGTTTTTTGAGATTAATTTTACTTGTGTATGAATATGCATGTGTGTGAGGGTAGCCGTGTCTTGGCTTATGGAGGCCAGAAGACAACCTGAGGGACAAGCTGTGCGAGCTGCTCAGATGGTATGAACTGGGAACAGAACGCAGGTTCCCTGGGAAGTCAGTGGTGCTTTTACCCACCTACCTGTCACTCCAGCCCCTACTTTGTTCTTAAGACCTAGGTCTCAGCTACCTTTACCTCCAGAAGCCAGAATCTTCTCTCACATTTCATTTTCTCTTTGCCTTCTCCTCCCTGTTTTCTTCCTTCCTAACAGGAACAACCCAAGAAGAACAAAGCTTGAGGAGTGACCCAGGTTCACCTTGAACCCATGGGCCTAATACAAGAAGCTCCCAACCCAGCCCTTTGAGCCCATCTGGGAGTGGCATACACCACCATTTCTAACTTTCATTTCATTTTCAGTGTTTTTCTAAGATAATAGGCCTTTGGGATCAGCTATAAGCAGTGAGATAACCAGGTCCCTCTTAGGAATCACATAGGGCATGAAGACAAGGGAGAGTAAGGGTTCTTTTCCCATTGGGGTGTAAAGTCTGCACTCTTAAGTAGTTGTGTCTTGAATTTGACACTCCTTTTCCCTTGCAAAATAAGTGGAATCATATCTTTGGAATAAGTTAGAAGATGTTGCTTTAAGTGGGTCAGGAAAATTGTTGAATTTCATTACCTGCTGTCTTTATGTCATGTCTTAAGTGTCTATTTTTTCCTTGGAGTCTGTTAACCTGGTTTCCTTCGTCGTTGTTAGTAGTAACTGCTGGTGCCCAGTGAGTGCTCATTGTGCTTGCAGCTCTGTTCTAAGTCATGGCTAGGTGCGGTATCATCTGCACAACAACCCTGTGAGTAAGTACTATTGACCCCATTTTCCAGATGGGGAACCTGAGGCACAGAAAATCTAAATAACTTTAAATCAGGATGGAGGTGGAACATTCTAACTCTAGAGTGTGAGTGTAATATTTATGTTTTTCAGGGTTGAAGTCATGGCACCAGTGTCAACTTGCCCATATTTAAGGAATTTATTAGCAAATATCTAATTTTGTTTTTCCTTCATTTATTGTTCATTAATACTGACACAAAGTATAAATTTTATGGCATCAAGTTTTTATTTATTTCTTCATAATATGAAAAAAAGTTTATGGGAGACATTTGACTAAAATGAAGTATAGGCATGATTAGTGGGGCATCTGAGCACGTGGCATCTTCATAGTAGGTCCCCCTGCTGTCTTTCTCCTCGGCACACACTGATGACTTTGGACTCCCATTTTGTTGATAATACCCAGTAGCCTTTCATTGGCCAGGAGTTTTCGTATCATTAGCAGACTTTTTAAAAATATTTTTTATTTATTTGTTTGTTTATTTATTTATTATAAGATTTATTTATTTACTTATATGACTTTTGCCTACACGCTTGTATGTGCATCACGTGTACGCCTGGTGCCAGCAGAGATCATGTTATGTTAGTTATGTTATGTTATGTTATGTTATGTTATGTTATGTTATGTTAAGTTCCCTAGAACTGGTGTTAGAAATGGTTGTGAGTCACTCTGTGGGTGCTGAGGATTGAACCCAGGTCTTCTGCAAGAACAGCTAGTGGTCTTAATGAAGTGCTTAGCCATCTCTCTGGCCCCTTTTTAAAACTTGTATAGCTGAATGTGCCAGAAGAGGGCATTGGATTCCTTGGATGCGGAGTTACAGGCAATTAGAAGCTGCCCAGCATATTTGCTGGAAACCTAAATAAGGTCCTCTGTGAGGGTGGTATGTGCTCTTATCTGCTGATTATGTCTCCAGCCCCTGCAGACTTTGTTTTTTAGTATACTTTTAGATTGACAGAACAATTGAGCAGAATGTGCACAGTCCTCATATAATTTGTACTGCAAAGTTGGGCAGAAGAAAATACGTACAAGAGGATGCACAACTCAGCAACAGCATGGGCTTCCTCTGGAAGAAGTGTGCAGTCTCTAAAAGAAGAACCAGAGCCTGGGGTCAGTTGCAGCTAGGGTGAATGAAGAGAGAAGGGGACAAAAAGAATTCTCAAGATATAGATCAGTATCTCGAGGCTCACTGCACTGGGGATTGATAGAGTGGGGAGGGCAAGGGCCTAGAAGTTACTGAGCTCTGGGAAACAAGTGAGTTTAGTTCTTAACCGTTTGCAAAAATGGGGCTTTACAAAATAATGTGATCATGGCTAATATGTACACCCTACAATTTTCCATACAGTTGGCATCTTATGAGTATGCTACATTTGGTATGACTAATGAGCCGATATTAGAAACTGTTATCTGTTAACAGGGTAACTTACTCAAATGGAAGACAAACCTTATATTTAATAGTCATGTCTCCCTAGATTCCTAGATTCCAGAGATTTATGCTCTCTGACTTTTCTGGTTTCTGTTGACTTGGGTGGCGTTGAGGATGGCCTTCTGTTAGAACTTATCTGATGTTTTATTCATGATTAGACTGGAGTTACAGGTTTCTCAAGGGTCACAGAGGTAAGATGCCATCACATGTCAAATGTACATTCTATCCACATGACTTAGGACAGTTAGTGTTAACCTTGATCATCTGGCTGAAGGAATGTTCATCAGGTATCTACACTGCAAAATTACTTTCTAAATTTTCCCGTCTGTGTGTGTGTGTGTGTGTGTGTGTGTGTGTGTGTGTGTGTATGGGTGGGTGGTGTGTCTTTAAGACTGGGTCTTGCTGTATAGCCCTGGCTGATCTTGTCTCCTGACTTCCCCAGTGCTGGGATTAGAGGCATGAGCCACCCCACCTGGCCTAGAAGTTATATCCATGCTTAAAATTTCCCTCCCACTCCTTGATAGCCATTCACTTTTCTCTCGTCACTTACTATTTACTGATCATTTGTGCCTCGACTCGTATACATTTATTTTATAATGCAGAACAGCTTTTTCTGTTATCTCATTTGGTCATAGAAAACATATTTAGTTGACTCTGATACCTTTTTACTTTTTTTTTCTTTCTGGTTTTTCAAAACAGGGTTTCTCTGTGTAGCCATGGCTGTCCTGAAATTTACTCTGTAGACCAGGCTGGCATCGAACTCCGAGATCTGCTACCTCTGCCTCCCAAATGCTGGGATTAAGACATGTACCACCACTGCCTGGTTGACACCTTTTTATATTACCCACTACTGACCTGTTTTTGTTTTCGGTGTTTGATTTTTTTTTTTTTTTTTTTTAAGAATCTTTGTCATCTGACACTGAGATGCTCTAAGCACATCTTGTATATTATCTGCCTAAGTCCTGATGAGCCATTTCTCCAGAGAAGCTTAGATTTTCTTTTTTTTTTTTTCCTTTAAGATTTATTTATTATTTATTCTGCCTACATGTATGCCTGCAGGCCAGAAGAGGGCACCAGATCTCATTATAGATGGTTATTAGCCACCATGTGGTTGCTGGGAGTTACACTCAGGACCTTTGGAAGAACAACCAATGCTCTTAACCTCTGAGCCATCTCACGAGCCCCAAGCTTAGTTTTTCTTTATAAAAAGAATGGTATTAGAAACCAAGACATGGGGGTTATTACAGTGATCAATAGGTAAAAGTGCTTGATACGTTCCTCAGGACACACATGGTGGAAGTAGAGAACTGAGTTGTCCTCTGACCTCCATATGAGAAAACACACACACACACACACACACACACACACACACACACACACACATGAATAAACATAGCTTTTATAATTAATTCAATTTATATCTCGGTCATAGGCCCCTCCCTCCTCTCCTCCAGTCCCACTCTCTCTCCCGTATCTATTCTGAATATAACTTTTAAAAGGAAAATAAATGTATGAAAACACATTAAGAAAAGAAAAGAAATGGAGCTAACAGAATGGCTCAGTGGTAAAATCACTTGTCTGTCATGGAAGCCGTATGACCTGAATTCATCCCAGTGGAAAGGAAGTACCAGCTCCCTTTCATACTTGTCCTCTTACTTCCGTACTTACACCAGCACACACAAATGATCCTGTGAGGTCCATTCTTATTCAAACCACCACACATGCAGTGCTACTAAACTAATAAGACATGTTTAGAGACCAAGATGTGGACACATTGCAGCTAGGGTGTCAGGTCTCATTTCCTTTAGATGCTGTGTTAACAGAACAATAGGTAGATGTGTGTGTTCTAGCCTGTGTAAGTACATATGTAAATATTTTAAAGTTCAGCATGAATTCTCACTGATTTTTCTAGTTCCCATCCATTATCACACAGTTCAGTTCAGACTAGCTATTGCAGATGTAAATCTCCACTCCATCATGTGTTGTACATGTTTCTGCATGAAAGCATGTATGAGAACGTGCCTCAGCATGCATGTGGAGGTTGGGGGACAGCTTTGGATGTCAGGTCTCTCTTTGTACCATGTGGGTTCCAGGGTTAAAGTCAGGTGCCTTTACCCATCTCAGCAGTCCTTGTTGAGGAGATAAGACTTTATTACCACGCTTCTTCAGTGCAGTTTTTTCTCCTGGGTTGTTTTTTGTTTTTTGTTTTTTGTTGTTTGTTTTTTTTTTTAAATATATTGGTATAGTCTGAGCCCATGGAATAGTGCTTGCATATAGTAGACAGTGTTTGACAAATGAATGATCCACATAGGCATTCAGTTTTAAACAAATATGCAGTTTCTGCTGAGACCCAAAGACTAAAACTTTTGGCTTAGATATTTTGGTTACATACTGAGAGTATGTAACTCTCTCAAGAGTATATAATTGAGCCCAGCATTCTGAGAGGCAGAGACAGGCAGATTGCTGTGAGTTTGAGGCCAGCCTGGTCTACAAAACAAGATCAGGACAGGCAAGGCTACACAGAGAAAACCTGTCTTGAAAAACCAAAAGAATAAAAGAGTGTATAACTGGACTGTCATCCTCTAATAGACAGAAAGATTCTGTCTCTCATACCTAGTATGTGCAGGTTGACTCCTACAAATAGTTATTAAGCCTCATCTTTTTTTTTTTTCTTTTTTTCCCAAGATGTTGTTTCTCTATATAGCCCTGGCTGTCTCACTGTGTAGACTGGGATGGCCTCGAACTGAGAGATCAACCTCTTAGGTGCTGGAATCAAAGAAGTGTGCCACCATGCCCGGTTGAGCCTCATCTTTTATATATTGGGTGCTTTGCTAGGTTCTGAAGATAATAAGGTAGCAGAATACGTCTCACAGTGCTCACAGTGTAGAAAACACAAAGAGTAAGTGAATAAGATTTCTGTAAGTGTTCTGAAGGAAGAAAAGGCACATTACCGTGATTGAGAAAACAGGGAAGGAGCTGTTGTGTTGCGTTCAGAAGGCAGAGGCAGGTGGATCTCTGTGAGTTCGAGGCCAGGACAGCCAGGGCTACATGGGGAAACCCTTTCTTCAAAACCAAACAAACAAAAAATGCTATGGGTCTGAGAAAACAGGAAAGGACTCATTTTAAGAGAGAGGTCTGAGAGAGCTTCTATAAGGAAAACTGACATATTGAGGAGTCATTGATCTGGCTGGGAGAGGACCAGGAGGGGCAGTTCTGGTAGGGAGTACCTTGAAGAATTCTCTTGTTTTGAGTAGCATACATAAAGCTATTGTGAGCTAACAAAGCAGAGTGACATGCTTAAATTTAGAAAAGTGGGTGAAAACCAAATCCTTTTTGAGGTAGGGTTTTTCTGTATAGTTTAGGTTGACATTGAATTTGCAAAATCCTCCTGTGTCTACTTCCAGCATGCTAGGATGTATACTGAACTTCGGGGGTGAACTATTGTGCCTGGCCTTGAGTAAACTTTTCTATAATTGGGGGTGGGGTGGGGCACAGGAACAGCTTTCAGGAGTTGCTTCTCCTTCCATTGTGGGTTCCAGAGATCAAATTGAGGTTGCCAAATTTGTACATCTCACTGGCCTTGCTCAAGTTTTTATGTGCCATTAACCCTTAAGACAGTATCACTTATTCTAACTATGATTTTTTTTCATCAAAGCTCTGATACACTGGTTATATTAAGCTGACCTAATAGAATATGATTCTTAGAAGCCTTGTCTTTCAATAACTTATCAACAACGTTGTCAAAACAGGAATGAGAATCACGTAAAAATCAACCATTGGTAGAGATCTGACAGCCTTTCCGTACATAAAATAGGGGATATTATTTAAATTTTATTTGGCTCTCTAAGTTTGTACTTGTTGTTTTGTATTTCACTGTTGTTTTTATCACATCTGCAGTTTAATATTCTTTATTGAGACCATCAAATACATGTGTGTATGATGATTAGGACTTTTTTATTCCTAACTTCTTATATAGAGTATAGCATATAGTGATTGTGCTATACACACAGAGCACATGTATATAGGGTAAAGCATATAGTGATTATCTACATTTTTAGATAAATTAACTTGGGTTCAATGATAGTTATAGGAATCTGAAATATTCCAGTCATTTTTTAGACTGAGGATTATTATATTTCTTTTATAATAACTGTTTTTCGTTGGTTTGAGGGGCCTGTATCTCATGTAGCCCACATTGGCCTTTAATTCACTGTGAATGTGAGGCTGACCTTGAATTGATCCTCCTTCCTCCACCTCCTCACTGTACCATGCTTGGCTGAGGATTACCTTTCTAAAGCTGCTTACCAGAATATATTTTTCCCCGTGTGGATAGTGACCGGGTATAATTGAGTCCAGCCATCTCCAGGTGTTAGTAAATAAAAGAATGCTGGGCAGGAGGAGAAAAGAGAAGTCCGAGCCATGCCCAGAGGAAAGGGAAGTTGGTCTGGAAGTGACTGCTGAGAATGCTAGTAAGCTTTCTTCTCTATCATTTAAAGTTACTTTTATTCAGTCTAGTCTGTTTCAGACCTGCCAGAAGAATATATTGCTTACAGAATCTAGTAACTACCGGAAAGTCTTTTCCCATAAAGTGATTAAAATTGCTTAGGAGTTATCTATCCTGTGTACTAATTGTTTGACCCTTCCTCTTAGGAAAATGAATGAAGTTATAGCAGAGAAGAAACTGACTATTGATGGGAAGCAAATACCTCCTATAAGTTATTAAATGCATTTCATCTAGGAAAGGAAGCCCTGAAGAGCCCTGTCATGGCTGTGGGGGAGGGTACTGTAGGTTGTCAGGAGACCAGTGACTGCTTCAGCCAGCACTGAGGAAAGAGCACCAGGTGAGGAGGTGGGAGATCAGCTGATCTCACCCACTGGGATTATCAACCCGACTGCACACACTGTCTGAACTCTCCTCTGACCCAAGCGCTTGAGCAGGCTCAGCTTGTGGCAGGAGCAGTGACTGTCCTTGTCTAGAGGGGCTTTCAGCACATACAGTTCCCTGCAGAAGGTCAGGGGCCTGGTCTGGTCCAGCCTCAGTTCTTCCTACTTCGTTTTCTCATGTTCTGTTCTTATGGAGGTTTCCTGCTGGCTTTCTCCCAGGGGACTGCGTTGCTGGTCAGAGTGGTCGGTCCTCCTGGAGGTGAACACTTTGTGTGTGGATGACTGCAGTAGGAGCCATGTCTCTGTGCTTGTGACACGAGACAGAGCAGAGTTCAGAACTGGTGCCCGGTAACGCTGACAACCTGGGCAAAGCCCTGTGCTATCTGTTTGTCACTGAAGTGTGGGCTCAGAACCTGATGGATTCTATTACAAAAAGATGTAAAACTTAAAGACATACCAAATAACTTACCTGATAGAATGCACTTTTACCTGAGCAGATGAGACTTAATATCTTCAAAGTCTTTGCAGGTTTATTGGATTTAACTTTTTTTTGTTGTGTTTGTGTGTGCCCGTGTGTGTGTGAATGCCCTGATGCACATGTGAAGGTCAGAGGGTCACTTGTGGAATCAGAGCTCTCCTCCCATGTGGGTCCTAGGAATCTAACTCAGGTCATGAGGCTTAGCAGCAAGCACCTTTACCTGCTAAACCATCTCTCCAGCCCTCGCGGTGCTGTTTGATCTACATTAACAAGCCATTATTTGAATATAGCAGTTAGAATTTGGAGAACTAGCTATATTTCTCAAAATAAATATGTCCCTCAGGAAAGCCCTAATTTGGGATGACTGGCCATAAACAGTGCCATAACTTAGGATTCCCAGAGCTTTACTGACTGTCAGGTCACTTGCAGGGGGATCATTCTTCAGCTTTTAGAAAAGATTGTGATGATTTGGCTGAGTTCTGACTTTACTGTTGTGTCAGTATGAGCTGTGAATTGTGCGTGCATTCTTCTAGGACTTTCCTATTAAGAGCTGAGGACTCAGGTTAAAGCAAATATTCCATTGTTTTGTTTGTAATCAAGGTATGGCATGCAAAAGCAAAACAAGTGATTGCTTCTTTTTTATTGTTCCTGAATTGTGTTTTATGTCTGTGCACCATATGTATGCTTGGTGCCACAGAGACAGAAGGAGGGCCAGGAGTTACATGATTGCGAGCCATCATATGAGTGCTAGAGCTTGAACCCAGGTCTTCTGGAAGAGCAGCCAGTACTCGTAACCACTGAACTGTCTCTCCAGCTTCCAGCATTTGCTTCTTTAGCCAGTGTTCTTTGTCTCCTTGTACATATGTTCGATTAAAACAAGTTGTTTCCCATATCTTTAAGGCATTTACATGGGATCCTTAATATTTCCTAATCTTCTTAATCCTGTAGCTTCAAGCACAAATGCCAGCCTGATATCCACTTCATCTGCAATTGCCAATATTCCAGCAGCAGCTGTGCAGCATCTCAAATCAGGTACTGTGTCCCATTTGTTCATCCTCCTTTGTAAGATTCATCTGACTTTCACTTCCTCTCTTCTTTCCACGGTTAACTTGCCCATCTAAGGAACAACCAGCAATAGTGGAGACTGTTGAGTCCTGTTGCCAGATGCCCTCAGAACTTTCTGGCCGCTATCACATTTCTCTTGCTCCTTACTAATCTTCCCAGGAATATGGTTCTATCTGCAGCATTACCTACTGTGTTTACTCTACCTAAGCCTCACCCAACTTCCCCTAGAATGTGCACTCCAAGAGCAGTGATTCATTTTCTGTTTGTGTTCACTTTTATATTCCCAGAACCTATACAAATTACTGGCACTCACAACTAATGTGGAATAAGTAAATACCTCCACCCATCCTCTTATTCCTTGATTATAGTTTGGTTAGTTGGTTGGTTGGTTGGTTGGTTGGTTAGTTGGTTTTGGTATTTTGCTTTTCAAGGGTTTCCCCATGTAGCCCTGGCTGCCCTGGAACTCACTGTGTAGACCAGGCTGGCCGTGAACTCAGATCCACCCGCCTCTCCACCACCATGCCTGGCTATGATTTGGTTTTGATCAGAGTTACGTGTGTGCTTAAATGATCACTGTAACATCTTCAGTGTTGTGTTGTAGAGTTTGTTTTGTTTTTAACATGCTCAGACTTTCTCTGCAGCAACTGTCATGACCACTTCTGTCTCCGCAGACTGTGGGTTATTTTGGCTATAATTAACGTACTCATTGACTTTCCAGGTCTGACTGTCCCTCTGTTGTGGTTTTTGTTCTTTCTTACATCCACAAGTATCTTGGGGTTGGGGGGGCTGTTTAGTTTTGATTGGGTAAATTGATTTTTGGGGACAGGGCCTCACTATGTACCCCTGGCTGCCCTGGGATGTGCCATAGTCCAGGCTGGCCTCAAACTTTCATTCATCCTCCTGCCTGTCTCCTGAGTTGCATCCATGTGCCAGCAAAGGCCCCATGTTTCTAGTGCCTTCCCATCTGTGTAGCATGCGGCCCTGTAGGGGCTCTCTCCTCTCACAGCTCTTGTTTTTGATCTGCTAAGGACAGTGTCTTTAGTTTTTCACACTATGGCTTACATCTGAAGAGTGTTTAATC
The DNA here is from genome assembly GCF_030254825.1 of Meriones unguiculatus. Lineage (NCBI taxonomy): Eukaryota > Metazoa > Chordata > Mammalia > Rodentia > Muridae > Meriones > Meriones unguiculatus. The sequence continues at coordinate 48,827,287 of NC_083360.1, read as the reverse complement.
AAACATACATTGTTCACTTAGATGATTCATCTATGCTCATGTTTCTGCGGTTTGAAAATCATTGATTTCTTGGGACTGCTAGGTAGGTGAAAAAATAAAAAGACAATATTTTAGGAAAATCATTATGACTAATAGGTAATAGTCTTGTTTTCTTTCCTTTGGCCCACAGGATTATCCTACCTATACTATTCTTGGACAGAATCAGTACCAGGCCTGCTACCCTAGTTCCAGCTTTGGAGTTGCAGGCCAAACTAACAGTGATGCTGAGAATACCACATTAGTGGCTACCACGTACCAGACAGAGAAGCCTAGTGCTGTAGTACCTGCGCCAGCCCCACAGCGGCTTCCCTCTGGTGAGTACTGGTGCAATAGGTGTTTCCAAGTGATGCTAAGATGATTTTGTTCTGGGATAAGCTAGTTTTACCATGCTCTTGGTTTCCCTTTCAAGTGTAAACTGCACAAACAGACTGTGGTGAGAAACTGCTTGGTAGAATGTGTGTAGATGCTGGGAACAGAAGAGTGCCAACAGTGGGAAGATGTGCTTCTAGAGCACACTCTGCCCTCCTCGTGAGTGTGCTGCACTCAGCAGGGCTCTTCAGACGAAGGGCCAGCCTGAAGGTTGCCAGCTTCCAGGTTTAACCCAGTCATGTCTTAAACTCCCGCTAGGAACTCGGAGCAGGTACTCTTTCTGTCTTAAACTTCCCTAATATTCTAAGAACAACTACAGTTTTTTCCCCAACAGTCCTAACATTTGACTCTCAAGCCAGAGACTGCCTGTGAGTGGCACTGGGAGGCGTGGCCCTGCCTGCAGTGCCACCAGCAGCCCAAGGAGTCCCCTTTCACTAAGGACTTCTTACTTGTAGAAAGCCTAGTCCTTGATTACACCACAGAATTTCAGGATGAGGCAGAGTGAAGCAAAGTTAGTGGGTTATTTAAGATCGGTGAGAGCACATGCTTCACAGGAGTAAGTGTGGGAGCTAGAGCACATGGGAAAGGTTACACAGCCCTCTGCCATGGCGGTTTCTCGGGGAACTGCACTTAGGTGGCTTTACAATGGCTGCAGATATGATTATGTGTCTAAGTTACATTGCTCAAAACAGTGTGATTTACAACAAAGTTTAAAGAATAAACTGCTTAAATTTAAGTATTAAATACACTTTAAATAGTAAGTAAAAAGGCTGGATGACATGGTGAATACCCTTGACACTTGGGAAGCTGAGGGAGGTGGATACCTGTGAGTTCTAAGCCACTCTGGGCTACATTTCAAAAAAAAAAAGTTTAGAGATTAGTTTTTCCATTTTAGACTAGAGAGATGACTCCATGGTTAAGTGCGCTGGCTGTTCTTCTAGAGGACCTGGGTTCAAGTCCAGGGGTCCACATGGAAGTTAACAATTGTCTGGATCTAGTAGTTCCAGGGATCTGATGTCCTCTTCAAACCTCCTGGAATACTGCATGCATGTGGTACACAGATATACATGTAAGCAAAACACTTATGCATATAAAATAACAATAATAACAGTTTAAAAAAACTGTAAAGCTTTTTTTGTAAAGCTTTATCCTCTGAATTTTTTTAAGATTTATTTATATCTGTGTATTTTGTGTACATGTATGTATGTATGTATGTATACCACTGCTGCCCTCAAAGGTCAGAAGAGGGTGTTGGGACCTCTAGAACTGGAGTTACAGGTGGCTTTGAATCAACTAAACCAAAGTTTCTTCAAAAGCAGCAAGTGCTCTTATCCACTGGGCTACCTCTCAGTCAGGAACATTTTCTTCATAAATGAAATTGTGAGGTGCTTTTCATGAGGTGTGAGAGAGGTGGTCCTGGTGTAATTCAAATGGAGGTCACAAACATTCTGACTATAAGAAGGCATAATTTGTTGTTCAGTCTGTCCTTTCAGGGTGTCTTTAGGAAGGGAGACACTCTCTGTCAACAAGTATTGTCTCTCTCAGGCAGAGTTGTCTCCAAGGCGGATTTAATCTCTGTGGGCAGATACTATCTCTGTAGGCAGATGTTGTCTCTGTAGACAGTTCTGGTTACTTCAGGCTCCTGGCCATTGTGGTATAAGGGGCTTCTTTCTTTTCCCAGTTTCCTTTATTTTTAAAATAAGGACCCTGTCTTTTTATTATTCCTCCTGTCAGCCCCACTCCCTGCTGCAGTTCTTACAGCCTGTGTATCTTACTTCTCCTTTCAGCAGACTCGTCTACAAGCCCATCTTTGTCCCAGAATACACCAAATAAAGATGCTGATGATCAGTCCCGGAAAAACATGACTGTCAAGAACCGAGGCAAGAGGAAAGCCGATGCTGGTTCTTCCCAGGACAGTGAATTAGAAGTATGTGAAGAAACTCATTTGACTTAACCTATTCTGTTTTCCTCACTTCTGTCAGGCATATGTCTGGAATTTGCAAAAATAATGTTGTGTGTTGTGTCTGCTTGAATTCTCAGGGCCAAGAGAAAAAAAAAATGTAGGTAAAAGAAAATCCATTCATACCCATGACTTAGTGTGTGTGTGTGTGTGTGTGTGTGTGTGTGTGTGTGTGTGTATTAACCTGTATATAAACCCTTCCAGTTGTTTTCACCTTTTCTGATTCAGGATAACTTTAACAGAAAGAACAAATTGTTTTCTACATTCAGAGGAAAAAAAATTACACTGCATTTTAGGAGAAAGCCAGAGGAGCTATGAATGATGTCATACTGTTTCCATTAAGAAACTGAAAATGGGATCTGGTGACTGCTTACTGAGCATGCCAGCAAACCATGCTGTGCTTTGAACACCAGGGAAATTTACTGTGGACATAGATTTCAGTTATGGTTGGAAAGAATAAAAAAAAACATACAGAATTCTAAAGTCAGAATTACTGCATTACCTTTATTTTGTAGTTTTCATTTTTCTTTGATGTTATTCAGTAAAGCAAAGAAATATATTTATATGCTCTTAGACACAGGTAAATTGAAGCTGCACAGAGAGTCTGTCTTCCTCTTCTCTTCTGGGGAGCAAATACAACAAGAAATAAGGAAACTAAAGTTCTAGTGTCAGTCTTAGGAAGATTAACAACTCTTTACTTTTAACAATTGTGCTACAGTGTGTATTACCTAAACCTTTAGCATTTTTTGCTGGACATAGTACATACCTGTAATCCCATGACTTCAGAAGGCAGGAAGAGCAGGAGTTGAAGGTCATCTTTGGATACATGAGTTACCTGAGACTCCACCTGAAACACTTTTTTAAAGACTTTACTGTGTTTTTTTTTTTAAGATTTGAAAATTTTTATGAGTATGGATGATTTTTAAAAATATGTGTAGGTAGTTTGCCTGCATGTATGTCTATATATTCACATGCATGCCTCATGCCCGCAGAGACTAGAAGAGAGTGTCTGATTCCCTGTGACTAGAGTTACAGACTCTTGTGAACTACACATGGGTGCTGGGAGTCAAACCTCTAGATGAGCAGCCAGTGCTCTAACTGCTAAGCCATGTCTCTAGCCCCAACCTCACCATATATATATATATATATATAAAATATAAAAAACATTATATATTACATATAGATCTGAGTGTACATACAGATATACATAGCTGAGTGCTCTGTCCTCTCACACACACCAGAAGGGGGCATCAGATCCCATTACAGGTTGTGAGCTACCATGTGGGTGCTGGGAATTGAACTCAGGACCTCTGGAAGAGCAGTGAGTGCTCTTAACCACTGAGCCATCTCTCCAGGCCCCCAATTTTACCATTTAAGAGCATAATTCAGTGTTATTAAATACAGTAGCTACACTTGTGGGTTGTTTGTTTGTTTGTTTGTTTGTTTGTTTGTTTTGAGACAGTCTCAGCCTTACCTTAAATTCCTGGGCACTCCTGCCTCATACTAAGTGCTGAGATGACAGCCATGTGTTCAGAACCTTTTCTTTATCCTAAACATACTCTGTACCTGTTAAACAGTAATTCTTCATACTCTTTATAGCCCATGGCAACTACTCTTCTGCTTTCTGCTACTGTGGATTTGCCTGGTGTAGCTATAGCTGAATGTGAACATGCAGTATTTGTACTCTTTTTTTTTTTAAGATTTATTTATTTTATGTATATGAGAGCTCTATCTTCATGTATACCTGTAGGCCAGAAGGGGATATCAGATCACATTATAAATGGTTGGTTGTGAGCCATCATGTGGTTGCCAGGAATTGAACTCAGGAAGAACAGGGAGTGCTCTTAACTGCTGAGCCATCTCATCTGTCTAGCCACTATCTGTACTCTTTTGTCAAGCTCATTTCACTTGAGATTTATCTGCGTTGCAGCATGGATCATAATTTCATTTATTTTAATGGCTGGATGATACTCCACACTGTATGTGTATGCATACTGCTTACATACGGCTTATCTTGTGTCTGTTGAAGGACACTTTCACTTCTAGGCCATTGTGAATAATGAGGCTTTGAATACTTTGTATTATACTTCTCCAGTTCTTTATACAGAGAGTGGAATTGCTGGATCTTATTTTGTGTTCAGCTTTTTGAGGAGCCACCAGACTTCCACACTTTTACATCGCCATTATTGACCAATGCTTATTTCTCTCCTCCCCTTTTTAAATTGTATTTTAGGTGTGGTGGTGAGACAAAGCCTCTCTACATAGCTCTGGCTACTGGAACTTAACGTACAAAGATATGTCTGGCCCCTCCCCTTTTAAAATAAAAGCTACCCTGTTGGGTATAAAGTGATATCTCACTGTAGTTCCTACTTGCATTTTCCTAATGACTAATCATATTGAATATCTTTCTGTGACCTTGAGTTGTAAAGTAAATGGCATAACTCCTCCAACTCTGTCCTCTCTCGAGGTGGTTTTGGTTATTTAGAGATCTCTTCAGATTCCCTATGAATTTTTGAACAGGGTATTTTTTTTTCTTTTTTTAACTTGTTTATTTTAAATTGATAGTTATTCAGTTTAGTTTTATAAAAACACTGTTTGAACTCAAGTTTAACTTTCTGGTTTTTTTTTTTTTGTTTTGTTTTGTTTTGTTTTGTTTTGAGATAGGGTTTCTCTGCATAGCCCTGGCTGTCCTGGACTCACTTTGTAAACCAGGCTGGCCTTGAACTCAGAGATCTGCCTGCCTCTGCCTCACAGACTGCTGGATTACAGACGTGCACCACTGTACCCGGCTTGGTTTTCCTCTCTCATTGTGTTGCAGTGATTAATTTTATGTATTCAGAGAACTGTCCTTACATTCCAAGAAGTGATCCCACTCAATCACAATATAAGTTGTTTTTATATGTTGGGGAAGATCACTTGCTACTATTTGATTGAGATCTGTACACTGTTTTTCATGAGGGCTGTCATTTTCCACACTGCTCTAGTCTTAGTCTTGTCTAGTCTTAGAGTGATGCTGGCTTCACTGCATGAAATAGAAAGTGTTCCTTCCTTCTCAGTGTGTTTTTGGAAAAATTTAGGAAATGATGTTGATTCTTACTTTACTTAAATGTCTGCTGTAATTCACCAGTGAGACCACTGGATCTCAGCCTTTTCCTTTAGTGTCATTTTAAATGGCTGGCTCCAAGCTCCTTACTAGTGGCAGGTTTTTTCTTTTTCTTGAGTCAATTTAGGTTGTGTTGTGTGTTTCTTGGGAAGTAGACTATTTCACCTGGTTATCCAGTTTTTTGGCATGCAACTGTTGATGATTCATAGGATCCACTGATGTCTAGGAAGTCCATACTGTTGTCCCCACTTGCATTTATGGTTTTAGTAATTTGAATCTCTGACTTTCCTTCATCTGTCTTGGTAAATGTCAGGTCTGCTGATATTTTCAGAGAACCCATTGTTGCTTTCACTGTCTTTATTCTGTTCTGTTTCTTAGGTTCTTTCTCTTTTATCCTTTATTGACTTCTTCCTTTCCTCAGTGTTAGCTTTAGTTTGCCTTTCATGTCTAATGGTCCTTGGATATATAGTATGGCTATGATTTGAGATGTTTTTTTCTTCTTCTTGGACTAGGGACTGAACCCAGAGCCATAGGCCTGTAAAGATCTGCCCTGAGGCTTGCTGTTTCCTTTGCCTTCTTCTCTTCTTATAGGCTCTTGTTGTGTAGCCTAGGGTAGCAATTAACAGTTCCTGTCTGTTTCCCCAGTTTGGGGAGTGCAGGCATACACCCATGCCATCTGCTTGCTTGCTCTCTTTTTCTTTTCTCTTTTTTCTCTTGTCTTGCTGGATAGTCCAGGCTGGCCTGAAGTTCTCTCTGTAAACATAGATGGCTTCAAACTCGCAGAGATTCTCCTGCCTCTGTTTCCCAACTGGTGGAATTAAAGTCATGCTTCTCATGCCACCTGCTTCCTTCCTTTAATGTGTATTTACGGTTAAAATTCCCTTTCACCATTGCTCTCACTGTCTCATAAGTTTTAATATGTTGTTGTTTTTTGTTTTGTTTTGTTTGTTATTTCATTCATCTCAATGGGTTTTCTAATTTTATGATTTCTTTTGTGGACCATTGATTGTCTAAAATTGTGTTATTATACTCTCATGTATTTGTGGATTTTTCAGTTTTCCTTTTTTTTTTTTTTTTCTTTTTGGTTTATTTCACTGTGACTGACAGATAAGATAACTCATTTTTTGTCTCCCCCCCTCAGCGGGTATTTCTCTGGGACTTGGATGAAACCATCATCATATTTCATTCCCTTCTTTTTTTTTTTTTCAATGTAGTTTATTCAGGAACCTTGAACAATCATCTGACCCTGGGGAAAGCCAGCCCACAGCTTAAATAGCCTCTGGGTAGCCAACCCCAGCATGCCATGTGGGCAATGCAGATAGGTCCACATACATGGAAGCAAGCCAGATCCTCAGCCTTAGCCAAATGTGGAGTTGTTAGTGACAGAGAGCACTCACCATCGGGAAGGTGGAAGGCGGAAACCAGCTCCATCTTTAAGGCGCAGCATTACGCAGCTCTCTGCAGTTCCCCCTTTTTGTTTTAGACGCATCAGGCAAGAGTAGAGGTCTGATCTTTAATATTAGAAATAAATTGGGACTTTGTACTGATGTTCACTTAGATGTCATCCACCCAAAGAGCATCAGACCCGTCTGATACCTTTTTCTCAGAGGCGGGACCTGGGGCATCAACCCGCATGCAATCAGACATGCTCTTCTCTGGGTCGAAAGCGGCTGACCCTGAGTGCAGTGCTTAGCCTTGCATCCTGAGCATAACATTTTAGCTTTTTATGGTAGCCAACCATGCTTGGGGAGACTGTCCTGCTTCAATGGCTGTAAAGGCCTGAATGGTCATGGCTGCATTAGGCTGTTGTGAGACTCTAATCTTGCATATATACCACAGGCAAACCAAGGAGACCAACACCAGAAGGCCTGCTAACGCTCCCATGCCCGCCCATTCCTTCAGATGATTCATGGCTGCAGCAATCCATGTTGATAATCCTGTGGCTAGTCCTGCGTCCACTCCGGTAGAATTTACTGTGACAATGGCCACTCTCAGCTGCTCCATCGTAGTATCGAATTCTCCAGTCCAATTACCTAAAATAGAGCTAGACAATTGTTTAGACAGATTTGCAGCACAGGAAAAATTCTCATGTTGTATGCTAGTGACTCAAAGTCCAGCATACTTTCATTGACAGCCAAGTTGAGCGATTTGCCATAGGGTATCAATTTGCTCCTGCACGAGGTCAATCTTCTGATTGAACACCATCAAGCCTCCTTTTAGTTGAGCATTAATTTCTTTTTGTACATCTAAGGCATGAGCTACATTGGCTAAAAGATTATTCGGGGTCTGAGCAGTCTGCACAGTATAACTCATGGCTAATGCCGCGGTGGTAGCTCCATTAGCCGCCAATGAGATGGCAGTAACAATGGCGGCTGTAATTCCAAGATCGCTTTTCTGTCTGAAGAGAGTCACAGCGTGAGGGGCATCAACGAGCACAGGCACCCAGCGAGGCATGCGAGTAACCAGGGCATACCTAAATTTACTAGCATTCCAGCATTGAGCAAAAAAGCAAGTATCATTACCACAATTACTTGGCTCTATCTGGCTAATAATGAATAAAAATGGGGGATATAAACAAACAGGTGTGGGCTTATAGGAAATATTATGAGAAGCCTTAACCCCCTCGTTGGAACATCTTGCATCAGTTCTAGAACTAGCAGTGGTAGTGTCCGAGGTCTGAGTAGGTTCAGGAGAAGATTGCCCCCAGGGACAATTCGTGCTCCATGTAAATTGACTAACTCCATGTTTTCCTGCACTTTTGAAAGTCATTTAAGGTTCTTAAATTATTTTTTCCCTTTGTTTTTTTAAATTTTTCATCAATTACACATTCATTCTGCATCCCCCCATAAGCCCCTCCCTCCTCCCCTCTCAATCCCACCCTCTCTCCTCCCTCTGCATGCATGCCACTCCCCAAGTCCACTGTAAGGGGAGGTTCTCCTCTCCTTTCTGATCTTAGTCTATCAGTTCACATCAAAAGTGGCTGCATTGTCCTCTACTATGGCCTGGTAAGGCTGCTCCCCCGCAGAGGGAGGTGATCAAAGAGCAGGCCAGTCAGATTATGTCAGAGGCAGTCCCTCTTCACATTACTATGTAACCCAATTGGACTCTGAACTGCCCTGGGCTACATCTGTGCAGGGGTTCTGGGTTATCTCTATGAATAGACCTTGGATGGAGTATGAGTCTCTGGGAAGTTCCCTGTGTTCAAATTTTCTTGTTCTGTTGCTCTCCTTGTAGAGACCCTGTCCTCTCCAGCTCTTACTATTTCCCAGTTCTTACATAAGATTCCATTCACTCTGCCCAGCAGTTGCCCATCAGGCTCAGCATCTGCTTTGATAGTCTCTAGGGCAGAGGCTTTCAGAGGCCCTCTGTGGTAGGTTCCTAGATTGTTTCCTGTTTTCTTCTTCTTCTGATGTCCATCCTCTTTGCCTTTCCGGATGGGGATTGGACATTTTAGTTAGGGTCCTCTCTCTTGCTTAGTTTCTTTAGATGCACAGGTTTTAGTGGGTTTGTCCTATGTTGTCTATATGAGTGAGTATATACCATGTGTGTCTTTTTGCTTCTGGGACAACTCACTCAGGATGATCCTTTCCAGATCCCACCATTTACCTGCAAATTTCATGATTTCCTTATTTTTCATTGCTGAGTAATATTCCATTGTGTAGATGTACCACAATTTCTGCATCCATTCTTCAGTTGAGGGGCATCTGGGTTGTTTCCAGCTTCTGGCTATTACAAATAAAGCTGCTACAAACATGGGTGAGCAAATGTCCTTTTTGTGTACTTGAGCCTCTTTTGGATATATGCCCAGGAGTGGTATGGCTGGATCTTGAGGAAGCGCTATTCCTAGTTGTCTGAGAAAGCGCCAGATTGATTTCCAGAGTGGTTGTACAAGTTTACATTCCCACCAGCAGTGGAGAAGGGTTCCCCTTTCTCCACAACCTCTCCAGCATGTGTTGTCACTTGAGTTTTTGATCTTGGCCATTTTCATGGGTGTAAGGTGAAATCTCAGGGTTGTTTTGATTTGCATTTCCCTAATGGCTAGTGAGGTTGAGCATTTCTTTAAGTGCTTCTCTGCCATTCGGTTTTCCTCTACAGAGAATTCTGTTTAGCTCTGTTCCCCATTTTTTAAGTGGATTACTTGGTTTGCTGCTTTTCAGCTTCTTTAGTTCTTTATATAAACTGGATATGAATCCTCTATCAGATAAAGGGTTGGTGAAGATTCTTTCCCAATCTGTAGGCGGTCGCTTTGTTTTGATGATGGTGTCCTTTGCTTTGCAGAAGCTCTTCAGTTTCATGAGGTCCCATTTATTGATTGTTGCTCTTAGAGCCTGTGCTGTTGGTGTTCTGTTCAGGAAGTTTTCTCCTGTACCAATGAGTTCCAGGGTATTTCCCACTTTTTTTTCAAGCCGATTTAATGTGTCTGGTTTTATGTTGAGGTCTTTGATCCACTTGGACTTCAGTTTTGTGCAGGGTGATAAGTATGGATCTATTTTCATTTTTCTACATGTAGACATCCAGTTGGACCAGCACCATTTGTTGAAGATGCTATCTTTTTTCCACTGTATGGTTTTGGTGTCTTTGTCAAATATCAGGTGTCCATAAGTGTGTGGGTTTATTTCTGGGTCCTCTGTTCGGTTCCATTGATCCACCATTCTGTTTCTATGCCAGTACCATGCAGTTTTTAAAACTGTTGCTCTTTAGTACAGCTTAAGATCAGGGATGGAGATACCTCCAGAAGATCTTTTATTGTAGAGGATTGTTTTAGCAATTCTGGGTTTCTTGTTATTCCATATGAAGTTGAGAATTTTTCTTTCCAGGTCTCTAAAAGAATTGTGTTGGTAATTTGATGGGCATTGTGTTGAATCTGTAGATTGCTTTTGGTAAGATGGCCATTTTTACTATGTTAATCTTGCCAAGCCGTGAGCATGGGAGATCTTTCCATCTTCTCATATCTTCTTCTAATTCTTTCTTCAGAGAGTTGAAATTTTTTTCATACGAGTCTTTGACTTCCTTGGTTAGGGTTACTCCGAGGTACCTTATGTCATTTGTGGCTATTGTGAAGGGTGTTGTTTCCCTAATTTCTTTCTCAGCCCTTTTGTCTTTTGTATACAGGAGGGCTACTGATTTTTTTGAGTTAATTTTGTATCCGGCCACTTTTCTGAAGGTGTTTATCTGCTGTAGGAGTTCCCTGGTAGAGTTTTTGGGGTCACTCACGTATACTATCATATCATATGCAAATAGTGATAATTTGACTTCTTCCTTTCCAATTTGTATCCCCTTGATCTCCTTCAACTGTCTTATTGCTCTAGCAAGGACTTTCAGCACTATGTTGAAGAGATATGGAGAGAGTGGGCAGCCTTGTCTTGTCGCTGATTTCAGTGGGATTGCTTTAAGTTTCTCTCCATTCAGTTTGATGTTGGCTATAGGCTTGCTGTTTATCGCCTTCACTATGTTTAGATATGTGCCTTGTATCCCTGATCTCTCCAATACTTTAAACATGAATGGATGTTGGATTTTGTCAAATGCTTTTTCAGCATCTAGGGAGATTATCATGTGGTTTTTTTCTTTCAGTTTGTTAATATGGTGGATCACATTGATGGATTTCCGTATATTGAACCACTCCTGCATACCTGGGATGAAGCCTACTTGGTCATAGTGAATGATATCTTTGATGTGTTCTTGGATTCGGTTTGCAAGTATTTTATTAAGTATTTTTGCATCAATGTTCATAAGGGAGATTGGCCTGAAATTCTCTTTCTTTGTTGAGTCTTTGTGCGGTTCAGGTACCAAGGTGACTGTGGCTTCATAGAATAAGTTTGGTAACGTTCCTTCTGTTTCTATTTTGTGGAATAGTTTGAAGAGAATTGGTGTTAGCTCTTCTTTGAAGGTCTGGTAGAATTCTGCGCCGAAGCCATCTGGTCCTGGGCTTTTTTTGGATGGGAGACTTTTGATGACCGCTTCTATTTCTTTGGGGGATATGGGTCTATTTAGTTGATTTACCTGGTCCTGATTCAGCTTTGGTAAGTCAAATCGATCAAGAAAATTGTCCATTTCATTTAGATTTTCAAATTTTGTGGCATATAGACTTTTGAAGTAAGTCCTGATGATTGTTTGGATTTCTTCAGTGTCTCTAGTTATATCCCCCTTTTCATTTCTGATTTTGTTGATTTGGGTGGTGTCTCTCTGCCTTTTAGTTAGCTTGGCTAAGGGTTTGTCGATCTTGTTGATTTTCTCAAAGAACCAGCTCTTGGTTTCATTGATTCTTTGAATTGTTTTATTTGTTTCCAATTGATTGATTTCAGCCCTGAGTTTGATTATTTCCAGCCATCTACTCCTTCTTGGTGTGTCTGCTTCTTCTTTTTCTAGGGTTTTTAAGTGAGCCATTAAGGTGCTTGAATGAGCTGTCTTGAATTTCTTCTTGAAGGCACTTAGTGCTATGAACTTTCCTCTTAGCACTGCTTTCATTGTGTCCCACAAGTTTGGGTATGTTGTGTCTTCATTTTCATTGATTTCTAGGAAGATTTTAATTTCTTTCTTTATTTCTTCCCTGACCCAGCTGTCATTTAGTAACAAGTTGTTCAGTTTCCATGTGTGTGTAGGATTTTTGCTATTTCTGTTATTGTTGAGGTCCAGCTTTATTCCATGGTGATCAGACAAGATACAAGGGATTATTTCAATCTTCTTGTATCTGTTGAGGCTTGCTTTGTGACCCACTATATGGTCAATTTTGGAAAAGGTTCCATGAGGTGCTGAGAAGAATGTAAATTCTTTTGTGTTTGGGTTTAAAGTTCTGTAAATGTCTGTTAGGTCCATTTGATTCATGACCTCTGTCAGAGACATTTGTTTAATTTGTTTCTTTGTTTAATTTCTGTTTTGTTCACCTGTCCTTTGTTGAGAGTGGGGTGTTGAAGTCTCCCACTATTAATGTGTGGGGATCTATATGTGCTTTAAATTTTATCAATGTTTCTTTCACAAATGTGGGTGCCCTTGTATTTGGGGCATAGATGTTCAGGATTGTGATGTCTTCTTGGTGGAATTTTCCCTTGATGAGTATGAAGTGTCCTTCCCCATCTCTTTTGATTAATTTTGGTTATCAGATATTAGAATGGCCTCTCCTGCTTGCTTCTTGGGTCCGTTTGCTTGGAAAGTCGTCTTCCAACCCTTTACCCTCAGGTAATGTCTATCTTTGTGCCTTAGGTGTGTTTCTTGTATGCAACAGATTGCTGGGTTTAGTTTACATATCCATTCTGTTAATCTGTGTCTTTTTATTGAAGAGTTGAGTCCATTGATGTTGAGAGAGATTAATGACCAGCGGCTGTTAGATCCCTTGATTTTGATATTGGCTGTGGTCATCAGGTTGTGTGCTTGGTTGCTTTTTGTTTTACTGAAGTGAGGTTATTTATTTCCTGTGTTTTCTTGAATGTAGCTAGTTTTCCTGGGTTGTATTTTCCCTTCTAGTGTCTTCTGTAATGCTGGATTTGTTTGTAGGTATTGTTGAAATTTGTTCTTGTCATTGAATATCTTGTTTTCTCCATCTATGAGGACTGAGAGTTTTGCGGGGTATAGCAACCTGGGCTGACATCTGTGTTCTCTTAGGGTCTGCATGATATCCATCCAGGCCCTTCTGGCTTTCATAGTCTCTGTTGAAAAGTCAGGTGTCATTCTAATGGGTTTGCCATTATATGTTACTTGGCCTTTTTCCCTTGCAGGTTTTAGTATTTTTTCTTTGTTCTCTATACTTACGGTTTTGATTATTATGTGGCGGGAGGATTTTCTTTTCTGGTCAAATTTGTTGGGTGTTCTGTAGGCCTCATGTATTCTAATTAGCCTCTCCTTTTGCTTGGGGAAATTTTCTTCAATGATTTTGTTGAAAATATTTTCTGGGCCTTGGAGAAGGGAGTCTTCTTTTTCCTCTATACCTATTATTCTTAGGTTTTGTCTTTTCATATTCTTATACATCGATTTCTTCCATTGTATCTTCTACACCTGAGATTCTTTCTTCCATCTCTTGTAGTCTGTTGGTTATGCTTACCTCTGTAGTTCCTGTTTTCTTCCCTAGATTCTTCCTTTCCATTATTTCTTCCATTTGTGTTTTCTTTAATTTTTCCAATTCTATCTTCAGGTCTTGAGTTGTTTTGTTTACTTCCTTCACCTGTCTGATTGTACTTTCCTGTTTTTCTTTTAGTTCCTTCAACTCTGTTTCTTTTATTTCATTCAGTGCTTTAAGCATTTCCTTTCTAAAGGCCATAAACTGTTTGGCTGCAGCTTCCTCTATTTCTTTACGGATGGCAATATTCTATTTGAGTTTATCTTCCTCTATGTTTTTACGTATCTTATTTGTTTCCTCTGTTATCATCTTCATGAGCATATTTGTTAGGTCATCTTCTTGGATTTCAGTTATGCTGGGGTATCCAGGGCTACTTGCCCCTGGGTAACTGGGGTCTGGAGATGTCATATTGCTCTGTCTTTTGTTGCTTGAGCTTTTACGCTGGCCTCTACCCATTGTGCTATCTTAGGTGTTTGGGGTTATTTTCTGGTGGTTCCTGGGGATCCTGTGGTGGAGAGAATCCCCTTTGCAGAAAGCTGGTTTTTCCTGAAGAATGTCTTCTCAGCTTTTTGGGTATAGTCCCTGGATGGCTGGTGTTATTTCAGGAGTTGCTCACCTCAGGGATATAGACCTGAGTGGTAACTGTGGTCTTTGTTAGTCGAGAGGGTTCTCCTCTCACCCAGGGAAGTCCTGAGGGCAGCTGCCCTGTTTCTGGGTTTCTTGTTGTAAATTTAATGATCAGCTGTTATGACCCAGTTGGACATCAGGCGCGCAGCAACAGTTTGTGCCTGTGTCTGTAGCATAGCTGAGTGATCACGCCTCGGCCCCACTGGTCTGCTAGACTTTTTCTAGGGAAGGATTGGGTGATTTAAGTCAGTACAGTTTCCTTCCTTCCCTGTGGATTCTCTGGAGACACGGACTCCCAGTGTCTTTTTTTGCCCTGGTGCGCACTGCTCAGTGTCCGCCAGCTGGCTGGCCACAGAAACTGCCTGTGCCTGGAGCACAGCTTAGTGATGGCGGCTCAGTCTCCGCCAGCTGTCTGGTGCGCAGAGACTGCCTGTGTCTGCCTTTGCGGCCTTCGGGAGCCCTAAGCTGGGTAATTTTCCGGGGACCTTTTCAGGCTGGGGGTGTCGGCTGAGTGCTCTGAGATCAGACCAGCTGTTTCCCTCCCTGTGTGTTTGCACCGGACAGTGAAACTCATTCGCTGGTGCCCTGGTGCCCACAGTTCTATCTCAGGTGGCGAATCAGGCGCGTAGGCAGGCAGGGCTCTGTGCTGGAGCCTGGGTCTCGGGCTCTGGCTCCAGGCTGGGTCCTGGGGTGCCCGTGGAACCCGAGTCTTTTCCAGGGGATGTCTGGGTGACCTAAGGCTGGTCCCAATCGTTTCCTGTACCCTGGGGTTATCTCTCGACTGAAAATTCCAGTCTCTGATAGTGTGGTGTGCACGGTTCAGTCTGGGACCGTGACCAGAGACACTGGCTTGTGGCTCTGGGCTGGGGCTGGGGTTGGCGGCCGGGGCAGCCAAGCATCTGATGGAACCGGGATCTCTTCCGCGGTTTAGCCGGGTGAGTTAAAAGCTGATTGAATCCCCCACCATGGGGTATCCTCTCACCCGGGAAACACAATGACTGTGTTTTATGGCCACGAGTTCTGATTACTGGTCACTGTGCTGATCCTGCTGCTGCTACTCAGAATGAGACTCCTCCCGGCGCCGCCATCTTGCCCCTCCTCCTGCCTTGAATCCCCTTTCTGGCTTTATAAAAAAGAAAGAAAAACTTAAAAACAAAGAAACAAACAAAAAACAATACAGAAGCAGCAGCAGCAGGACACAACGGTACATGCCTTTGATCCCAGAACTCAGGAAGCAGAGGTAAGCGGATTTCTCTGAGTTCAGGACCAGCCCGGTCTACAGAGTCTCAGGCCAGCTAGAGCTATACTGAGACTGCCTCAAACAGAACTAATCAAACAATTGTTATTTTATATAACATATTGGATTACTGACTTTTATTTTAGTGTTCCAGTACTTTGCTTCCAAATAAGTTGACTAAAACAAAAACCAACTTTTGCTTTATTTTTGGAGATAGGTCCTGAACCCACGATCTTCCGACCTCAGCCTCCTAACTGCTAGGATTACAGGTGTGTGTGCCCAGCCCAGGCTGAGAGGGGCCACATACTTTCCTTCCTAGTGCCACTTTTTCTCTTGACTCCTATGCTTAAAATCTATGTTTTAGACATCGTTTAAACTCTGTGAACATACCCTGACTTGGGCTATCTCGGCTGGTAGAGTGGTGGCCTAACGTGCAGAAAGCCCTCTGTTCACTCCCCAGCACCGCATAAACCCTGGCATGGCTGCACATCTGGGATTCAATCACCCTGGGTGTACAGGCAAGAAATCAAGTTCAAAGTCATCTTCAGCTACACAGTGAATCTGGGCTACAAGGGAACCTGTTTCAAAACAAAATGAAACAAAGCATCATACTACAAACTACAACTCCTGCTAGCTGGTGATTCAACTGTGACATCTTCCTCCTGGAAATAGATTCCTGCAGTGATCCTGTTAACAGATCCTTTCCATTCATCTTATCCAATCTTCTACCTTCTAAATACAAGTGCAGGCACTAACAGTTATAGAACAAAATACTCATGGAAGCAGAAAACCTATTTAAACCACTTACCTCCAAGTCACTGAAAAACAGATGTGTATCAGCCACTTCAAAAATCATTTCTTCCATTGTTAAACCTGAGCCAATTACTACTGTTGGGTCCTGGAATAAAAACAGAAGTGAGAATAGCACTGGTTCTAACTTTCAGATATTGCAAAACTACTCTGGGCCTAGTCCAACACGATACAAGTCCATAACAGTACTTCAAATCTTACTGAGGCAGTATCACTCACATTTATAAGAACCCGGGATTACAAAATATAGAGGCTATAAGGCATTAATAAAAATGTCAAAGTCAGGCGGTGATGGTGCACACCTTTAATCCTAGTTCTCAGGAGGCAGAGGCAAGGGGGCAGGTCTGAGTTTTAGGCTAACCTGGTCTACGTAGGAAATTGCCGGACAGCCAAGGATACAGAGAGAAACTGTCTCACCAAAACAAAACAAAATCCTGCTACTGTAATATGTATGATCCCCTTTTTGCTCATGTGACACAGGGAATACCAGACACCTAACTATCTAACCAACCAGGAAGTAAAGAAGACCAGAGTCAAAGGATGTGCAGGGTAACCAATGCAGGCTGCTTTAAAATGAAGCGTCAGTCTTCATGCAGAGCCTAAGTATTTTTCTAATGGTCTTAGGGATATAGTTTTGGAGCCTCTGTCAGCTGTGGAAAAGTACTCACAGGAGAGATTCCTGGTACTCCAAGATAACTGGGAGTAGCAAGACAGCAAAGTTATTTTTATAATTTATAATTTATTTCTAGAAATAAATGATCCTGGAGATGATCTGTGGTGAAGCAGTTTTGCACACTGGAGGCCGAGGCAGGACAACTAAGTTCAAGAACAGCTGAGGCTACACAGTGAGACCCTGTCTTAAAACAAAGAAATACACAGAACTAATAACAACTCATTCTTCTACTAAAAGTAATGCTTACACTGAAGACTAAATACATTTAATTTTGTCTGGTACAACTAACTTTTTAAGAAGCACATCTCTTTTAGATCTAGGAGATGTGGCTCACACCTGTAATCCCAACATTTGGGAGGCTTTAGAGGCAGGAGGATAACTGACACTTAGAAGCCAGCTTGTGCTGTACAATGAGATCTTGTCTCAAAATACAACATAACAGAAGTCACGTGATGATCTATTTTAGAAATCTTAGCTCTAGCTCATTTGAGGCTAAATGAAATTCTTAGAGATATTTTAGTGATTTAAGGCTTAATAGTCAGTCCTTAGAATATATAATCCTGAGATTTCACTCAATTTTCAGTCTTATTTTTATATTTTCATGCTCATAAAACACATTAAAAAGTACAGTTATTTATTTTGGGATGTGTATGTATGGTGTGCACATGGTCAGAGGACAGCTTGCGGGGAGCTGGCTCATGCTTCCACTGTGGGTGCGGAGGACCGCACTCAGGTCGTTAGGCCTGACAGGGAGCACTTTTACCTGGTAAGCCACTTCATCAGCAGGAAATGCTCCCTCACACAGCTTCAGAGTCAGCACTGCTCCTAGACCAGGCGTCTAGCTTGACCATCAACGCTACCCAGTTATGTAGCCTGCCTGATACAAGCCATCTGTCAAGTTTTATACATGGGGAGTTCTGAGCCAGCAGGGTAGGAGGAGGGGTATAGCCCAGTGGAATAGCATTTACCTAGCACTTGTGAGGCCCTGGGTTTGATTCCTAATACTGTTTTTTGTTTTGAATTTTTATGTGGATGGGTATTTTGCCTGCACGTTTGTCTTTGCATCACATGTATACAATGTCTGGAACTGGTGTTATAGATGGTTATAAGCTGCCATGTGGGTGCTGGGAACCAAACCAAAGTCCTTCATAAGAGCAGTAAGAGCTCTTAAATCACTGAGCCATCTCTCGAGACAAGCAGCAGAGAAAATGGATTTTCTACCTCAGCAGTTGGGAGAATTACATCAGCTTCTCATCTCTGTCAAAGGAAGGACGTTATAAGAGAAGACTCAAATTACCTTTCCATACTTCTGAACATAGGATCCAGTAAGAAGGGAATGAATATGATGATAGTGCTTCCCCAAGATCCAGCCATACCACTCCTAGGCATATATCCAAAAGAGGCTCAAGCACACAAAAAGGAAATTTGCTCAACCATGTTTGTAGCAGCTTTATTTGTAATAGCCAGAAGCTGGAAACAACCCAGATGCCCCTCAACTGAAGAATGGATGCAGAAATTGTGGTACATCTACACAATGGAATATTACTCAGCAATGAAAAATAAGGAAATCATGAAATTTGCAGGTAAATGGTGGGATCTGGAAAGGATCATCCTGAGTGAGTTGTCCCAGAAGCAAAAAGACACACATGGTATATACTCACTCATATAGACCTATAACATAGGACAAACCCACTAAAACCTGTGCATCTAAAGAAACTAAGCAAGAGAGAGGACCCTAACTAAAATGTCCAATCCCCATCCGGAAAGGCAAAGAGGATGGACATCAGAAGAAGAAGAAAACAGGAAACAACCTAGGAACCTACCACAGAGGGCCTCTGAAAGCCTCTGCCCTAGAGACTATCAAAGCAGATGCTGAGCCTGATGGGCAACTGTTGGGCAGAGTGAATGGAATCTTATGTAAGAACTGGGAAATAGTAAGAGCTGGAGAGGACAGGGTCTCTACAAGGAGAGCAACAGAACAAGAAAATTTGAACACAGGGAACTTCCCAGAGACTCATACTCCATCCAAGGTCTATTCATAGAGATAACCCAGAACCCCTGCACAGATGTAGCCCAGGGCAGTTCAGAGTCCAATTGGGTTACATAGTAATGTGAAGAGGGACTGCCTCTGACATAATCTGATTGGCCTGCTCTTTGATCACCTCCCCCTGGGGGGGGGGGGGGGAGCAGCCTTACCAGGCCATAGTAGAGGACAATGCAGCCACTTTTGATGTGAACTGATAGACTAAGATCAGAAAGGAGAGGAGAACCTCCCCTTACAGTGGACTTGGGGAGTGGCATGCATGCAGAGGGAGGAGAGAGGGTGGGATTGAGAGGGGAGGAGGGAGGGGCTTATGGGGGGATGCAGAATGAATAAAGTGTAATTGATGAAAAATAAAAAAAATAATAAATTAAAAAAAAAGAAAAAAAATAAAGCCAGAAAGGGACATCAGATCCCCTGAGAATTTAGTTACAACTGCTCGATGGATGCTAGGAAATAAATCAGCTTCTCTGGAAGAGCAGCCAGCATGCTTGACCTGTCCCTATGCTCAGCTTCTTGGTGATATCTTGCTTACTCTTTAATCCTACCTTTTTTTAAAAAATAATTTACCTTTTAGGTCTCTAATTGATAGATGATTACTCTTATTGCTATTAGATAGTTGTTGTCTACTTTAATTGGCTATTATTTTCTTTTCTGTATAATTTGTCAAAGGTTATGACTTGGTTAAAAAAAAAAGCCCTGTATCACATGTGCGCTATAAATGTGTTTTAAATATGATTTGACTTTTTCATGCCTTTTAGAAATCCATAATTTTAGTTTTAATAAAGTATAATTTACTATTACATTTTTTCTTTATATTAAAAAGTTTCTGGCTCTTGTTTAAAGTTAATTTACCTATCCTCAAATGGGAAATATAGTCTTCTGTATTTTCTTGTAGAAACTTAAAGTATTTTTTGTTTTGTTTTGGGCTTGGTGTTTTGTTTGTTTTATTATTTGGAGGTCTGGAAGTTTTTTTAGAAAAGGCTTCAGTCTGTATAACTCAGGATGGCATTAAAGTTAAAGTCCATCTGCCTCTGCCACCTAAGTGCTGTCATTGTAGGCATACGCTATCACACCTGGCTCTGATTATATTTCTACATGTGAATTATTCGTATAAGTGAAGCTTCATGTACTCAGCCAGTCTGTGATTAGGTGCCACGAAAATAGAACGCACTGAGAATATACAGTGAACAACTCTTAGCTTTGCCTTTTGAGTTTCCCTTTGAAGTGAACACGGCATAATAGATCATAGGATTGGGGCTGTGAGAAATTCAGAGTGGGAATCTCAGGCTGAGAGTCATGTTCCCATCATGGGCTTGAGCCTGTGTCTTGTTCAAGAAACAAGTAATAGTTGTTCTGGCCAGAGCAATGGGTTGCTGGGAAACAGGACAGAGGAGGAAAGGGAGTGAGTATTTCCACTTCATGACTCTACACTCTGCACTGTGTGCTGCATATGTTACGTCACTTCTAACAACAGCGATTTGGAAGTGAAGTAAAAACATTTCTAAACAATGCCCAGTTCTCCTTAAACACAGCTCTCCAGCAAGTCACATCGCTGTGGCTCTATCCAGTTGCTTCTCCTCAGCTCCACAGTGCTCTAATCTTCCTTCAACTACATTTGTTGGCAAAATGAGACAGCATAGTTTTTAATTAGCAAATACTAGTTTAAAACCTACTATGTGCCAATTATTATTCCCAAAGTGTATTTGTAATGATTTTCTAGACATAGCCCGCACTCAGGCCTGAAAGTTCTAAAAGAATTTGACCTAAATGTGTTCCTGCTTCCCAGGTCAGTACTACTCAATTTTAGGGGTCGTAAGAAATCCCTGGGGAATGTCTTAAAAATTGGAAATTCTAAACTGGGGCAAGGTGGCCTATAATCCCAGCACTCAGGGAGGCAGAGGCAGGTGGATCTCTGTGCGTTGGAGGTCAGCCAGGTCTACAAAGTGAGTCCAGGATAACCAAGGCTACACAGAGAAAACCTATCTTAAAAAGCAAAATAAAATAATAATAATTAAAAAATAAATAATAATTTAAAAATTGGAGATTCTAGGTCTTCAATTCTAGCAGTCCAAGTAGGTGTGTTATGAACCCAAGAATATGCATTTTTAAAAGCCTTCCCCAGAGGATTCTATCAGGGAAGACAGCAGGCAGTTAGGTGGTTGGTGCATTTGACCTTTTCTTTCTACTCTTTCTACTACTCTCCATTTGTATGATCCTGAGAAAATAATTTCATCTCTCTTTAGAACACAAGTTCTAGATCTAAGCATTGACTTAGATAACCTGTGATTATGCTTATATTTTAGGTATGCATTTCTGTTCCAGTTATTCTGTTTTTTGTTTGTTTGTTTGTTTGTTTGGGGGATAGTAAATTTTATATATTTGATAAACTCTATTTACATGTATTCCTTACGTGCCAGAATAGGGCATCAGATCCCATTATAGATGGTTGTAAGACACCATGTGGTTTCTGGGAATTGAACTCAAGATTTGGAAGAATAGACGGTGCTCTTAACTGCTGAGCCATCTCTCCAGCCCCCTATCCCCAGTTTTGATATCATACTTTTCCAGTATCTGCTTCATCTACAAAAATAATTTATATACAAACCAGGCTGTGCACACTTTTAATCCCAGAACTTGGAAGA
The DNA here is from genome assembly GCF_030254825.1 of Meriones unguiculatus. Taxonomy (NCBI): domain Eukaryota; kingdom Metazoa; phylum Chordata; class Mammalia; order Rodentia; family Muridae; genus Meriones; species Meriones unguiculatus. Next base: position 48,805,736 of record NC_083360.1, on the reverse strand, counting down.
CAGAGGCAGGCAAGTCTCTGTGAGTTTAAGGCCAGCCTGTCTATAGAATGAGTTCCAGGACAACCAGGATTACACAGAGAAACCCTGTCTCAGGAAGGAAAAATAATAATAAAACCCTAAATTATGCAAGGGAGATATAATACCCGAGTCCTGCATCCTATCTTGTAGTAGAATTTACACTCTAATAGGGGACATAAAGGCACAGGACAGTGTGAGAGCAGTTGTGGAAATGAACTGTTGTGATTGCTAAAACTGTTAAGGAAGGTTTCAAGCAGCTGGTTTCCCTTGGACAGTGGGGGTGTCTATGTGACAAGGAGACTGAGGTGTTTCACCTCCTGCTTGTCGTACGTGCTCTTGTCGTATAGCATATCGTGGTAAGTGGCAGCACCTTTGTTCCCTGGAGTGAAATAATGTGTTTTGTCTTTTAACAGGAGTGTGACCAGGTGCATGTGGAAGATGTGGCTTCTGATGACAATGGCCAGGATCTGAGGTGTGGTAAACAGTGATGGCTGAACATCAGCACACCTAGTATGTACAAAGCCACTGCATTCAGAGGAAGCAGAAGATTAAAATGCTCACTGTTGCTAGAGGAGTCAGAAACCAGTCTAGTTAACCCAGACATAGTGTGATAAGGCAGAGAGGTGATAGGAAGCAGAGGACGTGAAGTGACACTGATCTGTAAAAGGAGCAGGTGGCACCATTAGGGAGGCCTCAGTGGCATAGCATTTGACCAAGGTCTCAGGAATTACCAGGTAGCCATACTGGATGATGAAGCCACATCTCAAGAGTGATGGCTACACTGTTGTACTGCTCTCTCTTTATATAGATTTCCTCTCAGGAGAAAGCATGCTTCTCAGTTCTAGTTGCACATAAGCATCAGGAATTTTGCTCAGTGTACTGTGGAGGTATGATGGTGTCAGGTATGATGGGTGGGGGGTTGTCATGACAGGGTTTCTCTGTGTAGCCTTGGCTATCCTGGACTTGCTTTATAGACCAGGCTAGCCTGGAACTCACAGAGATCCTCCTGCTTCTGCCTCCCCAAGTGCTGGTATTACAGGTATATGCCATTGTACTAGGGTAATATAGGTTTTTAAATTTTATTTTATGTGTATGAATATTATTTTGCCTGCATGTACGTCTGTGCATCACATGCATGTCTGGTGCCCACAGAGGCCAGAAGAGGGCACCCGATCTCCCCAGAACTGGACTTACAAGCTGTTGTAACCTGCCATGTAGGTGCTGGGAATCTAACCCAGGTCCTCTGAAAGAGCAGCCAGCTGAGGCATCTCTCCAGCCCCCATTTTTTGTTTTTGAGACAGGGTTTTGCTGTGTAGCCCTGGTTGGCCTGGAAGCCTCAGACTCAGCTCAGTTTACCTCTACATCCCATGTGCTAGGACAAAAAGCATGTGTAGTTTCCTAAATGGATAGGAAAGTTGGACACACCTGTCCATGTAGAACTGAGAAGGAAACCCTTGCAGAGCAGCAACCACTGGTGTGTGTTGTACCTTACATGGCCAAGACTGTTTGTTCCTTAGGAAGCAAGTAGCCTGTTGGCTTATATATTTGTTTGTTTTCTTTTATATATGTGATTGACCGGATTTCCTGTTTTATGTCTTGGCAGCTAATTTATTTACTTGGTTGTTTGGGTTTTTGTTTTGCTTTTCCCTAGACAAGGATTCTCTGTGAAACATCCTGGAACTCAGTCCTCAGTCCTGGAACTTGCTCTGTATATCAGGCTGGCCTCAAACTCAGATCTAGCTGCCTCTGCCTTCCAAGTGCCACCACCTGGCTTCTTGGCAGTTATATTTAGTGTAGACTCTTACACTTAATGTATTGAACCTTATTTTGACATGCTTGATTTTTGAAAAAAGTCTAGCCAAGCTGCCCTGGAAGTTGTTACGTAGCCCATGTGACCTTACACTTATGGTGCTCTAGATTCAGTCTCCCAAATGCTGGAATTACTGATGTGAGCCACAATGGCCAGCTCTATATCTCCTTTTTTATATAGCTTTAATCATATTTACACAGTTACAATAGTTGTATATTCTGCTTTTTTTCCCTGTATAGTATTCTGTCATCAATGCTTTTTTTTTTACTATGTAGTATTTTGTCCTTAATGAAAACAAATCAGCCTATATGGGGTGCTGGTGCTTATGTTATTTCCCCTCTTCCTCTCTGTGGTCACTGACATTTCATTCTGGGAAGGGAGGGAGAAGCTGGACATACTGGTGGTGCATACCTGTTGTTCCAACACTTGGGAGGTGGACACAGGAGGATCAGAAGGAAGTGTAAGTGTAGCCTCAGCTACATAGTGAGGTTAAGGCGGCCTGGGCCATATGAAGCTTTCTCTCCAAAAAACAAGCAGCAGCAAATGTGTTCTAGTGAGAAGATTGTTAAAGCATTACCTTGTTTATTAGATGCCAAGAACAGGCCACAGGAGCTCAGGTAACGTTTTACCTAAAGCCCTGTGGGTATGCTTTTTAATTTTCATTATCCCCTCTTTTTGCAGCAACTATAGTTTCTCAACAGATGGTTTCAGTGGTTCAGGAGGCAGTGGTAGCCATGGTTCATCTATGGGCGTTCAGGGAGGCATGGACTGGATGAGGAAACTGGCCTTCCGATACCTGAAAGTGAGAGAAATCTAGGATAAGCATAAAAGCAGTGTGGGTGGTAAGTGGACATCCATTCTGAACCTGTTTCTTAATGGTTTCCTGCATTCCTTTCCCAGAGTTCCTTGCAACTTTTTAGGAATTTATGCCACATTAATTCTGTTTGTAAACAAAAACATAGAGATCTAACTGAAACTCTTTGGAGACTCCACACCATTGGTGGCCGTCAGAATGAAAGACGTTAGGAGAGGCTGGGCACCATTGGTGGCAGTTAGAATGGGGCATAAAGGGCTGAAAAATGGCTCAGCAGTTAAGAGTGCTGGCTTCTCTTCCAGAGCACAGGTTAACTTCCACTTCCCAGCACCCACATAGTAGCTCTCAACCATCTGTAATTCCAGTTCCAATGTACCTGATGCCCTCTTCTGACCTCTGTGGGCAAAAGGCATGCATATTATACACATACATACATGCAAACAAAACATACACATAAAATAAAAACATTTAAAATTAAAAGAAATAGATGACAGTTGAGGCTCTGCACCATTGGTGGCCATTAGAATGGGGCTTTCAGTAGAAGCTCTACATTCCTAATTCTCCTTTTTCTGTTTTTTGTTTTGTTTTGTTTGATTTTGTTGTTGTTCTTAATGTGAGTTTTGTTTTGTTTTTAGAGATTGTTTTGTTTTTAGATTTTTCTGTGTATCTTTGGTTGTTCTGGAACTAACTGTAAACTAGTCTGGCCTCAAACTTACTCAGATCCACCTGCCTTTACCTGTGGGATTAAAGGCACCACCACTGCCCGGCTTCCTGATTCCTCTTATTTTAACTTTGGACAATTATGCTATTTCCTCTAGACAAACACCTTTTTAAAGAAACTGCTCTATTAGTCAGCTTCCACTGCTGTGATAAAATGCCTGAAAGGATCAGTTTAACTGGAGGAAAGGGTTATTTTGTCATGTGCTCATTTGGCCCTGTTATCTTGAGCTTAAGGCAAATCAGAATATCATGGCAGGGAGAGGCTGGTCACCTCATTGCAGCAGGGAAAGAAAGAGGGAGGAGGATGAGAAGGTAGCTTGGTTCCTAATACCACATTAAAGCACAGGACTTCCTACCTTCAGCTGAGGACAAGCCTTATCACATTAGCTTTTGGGGTATGGTTTAGATCTGTTATTTGGTTGAGGATGCCCAGACCATCCTTGAACTTGCCCCCAACACTAGGATTCTAGATATGCCCGGCAGTACCCAACTCAATACATTATATTTGGTGTAGTGTTTTTATTCTTAAGTCACAACCACTGTTGGTACTATTAATAGACTGCTGTACTTTGAATAGCAGACATTTAACACATCATAGCAAGTCAGATAGACCTAGTCACTACACTGGTTGGGAAATAGGCCCAGGATTATAATGACTGTGTCCAAGAAATTTTATTTGCCCAAAAATATTATTCGTGTTAGTGTGCCTAAAATTCTGTTACTCAGAACTAATTAGTCATGGATTGTTAAAAGTGATGGAGACAATAGAAATCTATTTTAAACACCTCTTTGGCATTTGAGAACTTAACATCCATCATGGGTCAAGCACAGCATATACAGTCACATAGCAAATAAATAGGCTGGCCACATTCCCTGATTTTAGGTCAGGGCCCTTTCCAATCTTTTTTTTTTTCTTTTTTTAAAGATTTATTTATTTACTATTTAGACAATATCCTGCCTACATGTGTGCCTGCAGGCCAGAAGAAGGCACCAGATCCTATTATAGATGGTTGTGAGCCACCATGTGGTTGCTGGGAATTGAACTCAGGATCTTTGGAAGAACAGCCAGTGCTTTTAACCTCTGAGCCATCTCTCCAGCCCCACTTTCCATTCTTATAGTTCCTTTATTTATGATGTGCTCTTATAAGAAAATATTTAAAACTATGAGCCATCGTCTTCAAAAATCATTCTGCACGCTATAGACTGTACAGGAGAGTGTTCTTCTATGTCAAGAGTCATGTCACCCACATGTGTGTGACTGAAAGCAGAGATAAGGCTTTGAAGTTTATTTGAGTCATTCCTGTGACAACCCTTTAATACCAGATGAAAATTTTGTATTAGCTTCCAGATCTCAGGAATCTAATTTCTTTTCTGAGTTCTTCCCCTCTCCCAAGCTTAAGTCTCAGATCCTTCCTGCCTACTAATTAGATCTAGTTCCAACTTACTCTGATATATAAAAAGTGATATCAGCCAGGTATGTGGTGCACACCTTTAATGCCAGCACTAGGAAGGTAGAAGCAGGTGGATCTCAGAGTTCAAGGCTAGCCTCATCTACAGAGTGAGTTCCAGGCTAAGACTGCCTCAAAACAAACAAACAAAACCTTCCTATCTGTTTTTATGATATTAGAAGAACACAGGGCTTTTTATTTAACCTTTGGTACAGAAAATTCTGAGTCACGTTTGCTTTTTGAATATTGTTACAGTGGCTCCCACATGAAACCTGTTATGTTTTTATGCAGAATCTATCTATTCTTGGAGATCAGCGTGTTAGCCTGCTGTTGCCTGGAATTGCTTCAGAAGTGACTAAAGTGCAGGGGCCTGGTCCTTCACCCTGGAATCCCCGCTGGCCTGTTGCTGTGCAGATGGAAGCATAGGGCAGTCACAGGGCAGTGCTAGCTGGGGAAGAATCTTGACCCTGGCTATTCCCGCTGGCCTTTGATCTTTGTTTTTAGAGCTAAGAACTGTTGTAACAGTCATTTGTCCTTGCTTGTTTCCTAGTGTTGTGTTGTAAAGCAGTGCTATTCAGGTATGGTCGCTCAGGCTGTAGATAATGCCCATTGTTAATACAGAAGGACCTTATACCAGAACCTACTTAACATGTTTCTGTCAGCTGACCTTGTTACGGTGTGCCCGTGGGAAAGCAAACATTTTGGTGAAGAGTCAGGTTTGAGTAGCAAAGTTTTCTAAAACATGGGAATGGATAAACTCAGGTACTCATAGAAGTTACTTCTTCATATAGCAAGTAAATTGGTTACTTGTATCCAGCACAGCACCTGACAAAAGCTGCTTACAAAAGGAAGGGTTTTTGGTTCACAGTTCAAGGACGCAGTCCACTACTGCAGAAGTCACAGTGGCAGGGACAGGGGACACTGATCACATGGGTAAACAAAGATGGAAGAATCCTTGTGCTCAGCCTGCTCTCTCCTCTTCCCACCTCTGTGACCTAATTTTGATGGTCCTTCACATTCATGAGCAGAGATGAAGCTGATGACAAATGAACCATCTTAGTGAGTTTCTGATGTAGCGATAACAAGTGTGTCTGCTTTATCTGAAAGGCTCCTGAGCCCCTAGAGGAAGGAAGCCCTGCAGAGACGAAGAGCAGAGACCGAAGTTCTCATGGACTCCTGGTCAGGAACTGCGTTAAAGTCCTTGCTTCTCATCCAGTCTCGGGATAGACATGTCTGTTTTACACCCCATCTTCTCACGCTGTTTTCTGTCCCTAGTCCAAACTAGGCCATCCCCCAAAACGGGGCTTAGGAATGGAGATTGGAAAGTTCAAATAAGCCAGGCAGGGGTAGCTCACACCTTTCATCCCAGCACTCTAGAGGTTGAGGCCTGAGGATCTCTGAGTTCAAGGCCAGCCTGGTCTACAGAGTGAGTTCCAGGACAGCCAGGGCTACACAGAGAAACCCTGTCTCGAAACAGAGAAAAAAAGAAAGAAAGAAAAAAAAAAGGTTAACATGAGCCCTGGCAATGGAAGCAGAGGCAGGTGGGTCTCTGTGAGTTTGAGGCCAGCCACAGCTACACAGAGAAGCACTGTCTCAAAAACAAACAAACAAAAAGATAACAGAAGTTAAATGAAAAGGGGTCTAGAGCCAGGCATAGTGGTGTGCACCTGCAGTCTCAGGTTCTGAGAGATGGCGCCAGGAGGATCAGGAGTTAGTTCAAGGCCACCTTGAGCTATAGAGTGAGTTTCAGGGCAGTCTGGGTTTCAGAGACTGTCTCAAAAAGAGGAGAAACAATGAATGGCAGCAGTTCATTATTAGGGGGCCAGCAATGCTGCTGAGTCCGACATGCACAGTAAACAAATGTAATTTTTAAAAAAATTAAGATGGGGGCTGGAGAGATGGCTCAGTGGTTAAGAGCACTGTCTGTTCTTCCAGAAGTCTTGAGTTCAATTCCCAGCTTACAAGATGGTGGCTCACAACCATCTCTACTGGGATCTGATGCCCTTTTCTGGCATGCAGGTGTACATTCAGATAAAGTATTTATTTACATAAAACAAACAAATAAGTAAATCTTTTTTAAATTTTTTATTTAACTTTTATTAATTACACTTTATTCATTTTGTATCCCCCCTAAGCCCCTCCCTCCTCCCCTCCCGATCCTACCCACCCACCCTCCCTCCTTTTTTATTTTATTTTTTTTTTAAGATTATCAAGGGTTTTTTTTGCCTTGACCCATAGACTGGAAAATAAACGCAGCTATAGCATGTACCAATACCATATTGTTCCCTCTCTCCCTCATGTCTATAACTTGGAAAACAAACAAAACTCTCCCTGAGGATAGCCATCCAGTAATAGTAATAGTGTAATATAAGTATAATATAATGTATTAATAATAATAATCCTAAATTAACTTCTTTAGGCCCAACGGAATTATTGTGTCTTCTGTAACCTGAATGGCTGTTGTGTGAAGAACAGAAAGAACCTGACTGGCATTGCCATTATTTAGAACAACAAATGCAAGCTCCTCACTGTGTACTTGTTTTCCAAAATGTGGTATTCTTGATAAGACTGCGGTAGCAGCTAACAGGTTGCAGGGCAAGGGGATGGCTCAGGAGTTGAGAGCACTCACTGCTCGTGCAGAGCGCCCAGGTTCAGTTCCCCGCACCTACACATGCACATAAGCAATCTCACTGGCCCCTCTGCCCTTTAATATAGAAAAATAATCTGAATAAGAGTAATAAATGAGCTGGAAATGGTGGAGCATGCCTGTAATCCCAGAACACAGGAGGCAGAGGTGGGAATATCTCTTAAGTTGAAGACCATCCTAGTTTATATATTGAGTTCCAGGACAGAGCTACATGGAGAAACCCTATCTTTAAAAACAAAAAGAAAAAAAGAAGAATTAATATTGGCATTGACTAGTAACATCCAGGTCTTTGAGATTTTCTTTTAAGGGCTGGAAAGATGGTGCAGAAGTTTAAGACCATTGGCTGTTCTTCCAGCGATCCCGAGTTCAATTCCCAGCAACCACATGGTGGCTCAAAACCATCTATAATGAGATCTGGTGCCTTTTTCTGGCCAGCAGGCATAACAAGCAGGCAGAACACTGTATACATAATAAATAAATAAATCTTTAAAAAGAAAAAGTTAGAGCCTAAAGAGCTGACCTGTTTGAATTTGTGCTCCTGCATTGCTTCAGTTTTACAAGTTCATTTTTCTTCTTACTGTTTTCTAGAAAGAATTGTATGAATGTTCTGATCACAACCACCCAGCTGGTTCCAGCCCTGGCCAAGGTTCTCCTGTATGAACTAGTCTGTGAATTCAAGGCCAGGCTGGTCTACAAAGCCAGTGCAGGACAGTCAAGGCTACAACAGAGAAACCCTGTCTCAAAAAACAAAAAATAAAATAAAATAAAATAAAAACCAGATGCCAGAGGATTGCAAATGTGGATGGCTGCACTCTGTTACAACATGCTTCTAGCCAACCATGCATCACAGACCACTGAGTCAAAACAAAACAAAAAACAAACAACAAAAAGAGGAAAAGCGGAGGGGCCCCTGCCTAGAATAGCACTTCACTTTAGCTCAGCCTCCTCTCTTTGAGCTCCGGCCTTGACCTCTAACTCTGCTCATTTTTCCCTTTTTTTGCCCTTGAACTCGTGGAAGATTTTGACTCAGCCTGCCACGAATCAGCCACGGTTCCTCTTTCGTCTGCCCACTTCAGCAAGAACACCCTGGACAAGTTCGGGTCACCATACGTCTTGGTCAGCAGTCACTTGCTTGTGAGATAAATTTGTTCAAACTTGAAAGACTCAAAGACCAAGAGTCACCAGAATCCATGGTGACGATCGATCGAAGTCATGTGATAGGATGTGGACAGGAGACCGTTACCTGCCTTCTCTACCTAGGGGAATTCCAATAAGTGCCTATTGTTCTGCTGAAATGAATGTGAACCTCCTGGTATGTTGAAGAGACAAATGATAAAACCTAGTTTTGTCACTTTTGGACCTCTCACCCGGATCAAAGATAGTGAGAGGAGTCAGAATGTTAAAAGGAGAGAGAATATTACAAAGGAGAGACAGCGCTGAGGAAAAGTATTGTCTATCTGCTCTGTTGGCTGGGTTGAGGCGAATGAGATCAGAATTGATAGCCTTAAGCTGGGCAATGGTGGTGGCCCACGTCTTTGATCCCAGCGCTTGGGAGGCAGAGGCAGGTGGATCTCTTAAGTTTGAGGCCAGCCTGGACTACAGAGTTCCAGGACAGTCAGGGCTACACAGAGAAACCCTGCCTTGAAAAAAAATAAAAATAAATACATAAAAGAGTGTACATCCCAAAATGTGTCGTTTTAACACATTAATTGTTCTGAGAGGAAGGCGACTGAGAAATGGGAGGTATAGGAGGAAATCTCTTCCTGCCCATATTCTACCCCAAATCAAGGCACTGATTTCCCATGTGAAACAGAGAGGAAACCAGTCATATCCCTGGAAATGGGGAGCTGCTGCCAAGATAAGTCTGTTCCAACCAACCCCATGAAAGAAAGCCGTATCTTCCATTAGTCTCTCCCCGTCACTCTCCCACAGCTAATTGCCCGCTGTCAGGACCCCTTTTCCCTCGGTCTTTTCCTGTCTTCACAGTTCATGACTCACATTATAATGACAAACCAGACACAGTTGCACATGCCTCTAATACGGGGCTTGGGAGTCCCAGGCAGGAAAACTGTAAATTCAAGAGCAGCCTGGGCTACACAGCAAGATTCAGCCACAAGGCAACACAATGAGATGCAGGGGTTCACGGTGGCACACGCCTGTCATCCTAGACCTCAGGAGGCAGAGGCAGGAAGATCACAATTTACAGGTCACCCTTGGTTTCAGAGCAAATTGAAGACGGGCTTAGGCTACAATGAGATCCATCTTAAAAATGAAAACCTCAGAGCTATCAAACTTGGTGGCTGCTGAATGCTGGGGCCATACATGACACTCCAGTTCACCCCCTCCATCTTGGAAAATGGGAGACAAGAATGTAAGAGGCAGAGGAAAGAGTGGGGTATTATGGAATGCAGATGTTCGGGTATAGCATGGTCATTGCGCCCTTGAACTTTCAGTAGGCACAAGCTGCACACAAGACGAGGGCCATCAACCTGCTACCATGCTGTGGGGAGGGGCTCCGGATTACAGGTATGTGCTACCATGCCCAGCACTAAAACCTTTCCAATAACCGCATCTGGAGGTACAGCCAGTGAGCCAAGCACCCCCCACCCCGACTTCATGGGGTTTGGTCTAGGAAAGAAGACTGAACATACTTTGCATGATAGATGCCATGACCAAAGTCAGCTCAGGGAGGACAGGGCTTGCTTGGCTTACAGTTCCATGCCAGAGTCCACCATCAAGAGAAGCCAGGGCAGGAACTCCAGGCAGGAACCTGGGGGCAGGGACCAGAGCAGAAACTATGGCCGAACACAGCTCACTGGCTTGCTCGTCATGGCTTGAGCCTCACCTCTCATCTCCTTATACAACCCAGGCCCATCTGCCCAGCACTTTTCACACTGCTCCAAGCCTACCCACAATAACCGTTAATCAAGAAAATGCCCCACAAACACACCAAACGAGCCTGCCAGCCAATCAGATAGAGGTATTTGCTCAATTGAGGTTTCCTCTTCCCAGACCACCCTAACCGGAGCAGAGGGTACTAGGTAAAGAAGCAAACACTGAGTTCCACAGAGGAAACCAGAGGATGGGTGGGTGCCTGCAACCCCAGCATTTGGGAGGCAGGAACTGATGGGTCAGAAGTTCAAGAGATGGGGGGCTGGGGAGATGGTTCAGGGGTTAAGAATACAAACTGCTCTTGCAGAGGACCAGAGTTAGGCTCCCACCACCACACCGGGTGGTTCACAATTCCCTGTAACTCCAGCTGCTGGGGATCCAACTCCTGGTCTCTATAGACACAGCACCTACCTGCACAAACCCACAGACAGACAGAATAATAATGGTGATGATGATGATAGAAAGAAAAAGAACTGGACTTTTGAGAACTGGACTACAAGAGACCTTGTCTTTTAAAAAGCCAATCAACAAACAAAAGAAAAAAAAGTCAGTAATTCTTGGGAAGTCAAAGTTGGCTTGTCTGTCTGTCCCAGAGAATCAGAAACCTGGATTCCCTCCCAATGTCTAAGGGAAAGGGATGGGGTGGAGGGCAGTGACCTCTAACCCTTGCTCTATTCTAGCTTGACTTTCCTTCCCTTGAATTCCTGTCCACTAAATCCCACAGATAAACAAGCAGCTCACTGAGAGTCACCCCCGAGCAGCCCATAACAGCCACACTTTTCTCCTAGATCCCATCCCTCACCCTCCCATCAGTCCCTCCTGGGATTCACAGCAGGCGGAATTTCTCTCTCAGCTGTCCACAGCCTCATGTCAGGAGCCGTCATGAGAAGCAGGATGAGGGTGTGGAATCCGCTTACTGACCGTGTAAGCTGAAGCAGACAACTTAACTTTCTTTATGGGTCTGGTGTGTCAGTCCTTGCATTGGGTTGTTAGTGGTCCTAACCCAGACTTCACATGGAAATGCCCCTGCTGAGGCTTCCACATGCCCAGTCTCTACCCACAACAAGGTTTATACTTTATCTCTTAGCTCCTCTTGCTCTTGACTTTTCATTTCCCAAGACAAAGTCAATTGACAAGAAAATCCTGCCAGGGCAAGGGAGGGAGAAAGTTTATGCACACTATAGGCAGGCAGGAGCCCTCAGAGGTCCGAAGCGGATGTTGGCTTCCCTGGTGTTAGAGCTGCGGATGGTTGTGGACAACCATGATGGTGAGGGAGACGAACCAGACCCTCCACAGAGCAGCAAGTGCTCTCAACCATCTCTCCAGCGCCTTGTTTGGATTTTTAAGACTGGATCTCACATTATAACCCAGATTAGCTGGAGACCTTACTACACAGCCCAGGCTGATGTTCAACTCACAGCAATCCTCCTGCCTCAGCCTCCAATTTTCTCCTTGTGTTATTTTCAAGGTCCTCTGCTCCACAGCACTGGGATTCCAGGTGTGGGCCACCTCCCCCGGTACCAACAAATTTCTAAAGTGGTGCAATTTTCTCCTCTGACTTATGCAGTGATGATACAATTTATGTTTTAAGAGCCTTAGAAATCAACCTGAGGTCTCATCTAAGGTGACAAGTTGCCATCACTTTGGGGGCACTTCCACATTCCAGGCTTGCAAACGGCAAAGGTTGGGGAACTGAATGAGATCTATAGGAATGGATGTCTCAGAAAAAGAGAAGTCGCAGCACTGACAGGAAGAGCAACATCCTCAATTTTCAAACTATTTACAAAGTGTGTACATGTTTTCTTCTTTCTAAGTTCCCTCTTCAAAGAATTTACCCCTTCCTGGCTCCGGAGCAGTCAGTGCCATGCCCTGCCCACCTTTGATGTTAAAGGGGAAGAAGTTAAGTCATTTAGGAAGTACCTTAAACAGTAACAAAAAACAAGATGTTGTGAGTGGTAAGGTGGTGCCTGTTTGCTACACCAGCACTCACAAGTAGAGGCAAAAGAATCAGGAGTTCCCGAACAGCTGCAGGCCAGCCTGGGCTACATAATAAGGCCCCATCTCAAAAAAATATATATAAAATAAATGTAATTATGACAAAGAAATTAGAAAGCCAACCATGGTGGTACTTGCCTGTGACCCTGCTCTTCAGGAAGCACAGGGTAACTGCTGGTTCAAGGTCAGTCTCATCCACATGCTAAATTTCAGGCCAGGCAGGGCTACCTAGAAAGGGCCTAACAAAAGCAAGGAAACAAAATATTGTAACTGTAAGTACCGGATGAATATACGACAAGATCAGTACTTGCATAATTTGCTGATAATGTAACTGGCACAACAGGGCTCCCAGATCTTAGCACAACAGATTCCATGAGGGAAATACCATGCTATAATACAGCTCAGCATATAGACAGCACCACATGCCAAAATGAAAACAAAGACCTAATCGATCAAAGTCCATAGTTCTGGAGAAAATCTCTAAGTGTGCTAACCTTGCCTTTGGGCTTTGGTAGTTCCAATTCCAGCTAACTGTTCTTGTTAGCTGAAATATGTCAACCCACGATCTGGTTTTTGTGCTTAAAAGTTCACCCTGAAGCTGTAATCCCAGCACACTCAGGGAGGCAGAGGCAGGTGGGTTGCTGTGAGTTTGAGACCAGCCTGCTCTACAAGGCAAGTCCAGGACAGCAAAGGCTACACAGAGAAACCCTGTCTCAAAAACAAACAAACGAAAATGCTAATACTAATACTAATAAATAGAAATAAATAAATTTTAGTTTGGTTGCTGGATGTATAGATAAGAGTGCTTATATAGCATGTGTGAGTTTCTGGGTTCAATTCCCAGCCCCACAAAGCTAATTAATTAAAGGAAATTTGTTAACATATTTTAGAAGGGCATTAATTCCTGTCTTTGAACTTTATCCTTATTAAATTATAAGAAAGAAGGACATTTTGACTCCATGGTGGAGTGTTTGCCTAGCACAGAGGATGTCCTAACTTCAATCCCTGGCACCAATGGTGGGAAAAAAGAAAAGAAGTAAGGTAATAAAATGCTGGAAATCAGGACTGAGGCTATAGCTCAGTGAATGGAGGTGGCTTTTTCTATTTTTTTATTGTTCTTAGCATGTAACCTGGGTTCTTTCCCCAGTTTTGCAAAAACTAGGGTTGGTTGTATGTGACTCAGCTGCAGAAGGGACCTAAACAAGGTGTCAGAGGGTCCCCGGGCTAGGATGGGAGAAGTGGAGAACTTGGTGTGGCTCTGGCTCTTTGTGTGTCTGCAAAGCCTGAGGCTGTGTTTGGATGCAATTGAAGAACTAGGCAGAATCCCAGGGGAGGCCAACAAAAAGGAGGGCGATGTAAGCATCTCGACTCCTGGGACTCCTGGGGCGTCTCCCAGCACTCCCGAGATCTTGTCTCTGTCTAAACTGCTGTCCCCACAGGAGAGAATGAGGCTCTCAAGGATAATAACAATGCTGATTTGTTTCTGGGGGGTCACTCCCTTGATGGCCAGCACAAGGACCAATGGATCCAGGAAACAAGCCAGGTTCCAGAGGTACAGTGCTTGGCTAGCATATACAAGGCCCCGAGTTTGATATTACAAAACAGAACTGTTTCCTGGTGCCACCCACCCCATCTGTGCCTCCTGCCCCAGCTAGCCATGGCTTAGTTGCTGTAGGCCAACAGGGGCTGCTGATTCAGGAGCTAAGAAGACTGAGGAAGTGGCCCAAGAAGAAAAAACGGTCCCATCATAGGCTTATTCTCCACCACGGAATAGTGTCACAGGAAGCTACTGTCCCTGTCTCCAAACCTGTGGTCCCCACCTACTTAACCCAGCAAAAATGCCTTTTCCCTTTATGTACAGTTCCAAGAGGAAGCTCTTGTTCAAGACCCTATGGACAGGACTCTCCATGTTTCTTCCCAGGGCAGTAAATACTGAATAGATTCTTTTTCTGCTCCTCCACCACTCAGTGCTCTCTCAGGATTTTCAAGGTGATAAATGGAGCCCACACACATAACCCAGCTCAGGCCAGCAACCAGGACTCAGGTGGCAGTCTCTCCCATTTAGGGTGAGCTAGTCCCATCACCAAACTTGTCTGCCCTTGATAACCTGTCATGTGTTACAAAGATCTGTCCTACCTAGGAACTGAGAGAGACAGAATAATTGCCTCCCTGTCCATGGGGGGAACAGATCACAGTAGCAATACTTTTGGTTTCAAATGAGTGTGTTTATTAAGTGTAAAGCAAACAGGACCTAAAGAATAGAATATCAAACAGCAGAAAGGTCGTAGGGTATCAGAGCAGACACTTAATCCACCCACCCGGCAGAAACCCACTGCAGAAGCCTGGGACACCAAAGAGCCAGCTAGAACCTCTGACCCACAAAGAGGGTCCCAGGCAGAACATCTTCTGAGGGAGGCTGCCAAATAGCACAAGGAGGGCAGAGGTGCCGGATGCCCCAGATCTAGAGTTACAGTGGTTGTGAGCAACCTCACCTGGGCTGAGACCAGAATACATCTTTGCTGTTGTTGTGGTTTTGTTTGGTTTGGTTTGGTTTTCGACACAGGGTTTCTCTGTGTAGCTCTGGCTGCCCTGGAACTCACTCTGTAGACCAGGCTGGCCTCGAACTCAGAGTCTCACCTACCTCTGCCTCCTGAGTGCGCATGTCCGGCTCTCAGCACACACTCTGAACAACTGGGCCATCTCTCCAGCCCTTCTCCTCCGCTCCCCTCCCCCCACCCACGACGTTTTTATATCATGAGAGAAGTGGTTGCCCTGTTGGTGTACTTTTTAAAACCTCTTCTATTTACATTTCTTATCTTTTTCTCCTACTCCACCCTGATCCCTTCCAACACCCCAACAACACGTAGGAGAGAGAAACCCCTAGTGGGAAAGGGGGAGCAGTTCTCTTAGATGCTGGTTAGGGTCCTTGGAGCAAGTCCAATTCTCTTTTCAGGAGCTCTTGTCTGACTGCACCAACAGCAACAGGAGCCCGGGGGTGGGGGAGTGGCATGCCCCACCCCTGCTCTCTGGGCTCTGGCCTTTATTCCCTCTCCAGAGATCTCAGATCTGAACTATCTGTAGCTGGCAAAAAGTCCCTCTTAGAGCCAGCATGAGGCAAATAGTCTGCTGCTTTGGACCGTCTGAATCAGTCCCACACCCAGCTCCTGGGATTAAAACAAAAACATGTTTACACCCACAACAATGTCTCTTGCTTTGTGGGGAAGAGGGTGTCTGGGAATGACTTGCGTCCAATCTGGCGTGAGTACACTCCTTCTGTCCTCAAGGACGTGGTATTTCCACACTCTGGGCTGTTTTGCTGTCCTCTTTTTCCCCTGCTCACAGGTCTGGGGACAAAGGGCTCCCATTTCAAGATAAGAGGTCTTGGAGGAGGACACTGTAAGACAAACATGCTTAGGCCTGGAACCAGGGTTCCCGCCTCACCTCTCTAGTTCTTGGTGAATTTAAACAGTATGTGACATTTTAGTAGCATGACGTATGTGCCACGCACCCACACAGCCTGCATGCTTGCACCTCGTTGGCCACAGCTTCACCCCTGGGTTGCAACCAGCTTCCTAAAACAGGAGTTCTTTGATTTCGGAAGAGGAGGAAAATGGATGCTAAGCCTTGCCAGAGCCACCAGCCTTTCCAGAGCTGAGTTGATCAGTTGTGTTGGATGATAAGTGCTCCTTAGCAGACCGCACAATCACTTCCTCTCCACTAGCTCCCTGGAGCGTCTAATACACCCAGGCCGTGTCCTTATCTTCATATTTACAAATGGAGAGACCGAGGACCAGAGATAGACTAGTGACCTAAAGCCGAATAATCAGCCATGACAGACTGGGAGGCAAATCCAGAACTAGTCCCCCATTCCTCCCAATTCCCCTTCTGCCTTCCTAAATTTCAGCAGCTGCTGATAGCTGAAAGTCATTTGTAGTAAAACAATCCTCCCATTAGCAGCCACTCCAGGCCAGACAGTCACCTGTAAACAATGTAACAACTAGCTTCGTGGTGCTTCAGGTACCTCCTTCCCCTTCCTCTACCATGAGTGTATATGAAGTTACATCCGGGATGATGTGATGGTGGGTCACGCTCCAGCCTGGGCCGGTTCTGGTGCCAGCTGGGGGGGATGGAAAAGTTATCAACAGTTACCAGAAGAGAGACTATCAGCCAAGACCAACTCACGAGGGCTGAGACACAAGGCCTTAGCTTCGGCCTCCAGCAATGTGGGCACACTCGTGTGCGCACGAGCACACTCGCACACACCTCAGGAACCAGTGATGTATCCCAGCATTTGCATGTAACAAGGGCCAGAGGGCCAGTGGCTCAGGGCTAGCCCAGCCAATGCAGTACGTAGGAAGGCAGCTTGTACTCGCATGGGACCCTGTCTCAAACAATAATTAATAACAATAATAATTTAATAACAAATAGCAACCTACACCCTGCCCCAAGGATTGAATCATGCTTCTGCCCAGCAGAGGAATGAGAAAGGGACTGCTCCAGTTAGGCCTGTTAGGGTGTGAAGTGAGGTCCAGGATCACCTGGCCAGCCGGTCACTGGCAGAGCGGGGTGGGCGCGCTAATTCCCACATCTGAAGCACCTGCTCACCCTTGTGTAAATATTGCCAATGTGGCAGATTCTAAACTGATCACACAACATCTGGAGCGCACAGCTGGAGGAGGGAAACTGGCAGTGGACTCTCACGAGCCCCGTGAACACTCTGTTGTGTTGGGTTTTGTTCTTTAAGCAATTCTGCCATTGTCACTTGAAGGCAGGGACCCTCCCTCCTTTTTTTAAAACTTGTCCCTACAGGATATGGCTAGACCATTGAGCATTTGTGGAATCAGAAGACAAACCATTTTCATTTCCCTGAGGCGTCTCCCCTCAGACAGACATGGAAGGAACCTACTGACCAAACTCATTCACACACAGGGCCTCAGGCTTTGTGGCCAGAGGCAGGAAACACCACCTTGAACATGAGAACCTGCTGTGAGGAAGTCTTCCACAGGAGTCTGAATTCGCCTGTCCACACAGCCTCCTCCTTCACTTTTTATAATGGTGTTGTCTTTGTTACGTTTCCTGTGGCTGGGCTAGAATACGTGCACAAAAGCGACTTCGGGGAGAAAGGCTTTATTATGGCTCATGGTTCAAGGGTACAAGTCCACCCTGGCAGGGAACTCGGAGCAGCTGGCGTGCTATCTGGCACAGTCAGGAAGATAATGAATACAGGCCTTTGCCGGGCTCCTGTTCGACCAGTGGTTCTCAACCTGTGGGTCACGACCCCCTGGGGTCTAACAACCTTTTCACAGGGGTTGCCTGAGGCCATCGAAAAACACAGATGTTTATATTAGGATTCATAATAGTAGCAAAATTACAGTTATGAGGCAACAACAAAGATAACTTTATGGCTGGAGATCATCACTGGAACATTAGGAAGGTTGAGAACCTGTGTTAACCAAATCAGGATCCCAGTCAAGGAATGGCTCCACCCACAGTGGGCAGGCATTCCCACCTCAGTTAACACAGTCAAGAATATCTCCCACAGGCATGTCCAGAAGTCCATCTTCCAGGTGATTCTAGATTCTGTCAACTTAACAATTGACACCATTCCATTTTGGTGACATAAAATGTATCGTTTTTATGGGGCTAGAGAAATGATGGCTCAGTTTTTAGGAATGCTTGTTTTGCTGGGTCCGTTTTGCAGAGGACCCGCATTCAATCCCAGCCCCCAAATGGTGGCTCACCACCATTTACAACTGCAGTTACAGACAACCCAACACCCTCTTCCGGCCTCCATGGGCACCAGGCACATAAGTGGGACCATACACTTGTCCTTTGGTGCATGCCTTTTATCACTTAGCACAACATCATCAAAGGTCAGGCATGGTTTTACCACATGTCAAATGCCCTTCCTCTTTAAGGTATGTCTATGTCACATTTTATCACTCATCTGTCAGTGGACGAATGGGTTATTTGCATCATTGGCGGCTGTGTGTTCATGCACAAACACCTGCTTGAGTCCTTGGTTACAGTTATTTTAGGTACACTTCTAGGAGAGGAATTGCTATGTGATGATTGCTGCCTGGGACCCCTCCCCCAGTATGAAGGAATAAGCCTTAGCCTAGCAGTATAGGAATACGCCTTCAAGCCCAAGAGGCAGAGGCAGGTGGAGCTCTGTGAGTTCGAGGCCAGCCTGGTCTATAGAGTGGGTTCTAGGACAACCAGAGAAACCCTATCTTGGAAAAAAACAAAGAATAGACTTGAGCCTAAGGCCTTACAGACTAGGTGCTCTACTACTGAGATCCCCCAGGCCTATTTGTTTGTTAGTTTCCTTACTTGTTTGAGACAAACATCTGTGGTCCAGGCTGGCCTCCAACTCCTCCTGCTTCAGTCTTCCAGTCTTGGTATTATAGCCAGGTGTCCCCAGGCCCAGAAGCCATGCTCAATTGTTTGAGAAACAATATTTTCGCAGCCACTGCATCATTGCGCACCGCCGTGACTACCTCAGTTAATGGAATTCTCGAGCCAAGTATAAAGTCTACTCCAAGTATAAAGTCTCAGTATAAAGTCTCAGTATAAAGTTGATCTGATGGTGCCCACATATAATTCTAACACACAGGAGGGCAAAGCAGATGGAGCAGGAAATGACTCAAGAGCACATAAAAACTCGCTTCCAACGAAATGACTCCAAAGCCGTTAAAACCCGCTTCCAAAGAAATGACTCAGGAGCACATAAAAACCCGATTCCAACGAAATGACTCAAGAGCACATAAAAACCCTTTTCCAAAGAAATGTCTCTGCAGCACATAAAAACCCGCTTCCAAAGAAATGACTCAGGAGCACATAAAAACCCACTTCCAACAAAACACTCAGGAGCACATAAAAACCATCTTCCAACGAAATGTCTATACATCACATAAAAACCTGCTTACAACAAAATACTCAGGAGCACATTAAAAACCCTGCTTCCAACGAAATGACTACACAGCACATAAAAACCGGCTTCCTACGAAATGTCTACACAGCACAAAATAACCCACTTCCAACAAAATACACAGGAGCACATAAAAACCCACTTCCAACGAAATGACTCCAGAGCACATAAAAGCCCACTTCCAACAAAATGACTCCACAGACCATAAAAACCCACTTCCAACGAAATGACTCAGGAGCACATAAAAACCTGCTTCCAACAAAATGACTCAAGAGCACATAAAAACCCACTTCCAGTGAAATACTCAGGTGCACATAAAAACTCAGTTCCAATGAAATGAATACACAGCACATAAAAACCCGCTTACAAAATGACTCAGAAGCACATAAAAACCTGTTTCCAACAAAATGTCACTGCAGCACATAAAAACCCTCTTCCTATGAAATGTCTACACAGCACATAAAAACCCGCTTCCAACGAAATACGCAGGAACACATAAAAAACTGCTTCCAACGAAATGACTCAGGAGCACATAAAGACCCGTTTCCAAAGAAATGTCTCTTTAGCACATAAAAACCCGCTTCCAATGAAATGACTCAGGAGCACATAAAAACCCACTTCCAAGGAAATGACTCAGGAGCACATCAAAACCAGCTTGCAACGAACTGTCTACACAGCACATAAAAACACACTTCCAAGAAAATGTCTACACAGCACATAAAAACCTGCTTCCAACGAAATGACTCAGGAGCACATAAAAACCCGTTTCCAAAGACATGTCTCTGCAGCACATAAAAACCCGCTTCCAAGGAAATGACTCAGGAGCACATGAAAACCCGTTTCCAAAGACATGTCTCTGCAACACATAAAAACCCACTTCCAACGAAATAACTCCAGAGCACATAAAAACACGCTTCCCGCGAAATACTCAGGAGCACATAAAAACCCACTTCCAAAGAAATGTATACACAGCACATAAAAACACGCTTACAACAAAATACTAAGGAGCACATAAAAACCCAGTTCCAAATAAATGATTACACAGCACATAAAATCTCGATTCCAACGAATTGACTCCAGAGCACATAAAACTCGCTTCTACAAAATGTGTAGAGAGCACAAAATAACCTGCTTCAAACGAAATACTCAGGAGCACATAAAAACCCATTTCCACGAAATGTCCATACACCACATAAAAACACACTTCCAACGAAATTACTCCAGAGCACATAAAAATCCGCTTCCAAAGAAATGACTCAGGAGCCCATAAAAACCCGCTTCCAACGAAATGTCTACACAGCACAAAATAACAAGATTGCAACGAAATACTCAGGAGCACATAGAAACCCTCTTCCAACGAAATGACTCAGGAGCACATAAAAACCCGTTTCCATCGAAATATCTCTGCAGCACATAAAAACCTGCTTCCTACGAAATGTCTATACAGCACAAAAAAAACCCACTTCCAATGAAATGCCTCAGGAGCATATAAAAACCCGCTTCCAACGAAATGTCTATAGAGCACATAAAAACCCGCTTGCAATGAAATGTTTATACAGCACACACAAAAAAAAACCGCTTCCAATGAAATGACTCAGGAGCACATAAAAACCCACTTCCTACGAAATACTCATGAGCACATAACAACCCGCTTCCAACGAAATGTCTCTGCAGCACATAAAAACCTGCTTCCTACGAAATGTCTACATAGCACAAAATAACCCGCCTACAACAAAATACTCAGGAGCACATAAAAAACCGCTTCCAACGAAAAGTCTACACAGCACATAAAAACCCACTTACAACGAAATACTCAGGAGCACATAAAAACCCGATTCAAACGAATTGACTCATGAGCACATAAAAACCCGCTTTCAACAAAATGTCTATACTGCACATAAAAACCCGCTTGAAGCGAAATGTCTGCACAGCACATAAAAACCTGCTTCCATTGAAATCACTCAGGAACACATAAAATCTTGCTTCCAACGAAATGACTCAGGAGCACATAAAAACCCGCTTCCAACGAAATGTCTACATAGCACATAAAAACCCGCTTACAAAGAAATACTCAGGAGCACTTAGAAACCCGCTTCCAAGGAAATGACTCAGGAGCACACAAAAACCCGCTTCCTACGATATGTCTACACTGCACATAAAAACCTGCTTCCAAACAAATGACTCACGAGCACATAAAAACCCGCTTTCAACGAAATGTCTATACTGCACATAAAAACCCGCTTACAACGAAATGTGTACACAGCACATAAAAACCCGCTTCCAATGAAATGACTCAGGAGCACATAAAACCTGCGTCCAACGAAATGACTCCGGAACACATAAAAACATGCTTCCTACGACATGACTTGGGAGCACATAAAAACCCACTTCCAGGGCGGAGCCAAGATGGCGACTAGCGCACACAGTTTCTGAGCAGTAGAATACCTGAACTTCTGAGTTGGTGAATGGAAGGACCTCTAACCCAGGAAAACATAGGTGAGGCTTTCTAAACAAGAGGGAACATCGCAGGAGGTGAAAACTTTGGTCTTGGGTCACCTGGGGACTTGTTTGGGGAAGGAGAGAAACAATCCTTTGATCTCTCCGCACTCCCCTCCCCCAGACCTCCTTCCTCCTTGGCACAGCAGGCTGACTTGTCTTTCTCAGTGCAGACCTAACTGCCTGGGGTATACAGTCACTGAGGCGGAGCCCCAAGCCCTTTAGCGGCAGGCAAAAGCCAGCAGTACATGTCCCAGAGTCCCAGATTTGTGTGGCGGCTGCACCATCCTCCCAGGGCACGAATCTGCTAGACACCATTCTAGCTCCGCAGGATCGCGATCACTGACGGTACAGCCCACCCAATCCCACAGTGACAGAGAATACACTATATACTCACCAAAACCAGGCAGAAACGTCATACAACTTGGACACACCAGGCGCTGGGCCTCCCAAGCTTGGAGAGCACAGTGAAGAGACCCCAGGACTTCCCAGAAAGCATCAGGACTAGCGACCCAGTCTCCAGTTACAGCGGGACTTGGCGGCAAAGCAGCACTGAGCTGGAGGGGCACAACAGCCCTCCAGTTTAAGACTAACCAGGGCCAAACTCGAGAACAGAGAGCCTGGTTACCCCATACCTGCTGATGTGACCACCCTGAAATCTCCAGCTGCATCAAGACCTCAGAACCTGGCAGTGACAGCAGCACAGAACTGGCAGAGCACATCAAAGAAGCAGGGCCAAACCAGAGAGCAGAGAGCCCCGGATACCACGATCTCTGCCAAGTGATCTGCCTGTAAGTGAGTGAACCCTTGAGAATCTGCAGATCCCCAGATCCTGGGTTCTTCTAAAACAGAAGCCAGGCATCGAACAACCCCCTCCCACCCACATACCCACTTTTAGAAACAGAGGGGCACTAGGGACATTGAAGTTCCTGCTCTGTGGGTCTAATTGAGGAATTAAGGCAGTTAATGCCAGAAATTGCGCTGCGATCATCACTAGCGCCTGCGACGTATACAGTGCAGAGCCCCTCCCACACACTCAAGGGTTCAACATTAGCCATCACTCTGTCCCTCGAGACACATGTCCACGCACACTTACACACACACACGCGCGCGCGCGTGCGCGTGTGCACGCGCGCACACTTGCATTTGCCCCGTTTGCGCCTGCGTACTTTCCTCCCACAGGTACAGCTAGTCCTCAGCACACGCAGAGAGTTCTCAGCTTCCTGAAAAACTTTCCAGATGCCAGAGAGAGACCGTAGCAGTCTGATCTGCAGAATCCAAAAACAAACAAGGAAGGTGTCAGATAAGCCAATGGACAGGGGTAGGCAAAAGAACACTTCCAACATAAATCAGGACATCATGACTTCACCAGCAAACCCCAAAATCCATGGATACTCCATTCAGCAGAAGCACAGGAAAATGATTTTAAAGCCATGCTTGCCCAATTATTTGAGGCTCATAAGGAGGAAATGAACAAGTCTTTCAAAGAGCTGGCCAGTCAATTGGAGGCAAAGAAAGAAGAAATAGACAATATCCTTAAAGAAACACAGGCAAACATAGACAAACAAATAGATACAGAAGTAGAGGAAAAAATAGTGGCATATAAAAAGGAAACGAAAAAAGAAATAGAGGCCATCGTAGAGAGACAGGAATCCAAATTCAAACACATGAAAGAAATGGTGCAAGGCATGAAAACAGAATTTGAATCAATAAAGAAAACACAAAATGAGAAAAAACTTGAGCTGGAGAACTTGGAGAAAAGATCAGGAACCACAAAAGTAAGAATCACCAACAGAATACAAGAGATGGAAGAGAGAATCTCTGGAGCTGAAGACACACTTGCAGAAATAGATACTTCTCTCAAAGAAAAAGTAAAATCAGAAAAGTTCCAATCACAAAATATCCAAGAAACCAAGGATGCTATGAAAAGACAAAATCTGAGAATAATAGGAATTCATGAAAAAGAAGACTCCAGGCTCCAAGGTCCAGAAAATATTTTCAAGAAAATCATAGAAGAAAATTTTCCCAACTTAAAGAAAGAGATGTCCATAAATATACAAGAGGCCTACAGAACTCCAAATAGACTAGACCAGAAAAGAAACACATCACGTCACATCATAGTCAAAACACTAAATCTACAGAACAAAGAAAAGATATTAAAAGCAGCAAGGGAAAAAGGCCAAATAACATATGAAGGTAGACCTATCAGAATCACACCGGACTTCTCATCAGAAACTATGAAAGCCAGAAGGGCCTGGGCAAGTATCATGGAGACTCTAAGAGATCACAAATGTCAACCCAGACTACTAAACCCTGCAGAGCTTTCAATCAACATAGATGGAGAAAACAAAATATTCCATGACAAAACTAAATTTACGCAATATCTACACAGCAAACCAACCCTACAGAAGATACTAGAAGGAAAACTCCAATCCAACGAAAACAAATTCAACCAAGAAAACAGGGCATACAGATAATATCCCAACAAAAATGAAAAGAAAACAAGCAATGAAACAGGGTTAGATCACCGACTCCATTACAAAAGGAACTAACATGCATTAGTCACTATTATCTATCAATATCAATGGACTCAACTCACCAATAAAAAGACACAGGCTAACAGAATGGTTAAGGAAACAGGATCCAACATTCTGTTGCATCCAAGAAACACACCTATGCAACAAAGATAAACACTACCTCAGAGTAAAGGGCTGGAAAACTGTTTTTCAAGCAAATGGTTCCAGAAAACAAGCTGGAGTAGCCATCCTAATATCTAATAAAATAGACTTTCAACCCAAGTTAATTAAAAAAGATAAGGAGGGCCACTATATTCTCATCAAAGGAAAAATCCACAAAGAGGATATCTATGCCCGAAATACAAGAGCACCTACATTCGTAAATGAAACATTATTAAAGCTTAAATCATACAATGATCCTAATACCTTAATAGTGGGAGACTTCAACATTCCACTCTCACCAAGGGACAGATCAACTAGAGAGACACCAAATAGGGAAATAAAAGCACTCACAGAATCCCTAAATCAAATGGACCTAATAGATGTCTACAGATCGTTTCACCCAAACTCAAAAGAGTACACCTTTTCAGCACCACATGAAACCTTCTCCAAAATAGACCATATAGTGGGTCACAAAGCAAGCCACAAAAGATAAAAAAGGATTGAAATAATCCCTTGTATACTATCTGACCACCATGGACTAAAGCGAGACATCAACAACAACAGAAACAACAAAAAGCCGACACGCACATGGAAACTGAACAACTTACTACTCGATGACAGCTGGGTTAAGGAAGAAATAAAGAAAGAAATTAAAAACTTCCTAGAATTCAATGAAAAGGAAGGCACAACATACCCAAATTTATGAAACACATTGAAAGCAGTGCTCAGAGGAAAATTTATAGCACTAAGTGCCTACAAGAAGAAATTTGTAGCATCACATACAAACAACTTAATGGCCCAACTGAAAAACCTGGAAAAAAAAGAAGCAGATACACCCAAGAGGAGCAGACAGCTGGAAATAATCAAATTAAGGGCTGAAATCAATCAATTAGAAACAAATAAAACTATCCAAAGAATCAATGAAACAAAAAGCTGGTTCTTTGAGAAAATCAACAAGATAGACAAACCCTTAGCCAAACTAACTAAAGAGCAGAGAGAAACTATCCAAATCGGCAAAATCAGAAATGAAAATGGGGACAGAACCACAGACACTGAGGAAATCCAAACAATTATTAGGTCATACTACAAAAGCCTATATGCCACAAAATTTGAAAATCTAAATGAAATGGATAATTTTCTTGAAAGATTCCATCTACCAAAACTAAGCCAAGATCAGGTAGAAAGACTGAATAGCCCTATATCTCCCAAGAAAATTGAAGCAGTCATTAACAGTCTCCCCTCCAAAAAAAAGCCCTGGCTTCAGTGCAGAATTCTACAAGACCTTCAAAGAAGTGCTAACTCCAATTCTCCTCAAGCTATTCCATAAAATAGAAACAGAAGGGACACTACCAAACACTGAAAAGTGATATCTCCCACTGTACCACATAGGAACAAGTTTGCAACTAAAGAACAGAAAGGCACAGCACAACTTTGTAAACTACATCACATTTGTGTCGCCCACTCAATTAGGAATACAGGAACACTGAAAAGTGATATCTCCCACTATACTACATAGAAACAAGTTTCCAATGAAAGAAGAGAAAATGCAAAGCACAACTTTGTAAACTACATCACATTTGTGTCGCCCACTCAATTAGGAATACAGGAACACTGAGAAGTTATATCTCGCACTGTACCACACTGAAGCAAGTTTCCAACAAAAGAACAGAAAGACAAAGCACAACTTTGTAAACTACATCACATTTGTGTCGCTTGCTCAATTAGGAATGCAGGAACACTGAAAAGTGTAATCTCGCACTGTAACACACAGAAACAAGTTTCCAACAAACGAACAGAAATACCAAGCACAACTTTGTAAACTAAATCACATGTGAGTCTCCCGCTCAATTAGGATTACAGGAACACTAAAAAGTGATATCTCCCACTGTACCACATGGAAACAAGTTTACAACTAAAGAACAGAAAGGCAAAGCACAACTTTGAAAACTACATCACATTTGTTTCGCCCGCACATTTAGGAATACAGAAACACTGAGAAGTGATATCTCGCACTATACTGTACAGAAACAAGTTTCCAACAAAAAAACAGAAACGCCAATCACAACTTTGTAAACTAAATCACATGTGAGTTGCCCGCTCAATTAAGAATACAGGAACACTGAAAAGTGATATCTCACACTGTACTTCTAAGAAACAAGTTTCCAACTAAAGAACAGAAAGGCAAAGCACAACTTTGTAAACTAAATCACATGTGAGTCGCCCACTCAATTAGGATTATAGGAACACTAAAAAGGATATCTCCCACTCTACCGCATAGAAACAAGTTTCCAACTAAAGAACAGAAAGGCAAAGCAGAACTTTGTAAATTAAATCACATTTGTGTCGCCCGCTCAATTAGGAATACAGGAACACTTTAAAAGTGATATCTCACACTGTAAATCACAGAAACAAGGTTCCAATGTAAGAACAGAAATGCAAAACACAACTTTGTAAACTACATCACATTTGTGTCGCCCGCTCAATTAGGAATACAGGAACACTGAAAAGTCATATCTCGCACTGTAGCACATACAAACAAGTTTCCAATGAAGGAACAGAAAGGCAAAGCACAACTTTTTAAACTGCATCACATTTGTGTTGCCCGCTCAGTTAGGAATACATGAACACTGAAAAGTGATATCTTGCACTATAGCACACAGAAACAAGTATCCAATGAAAAAACAGAAACACAAAGCACAACTTTTTAAACTGCATCACATTTGTGTCGCCCACTCAATTAGGAATACAGGAACATTGAAAAGTGATATCTCCCACTGTACTGCTAAGAAACAAGTTTCCAACTAAAGAACAGAAAGGCAAAGCACAACTTTGTAAACTAAATCACATTTGTGTCGCTCACTCAGTTAGGAATACAGGAACACTGAAAAGTGAAATCTCACACTGTAATGATCAGAAAGAAGTTTCCAACAAAAGAACAGAAATGCAAAGGACAACTTTGTAAACTACATCACATTTGTGTAGCCCGCTCAATTAGGAATACAGGAACACTAAAAAGTCATATCTGGCACTGTAGCACATAGAAACAAGTTTCCAATGAAATAACAGAAAGGCAAAGCACAACTTTGAAAACTGCATCACATTTGTGTCGCCCACTCAATTAGGAATACATGAACACTGAAAAGTGATATCTCCCACTATAGCACACATAAACAAGTTTCCAATGAAAGAACAGAAACGCGAAGCACAACTTTGTAAACTACACCACATTTGTGTCGCCCACTCAATTAGGAATACAGGAACACTGAAAAGTGATATCTCCTACTGTACTGCTAACAAACAAGTTTCCAACTAAAGAACAGAAAGGCAAATACAACTTTGTAAACTAAATCACATTTGTGTCACTCGCTCAATTAGGAATACAGGAACACTGAAAAGTGAAATCTCGCACTGTAATGATCAGAAAGAAGTTTCCAACAAAAGAACAATAAGGCAAAGCACAACTTTTTAAACTACATCACATTTGTGTCACCTGCTCAATTAGGAATACAGGAACACTGAGAATTGATATCTCACACTATACTGCACAGAAACAAGTTTCCAACAAAAGAACGGAAACACCAATCACAACTTTGTAAACTAAATCACATGTGAATCGACTGCTCAATTAGATACAGGAACACTGAAAAGTGATATCTCTCACTGTACAGCACAGAAACAAGTTTACAATGAAAGAACAGAAAGGCAAAGCACAACTTTGTAAACTACATCACATTTGTGTAGCCCACTCAAGTAGGAATACAGGTACACTGGAAAGTTATATCTCACACTGTAAATCACAGAAACAAGTTTTAAACGAAAGAAC
The DNA here is from genome assembly GCF_030254825.1 of Meriones unguiculatus. NCBI lineage: Eukaryota > Metazoa > Chordata > Mammalia > Rodentia > Muridae > Meriones > Meriones unguiculatus. Next base: position 48,777,464 of record NC_083360.1, on the reverse strand, counting down.
AGAAAGGCAAAGCACTGTATATGTCTATTAGGTCCATTTGATTCATAACCTCTGTAAGAGACAATGTTTCCTTGTTTAAATTTCTGTTTTGTTGACCTGTCCTTTGTTGGGAGTGGGGTGTTGAAGTCTCTCACTATTAATGTGTGGGGAACTATATGTGCTTTAATTTTTATCAATGTTTCTTTCGCAAAGCACAACTTTGTAAACTACATCACATTTGTGTTGCCGCTCAATTAGGAATACAGGAACACTGAAAAGTGAAATCAAGTAACTGTAATGATCAGAAAGAAGTTTCCAACAGAAGAACAGAAACGCAAAGGACAACTTTTAAACTACATCACATTTGTGTCACCTGCTCAATTAGGAATACAGGAACACTGAGAATTGATATCTCGCACTAGACAGCCCAGAAACAAGTTTCCAATGAAAGAACAGAAACGCAAAGCACAACTTTGTAAACTAAATCACATGTGAGTCGCCCACCATTTAGGAATACAGGAACACTGAGAATTGATATCTCGAACTATATTGCACAGAAAAAAGTTTCAAACAAAAGAACAGAAACACCAAGCACAACTTTGTAAACTAAATCACATGTGAGTCGGGCACTCAATAAGGAATACAGGAACACTGAAATGTGATATCTTACAGTATACTGCACAGAATCAAGTTTCCAACAAAAGAACCCGAAAAACCACGCACAATTTTGTAAACTAAATCACATGTGAGTCGCCCGCTGAATTAGGAATACAGGAACACTGAAAAGTGACATCTCCCACTGACCCGCATAGAAACAAGTTTCCAACTAAAGAACAGAAAGGCAAAGCACAACTTTGTAAACTAAATCACATTTGTGTTGCCTGCTCAATTAGGAATACAGGAACACTGAGAAGTGATATCTCGCACTATACTGCACAGAAACAAGTTTCCAACAAAAGAACCGAAACGCCAAGCACAACTTTGTAAACTACATCACATTTGTGTCGCCTGCTCAATTAGGAATACAGGAACACTGAAAAGTGACATCTCCCACTGTACCGCATAGAAACAAGTTTGCAACTAAAGAACAGAAAGGCAAAGCACAACTTTGTAAACTAAATCACATTTGTGTTGCCCACTCAATTAGAAATACAGGAACACTGAGAAGTGATATCTCACAGTATACAGCACAGAATCAAGTTTCCAACAAAAGAACCAGAAACACCACGCACAACTTTGTAAACTAAATCAAATGTGAGTTGCCCGCTCAATTAGGTATTCAGCAACACTGAAAAGTGATATCTCGAACTGTACTTCTAAGAAACAAGTTTCCAATGAAATAATAGAAACACAAAACACAACTTTGTAAACTACATCACATTTGTGTCGCCTGCTCAATTAGGAATACAGGAACACTGAAAAGTGACATATCCCACTGTACTGCATGGAAACAAGTTTCCATCTAAAGAACAGAAAGGCAAAGCACAAGTTTGTAAACTAAATCACAATAGTGTAGCCCTCAATTAGGGATACAGGAACACTGAGAAGTGATATCTCGGAGTATACTGAACAGAAACAAGTAAACAACAAAAGAACCGAAATGCCAAGGACAACTTTGTAAACTAAATCACATGTGAGTCGCCCGCTCAATTAGAATACAGGAACACAGAAAAGTGATATCTCCCCCTGTACCGCACAGAAACAAGTTTCCAACTAAAGAAAAGAAAGGCAAAGCACAAGTTTGTAAACTAAATCACATACGTGTCACCCGTTCAATTATTATAACAGGAAAACTGAAAATTGATATATCACACTGTACAGCACAGAAACAAGTTTCCAACAGAAGAACAGAAACGCAAATCACTGATTTTAAACGGAATCACATGTGTGTCGCTCACACAATTAGGAATACAGGAAAACTGAAAAGTGATATATCGAACTGTATGGCAAAGAAACAAGTTTCCATCGAAACAACAGAAATGCAAAGCACAACTTTGTAAACTAATTCACATAAGAGTCACCTGTTCAATTATTATAACAGGAAAACTGAAAAGTGATATAACCCTAACCCTAACCCTAACACTAACCCCCTAACCCTGACACTAACCCCTAACCCTAACCCTAACCCTAACCCTACCCTAACCCTACCCCTAACCCTAACCCTAACTTGTTCCTAACAAAAACAAGTTTCCAACGAAAGAACTTAAACGCAAAGCACAACTTTATAAACTGAATCACATTTGTGTCGCCCGCTCAATTAGGAATACTGGAAAACTGAAAAGTGATATTTCACACTGTACAGCACAGGAACAAGTTTCGAACAAAAGAACAGAAAAGCAAAGCACTACTTTGTAAACTAATTCACATACGTGTCGTCCGTTCAATTATTATAACAGGAAAACTGAAAAGTGATATATGAAACTGTACAGCACAGAAACAAGTATCCAACGAAAGAACAGAAAAGCAAAGCAATACTTTGTAAACTAAATCACATGTGTGTCGCTCGCTCAATTAGGAAGACAGGAGAACTGAAAAGTGATATATCGCACTGTACAACACAGGAACAAGTTTCCAAAGGAAGAACAGAAACACAAAACACTAACCCCTAACCCTAACCCTAACCCTAACCCTAACCCTACCCTAAACCTAACCCTAACACTACCCTAACCCTAACCCTAACCCTAACCCCTAACCCTAAAGCTAACCCTAACCCTAACCCTAAACCTAACCCTAACCCTACCCTAAACCTAACCCTAACACTACCCTAACCCTAACCCTAACCCTAACCCTAACCCTAACCCTACCAACGAAACAACGTAAACGCAAAGCACTACTTTGTAAACGGAATCACATGTGTGTCGCTCGCTCAATTAGGAATACAGGAAAACTGAAAAGTGATATATTGAACTTTACGGCAAAGAAACAAGTTTCCATCGAACGAACGCAAAGCACAACTTTGTAAACTAATTCACATACGTGTCGCTTGTTCAATTATTTAAACAGGAAAACTGAAAAGTGATATGACTCTACCCCTAACCCTAACCCTAACCCCCTAACCCTAACCCTAAACCTAACCCCTAACCATGACCCTAACCCTAACCCTACCCTAAGCCTAACCCTAACCCTAACTTGTTCATAACAAGAACAAGTATCCAACAAAAGAACATAAACACAAAGCCCTACTTTGTAAACTGAATCACATGTGTGTCGCTGGCTCAATTAGGAATACAGGAGAACTGAAAAGTGTTATCTCGCACTGTACGGCAGAAAAACAAGGTTCCATTGAAAGAACAGAAACGCAAAGCACAACTTTGTAAACTAGTTCACATTCGTGTCGCCCGTTCAATTATTATAACAGGAAAACTGAAAAGTGATATAACGCATTGTACAGTACAGGAACAAGTTTCCAACAGAAGAACAGAAACGCAAAGCAATAATTTTAAACGGAATCACATGTGTGTCGCTCGCTCAATTAGGAATATAGGAAAACTGAAAAGTGATATATCGAACTGTACGGCAAAGAAAAAAGTTTCCATTGAAAGAAGAGAAACGCAAAGCACAAATTTGTAAACTAATTCACATACGTGTCGCCTGTTCAATTATTATAACAGGAAAACTGAAAATTGATATAACCCTAACCCTAACCCTAATCCTAACCCTAACTTGTTGCTAATAGAAAAATGTTTCCAACAAAAGAACTTAAACACAAAGCACTACTCTGTAAACTGAATCACATGTGTGTCACTTGCTTAATTAGGAATACAGGGAAACTGAAAAGTGATATATCAAACTGTACGGCAAAGAAACAAGTTTCAATTGAAAGAATAGAAACGCAAAGCACAACTTTGTAAACTAGTTCACATTCGTGTCGCCCGTTCAATTATTATAACAGGAAAACTGAAAAGTGATATCACGCACTGTACAGTACAGGAACAAGTTTCCAACAGAAGAACAGAAACGCAAAGCACTACTTTTAAACGGAATCACATGTGTGTCGCTCGCTCAATTAGGAATGCAGGAGAAATGAAAAGTGATATATCGCACTGTACAGCACAGGAACAAGTTTCCAACAGAAATCAGAAACACAAAGCACTACTTTGTAAACTGATTCACATACGTGTCGCCTGTTCAATTATTATAACAGGAAAACTGAAAACTGATATAACACGAACCCTAACCCTAACCCCCTAACCCTAACCCTAACCCTAACCCTACCCTAACCCTAACGCTAACCCTAACCCTAACTTGTTCCTAACAGGAACAAGTTTTCAACGAAAGAACGTAAACACAAAGCACTACTTTGTAAATGAATCACATCTGTGTCACTCGCTCAATTAGGAATACAGGAAAACTGAAAAGTGATATCTCACACTGTACATCACAGGAACACATTTCCATCGAAAGACCGTAAACGCAAAGCACTACTTTGTAAACTATTTCACATACGTGTCGGCTGTTCAATTACTATTTTAGAAAAACTGAAAAGTGATATATCACACTATACAGAACAGAAACAAGTTGCCAACAGAAGAACAGAAAGGCAAAGCACTACTTTGTAAACTCATTCAGATATGTGTCACCTGTTCAATTATTATAACAGGAAAACTGAAATGTGATATATCGCACTGTACAGCCCAGGAACGAGTTTCTAACGAAAGAACAGAACAGCAAAGCACTATTTTGTAAACGAATTCACATTCGTGTCGCCTGTTCAGTTATTATAACAGGAAAACTGAAAACTGATACAACGCACTGTACAGCACAAGAACAAGTTTCCAACGAAAGAACAGAAAAGCAAAGCACTACTTTGTAAACTAAATCACATATGTGTTGCTCGCTCAATTAGGAATACACAAGAAATGAAAAGTGATATATCGCACTGGACAGCACAAGAACAAGTTTCCAAAAGAAGAAAAGAAACGCAAAGCACTAATTTGTAAACTAATTCACAACGTGTCGCCTGTTCAATTATTATAACAGGAAAACTGAAAAGTGATATATCACACTATACAGCACAGAAACAAGTTTCCAACAGAAGAACAGAAACGCAAAGCACTAATTATAAACGGAATCACATGTGTGTCGCTCGCTCAATTAGGAATACAGGAAAACTGAAAAGTGATATATCGAACTGTATGGCAAAGAAACAAGTTTCCATCGAAACAACAGAAACGCAAAGCACAACTTTGTAAACTAAATCACATACGTGTCGCCTGTTCAATTATTATGACAAGAAAACTGAAAAGTGATATAACCCTAACCCTAACCCTAACACAAACCTCTAACCCTAACCCTAAACCTAACCCTAACCCTAACCCTAACACTAACCCTAACCCTACCCTAACCCTAACCCGAACCCTAACCCTAACCTTAACTTGTTCCTGTTAGGAACAAGTTTCAAATGAAAGACGTAAACATAAAGTACTACTTTGTATACTGAATGACATGTGTGTCACTCGCTCAATTAGGAAAACAGGAAAATTGAAAAGTGATATATCGCACTGTACATCACAGGAACAAGTTTCCAACGAAGGAACAGATGAGCAAAGCACTAGTTTTAAATGTAATCACATGTGTGTCACTCTCTCAATTAGGAATACAGGAAAACTGAAAAGTGTGATCTCGCACTATAAGGCAAAGAAACAAGTTTCCATTGAAAGAACACAAACGCAAAGAACAGCTTTGTAAACTAATTCACATATGTGTCGCCTGTTCAATTGTTATAACAGGAAAACAGAAAAGTGATATAACCCTAACCCTAACCCTAACCCTAACCCTAACCCTAACCCCCAAACCCTAACCCTAACCCTAACCCTAACCCTAACCCTAACCCTAACCCTAACTTGTTCCTAAGAGGAACAAGTTTCCAACAAAAGAACTTGAACGCAAAGCACTACTTTGTAAACTGAATCACATGTGTGTCACTCACTCAATTAGAAATACAGGAAAACTGAAAAGTGATATATCGCACTGTACATCACAGGAACAAGTTCCATCGAAAGAACAGAAACGCAAAGCACTACTTTTAAACGGAATCACATGTGTGTTGCTCGCTCAATTAGGAATACAGGAGAACTGAAAAGTGATATATCGCACTGTACAGCAGAGGAACAAGTTTCCAAAAGAAGAACAAAAACACAAAGCACTATTTTGGAAACTAATTCACACATGTGTCACCTGTTCACTTATGATAAGAGGAAAACTTAAAAGTGATATAACACTAACTCTAACCCTAACCCTAACCCTACCCTAACCGTAAACATAACCGTAACCATAACCCTAACTTGTTCCTAACAAGAACAAGTTTCCAAAGAAAGAACGTAAACCCAAAGCACTACTTTGTAAACTGAATCACATGTGTCTCACTCACTCAATTAGGAATACAGGAAAACTGAGAAGTGATATATCGCACTGTACATCACAGGAACAAGTTTCCAACGAAAGAACAGAAAAAGCAAAGAACTACTTTTAAACGGAATCACATGTTTGTTGCTCGCTCAATTAGGAATACAGGAAAACTGAAAAGTGATTTATCGAACTGTACGGCAAAGAAACAAGTTTCCATCGAAAGAACAGAAACGCAAAGCACAACTTTGTAAACTAATTCATATACGTGTCGCCTGTTCAATTATTATAACAGGAAAACAGAAAAATAATATAACCCTAACCCTAACTCCCTAACCCTAACCCTAACCCTAACCCTAACCCCTAACCCTAAAGCTAACCCTAACCCTAACCCTAAACCTAACCCTAACCCTACCCTAAACCTAACCCTAACACTACCCTAACCCTAACCCTAACCCTAACCCTAACCCTAACCCTACCAACGAAACAACGTAAACGCAAAGCACTACTTTGTAAACGGAATCACATGTGTGTCGCTCGCTCAATTAGGAATACAGGAAAACTGAAAAGTGATATATTGAACTTTACGGCAAAGAAACAAGTTTCCATCGAACGAACGCAAAGCACAACTTTGTAAACTAATTCACATACGTGTCGCTTGTTCAATTATTTAAACAGGAAAACTGAAAAGTGATATGACTCTACCCCTAACCCTAACCCTAACCCCCTAACCCTAACCCTAAACCTAACCCCTAACCATGACCCTAACCCTAACCCTACCCTAAGCCTAACCCTAACCCTAACTTGTTCATAACAAGAACAAGTATCCAACAAAAGAACATAAACACAAAGCCCTACTTTGTAAACTGAATCACATGTGTGTCGCTGGCTCAATTAGGAATACAGGAGAACTGAAAAGTTTTATCTCGCACTGTACGGCAGAAAAACAAGGTTCCATTGAAAGAACAGAAACGCAAAGCACAACTTTGTAAACTAGTTCACATTCGTGTCGCCCGTTCAATTATTATAACAGGAAAACTGAAAAGTGATATAACGCATTGTACAGTACAGGAACAAGTTTCCAACAGAAGAACAGAAACGCAAAGCAATAATTTTAAACGGAATCACATGTGTGTCGCTCGCTCAATTAGGAATATAGGAAAACTGAAAAGTGATATATCGAACTGTACGGCAAAGAAAAAAGTTTCCATTGAAAGAAGAGAAACGCAAAGCACAAATTTGTAAACTAATTCACATACGTGTCGCCTGTTCAATTATTATAACAGGAAAACTGAAAATTGATATAACCCTAACCCTAACCCTAATCCTAACCCTAACTTGTTGCTAATAGAAAAATGTTTCCAACAAAAGAACTTAAACACAAAGCACTACTCTGTAAACTGAATCACATGTGTGTCACTTGCTTAATTAGGAATACAGGGAAACTGAAAAGTGATATATCAAACTGTACGGCAAAGAAACAAGTTTCAATTGAAAGAATAGAAACGCAAAGCACAACTTTGTAAACTAGTTCACATTCGTGTCGCCCGTTCAATTATTATAACAGGAAAACTGAAAAGTGATATCACGCACTGTACAGTACAGGAACAAGTTTCCAACAGAAGAACAGAAACGCAAAGCACTACTTTTAAACGGAATCACATGTGTGTCGCTCGCTCAATTAGGAATGCAGGAGAAATGAAAAGTGATATATCGCACTGTACAGCACAGGAACAAGTTTCCAACAGAAATCAGAAACACAAAGCACTACTTTGTAAACTGATTCACATACGTGTCGCCTGTTCAATTATTATAACAGGAAAACTGAAAACTGATATAACACGAACCCTAACCCTAACCCCCTAACCCTAACCCTAACCCTAACCCTACCCTAACCCTAACGCTAACCCTAACCCTAACTTGTTCCTAACAGGAACAAGTTTTCAACGAAAGAACGTAAACACAAAGCACTACTTTGTAAATGAATCACATCTGTGTCACTCGCTCAATTAGGAATACAGGAAAACTGAAAAGTGATATCTCACACTGTACATCACAGGAACACATTTCCATCGAAAGACCGTAAACGCAAAGCACTACTTTGTAAACTATTTCACATACGTGTCGGCTGTTCAATTACTATTTTAGAAAAACTGAAAAGTGATATATCACACTATACAGAACAGAAACAAGTTGCCAACAGAAGAACAGAAAGGCAAAGCACTACTTTGTAAACTCATTCAGATATGTGTCACCTGTTCAATTATTATAACAGGAAAACTGAAATGTGATATATCGCACTGTACAGCCCAGGAACGAGTTTCTAACGAAAGAACAGAACAGCAAAGCACTATTTTGTAAACGAATTCACATTCGTGTCGCCTGTTCAGTTATTATAACAGGAAAACTGAAAACTGATACAACGCACTGTACAGCACAAGAACAAGTTTCCAACGAAAGAACAGAAAAGCAAAGCACTACTTTGTAAACTAAATCACATATGTGTTGCTCGCTCAATTAGGAATACACAAGAAATGAAAAGTGATATATCGCACTGGACAGCACAAGAACAAGTTTCCAAAAGAAGAAAAGAAACGCAAAGCACTAATTTGTAAACTAATTCACAACGTGTCGCCTGTTCAATTATTATAACAGGAAAACTGAAAAGTGATATATCACACTATACAGCACAGAAACAAGTTTCCAACAGAAGAACAGAAACGCAAAGCACTAATTATAAACGGAATCACATGTGTGTCGCTCGCTCAATTAGGAATACAGGAAAACTGAAAAGTGATATATCGAACTGTATGGCAAAGAAACAAGTTTCCATCGAAACAACAGAAACGCAAAGCACAACTTTGTAAACTAAATCACATACGTGTCGCCTGTTCAATTATTATGACAAGAAAACTGAAAAGTGATATAACCCTAACCCTAACCCTAACACTAACCCCCTAACCCTAACACAAACCTCTAACCCTAACCCTAAACCTAACCCTAACCCTAACCTTAACTTGTTCCTGTTAGGAACAAGTTTCAAATGAAAGACGTAAACATAAAGTACTACTTTGTATACTGAATGACATGTGTGTCACTCGCTCAATTAGGAAAACAGGAAAATTGAAAAGTGATATATCGCACTGTACATCACAGGAACAAGTTTCCAACGAAGGAACAGATGAGCAAAGCACTAGTTTTAAATGTAATCACATGTGTGTCACTCTCTCAATTAGGAATACAGGAAAACTGAAAAGTGTGATCTCGCACTATAAGGCAAAGAAACAAGTTTCCATTGAAAGAACACAAACGCAAAGAACAGCTTTGTAAACTAATTCACATATGTGTCGCCTGTTCAATTGTTATAACAGGAAAACAGAAAAGTGATATAACCCTAACCCTAACCCTAACCCTAACCCTAACCCTAACCCTAACCCCCAAACCCTAACCCTAACCCTAACCCTAACCCTAACCCTAACCCTAACTTGTTCCTAAGAGGAACAAGTTTCCAACAAAAGAACTTGAACGCAAAGCACTACTTTGTAAACTGAATCACATGTGTGTCACTCACTCAATTAGAAATACAGGAAAACTGAAAAGTGATATATCGCACTGTACATCACAGGAACAAGTTCCATCGAAAGAACAGAAACGCAAAGCACTACTTTTAAACGGAATCACATGTGTGTTGCTCGCTCAATTAGGAATACAGGAGAACTGAAAAGTGATATATCGCACTGTACAGCAGAGGAACAAGTTTCCAAAAGAAGAACAAAAACACAAAGCACTATTTTGGAAACTAATTCACACATGTGTCACCTGTTCACTTATGATAAGAGGAAAACTTAAAAGTGATATAACACTAACTCTAACCCTAACCCTAACCCTACCCTAACCGTAAACATAACCGTAACCATAACCCTAACTTGTTCCTAACAAGAACAAGTTTCCAAAGAAAGAACGTAAACCCAAAGCACTACTTTGTAAACTGAATCACATGTGTCTCACTCACTCAATTAGGAATACAGGAAAACTGAGAAGTGATATATCGCACTGTACATCACAGGAACAAGTTTCCAACGAAAGAACAGAAAAAGCAAAGAACTACTTTTAAACGGAATCACATGTTTGTTGCTCGCTCAATTAGGAATACAGGAAAACTGAAAAGTGATTTATCGAACTGTACGGCAAAGAAACAAGTTTCCATCGAAAGAACAGAAACGCAAAGCACAACTTTGTAAACTAATTCATATACGTGTCGCCTGTTCAATTATTATAACAGGAAAACAGAAAAATAATATAACCCTAACCCTAACTCCCTAACCCTAACCCTAACCCTAACCCTAACCCTAACCCCTAACCCTAAAGCTAACCCTAACCCTAACCCTAAACCTAACCCTAACCCTACCCTAAACCTAACCCTAACACTACCCTAACCCTAACCCTAACCCTAACCCTAACCCCTAACCCTAAAGCTAACCCTAACCCTAACCCTAAACCTAACCCTAACCCTACCCTAAACCTAACCCTAACACTACCCTAACCCTAACCCTAACCCTAACCCTAACCCTAACCCTACCAACGAAACAACGTAAACGCAAAGCACTACTTTGTAAACGGAATCACATGTGTGTCGCTCGCTCAATTAGGAATACAGGAAAACTGAAAAGTGATATATTGAACTTTACGGCAAAGAAACAAGTTTCCATCGAACGAACGCAAAGCACAACTTTGTAAACTAATTCACATACGTGTCGCTTGTTCAATTATTTAAACAGGAAAACTGAAAAGTGATATGACTCTACCCCTAACCCTAACCCTAACCCCCTAACCCTAACCCTAAACCTAACCCCTAACCATGACCCTAACCCTAACCCTACCCTAAGCCTAACCCTAACCCTAACTTGTTCATAACAAGAACAAGTATCCAACAAAAGAACATAAACACAAAGCCCTACTTTGTAAACTGAATCACATGTGTGTCGCTGGCTCAATTAGGAATACAGGAGAACTGAAAAGTGTTATCTCGCACTGTACGGCAGAAAAACAAGGTTCCATTGAAAGAACAGAAACGCAAAGCACAACTTTGTAAACTAGTTCACATTCGTGTCGCCCGTTCAATTATTATAACAGGAAAACTGAAAAGTGATATAACGCATTGTACAGTACAGGAACAAGTTTCCAACAGAAGAACAGAAACGCAAAGCAATAATTTTAAACGGAATCACATGTGTGTCGCTCGCTCAATTAGGAATATAGGAAAACTGAAAAGTGATATATCGAACTGTACGGCAAAGAAAAAAGTTTCCATTGAAAGAAGAGAAACGCAAAGCACAAATTTGTAAACTAATTCACATACGTGTCGCCTGTTCAATTATTATAACAGGAAAACTGAAAATTGATATAACCCTAACCCTAACCCTAATCCTAACCCTAACTTGTTGCTAATAGAAAAATGTTTCCAACAAAAGAACTTAAACACAAAGCACTACTCTGTAAACTGAATCACATGTGTGTCACTTGCTTAATTAGGAATACAGGGAAACTGAAAAGTGATATATCAAACTGTACGGCAAAGAAACAAGTTTCAATTGAAAGAATAGAAACGCAAAGCACAACTTTGTAAACTAGTTCACATTCGTGTCGCCCGTTCAATTATTATAACAGGAAAACTGAAAAGTGATATCACGCACTGTACAGTACAGGAACAAGTTTCCAACAGAAGAACAGAAACGCAAAGCACTAATTATAAACGGAATCACATGTGTGTCGCTCGCTCAATTAGGAATACAGGAAAACTGAAAAGTGATATATCGAACTGTACGGCAAAGAAACAAGTTTCCATCGAAACAACAGAAACGCAAAGCACAACTTTGTAAACTAAATCACATACGTGTCGCCTGTTCAATTATTATGACAAGAAAACTGAAAAGTGATATAACCCTAACCCTAACCCTAACACTAACCCCCTAACCCTAACACAAACCTCTAACCCTAACCCTAAACCTAACCCTAACCCTAACCCTAACACTAACCCTAACCCTACCCTAACCCTAACCCGAACCCTAACCCTAACCTTAACTTGTTCCTGTTAGGAACAAGTTTCAAATGAAAGACGTAAACATAAAGTACTACTTTGTATACTGAATGACATGTGTGTCACTCGCTCAATTAGGAAAACAGGAAAATTGAAAAGTGATATATCGCACTGTACATCACAGGAACAAGTTTCCAACGAAGGAACAGATGAGCAAAGCACTAGTTTTAAATGTAATCACATGTGTGTCACTCTCTCAATTAGGAATACAGGAAAACTGAAAAGTGTGATCTCGCACTATAAGGCAAAGAAACAAGTTTCCATTGAAAGAACACAAACGCAAAGAACAGCTTTGTAAACTAATTCACATATGTGTCGCCTGTTCAATTGTTATAACAGGAAAACAGAAAAGTGATATAACCCTAACCCTAACCCTAACCCTAACCCTAACCCCCAAACCCTAACCCTAACCCTAACCCTAACCCTAACCCTAACCGTAACCCTAACTTGTTCCTAAGAGGAACAAGTTTCCAACAAAAGAACTTGAACGCAAAGCACTACTTTGTAAACTGAATCACATCTGTGTCACTCGCTCAATTAGGAATACAGGAAAACTGAAAAGTGATATTTCACACTATACATCACAGGAACAAGTTTCCATCGAAAGAATAGAAACGCAATGCACAACTTTGTAAACTAATTCACATAAATGTCATCCGTTCAATTATTACAACAGGAAAACTGAAAAGTGATATATCAAACTGTACAGCACAGAACCAAATTTCCAATGAAAGAACAGAAAAGCAAAGCACTACTTTGTAAACTAAATCACATGTGTGTAGCTTGCACAATTAGGAATACAGGAGAACTGAAAAGGGATATATCGCACTGTACAGCACAGGAACAAGTTTCCAACAGAAGAATAGAAACGCAAAGCACTACTTTGTAAACTGATTCACATATGTTCGCCTGTTCAATTATTATAACAGAAAAACTGAAAAGTGATATATCGCACTGTACAGCCCAGGAATTAGTTTCTAACGAAAGAACAGAAAAGCAAAGCACTACTTTGTAAACGAATTCACATTTGTGTCGCCCGTTTAATTATTATAACAGGAAAATTGAAAAGTGATATAACCCTAACCCTAACCCTAACCCCCTAACCCTAACCCTAACCCTAAACCTAACCCCCTAACCCTAAACCTAACCCTAACCCTAACCCTACACTAACCCTAACCCTAACCATAACCCTACCCTAACCCTAACTTGTTCCTAACTTGTTCCTAATAGGAACAAGTTTTCAACGAAAAAACAAAAAGCACTACTTTGTAAACTGAATCATATCTGTGTCACTCGCTCAATTAGGAATACAGGAAAACTGAAAAGTGATATCTCACACTGTACATCACAGGAACAAGTTTCCATCGCAAGAACAGAAAAGCAATGCACAACTTTGTAAACTAATTCACATATATGTCATCCGTTCAATTATTACAACAGGAAAACTGAAAAGTGATATATCACAATGTACAGCACAGAAACAAGTTTTCAACAGAAGAACAGAAACGCAAAGCACTAATTTTGAACGGAATCACATGTGTGTCGCTCCCTCAATTAGGAACACAGGAGAACTGAAAAGTGATATATCGCACTGTACAGCACAGGAACAAGTTTCCAAAAGAAGAACAGAAACGCAAATCACAACTTTGTAAACTAATTCACATACGTGTCGCCTGTTCAATTATTATAACAGGAAAACTGAAAATTGATATAAACCTAACCCTAACCCTAAGCCTAACCCTAACCCTAACCCTAACTTAACCCTAACCCTAACCCTAACCCTAACCCTAACCCTAACTCTACCCTAACCCTAACTTGTTCCTAACAGGAACAACTTTCCAATGAAATAACGTAAATGCAAAGCACTACTTTGTAAAGTATTTCACATACGTGTCGGCTGTTCAATTACTATTTTAGGAAAACTGAAAAGTGATATATCACACTATACAGAACAGAAACAAGTTTCCAACAGAAGAACAGAAACACAAAGCACTAATTTTAAACGGAATCACATGTGTGTCGCTCGCTCAATTAGGAATACAGGAAAACTGAAAAGTGATATATCACACTGTACAGCACAGGAACAAGTTTCCCAAAGAAGAACAGAAACGCAAAGAACTACTTTGTAAACTGATTCACATATGTGTCTCCTGTTCAATTATTATAACAGGAAAACTGAAAAGTGATATATCGCACTGTACAGCTGAGGAATAAGTTTCTAACGAAAGAACAGAAAAGCAAAGCACTACTTTAAAAAGGAATCACATGTGTGTCGGTCGCTCCATTAGGAATACATGAGAACTGAAAAGTGATATATCACACTATGCAGTATAGTAACAAGTTTCCAACAAAAGAACAGAAAGCTAAGCACTACTTTGTAAACTAATTCACATTCGTGTTGCCCGTTCAATTATTATAACAGGAAAACTTAAAAATTATATAACGCACTGTACAGCACAGGAACAAGTGTCCCAAAGAAGAACAGAAACGTAAAGAACTACTTTGTAAACTGATTCACATATGTGTCTCCTGTTCAATTATTATAACAGGAAAACTGAAAAGTGATATATCGCACTGTACAGCCGAGGAATAAGTTTCTAACAAAAGAACAGAAAAGCAAAGCACTACTTTTAAACGGAATCACATGTGTGTCCCTCGCTCCATTAGGAATACATGAGAACTGAAAAGTGATATATCACACTATGCAGTATAGTAACAAGTTTCCAACAAAAGAACAGAAAAGCAAAGCACTACTTTGTAAACTGATGCACATATGTGTCGCCTGTTCAATTATTATAACAGGAAAACTGAAAAGTTATATATCACACTGTATGGCAAAGAAACAAATTTCCAGCGAAAGAACAAAAAAGCTAAGCACAACTTTGTAAACTAATTCACATACGTGTCGCCTATTCAATTATTATAACAGGAAAACTGAAAATTGATATAACCCTAACCCTACCCCTAAACCTAACCCTAACCACTAAAGCTAACCCTAACCCTATCCCTAACCCTAACCCAAACCCTATCTTGTTCCTAACAGGAAAAAGTTTCCAACGAAAGAACGTAAACACAAAGCACTACTTTGTAAACTGAATCACATGTGTGTCACTCGCTCAATTAGGAATAGAGAAAAACTGAAAAGTGATATCTCACACTGTACATCACAGGAACAAGTTTCCATTGAAAGAACATAAAAGCAAAACACAACTTTGGAAACTAATTCACATACGTGTCATCCGTTCAATTATTACAACAGGAAAACGGAAAAGTGATATATCACACTGTAGAGCACAGAAACAAGTTTCCAACGATAGAACAGAAAAGCAAAGCACTACTTTGTAAACTAAATCACATGTGTGTCGCAAGCTCAATTAGGAATACAGGAGAACTGAAAAGGGATATATCGCACTGTACAGCACAGGAACAAGTTTCTAACAGAAGAATAGAAACACAAAGCACTACTTTGTAAACTAATTCACATACGTGTCACCTGTTCAATTATTATAACAGGAAAACTGAAAAGTGATATATCACACTGTACAGCACAGAAACAAGTTTCCAACAGAAGAACAGAAACGCAAAGCACTAATTTTAAAGGGAATCACATGTGAGTCGCTCGCTCAATTAGGAATACAGGCGAACTGAAAAGTGATACATCGCACTGTACAGCAAAGGAACAAGTTTATAAAAGAAGAACAGAAATGCAAAGCACAACTTTGTAAACTAAATCACATACGTGTCGCCTGTTCAATTATTATGACAAGAAAACTGAAAAGTGATATAACCCTAACCCTAACCCTAACACTAACCCCCTAACCCTAACACAAACCTCTAACCCTAACCCTAAACCTAACCCTAACCCTAACCCTAACACTAACCCTAACCCTACCCTAACCCTAACCCGAACCCTAACCCTAACCTTAACTTGTTCCTGTTAGGAACAAGTTTCAAATGAAAGACGTAAACATAAAGTACTACTTTGTATACTGAATGACATGTGTGTCACTCGCTCAATTAGGAAAACAGGAAAATTGAAAAGTGATATATCGCACTGTACATCACAGGAACAAGTTTCCAACGAAGGAACAGAAAAGCAAAGCACTAGTTTTGAATGTAATCACATGTGTGTCACTCTCTCAATTAGGAATACAGGAAAACTGAAAAGTGATTTATCGAACTGTTCGGCAATGAAACAAGTTTCCATCGAAAGAACAGAAACGCAAAGCACAATTTTGTAAACTAATTCATATACGTGTCGCCTGTTCAATTATTATAACAGGAAAACAGAAAAATAATATAACCCTAACCCTAACTCCCTAACCCTAACCCTAACCCTAACCCCTAACCCTAACCCCTAACCCTAAAGCTAACCCTAACCCTAACCCTAACCCTAACCCCTAACCCTAACCCCTAACCCTAAAGCTAACCCTAACCCTAACCCTAAACCTAACCCTAACCCTACCCTAAACCTAACCCTAACACTACCCTAACCCTAACCCTAACCCTAACCCCTAACCCTAAAGCTAACCCTAACCC
Organism: Meriones unguiculatus; assembly: GCF_030254825.1. Taxonomy (NCBI): domain Eukaryota; kingdom Metazoa; phylum Chordata; class Mammalia; order Rodentia; family Muridae; genus Meriones; species Meriones unguiculatus. Next base: position 48,760,504 of record NC_083360.1, on the reverse strand, counting down.
TAACCCTAAACCTAACCCTAACCCTACCCTAAACCTAACCCTAACACTACCCTAACCCTAACCCTAACCCTAACCCTAACCCTACCAACGAAACAACGTAAACGCAAAGCACTACTTTGTAAACGGAATCACATGTGTGTTGCTCGCTCAATTAGGAATACAGGAAAACTGAAAAGTGATATATTGAACTTTACGGCAAAGAAACAAGTTTCCATCGAACGAACGCAAAGCACAACTTTGTAAACTAATTCACATACGTGTCGCTTGTTCAATTATTTAAACAGGAAAACTGAAAAGTGATATGACTCTACCCCTAACCCTAACCCTAACCCCCTAACCCTAACCCTAAACCTAACCCCTAAACATGACCCTAACCCTAACCCTACCCTAAGCCTAACCCTAACCCTAACTTGTTCATAACAAGAACAAGTATCCAACAAAAGAACATAAACACAAAGCCCTACTTTGTAAACTGAATCACATGTGTGTCGCTGGCTCAATTAGGAATACAGGAGAACTGAAAAGTGTTATCTCACACTGTACGGCAGAAAAACAAGGTTCCATTGAAAGAACAGAAACGCAAAGCACAACTTTGTAAACTAGTTCACATTCGTGTCGCCCGTTCAATTATTATAACAGGAAAACTGAAAAGTGATATAACGCATTGTACAGTACAGGAACAAGTTTCCAACAGAAGAACAGAAACGCAAAGCAATAATTTTAAACGGAATCACATGTGTGTCGCTCGCTCAATTAGGAATATAGGAAAACTGAAAAGTGATATATCGAACTGTACGGCAAAGAAAAAAGTTTCCATTGAAAGAAGAGAAACGCAAAGCACAAATTTGTAAACTAATTCACATACGTGTCGCCTGTTCAATTATTATAACAGGAAAACTGAAAATTGATATAACCCTAACCCTAACCCTAATCCTAACCCTAACTTGTTGCTAATAGAAAAATGTTTCCAACAAAAGAACTTAAACACAAAGCACTACTCTGTAAACTGAATCACATGTGTGTCACTTGCTTAATTAGGAATACAGGGAAACTGAAAAGTGATATATCAAACTGTACGGCAAAGAAACAAGTTTCAATTGAAAGAATAGAAACGCAAAGCACAACTTTGTAAACTAGTTCACATTCGTGTCGCCCGTTCAATTATTATAACAGGAAAACTGAAAAGTGATATCACGCACTGTACAGTACAGGAACAAGTTTCCAACAGAAGAACAGAAACGCAAAGCACTACTTTTAAACGGAATCACATGTGTGTCGCTCGCTCAATTAGGAATGCAGGAGAAATGAAAAGTGATATATCGCACTGTACAGCAGAGGAACAAGTTTCCAACAGAAATCAGAAACACAAAGCACTACTTTGTAAACTGATTCACATACGTGTCGCCTGTTCAATTATTATAACAGGAAAACTGAAAACTGATATAACACGAACCCTAACCCTAACCCCCTAACCCTTACCCTAACCCTAACCCTACCCTAACCCTAACGCTAACCCTAACCCTAACTTGTTCCTAACAGGAACAAGTTTTCAACGAAAGAACGTAAACACAAAGCACTACTTTGTAAATGAATCACATCTGTGTCACTCGCTCAATTAGGAATACAGGAAAACTGAAAAGTGATATCTCACACTGTACATCACAGGAACACATTTCCATCGAAAGACCGTAAACGCAAAGCACTACTTTGTAAACTATTTCACATACGTGTCGGCTGTTCAATTACTATTTTAGAAAAACTGAAATGTGATATATCACACTATACAGAACAGAAACAAGTTGCCAACAGAAGAACAGAAGGGCAAAGCACTACTTTGTAAACTCATTCAGATATGTGTCACCTGTTCAATTATTATAACAGGAAAACTGAAATGTGATATATCGCACTGTACAGCCCAGGAACGAGTTTCTAACGAAAGAACAGAACAGCAAAGCACTATTTTGTAAACGAATTCACATTCGTGTCGCCTGTTCAGTTATTATAACAGGAAAACTGAAAACTGATACAACGCACTGTACAGCACAAGAACAAGTTTCCAACGAAAGAACAGAAAAGCAAAGCACTACTTTGTAAACTAAATCACATATGTGTTGCTCGCTCAATTAGGAATACACAAGAAATGAAAAGTGATATATCGCACTGGACAGCACAAGAACAAGTTTCCAAAAGAAGAAAAGAAACGCAAAGCACTAATTTGTAAACTAATTCACAACGTGTCGCCTGTTCAATTATTATAACAGGAAAACTGAAAAGTGATATATCACACTATATAGCACAGAAACAAGTTTCCAACAGAAGAACAGAAACGCAAAGCACTAATTTTAAACGGACTCACATGTGTGTCGCTCCGTCAATTAGGAATACAGGAAAACTGAAAAGTGATATATCAAACTGTAAGGCAAAGAAACAAGTTTCCAACGAAAGAACAAAAACGCAAAGCACAACTTTGTAAACTAATGCACATACGTGTCGCCTGTTCAATTATTATAAGAGGAAAACTGAAAATTGATATAACCCTAATCCTAACCCTAACCCTAACCCTAACCTTAACCACTAACCATAACCCTAACCCTAACCCTACCATAACCCTAACCGTAACCCTAACCCTAACCCTATCTTGTTCCTAACAGGAAAAAGTTTCCAACAAAACAACGTAAACACAAAGCACTACTTTGTAAACTGAATCACATCTGTGTCACTCGCTCAATTAGGAATACAGGAAAACTGAAAAGTGATATTTCACACTATACATCACAGGAACAAGTTTCCATCGAAAGAATAGAAACGCAATGCACAACTTTGTAAACTAATTCACATAAATGTCATCCGTTCAATTATTACAACAGGAAAACTGAAAAGTGATATATCAAACTGTACAGCACAGAAACAAGTTTCCAATGAAAGAACAGAAAAGCAAAGCACTACTTTGTAAACTAAATCACATGTGTGTAGCTTGCACAATTAGGAATACAGGAGAACTGAAAAGGGATATATCGCACTGTACAGCACAGGAACAAGTTTCCAACAGAAGAATAGAAACGCAAAGCACTACTTTGTAAACTGATTCACATATGTACGCCTGTTCAATTATTATAACAGAAAAACTGAAAAGTGATATATCGCACTGTACAGCCCAGGAATAAGTTTCTAACGAAAGAACAGAAAAGCAAAGCACTACTTTGTAAACGAATTCACATTTGTGTCGCCCGTTTAATTATTATAACAGGAAAATTGAAAAGTGATATAACCCTAACACTAACCCTAACCCCCTAACCCTAACCCTAACCCTAAACCTAACCCCCTAACCCTAAACCTAACCCTAACCCTAACCCTACACTAACCCTAACCCTAACCATAACCCTACCCTAACCCTAACTTGTTCCTAACAGGAACAAGTTTTCAACGAAAGAACGTAAACGCAAAGCACAACTTTATAAACTGATTCACATATGTGTCGCTTGTTCAATTATTTAAACAGGAAAACTGAAAAGTGATATATCGCACTGTACAGCCCAGGAACAAGTTTCTATCGAAAGAACAGAAAAGCAAAGCACTACTTTGTAAACTAAATCACATACGTGTCGCCTGTTCAATTATTATAACAGGAAAACTGAAAATTGATATACCCCTAACCCTAACCCTAACCCTAACCCTAACCCCTGACCCTAACACTAACCCTAACCCTACCCTAACCCTAACCTTAACCCTAACGCTAACCCTAACCCTAACTTGTTCCTAACTTGTTCCTAATAGGAACAAGTTTTCAACGAAAAAACAAAAAGCACTACTTTGTAAACTGAATCATATCTGTGTCACTCGCTCAATTAGGAATACAGGAAAACTGAAAAGTGATATCTCACACTGTACATCACAGGAACAAGTTTCCATCGCAAGAACAGAAAAGCAATGCACAACTTTGTAAACTAATTCACATATATGTCATCCGTTCAATTATTACAACAGGAAAACTGAAAAGTGATATATCACAATGTACAGCACAGAAACAAGTTTTCAACAGAAGAACAGAAACGCAAAGCACTAATTTTGAACGGAATCACATGTGTGTCGCTCCCTCAATTAGGAACACAGGAGAACTGAAAAGTGATATATCGCACTGTACAGCACAGGAACAAGTTTCTAAAAGAAGAACAGAAACGCAAATCACAACTTTGTAAACTAATTCACATACGTGTCGCCTGTTCAATTATTATAACAGGAAAACTGAAAATTGATATAAACCTAACCCTAACCCTAAGCCTAACCCTAACCCTAACCCTAACTTAACCCTAACCCTAACCCTAACCCTAACCCTAACCCTAACTCTACCCTAACCCTAACTTGTTCCTAACAGGAACAACTTTCCAATGAAATAACGTAAATGCAAAGCACTACTTTGTAAAGTATTTCACATACGTGTCGGCTGTTCAATTACTATTTTAGGAAAACTGAAAAGTGATATATCACACTATACAGAACAGAAACAAGTTTCCAACAGAAGAACAGAAACACAAAGCACTAATTTTAAACGGAATCACATGTGTGTCGCTCGCTCAATTAGGAATACAGGAAAACTGAAAAGTGATATATCACACTGTACAGCACAGGAACAAGTTTCCCAAAGAAGAACAGAAACGCAAAGAACTACTTTGTAAACTGATTCACATATGTGTCTCCTGTTCAATTATTATAACAGGAAAACTGAAAAGTGATATATCGCACTGTACAGCTGAGGAATAAGTTTCTAACGAAAGAACAGAAAAGCAAAGCACTACTTTAAAAAGGAATCACATGTGTGTCGATCGCTCCATTAGGAATACATGAGAACTGAAAAGTGATATATCACACTATGCAGTATAGTAACAAGTTTCCAACAAAAGAACAGAAAGCTAAGCACTACTTTGTAAACTAATTCACATTCGTGTTGCCCGTTCAATTATTATAACAGGAAAACTTAAAAATTATATAACGCACTGTACAGCACAGGAACAAGTGTCCCAAAGAAGAACAGAAACGTAAAGAACTACTTTGTAAACTGATTCACATATGTGTCTCCTGTTCAAATATTATAACAGGAAAACTGAAAAGTGATATATCGCACTGTACAGCCGAGGAATAAGTTTCTAACAAAAGAACAGAAAAGCAAAGCACTACTTTTAAACGGAATCACATGTGTGTCCCTCGCTCCATTAGGAATACATGAGAACTGAAAAGTGATATATCACACTATGCAGTATAGTAACAAGTTTCCAACAAAAGAACAGAAAAGCAAAGCACTACTTTGTAAACTGATTCACATATGTGTCGCCTGTTCAATTATTATAACAGGAAAACTGAAAAGTTATATATCACACTGTATGGCAAAGAAACAAGTTTCCATCGAAAGAACAAAAAAGCTAAGCACAACTTTGTAAACTAATTCACATACGTGTCGCCTATTCAATTATTATAACAGGAAAACTGAAAATTGATATAACCCTAACCCTACCCCTAAACCTAACCCTAACCACTAAAGCTAACCCTAACCCTATCCCTAACCCTAACCCAAACCCTATCTTGTTCCTAACAGGAAAAAGTTTCCAACGAAAGAACGTAAACACAAAGCACTACTTTGTAAACTGAATCACATGTGTGTCACTCGCTCAATTAGGAATAGAGAAAAACTGAAAAGTGATATCTCACACTGTACATCACAGGAACAAGTTTCCATTGAAAGAACATAAAAGCAATGCACAACTTTGGAAACTAATTCACATACGTGTCATCCGTTCAATTATTACAACAGGAAAATGGAAAAGTGATATATCACACTGTAGAGCACAGAAACAAGTTTCCAACGATAGAACAGAAAAGCAAAGCACTACTTTGTAAACTAAATCACATGTGTGTCGCAAGCTCAATTAGGAATACAGGAGAACTGAAAAGGGATATATCGCACTGTACAGCACAGGAACAAGTTTCTAACAGAAGAATAGAAACACAAAGCACTACTTTGTAAACTAATTCACATACGTGTCACCTGTTCAATTATTATAACAGGAAAACTGAAAAGTGATATATCACACTGTACAGCACAGAAACAAGTTTCCAACAGAAGAACAGAAAAGCAAAGCACTAATTTTAAAGGGAATCACATGTGAGTCGCTCGCTCAATTAGGAATACAGGCGAACTGAAAAGTGATACATCGCACTGTACAGCAAAGGAACAAGTTTATAAAAGAAGAACAGAAATGGAAAGCACAACTTTGTAAACTAATTCACATACGTGTCGCCTGTTCAATTATTATAACAGGAAAACTGAAAATTTATATAACCCTAACCCTAACCCTAACCCTAACCCTACCCAAACCCTAACCCTAACCCTAACCCTAACCCTAACCCTAACCCTAACTTGTTCCTAACAGGAACAACTTTCCAACAAAAGAACGTAAACGCAAAGCACTACTTTGTAAACTATTTCACATACGTGTCAGCTGTTCAATTACTATTTTAAGAACACTGAAAAGTGATATATCACACTATACAGAACAGAAACAAGGAATAAGTTTCTAACGAAAGAACAGAAAAGCAAAGCACTACTTTTAAACGGAATCACATGTGTGTCCCTCGCTCCATTAGGAATACATGAGAACTAAAAGTGATATATCGCACTATGCAGTATAGTAACAAGTTTCCAACAAAAGAACAGAAAAGCAAAGCACTACTTTGTAAACTAATTCACATTCGTGTTGCCCGTTCAATTATTATAACAGGAAAACTGAAAAGTAATATAACGCACTGTACAGCACAGGAACAAGTTTCCAACGAAAGAACAGAAAACAAAGCACTACTTTGTAAACTCATTCACATACGTGTCGCCTGTTCAATTATTATAACAGGAAAACTGAAAAGTGATATATCACACTGTACAGCACAGGAACAAGTTTCCAAAAGAAGAACAGAAACGCAAACACAACTTTGTAAACGAATTCACATACGTGTCACCTGTTCAATTATTATAACAGGAAAACTGAAAATTGATATAACCCTAACACTAACCCTAACCCTAAACCTAACCCTAACCCTACCCTAACACTAACTTGTTCCTAACAAGAACAACTTTCCAACGAAAGAACGTAAACGCTAAGCACTACTTTGTAAACTATTTCACATACGTGTCACCTGTTCAATTACTATTTTAGGAAAACTGAAAAGTGATATATCACACTATACAGAACAGAAACAAGTTTCCAACAAAAGAACAGAAACACAAAGCACTAATTTTAAACGGAATCACATGTGTGTCGCTCGCTCAATTAGGAATACAGGAAAACTGAAAAGTGATATATCGCACTGTATAGCACAGGAACAAGTTTCCAAAAGAAGAATAGAAACGCAAAGAACTACTTTGTAAACTGATTCACATATGTGTCTCCTGTTCAATTATTATAACAGGAAAACTGAAATGTTATATATCACACTGTATGGCAAAGAAACAAGTTTACCTCGAAAGAACAAAAAAGCTAAGCACAACTTTGTAAACTAATTCACATACGTGTCACCTATTCATTTATATAACAGGAAAACTGAAAATTGATATAACCCTAACCCTAACCCTAACCCTAACCCTAACCCTAACCACTAAAGCTAACCCTAACCTTAACCCTAACCCTAACCCTAACCGTATCTTGTTCCTAACAGGAAAAAGTTTCCAAGGAAAGAACGTAAACACAAAGCACTACTTTGTAAACTGAATCACATGTGTGTCACTCGCTCAATTAGGAATACAGGAAAACTGAAAAGTGATATCTCACACTGTACATCACAGGAACAAGTTTCCATCGAAAGAACACAAAAGCAATGCACAACTTTGTAAACTAATTCACATACATGTCACCCGTTCAATTATTACAACAGGAAAACTGAAAAGTGATATATCACACTGTACAGAACAGAAACAAGTTTCCAATGAAAGAACAGAAAAGCAACGCACTACTTTGTAAACTAAATCACATGTGTGTCGCTCGCTCAATTAGGAATACAGGAGAACTGAAAAGGGATATATCACACTGTACAGCACAGGAACAAGTTTCTAACAGAAGAATAGAAACACAAAGCACTACTTTGTAAACTAATTCACATACGTGTCGCCTGTTCAATTATTATAACAGGAAAACTGAAAAGCGATATATCACAATGTACAGCACAGAAACAAGTTTCCAACAGAAGAACAGAAACGCAAAGCACTAATTTTGAACGGAATCACATGTGTGTCGCTCGCTCAATTAGGAATACAGGAGAACTGAAAAGTGATAGATCGCACTGTACAGCACAGGAACAAGTTTCAAAAGAAGAACAGAAACGAAAAGCACAACTTGTAAACTAATTCACATACGTGTCGCCTGTTCAATTATTATAACAGGAAAACTGAAAATTGATATAACCCTAACCCTAACCCTAACCCTAACCATAACCCTAACCCTAAACCTAAACCTAACCTGACCCTAACCCTAACCCTAACCCTACCCTAACCCTAACTTGTTCCTAACAGGAACAACTTTCCAACGAAAGAACGTAAACGCAAAGCACTACTTTGTAAACTATTTCACATACGTGTCGGCTGTTCAATTACTATTTTAGGAAAACTGAAAAGTGATATATCACACTATACAGAACAGAAACAAGTTTCCAACAGAAGAACAGAAACACAAAGCACTAATTTTAAACGGAATCACATGTGTGTCCCTCGCTCAATTAGGAATACAGGAAAACTGAAAAGTGATATATCGCACTGTACAACACAGGAACAAGTTTCAAAAGAAGAACAGAAACGAAAAGCACAACTTTGTAAATTAATTCACATACGTGTCGCCTGTTCAATTATTATAACAGGAAAACTGAAAATTGATATAACCATAACCCTAACCCTATCCCTAACCCTAACCCTAACCTAACCTTAACCCTAACACTAACCCTAACCCTAACCCTAACCCTAACCCTAACCCTAACCCTACCCTAACCCTAACTTGTTCCTAACAGGAACAACTTTCCAACGAAAGAACGTAAACGCAAAGCACTACTTTTTAAACTATTTCACATACGTGTCGGCTGTTCAATTACTATTTTAGGAAAACTGAAAAGTGATATATCACACTCTACAGCACAGAAAAAAGTTTCCAACAGAAGAACAGAAACGCAAAGCACTAATTTTAAACGAAATCACATGTGTGTCGCTCGCTCAATTAGGAATCCTGGAAAACTGAAAAGTGATATGTCGAACTGTATGGCAAAGAAGCAAGTTTCCATTGAAAGAACAGAAACGCAAAGCACAGCTTTGTAAACTAAATCACATGTGTGTCGCTCGCTCCATTAGGAATACAGGAGAACTGAAAAGTGATATATCGAACTTTATGGCAAAGAAACAAGTTTGCATCGAAGGAACAGAAACGCAAAGCACAACTTTGTAAACTAATTCACATACGTGTCGCCTGTTCAATTATTTTAACAGGAAAACTGAAAGGTGATATAACTCTACCCCTACCCCTAACCCTAACCCCCTAACACTAACCCTAAACCTAACCCCTAACCATGACCCTAACCCTAACCCTACCCTAAGCCTAACCCTAACCCTAACTTGTTCATAACAGGAACAGGTATCCAACGAAAGAACATAAACACAAAGCCCTACTTTGTAAACTGAATCACATGTGTGTCGCTGGCTCAATTAGGAATACAGGAGAACTGAAAAGTGATATATCGCACTGCACAGCACATGAACAAGTTTCCAACAGCAATCTGAAACACAAAGCACTACTTTGTAAACTAATTCACATACGTGTCGCCTGTTCAATTATTATAACAGGAAAACTGAAAAGTGATATATCACACTCTACAGTACAGAAACAAGTTTCCAACAAAAGAACAGAAACACAAAGCACTAATTTTAAACAGAATCACATGTGTGTCGCTCGCTCAATTAGGAATACAGGAAAAATGAAAAGTGTTTTCTCGCACTGTTCGGCAGAGAAACAAGGTTCCATTGAAAGAACAGAAACGCAAAGCACAACTTTGTAAACTAGTTCACAATCATGTCGCCTGTTCAATTATTATAACAGGAAAACTGAAAAGTAATATAACGCACTGTACAGCACAGAAACAAGTTTCCAACAGAAGAACATAAATGCAAAGCATTACTTTGTAAACGGAATCACATGTGTGTCGCTCGCTCAATTAGGAATACAGGAAAACTGAAAAGTGATATATCGAACTTTACGGCAAAGAAACAAGTTTCCAACAGAAATCAGAAACACAAAGCACTACTTTGTAAACTAATTCACATACGTGTCGCCTGTTCAATTATTATAACAGGAAAACTGAAAAATGATATATCACACTCTACAGCACAGAAACAAGTTTCCAACAGAAGAACAGAAACACAAAGCACTAATTTTAAACGAAATCACGTGTGTGTCGCCCGCTCAATTAGGAATACAGGAAAACTGAAAAGTGATATCTCACACTGTACATCACAGGAACAAGTTTCCATTTACAGAACAGAAACACAAACAAAATTTTGTAAACTAATTCACATACGTGTCATCCGTTCAATTATTACAACAGGAAAACTGAAAAGTGATATATCACACTGTACAGCAGAGAAACAAGTTTCCAACGAAAGAACAGAAAAGCAACGCACTACTTTGTAAACTAAATCACATGTGTGTCGCTCGCTCAATTAGGAATACAGGAGAACTGAAAAGTGATATATTGCACTGTACAGCACAGGAACAAGTTTCCAAAAGAAGAACAGATACACAAAGCACAACTTTGTAAACTAATTCAAATACGTGTCGCCTGTTCAATTATTATAACAGGAAAACTGAAAATTGATATAACCCTAACCCTAAACCTAACCCTAACCCTAACCCTAACCCTAACCCTAACCTAACCCTAAAACTAACCCTAACCCTAACCCTAACCCTAACCCTAACCCTAACCCTTCCCTAACCCTAACTTGTTCCTAACAGGAACAACTTTCCAATGAAAGAACGTAAACGCAAAGGACTACTTTGTAAATTATTTCACATACGTTTCTGCTGTTCAATTACTATTTTAGGAAAAGTGAAAAGTGATATATCACACTATACACAACAGAAACAAGGAATAAGTTTCTAACGAAAGAACAGAAAAGCAAACCACTACTTTTAAACGGAATCACATGTGTGTCGCTTGCTCCATTAGGAATACATGAGAACTGAAAAGTGATATATCGCACTATGCAGTATAGTAACAACTTTCCAACAAAAGGACAGAAAAGCAAAGCACTACTTTGTAAACTAATTCACATTCGTGTTGCCTGTTCAATTACTATAACAGGAAAACTGAAAAGTGATATATCACACTCTACAGCACAGAAAAAAGTTTCCAACAGAAGAACAGAAACGCAAAGCACTAATTTTAAACGAAATCACATGTGTGTCGCTCGCTCAATTACGAATCCTGGAAAACTAAAAAGTGATATGTCGAACTGTATGGCAAAGAAGCAAGTTTCCATTGAAAGAACAGAAACGCAAAGCACAGCTTTGTAAACTAATTCACATACGGGTCGCCTGTTCAATTATTATAACAGGAAAACTGAAAAGTGATAAAACCCTAACCCTAACCCCATAACTCTAACCCTAACCCTAACCCTAACACTAACCCTAACCCCTAACCCTAACCCTAACCCTAACCCTAACACTACCCTAACCCTAACCCTAACCGTAACCCTAACCCTAACCCTAACCCTAACCCTAACCCTAACCCTATCCCTACCAACGAATCAATGTAAACGCAAAGCACTACTTTGTAAACAGAATCACATATATGTCACTCGCACAATTAGGAATACAGGAAAACTGAAAAGTGTTATCTCGCACTGTATGGCAGAGAAACAAGGTTCCATTGAAAGAACAGAAACGCAAAGCACTAATTTTAAACGAAATCACATGTGTGTCACTCGCTCAATTAGGAATAGAGGAAAACTGAAAAGTGATATAACGCACTGTACAGCACAGGAACATGTTTCCAACGAAAGAACAGAAAAGCAAAGATCTAATTTTAAACGGAATTGCATGTGTATCACTCGCTCAATTAGGAATACAGGAAAACTGAAAAGTGTTATCTCGCACTGTTCGGCAGAGAAACAAGGTTCCATTGAAAGAACAGAAACGCAAAGCACAACTTTGTAAACTAGTTCACATTCGTGTCTCCCGTTCAATTATTATAACAGGAAAACTGAAAAGTGATATAACGCACTGTACAGCACAGAAACAAGTTTCCAACAGAAGAACAGAAACGCAAAGCACTACTTTGTAAATGGAATCACATGTGTGTCGCTCGCTCAATTAGGAATACAGGAAAACTGAAAAGTGATATATCGAACTTTACGGCAAAGAAACAAGTTTCCATGGAACGAACAGAAACGCAAAGCACAACTTTGTAAACTAATTCACATACGTGTCGCCTGTTCAATTATTATAACAGGAAAACTGAAAAGTGATATAATCCTACCCTTAACCCTAACCCTAACCCCCTAACCCTAAACCTAACCCTAACCCTAAACCTAACCCCTAACCATGACCCTAACCCTAACCCTAACCTAAGACTCACCCTAACCCTAACTTGTTCATAACAGGAACAAATATCCAATGAAAGAACAAAAACACAAAGCACTACTTTGTAAACTGAATCACATGTGTGTCACTCGCACAATTAGGAATACAGGAAAACTGAAGGGTGATATATCGCACTGTACAGTACAGGAACAAGTTTCCAACAGAAGAACAGAAACGCAAAGCACTACTTTGTAAACTAAATCACATGTGTGTCGCTTACTCAATTAGGAATACAGGAGAACTGAAAAGGGATATATCGCACTGTACAGCACAAGAACAAGTTTCTAACAGAAGAATAGAAACACAAAGCACTACTTTGTAAACTAATTCACATACGTGTCGCCTGTTCAATTATTATAACAGGAAAACTGAAAAGTGATATATCACACTCTACAGCACAGAAACAAGTTTCCAACAGAAGAACAGAAACACAAAGCACTAATTTTAAACGGAATCACGTGTGTGTCGCACGCTCAATTAGGAATACAGGAAAACTGAAAAGTGATATCTCACACTGTACATCACAGGAACAAGTTTCCAACAAAAGAACAGAAAACCAAAGCACTACTTTCTAAAGAAAATCACATGTGTGTTGCTCGCTCAATTAGGAATACAGGAGAACTGAAAAGTGATATCTCACACAGTACATCACAGGAACAAGTTTCCATCAAAAGACCATAAACGGAAAGCACTACTTTTAAACTATTTTACATACGTGTCGGCTGTTCAATTACTATTTTAGAAAAACTGAAAAGTGATATATCACACTATACAGACAGAAACAAGTTTCCAACAGAAGAACAGAAAGGCAAAGCACTACTTTGTAAACTGATTCACATATGTGTCGCCTGTTCAATTATTATAACAGGAAAACTGGAAAGTGATACAACTCACTGTACAGCACAGGTACAAGATTCCAAGGAAAGAACAGAAAAGCAAAGCACTACTTTGTAAAGTAAATCACATGTGTGTCGCTCGCTCAATTAGGAATAAAGGAGAAATGAAATGTGATATATCGCATTGGACAGCACAAGAACAAGTTTCCAAAAGAAGAAAAGAAACACAAAGCACTACTTTGTAAACTGATTCACATATGTGTCGCCTGTTCAATTATTATAACAGAAAAACTGAAAAGTGATATATCACACTATATAGCACAGAAACAAGTTTCCAACAGAAGAACAGAAACGCAAAGCACTAATTTTAAACGGACTCACATGTGTGTCGCTCCGTCAATTAGGAATACAGGAAAACTGAAAAGTGATATATCAAACTCTACGGCAAAGAAACAAGTTTCCTTCGAAAGAACAAAAACGCAAAGCACAACTTTGTAAACTAATTCACATACCTGTCACCTGTTCAATTATTATAACGGGAAAACTGAAAACTGATATAACCCTACCCTAACCCTAACCCTAACCCTAACCCTACCCTAACCCTACGAAAGAACGTAAACGCAAAGCACTACCTTGTAATCTATTTCACATACGTGTCACCTGTTCAATTACTATTTTAGGAAAACTGAAAAGTGATATATCACACTATACAGAACAGAAACAAGTTTCCAACACAAGAACAAAACCGCAAAGCATTAATTTTAAACGGAATCACATGTGTGTCGCTCGCTCAATTAGGAATACAGGAAAACTGAAAAGTGATATATCGAACTGTACGGCAAAGAAACAACTTTCCATCGAAAGAACAGAAACGCAAAGCACAACTTTGTAAACTAATTAACATACGTGTCGTCCGTTCAATTATTATAACAGGAAAACTGAAAAGTGATATAACCCTAACCCTAACCCTAATCCAATAACCCTAACCCTAACACTAACCCTAAACCTAACCTTAACCCTAACCCTAACCCTATCTTGTTCCTAACAGGAAAAAGTTTCCAACGAAAGAACTTAAACACAAAGCACTACTTTGTAAACTGAATCACATGTGTGTCACTCGCTCAATTAGGAATACAGGAAAACTGAAAAGTGATATCTCACACTGTACAACACAGGAACAACTTTCCATCGAAAGAACAGAAAAGCAATGCACAACTTTGTAAACTAATTCACATACGTGTCATCCGTTCAATTATTACAACAGGAAAACTGAAAAGTGATATATCACACTGTACAGCACAGAAACATGTTTCCAATGAAAGAATAGAAAAGCAAAGCACTACATTGTAAACTAAATCACATGTGTGTCACTCGCTCAATTAAGAATACAGGAGAACTGAAAAGGGATATGTCGCACTGTACAGCACAGGAACAAGTTTCCAACAGAAGATTAGAAACACAAAGCACTACTTTGTAAACTGATTCACATATGTGTCGCCTGTTCAATTATTATAACAGGAAAACTGAAAAGTGATATATCGCAATGTACAGCCCAGGAACAAGTTTCTAAAGAAAGAACAGAAATGCAAAGCACTACTTTGTAAACTAATTCACATTTGTGTCGCCCGTTCAATTATTATAACAGGAAAATTGAAAAATTATATAAGCCTAACCCTAACCCTAACCCCCTAACCCTAACCCTAACCCTAACCCCCTAACCCTAACCCTAACCCTAACTCTAACCCCCTAACCCTAACCCTAACCCTAACCCCTAACCCTAACCCTAACCCTAAACCTACCCTAACCCTAATGCTAACCCTAACCCTAACTTGTTCGTAACTTGTTCCTAACAGGAACAAGTTTTCTTTTTTTTTTTTTTTCAATGCAGTTTATTCAGGAACATTGAACAATCCTCGGACCCCGGGGAAAGCCAGCCCACAGCTTAAATAGCCTCTGGGTAGCCAACCCAGGCGTGCCACGTTGGCAATGCAGATAGGTCCACATACATGGAAGCAAGCCAGATCCTCGGCCTTAGCCAAATGTGGAATTGTTCATGACAGAGAGCACTCACCATCGGGAAGGTGGAAGGCGGAAACCAGCTCCATCTTTAAGGCATAGCATTCCGCAGCTCTCTACAGTTCCAGTTCCCCCTTTTTGTTTTAGACGCATCAGGCAAGAGTAGAGGTCTGATCTCTGATATTAGAAATAAATTGGGACTTTATACAGATGTTCATTTAGGTGTCATCCACCCAAAGAGCATCAGACCCGTCAGATACCTTTTTCTCAGAGGCGGGACCTGGGTCATCAACCCGCATGCAATCAGACATGCTCTTCTCTGGGTCGAAAGCGGCTGACCCTGAGTGCAGTGCTTAGCCTAGCATCCTGAGCGTATCATTTTAGCTTTTTATGGTATCCAACCATGCTTGGGGAGAATGTCCTGCTTCAATGGCTGTAAAGGCCTGAATGATCATGGCTGCATCACACTGTTGTGAGACTCTAATCTTGCAGATATACCACAGGCAAACCAAGGAGACCAACACCAGAAGGCCTGCTAACACTCCCATGCCCACCCATTCCTTCAGATGTTTCATGGCTGCAGCAATCCATGTTGATAATCCTGTGGCTAGTCCTGCGTCCACTCCGGTAGAATTTACTGTGACAATGGCCACTCTCAGCTGCTCCATCGTAGTATCGAATTCTCCAGTCCAATTACCTAAAATATAGCTCGACAATTGTTTAGACAGATTTGCAGCACAGGAAAAATTCTCATGTTGTATGCTAGTGACACAAAGTCCAGCATACTTTCATTGACAGCCAGGTTGAGCGATTTGCCATAGGGTATCAATTTGCTCCTGCAAGAGGTCAATCCTCTGATTGAACACCATCAAGCTTCCTTTTAGTTGAGCATTAATTCCTTTATGTACAACTAAGGCATGAGCTACATTGGCTAAATGATTATTCAGGGTCTGAGCAGTCTGCCCAGTATGACTCATGGCTAATGCCCTGGTGGTAGCTCCAACAGCCGTCAATGAGATGGTAGTAACAATGGTGGCTGTAGTTCCAAGATCCCTTTTCTGTCTGAAGAGAGTCATAGAGTGAGGGACATCAATGGGCACAGGCACCCAGTGAGGCATGTGAGTAACCAGGGCATACCTAAATTTACTAGCATTCCAGCATTGGGCAAAAAAGCAAGTATCATTACCACAATTACTTGGCTCTATCTGGCTAATAATGAATAAAAATGGGGGATATAGACAAACAGGTGTGGGCTTATAGGAAATATTATGAGAAGCCTTAACCCCTCCTTGGAACATCATGCGTCAGTTCTAGAACTAGCAGTGGTGGTGTCCGAGGTCTGAGTAGGTTCAGGAGACCATTGCCCCCAGGGGCAAGACGTGCTCCATGCCAATTGACTAACTCCATGTTTTCCTCCAATTTTGAAAGTCATTTAAGGTTCTTAAATTATTTTTCCCTTTTTTCTTAAATTTTTCATCAATTACACTTTATTCATTCTGCATCCCCCCATAAGCCCCTCCCTCCTCCCCTCTCGGTCCCACCCTCCGTCCTCCCTCTGCTTGCATGCCACTCCCCAAGTCCACTAATAGGGGAGGTTCTCCTCTCCTTTCTGATCTTAGTCTGTCAGTTCACATCAAAAGTGGCTGCATTGTCCTCTACTATGGCCTGGTAAGGCTGCTCCCCCCCCCCCAGAGGGAGGTGATCAAAGAGCAGGCCAATCAGATTATGTCAGAGGCAGTCCCTCTTCACATTACTATGTAACCCAATTGGACTCTGAACTGCCCTGGGCTACATCTGTGCAGGGGTTCTAGGTTATCTCCATGAATAGTCCTTGGTTGGAGTATGAGTCTCTGGGAAGTTCCCTATGTTCAAATTTTCTTGTTCTGTTGCTCTCTTTGTGGAGACTCTGTCCTCTCCAGCTCTTACTATTTCCCAGTTCTTACCTAAAATTCCATTCACCTGCCCAACAGTTGCCCATCCGGCTCAGCATCTGCTTTGATAGTCTGAAGGGCAGAGGCTTTCAGAGGCCCTCTGTGGTAGGTTCCTAGGTTGTTTCCTGTTTTCTTCTTCTTCTGATGTCCATCCTCTTTGCCTTTCTGGATGGGGATTGGACGTTTTAGTTAGGGTCCTCTCTCTTGCTTAGTTTCTTTAGATGCACAGGTTTTAGTGGGTTTGTCCTATGTTGTATGTCTATATGAGTGAGTATATACCATGTGTGTCTTTTTCCTTCTGGGACAACTCACTCAGGATGATCCTTTCCAGATCCCACCATTTACCTGCAAATTTCATGATTTCCTTATTTTTCATTGCTGAGTAATATTCCACTGTGTAGATGTACCACAATTTCTGCATCCATTCTTCAGTTGAGGGGCATCTGGGTTGTTTCCAGCTTCTGGCTATTACAAATAAAGCTGCTACAAACATGGTTGAGCAAATGTCCTTTTTGTGTACTTGAGCCTCTTTTGGATATATGCCCAGTAGTGGTATGGCTGGATCTTGAGGAAGCGCTATTCCTAGTTGTCTGAGAAAGCGCCAGATTGATCAGGAACAAGTTTTCAACGAAAGAACACAAAGCACTACTTTGTAAAATGAATCTCATCTGTGTCACTCGCTCAATTAGGAATACAGGAAAATTGAAATGTGATATCACACACTGTACGTCACAGGAACAAGTTTCCATCAAAAGACCGTAAACGCAAAGCACTACTTTGTGAACTATTTCACATACGTGTCGCCTGTTCAATTATTATAACAGGAAAACTGAAATGTGATATATCACACTATACAGCACAGAAATATGTTTCAAAGAGAAGAACAGAAACGCAAAGCACTAATTTTAAACGGAATCACATGTGTGTCGCTCGCTCAATTAGGAATCCAGGAAAACTGAAAAGTGATATATCGAACTGTACAGCAAAGAAGCAAGTTTCCATTGAAAGAACAGAAACGCAAAGCACAACTTTGTAAACTAATTCACATACGTGTCTCCTGTTCAATTATTATAACAGGAAAACTGAAAAGTGATATAACCCTAACCCTAACCCTAATCCCCTAACCCTATCTTGTTCCTAACAGGAAAAAGTTTCCAACGAAAGAACTTAAACACAAAGCACTACTTTGTAAAGTGAATCACATGTGTGTCACTCGCTCAATTAGGAATACAGGAAAACTGAAAAGTGATATCTCACACTGTACAACACAGGAACAAGTTTCCATCGAAAGAACAGAAAAGCAATGCACAACTTTGTAAACTAATTCACATACGTGTCAATCGTTCAATTATTACAACAGGAAAACTGAAAAGTGATATATCACACTGTACAGCACAGAAACAAGTTTCCAACGTAAGAACAGAGAAGCAAAGCACTACTTTGTAAACTAAATCACATGTGTGTCGCTCGCTCAATTAGGAATACAGGAGAACTGAAAAGGGATATATCTCACTGTACAGCATAGGAACAAGTTTTTAACAGAAGAATAGAAACACAAAGCACTACTTTGTAAACTGTTTCACATACGTGTCGCCTGTTCAATTATTATAACAGGAAAACTGAAAAGTGATATATCACACTGTACAGCACAGAAACAAGTTTCCAACAGAAGAACAGAAACGCAAAGCACTAATTTTAAACGGAATCACATATGTGTCGCTCGCTCAATTAGGAATACAGGAGAACTGAAATGTGATATATCGCACTGTACAGCACAGGAACAAGTTTCCAAAAGAAGAACAGAAAGACAAAGCACAACTTTGTAAACTAATTCACACACGTGTCGCCTGTTCAATTATTATAACAGGAAAACTGAAAATTGATATAACCCCAACCTTACCCTAACCCTAACCCTAACCCTACCCTAACCCTAACCCTAACCGTAACCCTACCCTAACCCTAACTTGTTCCTAACAGGAACAACTTTCCAATGAAAGAATGTAAACGCAAAGAACTACTTTGTAAATTATTTCACATACGTGTCACCTGTTCAATTACTATTTTAGGAAAACTGAAAAGTGATATATCACACTATACAGAACAGAAACAAGTTTCCAACAGAAGAAGAGAAACACAAAGCACTAATTTTATTTTATTTTTTTTTCATTTTTATGATGTATTTTTATTTATTTATTTTTTTTCTCTTAAACATTTTTTTTGTATTTTTTTTATTTTTTTTTACCAGTTACATTTTATTAACTCTGTATCCCAGCCGTGTCCCGATCCCTCATTCCCTCCCAGTCCCTCCCACCCTCCCTCCCTCATCTCCACCGTGCCCCTTTCCAAGTCCACTGATGGGGGGGACCTCCTCCCCATTCATCTGATCCTGTTTTATCAGGTATCTTCAGGACTGGCTGCAAAGCCCTCCTCTGTGGCCTAACAGGACTGCTCCTCCCTTCGGGGGAGTTCTATATATTTCTTTTCATTTTTCCTGTATTTTTATTTGAGCAAGTGACACACATGTGATTCAGTTTACAAAGTGGTGCTTTGTGTTTATGTTCTTTCGTTGGAAACTTTTTCGTGTTAGGAACAAGTGTTGTCTCGCACTGTACGGCACAGAAACAAGTTTCCATCGAAAGAACAGAAACGCAAAGCACAACTTTGTAAACTAAATCACATACGTGTCGCCCGTTCAATTATTACAACAGGAAAACTGAAAAGTGATATATGACATTGTACAGCACAGGAACAAGTTTCAAATGAAAGAACAAAAAAGAAAATCACTAATTTGTAAACTAAATCACATGTGTATCGCTTGCTCCATTAGGAATACAGGAAAACTGAAAAGTGATATATCTCACTGTACAGCACAAGAACAAGTTTCCAACGAAAGAACAGAAAAGCAAAGCACTACTTTTAAACGGAATCACCTGTGTATCGCTCGCTCAATTAGAAATACGGAACTCTCAGTCCTCATAGATGGAGAAAACAAGATATTCAATGACAAAAACAAATTTCAACAATATCTACAAACAAATCCAGCATTACAGAAGACACTGGAAGGGAAAATACAACCCAAGAAAGCTAGCTACATTCAAGAAAACACAGGAAATAAATAACCTCACTTCAGTAAAACAAAAAGCAACCAAGCACATAACCTGATGACCACAGCCAACATCAAAATCAAGAGATCTAACAGCCACTGGTCATTAATCTCTCTCAACATCAATGGACTCAACTCTCCAATAAAAAGACACAGATTAACAGAATGGATACGTAAACAAAACCCAGCAATCTGTTGCATACAAGAAACACACCTAAGACACAAAGATAGACATTACCTGAGGGTAAAGGGTTGGAAGACGACTTTCCAAGCAAACGGACCCAAGAAGCAAGCAGGAGTAGCCATTCTAATATCTGATAAAATAGACTTTCAACCAAAATTAATCAAAAGAGATGGGGAAGGACACTTCATACTCATCAAGGGAAAATTCCACCAGGAAGACATCACAATCCTGAACATATATGCCCCAAATACAAGGGCACCCACATTTGTGAAAGATACATTGATAAAATTTAAAGCACATATAGATCCACACACATTAATAGTGGGAGACTTCAACACCCCACTCTCAACAAAGGACAGGTCAACCAAACAGAAATTAAACAAAGAAACAATGTCTCTGACAGAGGTCATGAATCAAATGGACCTAACAGACATTTACAGAACTTTACACCCAAACACAAAAGAATTTACCTTCTTCTCAGCACCTCACGGAACCTTCTCCAAAATAGACCACATAGTGGGTCACAAAGCAAGCCTCAACAGATACAAGAAGATTGAAATAATCCCATGTATCTTGTCTGATCACCATGGAATAAAGCTGGACCTCAACAATAACAGAAATAACAAAAAGCCTACACACACATGGAAACTGAACAACTTGTTACTAAATGACAGCTGGGTCAGGAAAGAAATAAAGAAAGAAATTAAAGTCTTTCTAGAAATCAATGAAAATGAAGACACAACATACCCAAACTTGTGGGACACAATGAAAGCAGTGCTAAGAGGAAAGTTCATAGCACTAAGTGCCTTCAAAAAGAAATTCGAGACAGCTCATTCAAGCACCCTAATGGCTCACTTAAAAACCCTAGAAAAAGAAGAAGCAGACACACCAAGAAGGAGTAGACGGCTGGAAATAATCAAACTCAGGGCTGAAATCAATCAATTGGAAACAAATAAAACAATTCAAAGAATCAATGAAACCAAGAGCTGGTTCTTTGAGAAAATCAACAAGATCGACAAACCCTTAGCCAGGCTAACTAAAAGGCAGAGAGACACCACCCAAATCAACAAAATCAGAAATGAAAAGGGGGATATAATACAGACACTGAGGAAATCCAAACAATCATTAGGACTTACTTCAAAAGTCTATATGCCACAAAATTTGAAAATCTAAATGAAATGGACAATTTTCTTGATCGATTTGACTTACCAAACTGAACCAGGACCAGGTAAATCAACTAAATAGACCTATATCCCCCAAAGAAATAGAAGCGGTCATCAAAAGTCTCCCATCCAAAAAAAGCCCAGGACCAGATGGCTTCAGCGCAGAATTCTACCAGACCTTCAAAGAAGAGCTAACACCAATTCTCTTCAAACTATTCCACAAAATAGAAACAGAAGGAATATTACCAAATTCATTCTATGAAGCCACAGTCACCTTGGTACCTAAACCTCACAAAGACTCAACAAAGAAAGAGAATTTCCGGCCAATCTCCCTTATGAACATTGATGCAAAAATACTTAATAAAATACTTGCAAACCGAATCCAAGAACACATCAAAGATATTATCCACTATGACCAAGTAGGCTTCATCCCAGGTATGCAGGGGTGGTTCAATATACGGAAATCCATCAATGTGATCCACCATATTAACAAACTGAAAGAAAAAAACCACATGATAATCTCCCTAGATGCTGAAAAAGCCTTTGACAAAATCCAACATCCATTCATGTTCAAAGTATTGGAAAGATCAGGGATACAAGGCACATATCTAAACATAGTAAAGGCGATATACAGCAAGCCTATAGCCAACATCAAACTGAATGGAGAGAAACTTAAAGCAATCCCACTGAAATCAGCGACAAGACAAGGCTGCCCACTCTCTCCATATCTCTTCAACATAGTGTTGGAAGTCCTTGCTAGAGCAATAAGACAGTTGAAGGAGATCAAGGGGATACAAATTGGAAAGGAAGAAGTCAAATTATCACTATTTGCAGATGATATGATAGTATAAGTGAGTGACCCCAAAAACTCTACCAGGGAACTCCTACAGCTGATAAACACCTTCAGCAAAGTGGCAGGATACAAAATTAACTCAAAAAAATCAGTAGCCCTCCTGTATACAAAAGACAAAAGGGCTGAGAAAGAAATTAGGGAAACAACACCCTTCACAATAGCCACAAATGACATAAGGTACCTCGGAGTAACCCTAACCAAGGAAGTCAAAGACTTGTATGAAAAAAATTTCAAATCTCTGAAGAAAGAATTAGAAGAAGATATGAGAAGATGGAAAGATCTCCCATGCTCATGGCTTGGCAAGATTAACGTAGTAAAAATGGCCATCTTACCAAAAGCAATCTACAGATTCAATGCAATGCCCATCAAATTACCAACACAATTCTTTACAGACCTGGAAAGGAAAATTCTCAACTTCATATGGAATAACAAGAAACCCAGAATTGCTAAAACAGTCCTCTACAATAAAAGATCTTCTGGAGGTATCTCCATCCCTGATCTTAAGTTGTACTATAGAGCAACAGTTTTAAAAACTGCATGGTACTGGCATAGAAACAGAATGATGGATCAATGGAACCGAACAGAGGACCCAGAAATAAATCCACACACTTATGGACACCTGATCTTTGACAAAGACGCCAAAACCATACAATGGAAAAAAGATAGCATCTTCAACAAATGGTGCTGGTCTAACTGGATGTCTACATGTAGAAAAATGAAAATAGATCCATACTTGTCACCCTGCACAAAACTGAAGTCCAAGTGGATCAAAGACCTCAACATAAAACCAGACACATTAAATCGGCTTGAAAAAAAAGTGGGAAATACCCTAGAACTCATTGGTACAGGGGGAAACTTCCTGAACAGAACACCAACAGCACAGGCTCTAAGAACAACAACCAATAAATGGGACCTCATGAAACTGAAAAGCTTCTGTAAAGCAAAGGACACCGTCATCAAAACAAAGCGACCACCTACAGATTGGGAAAGAATCTTCACCAACCCTTTATCTGACAGAGGACTCATATCCAGTATATATTAAGAACTAAAGAAGCTGAAAAGCAACAATCCAAGTAATCCACTTAAAAAATGGGGAACAGAGCTAAACAGAGAATTCTCTGTAGAGGAATACCGAATGGCAGAGAAGCACTTAAAGAAATGCTCATCCTCATTACCATTAGGGAAATGCAAATCAAAACAACCCTGAGATTTCACCTTACACCCATGAGAATGGCCAAGATCAAAAACTCAAGTGACAACACATGCTGGAGAGGTTGTGGAGAAAGGGAAACCCTTCTACACTGCTGGTGGGAATGTAAACTTGTACAACCACTCTGGAAATCAATCTGGCGCTTTCTCAGACAACGAGGAATAGCACTTCCTCAAGATCCAGCCATACCACTACTGGGCATATATCCAAAAGAGGCTCAAGTACACAAAAAGGACATTTGCTCAACCATGTTTGTAGCAGCTTTATTTGTAATAGCCAGAAGCTGGAAAACACCCAGATGCCCCTCAACTGAAAAATGGATGCAGAAATTGTGGTACATCTACACAATGGAATATTACTCAGCAATGAAAAATAAGGAAATCATGAAATTTGCAGGTAAATGGTGGGATCTGGAAAGGATCATCCTGAGTGAGTTGTCTCAGAAGCAAAAAGACACACATGGTATATACTCACTCATATAGACATACAACATAGGACAAACCCACTAAAACCTGTGCATCTAAAGAAACTAAGCAAGAGAGAGGACCCTAACTAAAACGTCCAATCCCCATCCAGAAAGGCAAAGAGGATGGACATCAGAAGAAGAAGAAAACAGGAAACAACCTAGGAACCTACCACAGAGGGCCTCTGAAAGCCTCTGCCCTTCAGACTATCAAAGCAGATGCTGAGCCTGATGGGCAACTGTTGGGCAGAGTGAACGGAATTTTAGGTAAGAACTGGGAAATAGTAAGAGCTGGAGAGGACAGGGTCTCCACAAGGAGAGCAACAGAACAAGAAAATTTGAACATAGGAAACTTCCCAGAGACTCATACTCCAACCAAGGACTATTCATGGAGATAACCTAGAACCCCTGCACAGATGTAGCCCAGGGCAGTTCAGAGTCCAATTGGGTTACATAGTAATGTGAAGAGGGACTGCCTCTGACATAATCTGATTGGCCTGCTCTTTGATCACCTCCCCCTGAGGGGGGAGCAGCCTTACCAGGCCACAGTAGAGGACAATACAGCCACTTTTGATGTGAACTGACAAAGATCAGAAAGGAGAGGAGAACCTCCCCTATTAGTGGACTTGGGGAGTGGCATGCAAGCAGAGGGAGGAGGGAGGGTGGGATTGGGATGGGAGGAGGGAGGGGCTTATGGGGGGATGCAGAATGAATAAAGTGTAATTGATGAAAAATTTAAGAAAAAAGGGAAAAAAATAATTTAAGAACCTTAAATGACTTTCAAAATTGGAGGAAAACATGGAGTTAGTCAATTGGCATGGAGCACGTCTCGCCCCTGGGGGCAATGGTCTCCTGAACCTACTCAGACCTTGGACACCACCACTGCTAGTTCTAGAACTGAAGCACGATATTCCAACGAGGGGTTAAGGCTTCTCATAATATTTCCTATAAGCCCACACCTGTTTGTCTATATCCCCCATTTTTATTCATTATTAGCCAGATAGAGCCAAGTAATTGTGGTAATGATACTTGCTTTTTTGCCCAATGCTGGAATGCTAGTAAAGTTAGGTATGCCCTGGTTACTCGCATGCCTCACTGGGTGCCTATGCCCATTGATGCCCCTCACGCTATGACTCTCTTCAGACAGAAAAGGGATCTTGGAACTACAGCCACCATTGTTACTACCATCTCATTGACGGCTGTTGGAGCTACCACCACGGCATTAGCCATGAGTCATACTGGGCAGACTGCTCAGACCCTGAATAATCATTTAGCCAATGTAGCTCATGCCTTAGTTGTACATAAAGGAATTAATGCTCAAATAAAAGGACGCTTGATGGTGTTCAATCAGAGGATTGACCTCTTGCAGGAGCAAATTGATACCCTATGGCAAATCGCTCAACCTGGCTGTCAATGAAAGTATGCTGGACTTTGTGTCACTAGCATACAACATGAGAATTTTTCCTGTGCTGCAAATCTGTCTAAACAATTGTCGAGCTATATTTTAGGTAATTGGACTGGAGAATTCGATACTACGATGGAGCAGCTGAGAGTGGCCATTGTCACAGTAAATTCTACCGGAGTGGACCCAGGACTAGCCACAGGATTATCAACATGGATTGCTGCAGCCATGAATCATCTGAAGGAATGGCCGGTCATGGGAGTGTTAGCAGGCCTTCTGGTGTTGGTCTCCTTGGTTTGCCTGTGGTATATATGCAAGATTAGAGTCTCACAACAGTGTGATGCAGCCATGATCATTCAGGCCTTTACAGCCATTGAAGCAGGACATTCTCCCCAAGCACGGTTGGATACCATAAAAAGCTAAAATGATACGCTCAGGATGCTAGGCTAAGCACTGCACTCAGGGTCAGCCGCTTGGGACCCAGAGAAGAGCATGTCTGATTGCATGCGGGTTGATGCCCGAGGTCCCGCCTCTGAGAAAAAGGTATCGGACGGTCTGATGCTCTTTGGGTGGATGACACCTAAATGAACATCTGTACAAAGTCCCAATTTATTTCTCATATCAGAGATCAGACCTCTACTCTTGCCTGATGCGTCTAAAACAAAAAGGGGGAACTGTAGAGAGCTGCGGAATGCTATGCCTTAAAGATGGAGCTGGTTTCCGCCTTCCACCTTCCCGATGGTGAGTGCTCTCTGTAATGAACAATTCCACATTTGGCTAAGGCTGAGGATCTGGCTTGCTTCCATGTATGTGGACCTATCTGCATTGCCAACGTGGCACGCCTGGGTTGGCTACCCAGAGGCTATTAAAGCTGTGGGCTGGCTTTCCCCGGGGTCCGAGGATTGTTCAATGTTCCTGAATAAACTGCATTGAAAAAAAAAATAAAAGAAATACGGGAAAACTGAAAAGTGTTATCTCGCACTGTACGGCACAGAAACAAGTTTCCATTGAAAGAACAGAAACTCAAAGCACAACTTTGTAAACTAATTCACATATGTGTCGCCTGTTCAATTATTATAACAGGAAAACTGAAAAGTGATATACCCTAACCCTAACCCTAACCCTAAGCCCCTAACCCTAACCCTAACCCTAACCCTAACCCTAACTCCTAACCCTAACCCTAACCCTAACCGTAACCCTAACCATATCCCTTACCCAGCCCTAACCTAACCCTAACCCTAACCCTAACTTGTTCCTAACAGGAACAAGATTCCAAGGAAAGAACGTAAATGAAAAGCACTACTTTGTAAACTGAATCACATGTGTGTCACTCGCTCAATTAGGAATACAGGAAAACCGAAAAGTGTTATCTCGCACTGTACGGCACAGAAACAATTTTCGATCGAAAGAACAGAAATACAAAGCACAACTTTGTAAACTAAATCACATACGTGTCGCACGTTCAATTATTACAACAGGAAAACTGAAAAGTGATATATCACACTGTACAGCACAGAAACAAGTTTGCAACCGAAGAACAGAAATGCAAAGCACTACTTTGTAAACTAAATCACATGTGTGTCGCTCGCTCAATTAGGAATACAGGGAAACCGAAAAGTGTTATCTCGCACTGTATGGCACAGAAACAAGTTTCCATTGAAAGAACAGAAACTCAAAGCACAACTTGGTAAACTAATTCACATATGTGTCTCCTGTTCAATTATTATAACAGGAAAACTGAAAAGTGATATAACCCTAACCCTAACCCTAACCCTAACCCAAAGCCCCTAACCCTAACCGTAACCCTAACCCTAACCCAAAGACCCTAACCCTAACCCTAATCCTAACCCTAAACCCTAACCCTAACCCTAACCCTAACCGTAACCCTAACCATATCCCATCCCCAGCCCTCATCTAACCCTAACCCTAACCCTAACCCTAACCCTAACCCTAAATTGTTCCCAACAAGTTTCCAAGGAAAGAACGTAAATGAAAAGCAGTACTTTGTAAACTCAATCACATGTGTGTCACTCGCTCAATTAGGAATACAGGAAAAGCGAAAAGTGTTATCTCGCACTGTACGGCACAGAATCAATTTTCCATCGAAAGAACAGAAACGCAAATCACAACTTTGTAAACTAAATCACATACGTGTCGCCCGTTCAATTATTACAACAGGAAAACTGAAAAGTGATATATCACACTGTACAGCACAGAAACAAGTTTCCAACCGAAGAAGAGAAATCCAAAGCACTACTTTGTAAACTAAATCACATGTGTGTCGCTTGCTCAATTAGGAATACAGGGAAACCGAAAAGTGTTATCTCGCACTGTATGGCACAGAAACAAATTTCCAAAGAAAGAACAGAAACGCAAAGCACAACTTTGTAAATTAAATGACATACGTGTCGCCTGTTCTATTATTATAACAGGAAAACTGAAAGTGATATAACGCACGGTACAGCACAGGAACAAGTTTCCATCGAAAGAACAGAAAAGCAAAGCACAAGTTTTTAAACGAATTCACATACGTGTCGCCTGTTCAATTATTATAACAGGAAAACTGAAAAGTGTTATCTCGCACTGTACGGCACAGAAACAAGTTTCCATCGAAAGAACAGAAACGCAAAGCACAACTTTGTAAACTAAATCACATACGTGTCGCCCGTTCAATTATTACAACAGGAAAACTGAAAAGTGATATATGACATTGTACAGCACAGGAACAAGTTTCAAATGAAAGAACAAAAAAGAAAATCACTAATTTGTAAACTAAATCACATGTGTGTCGCTCGCTCCATTAGGAATACAGGAAAACTGAAAAGTGATATATCTCACTGTACAGCACAAGAACAAGTTTCCAACGAAAGAACAGAAAAGCAAAGCACTACTTTGTAAACTAAATCACATGTGTGTCGCTCGCTCAATTAGGAATACAGGGAAACCGAAAAGTGTTATCTCGCACTGTATGGCACAGAAACAAATTTCCAAAGAAAGAACAGAAACGCAAAGCACAACTTTGTAAATTAAATGACATACGTGTCGCCTGTTCAATTATTATAACAGGAAAACTGAAAAGTGATATAACGCACTGTACAGCACAGAAACATGTTTCCATCGAAAGAACAGAAACGCAAAGCACAACTTTGTAAACTAATTCACATACGTGTCGCCCGTTCAATTATTACAACAGGAAAACTGAAAAGTTATATATGACATTGTACAGCACAGGAAAAAGTTTCAAATGAAAGAACAAAAAAGAAAATCACTAATTTGTAAAGTAAATCACCTGTGTGTCGCTCACTCAATTAGGAATACGGGAAAACTGAAAAGTGTTATCGCGCACTGTACGGCACAGAAACGAGTTTCCATCGAAAGAACAGAAACGCAAAGCACAACTTTTTAAACGTACTCACATACGTGTCACCTGTTCAATTATTATAACAGGAAAACTGAAAAGTGTTATCTCGCACTGTACGTCACAGAAACAAGTTTCCATCGAAAGAACAGAAACGCAAAGCACAACTTTGTAAACTAAATCACATACGTGTCGCCCGTTCAATTATTACAACAGGAAAACTGAAAAGTGATATATGACATTGTACAGCACAAGAACAAGTTTCAAATGAAAGAACAAAAAAGAAAATCACTAATTTGTAAACTAAATCACATGTGTGTCGCTCGCTCCATTAGGAATACAGGAAAACTGAAAAGTGATATATCTCACTGTACAGCACAAGAACAAGTTTCCAACGAAAGAACAGAAAAGCAAAGCACTACTTTTAAACGGAATCACCTGTGTATCGCTCAATCAATTCGAAATACGGGAAAACTGAAAAGTGTTATCTCGCACTGTACGGCACAGAAACAAGTTTCAATTGAAAGAACAGAAACTCAAAGCACAACTTTGTAAACTAATTCACATATGTGTCGCCTGTTCATTTATTATAACAGGAAAACTGAAAAGTGATATAACTCTAACCCTAACCCTAACCCTAAGCCCCTGACCCTAACCCTAACCCTAACCCTAACACTAACCCCTAACCCTAACCCTAACCCTAACCCTAAACGTAACCCTAACCATATCCCTTACCCAGCCCTAACCTAACCCTAACCCTAACCCTAACCCTAACCCTAACTTGTTCCTAACAGGAACATGTTTCCAAGGAAAGTACGTAAATGAAAAGCACTACTTTGTAAACTGAATCACATGTGTGTCACTCGCTCATTTAGGAATACAGGAAAACCGAAAAGTGTTATCTCGCACTGTACGGCACAGAAACAATTTTCCATCGAAAGAAGAGAAATGCAAAGCACAACTTTGTAAACTAAATCACATACGTGTCACCCGTTCAATTATTACAACAGGAAAACTGAAAAGTGATATATGACATTGTACAGCACAAGAACAAGTTTCAAATGAAAGAACAAAAAAGAAAATCACTAATTTGTAAACTAAATCACATGTGTGTCGCTCGCTCCATTAGGAATACAGGAAAACTGAAAAGTGATATATCTCACAACTTTCCAACGAAAGAACAGAAAAGCAAAGCACTACTTTTAAACGGAATCACCTGTGTATCGCTCGCTAAGTTAGAAATAGGGGAAAACTGAAAAGTGTTATCTCGCACTGTATGGCACAGAAACAAGTTTCCACTGAAATAACAAAAACTCAAAGCACAACTTGGTAAACTTATTCACATATGTGTCGCCTGTTCAATTATTATAACAGGAAAACTGAAACGTGATATAACCCTAACACTAACCCTAACACTAACCCCTAACCCTAACCCAAACCCTAACCGTAACCCTAACCATATCCCTTACCCAGCCCTAACCTAACCCTAACCCTACCCCTAACCCTAACCCTAACCCTAACTTGTTCCTAAAAAGTTTCCAAGAAAAGAACGTAAATGAAAAGCACTACTTTATAAACTGGATCATATGTGTGTCACTCGCTCAATTAGGAATACAGGAAAACCGAAAAGTGTTATCTCACACTGTACGGCACAGAAACAATTTTCCATCGAAAGAACAGCAAAGCAAAGCACAACTTTGTAAACTAAATCACAAACGTGTCGCACGTTCAATTATTACAACAGGAAAACTGAAAAGTGATATATCACACTGTACAGCACAGAAAGAAGTTTCCAACCGAAGAACAGAAATCCAAAGCACTACTTTGTAAACTAAATCACATGTGTGTCGCTCGCTAAAATAGGAATACAGGGAAACCGAAAAGTGTTATCTCGCACTGTATGGCACAGAAACAAATTTCCAAAGAAAGAACAGAAACTCAAAGCACAACTTTGTAAATTAAAGGACATACGTGTCGCCTGTTCAATTATTATAACAGGAAAACTGAAAACTGATATAACACACTGTACAGCACAGGAACAAGTTTCCATCGAAAGAACAGAAAAGCAAAGCACAACTTTTTAAACGTACTCACATACGTGTCGCCTGTTCAATTATTATAACAGGAAAACTGAAAAGTGTTATCTCGCACTGTACGTCACAGAAACAAGTTTCCATCGAAAGAACAGAAACGCAAAGCACAACTTTGTAAACTAAATCACATACGTGTCGCCCGTTCAATTATTACAACAGGAAAACTGAAAAGTGATATATGACATTGTACAGCACAAGAACAAGTTTCAAATGAAAGAACAAAAAAGAAAATCACTAATTTGTAAACTAAATCACATGTGTGTCGCTCGCTCCATTAGGAATACAGGAAAACTGAAAAGTGATATATCTCACTGTACAGCACAAGAACAAGTTTCCAACGAAAGAACAGAAAAGCAAAGCACTACTTTTAAACGGAATCACCTGTGTATCGCTCAATCAATTCGAAATACGGGAAAACTGAAAAGTATTATCTCGCACTGTACGGCACAGAAACAAGTTTCAATTGAAAGAACAGAAACTCAAAGCACAACTTTGTAAACTAATTCACATATGTGTCGCCTGTTCATTTATTATAACAGGAAAACTGAAAAGTGATATAACTCTAACCCTAACCCTAACCCTAAGCCCCTGACCCTAACCCTAACCCTAACCCTAACACTAACCCCTAACCCTAACCCTAACCCTAACCCTAACCGTAACCCTAACCATATCCCTTACCCAGCCCTAACCTAACCCTAACCCTAACCCTAACCCTAACCCTAACCCTAACTTGTTCCTAACAGGAACATGTTTCCAAGGAAAGTACGTAAATGAAAAGCACTACTTTGTAAACTGAATCACATGTGTGTCACTCGCTCATTTAGGAATACAGGAAAACCGAAAAGTGTTATCTCGCACTGTACGGCACAGAAACAATTTTCCATCGAAAGAAGAGAAATGCAAAGCACAACTTTGTAAACTAAATCACATACGTGTCACCCGTTCAATTATTACAACAGGAAAACTGAAAAGTGATATATGACATTGTACAGCACAAGAACAAGTTTCAAATGAAAGAACAAAAAAGAAAATCACTAATTTGTAAACTAAATCACATGTGTGTCGCTCGCTCCATTAGGAATACAGGAAAACTGAAAAGTGATATATCTCACAACTTTCCAACGAAAGAACAGAAAAGCAAAGCACTACTTTTAAACGGAATCACCTGTGTATCGCTCGCTAAGTTAGAAATAGGGGAAAACTGAAAAGTGTTATCTCGCACTGTATGGCACAGAAACAAGTTTCCACTGAAATAACAAAAACTCAAAGCACAACTTGGTAAACTTATTCACATATGTGTCGCCTGTTCAATTATTATAACAGGAAAACTGAAACGTGATATAACCCTAACACTAACCCTAACACTAACCCCTAACCCTAACCCAAACCCTAACCGTAACCCTAACCATATCCCTTACCCAGCCCTAACCTAACCCTAACCCTACCCCTAACCCTAACCCTAACCCTAACTTGTTCCTAAAAAGTTTCCAAGAAAAGAACGTAAATGAAAAGCACTACTTTATAAACTGGATCATATGTGTGTCACTCGCTCAATTAGGAATACAGGAAAACCGAAAAGTGTTATCTCACACTGTACGGCACAGAAACAATTTTCCATCGAAAGAACAGCAAAGCAAAGCACAACTTTGTAAACTAAATCACAAACGTGTCGCACGTTCAATTATTACAACAGGAAAACTGAAAAGTGATATATCACACTGTACAGCACAGAAAGAAGTTTCCAACCGAAGAACAGAAATCCAAAGCACTACTTTGTAAACTAAATCACATGTGTGTCGCTCGCTAAAATAGGAATACAGGGAAACCGAAAAGTGTTATCTCGCACTGTATGGCACAGAAACAAATTTCCAAAGAAAGAACAGAAACTCAAAGCACAACTTTGTAAATTAAAGGACATACGTGTCGCCTGTTCAATTATTATAACAGGAAAACTGAAAACTGATATAACACACTGTACAGCACAGGAACAAGTTTCCATCGAAAGAACAGAAAAGCAAAGCACAACTTTTTAAACGTACTCACATACGTGTCGCCTGTTCAATTATTATAACAGGAAAACTGAAAAGTGTTATCTCGCACTGTACGTCACAGAAACAAGTTTCCATCGAAAGAACAGAAACGCAAAGCACAACTTTGTAAACTAAATCACATACGTGTCGCCCGTTCAATTATTACAACAGGAAAACTGAAAAGTGATATATGACATTGTACAGCACAAGAACAAGTTTCAAATGAAAGAACAAAAAAGAAAATCACTAATTTGTAAACTAAATCACATGTGTGTCGCTCGCTCCATTAGGAATACAGGAAAACTGAAAAGTGATATATCTCACTGTACAGCACAAGAACAAGTTTCCAACGAAAGAACAGAAAAGCAAAGCACTACTTTTAAACGGAATCACCTGTGTATCGCTCAATCAATTCGAAATACGGGAAAACTGAAAAGTATTATCTCGCACTGTACGGCACAGAAACAAGTTTCAATTGAAAGAACAGAAACTCAAAGCACAACTTTGTAAACTAATTCACATATGTGTCGCCTGTTCATTTATTATAACAGGAAAACTGAAAAGTGATATAACTCTAACCCTAACCCTAACCCTAAGCCCCTGACCCTAACCCTAACCCTAACCCTAACACTAACCCCTAACCCTAACCCTAACCCTAACCCTAACCGTAACCCTAACCATATCCCTTACCCAGCCCTAACCTAACCCTAACCCTAACCCTAACCCTAACCCTAACCCTAACTTGTTCCTAACAGGAACATGTTTCCAAGGAAAGTACGTAAATGAAAAGCACTACTTTGTAAACTGAATCACATGTGTGTCACTCGCTCATTTAGGAATACAGGAAAACCGAAAAGTGTTATCTCGCACTGTACGGCACAGAAACAATTTTCCATCGAAAGAAGAGAAATGCAAAGCACAACTTTGTAAACTAAATCACATACGTGTCACCCGTTCAATTATTACAACAGGAAAACTGAAAAGTGATATATGACATTGTACAGCACAAGAACAAGTTTCAAATGAAAGAACAAAAAAGAAAATCACTAATTTGTAAACTAAATCACATGTGTGTCGCTCGCTCCATTAGGAATACAGGAAAACTGAAAAGTGATATATCTCACAACTTTCCAACGAAAGAACAGAAAAGCAAAGCACTACTTTTAAACGGAATCACCTGTGTATCGCTCGCTAAGTTAGAAATAGGGGAAAACTGAAAAGTGTTATCTCGCACTGTATGGCACAGAAACAAGTTTCCACTGAAATAACAAAAACTCAAAGCACAACTTGGTAAACTTATTCACATATGTGTCGCCTGTTCAATTATTATAACAGGAAAACTGAAACGTGATATAACCCTAACACTAACCCTAACACTAACCCCTAACCCTAACCCAAACCCTAACCGTAACCCTAACCATATCCCTTACCCAGCCCTAACCTAACCCTAACCCTACCCCTAACCCTAACCCTAACCCTAACTTGTTCCTAAAAAGTTTCCAAGAAAAGAACGTAAATGAAAAGCACTACTTTATAAACTGGATCATATGTGTGTCACTCGCTCAATTAGGAATACAGGAAAACCGAAAAGTGTTATCTCACACTGTACGGCACAGAAACAATTTTCCATCGAAAGAACAGCAAAGCAAAGCACAACTTTGTAAACTAAATCACAAACGTGTCGCACGTTCAATTATTACAACAGGAAAACTGAAAAGTGATATATCACACTGTACAGCACAGAAAGAAGTTTCCAACCGAAGAACAGAAATCCAAAGCACTACTTTGTAAACTAAATCACATGTGTGTCGCTCGCTAAAATAGGAATACAGGGAAACCGAAAAGTGTTATCTCGCACTGTATGGCACAGAAACAAATTTCCAAAGAAAGAACAGAAACTCAAAGCACAACTTTGTAAATTAAAGGACATACGTGTCGCCTGTTCAATTATTATAACAGGAAAACTGAAAACTGATATAACACACTGTACAGCACAGGAACAAGTTTCCATCGAAAGAACAGAAAAGCAAAGCACAACTTTTTAAACGTACTCACATACGTGTCGCCTGTTCAATTATTATAACAGGAAAACTGAAAAGTGTTATCTCGCACTGTACGTCACAGAAACAAGTTTCCATCGAAAGAACAGAAACGCAAAGCACAACTTTGTAAACTAAATCACATACGTGTCGCCCGTTCAATTATTACAACAGGAAAACTGAAAAGTGATATATGACATTGTACAGCACAAGAACAAGTTTCAAATGAAAGAACAAAAAAGAAAATCACTAATTTGTAAACTAAATCACATGTGTGTCGCTCGCTCCATTAGGAATACAGGAAAACTGAAAAGTGATATATCTCACTGTACAGCACAAGAACAAGTTTCCAACGAAAGAACAGAAAAGCAAAGCACTACTTTTAAACGGAATCACCTGTGTATCGCTCAATCAATTCGAAATACGGGAAAACTGAAAAGTATTATCTCGCACTGTACGGCACAGAAACAAGTTTCAATTGAAAGAACAGAAACTCAAAGCACAACTTTGTAAACTAATTCACATATGTGTCGCCTGTTCATTTATTATAACAGGAAAACTGAAAAGTGATATAACTCTAACCCTAACCCTAACCCTAAGCCCCTGACCCTAACCCTAACCCTAACCCTAACACTAACCCCTAACCCTAACCCTAACCCTAACCCTAACCGTAACCCTAACCATATCCCTTACCCAGCCCTAACCTAACCCTAACCCTAACCCTAACCCTAACCCTAACCCTAACTTGTTCCTAACAGGAACAAGTTTCCAAGGAAAGTACGTAAATGAAAAGCACTACTTTGTAAACTGAATCACATGTGTGTCACTCGCTCATTTAGGAATACAGGAAAACCGAAAAGTGTTATCTCGCACTGTACGGCACAGAAACAATTTTCCATCGAAAGAACAGAAATGCAAAGCACAACTTTGTAAACTAAATCACATACGTGTCGCACGTTCAATTATTACAACAGGAAAACTGAAAAGTGATATATCACACTATACAGCACAGAAACAAGTTTCCAACCGAAGAACAGAAATGCAAAGCACTACTTTGTAAACTAAATCACATGTGTGTCGCTCGCTCAATTAGGAATACAGCGAAAAAGAAAAGTGTTATCTCGCACTGTATGGCACAGAAACAAATTTCCAAAGAAAGAATAGAAACGCGAAGCACAACTTTGTAAATTAAATCACATACGTGTCGAACGTTCAATTATTACAACAGGAAAACTGAAAAGTGATATATCACAAAGTACAGCACAGAAATAAGTTTCCAACCGAAGAACAGAAACGCAAAGCACTACTTTGTAAACTAAATCACATGTGTGTCGCTCGCTCAATTAGGAATACATGGAAACTGAAATGTGTTATCTCGCACTGTATGGCACAGAAACAAATTTCCAAAGAAAGAACAGAAACGCAAAGCACAACTTTGTAAATTAAATGACATACGTGTCGCCTGTTCAATTATTATAACAGGAAAACTGAAAAGTGATATAACGCACTGTACAGCACAGGAACAAGTTTCCATTGAAAGAACAGAAAAGCAAAGCACAACTTTTTAAACGAATTCACATATGTGTGGCCTGTTCAATTATTATAACAGGAAAACTGAAAAGTGTTATCTCGCACTGTACGGCACAGAAACAAGTTTCCATAGAAAGAACAGAAACGCAGAGCACAATATTGTAAACTAAATCACATACGTGTAGCCCGTTAAATTATTACAACAGGAAAACTGAAAAGATATATATGACATTGTACAGCACAGGAAAAAGTTTCAAATGAAAGAACAAAAAAGAAAATCACTAATTTGTAAACTAAATCACCTGTGTGTCGCTCACTCAATTAGAAATACGGGAAAACTGAAAAGTGTTATCTCGCACTGTATGGCACAGAAACAAGTTTCCACTGAAATAACAGAAACTCAAAGCACAACTTGGTAAACTAATTCACATATGTGTCGCCTGTTCAATTATTATAACAGGAAAACTGAAAAGTGATATAACCCTAACCCTAACCCTAACCCTAACCCTAACCCAAAGCCCCTAATCCTAACCCTAACCATAACCCTAACCCTAACCCAAAGACCCTAACCCTAACCCTAATCCTAACCCTAACCCCTAACCCTAACCCTAGCCCTAACCGTAACCCGAACCATATCCCTTCCCCAGCCCTAACCTAACCCTAACCCTAACCCTAACCCTAACCCTAACTTGTTCCTAACAAGTTTCCAAGGAAAGAACGTAAATGAAAACCACTACTTTGTAAACTGAATCACATGTGTGTCACTCGCTCAATTAGGAATACAGGAAAAGCGAAAAGTGTTATCTCGCACTCTACGGCACAGAAACAATTTTCCATCGAAAGAACAGAAACGCAAATCACAGCTTTGTAAACTAAATCACATACGTGTCGCACGTTCAATTATTACAACAGGAAAACTGAAAAGTGATATATCACACTGTACAGCACAGAAACAAGTTTCCAACCGAAGAACAGAAATCCAAAGCACTACTTTGTAAACTAAATCACATGTGTGTCGCTTGCTCAATTAGGAATACAGGGAAACCGAAAAGGGTTATCTCGCACTGTATGGCACAGAAACAAATTTCCAAAGAAAGAACAGAAACGCAAAGCACAACTTTGTAAATTAAATGACATACGTGTCGCCTGTTCTATTATTATAACAGGAAAACTGAAAGTGATATAACACACGGTACAGCACAGGAACAAGTTTCCATCGAAAGAACAGAAAAGCAAAGCACAACTTTGTAGACTAAATCACATACGTGTCGCCCGTTCAATTATTACAACAGGAAAATTGAAAAGTGATATATGACATTGTACAGCACAGGAACAAGTTTCAAATGAAAGAACAAAAAAGAAAATCACTAATTTGTAAACTAAATCACATGTGTGTCGCTCGCTCCATTAGGAATACAGGAAAACTGAAAAGTGATATATCTCACTGTACAGCACAAGAACAAGTTTCCAACGAAAGAACAGAAAAGCAAAGCACTACTTTTAAATGGAATCACCTGTGTTTCGCTCGATCAATTAGAAATACGGGAAAACTGAAAAGTGTTATCTCGCACTGTAAGGCACAGAAACAAGTTTCCATTGAAAGAACAGAAACTCAAAGCACAACTTTGTAAACTAATTCACATATGTGTCGCCTGTTCAATTATTATAACAGGAAAACTGAAAAGTGATATAACTCTAACCCTAACCCTAACCCTAAGCCCCTGAACCTAACCCTAACCCTAACCCTAACACTAACCCCTAACCCTAACCCTAACCCTAACCGTAACCCTAACCATATCCCTTACCCAGCCCTAACCTAACCCTAACCCTAACCCTAACCCTAACCCTAACCCTAACCCTAACCGTAACTTGTTCCTAACAGGAACAAGTTTCCAAGGAAAGTACGTAAATGAAAAGCACTACTTTGTAAACTGAATCACATGTGTGTCACTCGCTCAATTAGGAATACAGGGAAAAAGAAAAGTGTTATCTCGCACTGTATGGCACAGAAACAAATTTCCAAAGAAAGAACAGAAACGCGAAGCACAACTTTGTAAACTAAATCACATACGTGTCGCACGTTCAATTATTACAACAGGAAAACTGAAAAGTGATATATCACACTGTACAGCACAGAAACAAGTTTCCAACCGAAGAACAGAAACGCAAAGCACTACTTTGTAAACTGAATCACATGTGTGTCGCTCGCTCAATTAGGAATACAGGGAAACCGAAAAGTGTTATCTCGCACTGTATGGCACAGAAACAAATTTCCAAAGAAAGAACAGAAACGCAAAGCACAACTTTGTAAATTAAATGACATACGTGTCGCCTGTTCAATTATTATAACAGGAAAACTGAAAAGTGATATAACGCACTGTACAGCACAGGAACAAGTTTCCATTGAAAGAACAGAAAAGCAAAGCACAACTTTTTAAACGAATTCACATATGTGTGGCCTGTTCAATTATTATAACAGGAAAACTGAAAAGTGTTATCTCGCACTGTACGGCACAGAAACAAGTTTCCATAGAAAGAACAGAAACGCAGAGCACAATTTTGTAAACTAAATCACATACGTGTCGCCCGTTAAATTATTACACAGGAAAACTGAAAAGATATATATGACATTGTACAGCACAGGAAAAAGTTTCAAATGAAAGAACAAAAAAGAAAATCACTAATTTGTAAACTAAATCACCTGTGTGTCGCTCACTCAATTAGGAATACGGGAAAACTGAAAAGTGTTATCTCGCACTGTATGGCACAGAAACAAGTTTCCACTGAAATAACAGAAACTCAAAGCACAACTTGGTAAACTAATTCACATATGTGTCTCCTGTTCAATTATTATAACAGGAAAACTGAAAAGTGATATAACCCTAACCCTAACCCTAACCCTAACCCAAAGCCCCTAACCCTAACCCTAACCCTAAGCCTAACCCTAACTCTAACCCTAACCATAACCCTAACCCAAAGACCCTAACCCTAACCCTAATCCTAACCCTAACCCCTAACCCTAACCCTAACCCTAACCGTAACCCGAACCATATCCCTTCCCCAGCCCTAACCTAACCCTAACCCTAACCCTAACCCTAACCCTAACCCTAACCCTAACCCTAACTTGTTCCTAACAAGTTTCCAAGGAAAGAACGTAAATGAAAAGCACTACTTTGTAAACTGAATCACATGTGTGTCACTCGCTCAATTAGGAATACAGGAAAAGCGAAAAGTGTTATCTCGCACTGTACGGCACAGAAACAATTTTCCATCGAAAGAACAGAAACGCAAATCACAACTTTGTAAACTAAATCACATACGTGTCGCACGTTCAATTATTACAACAGGAAAACTGAAAAGTGATATATCACACTGTACAGCACAGAAACAAGTTTCCAACCGAAGAACAGAAATCCAAAGCACTACTTTGTAAACTAAATCACATGTGTGTCGCTTGCTCAATTAGGAATACAGGGAAACCGAAAAGGGTTATCTCGCACTGTATGGCACAGAAACAAATTTCCAAAGAAAGAACAGAAACGCAAAGCACAACTTTGTAAATTAAATGACATACGTGTCGCCTGTTCTATTATTATAACAGGAAAACTGAAAAGTGTTATCTCGCACTGTACGGCACAGAAACAAGTTTCCATCGAAAGAATAGAAACGCAAAGCACAACTTTGTAAACTAAATCACATACGTGTCGCCCGTTCAATTATTACAACAGGAAAACTGAAAAGTGATATATGACATTGTACAGCACAGGAACAAGTTTCAAATGAAAGAACAAAAAAGAAAATCACTAATTTGTAAACTAAATCACATGTGTGTCCCTCGCTCCATTAGGAATACAGGAAAACTGAAAAGTGATATATCTCACTGTA
Organism: Meriones unguiculatus; assembly: GCF_030254825.1. Taxonomy (NCBI): domain Eukaryota; kingdom Metazoa; phylum Chordata; class Mammalia; order Rodentia; family Muridae; genus Meriones; species Meriones unguiculatus. The sequence goes on along the minus strand of NC_083360.1, from coordinate 48,719,755 downwards.
CAGCACAAGAACAAGTTTCCAACGAAAGAACAGAAAAGCAAAGCACTACTTTTAAACGGAATCACCTGTGTTTCGCTCGATCAATTAGAAATACGGGAAAACTGAAAAGTGTTATCTCGCACTGTATGGCACAGAAACAAGTTTCCATTGAAAAACAGAAACTCAAAACACAACTTTGTAAACTAATTCACATATGTGTCGCCTGTTCAATTATTATAACAGGAAAACTGAAAAGTGATATAACTCTAACCCTAACCCTAACCCTAAGCCCCTGAACCTAACCCTAACCCTAACCCTAACACTAACCCCTAACCCTAACCCTAACCCTAACCCTAACCCTAACCCTAACATGTTCCTAACAGGAACAAGTTTCCAAGGAAAGTACGTAAATGAAAAGCACTACTTTGTAAACTGAATCACATGTGTGTCACTCGCTCAATTAGGAATACAGGAAATCCGAAAAGTGTTATCTCGCACTGTACGGCACAGAAACAATTTTCGATCGAAATAACAGAAATGCAAAGCACAACTTTGTAAACTAAATCACATACGTGTCGCACGTTCAATTATTACAACAGGAAAACTGAAAAGTGATATATCACACTGTACAGCACAGAAACTAGTTTGCAACCGAAGAACAGAAATGCAAAGCACTACTTTGTAAACTAAATCACATGTGTGTCGCTCGCTCAATTAGGAATACAGGGAAAAAGAAAAGTGTTATCTCGCACTGTATGGCACAGAAACAAATTTCCAAAGAAAGAACAGAAACGCGAAGCACAACTTTGTAAACTAAATCACATACGTGTCGCACGTTCAATTATTATAACAGGAAAACTGAAAAGTGATATAACGCACTGTACAGCACAGAAACACGTTTCCATCGAAAGAACAGAAACGCAAAGCACAACTTTCTAAACTAATTCACATACGTGTCGCCTGTTCAATTATTATAACAGGAAAACTGAAAAGTGATATAACGCACGGTACAGCACAGGAACAAGTTTCCATCGAAAGAACAGAAAAGCAAAGCACAACTTTTTAAACGAATTCACATACGTATCGCCTGTTCAATTATTATAACAGGAAAACTGAAAAGTGTTATCTAGCACTGTACGGCACAGAAACAAGTTTCCATAGAAAGAACAGAAACGCAAAGCACAATTTGTAAACTAAATCACATACGTGTCGCCCGTTCAATTATTACAACAGGAAAACTGAAAAGATATATATGACATTGTACAGCACAGTCAAAAGTTTCAAATGAAAGAACAAAAAAGAAAATCACTAATTTGTAAACTAAATCACCTGTGTGTCGCTCACTCAATTAGGAATACGGGAAAACTGAAAAGTGTTATCTCGCACTGTATGGCACAGAAACAAGTTTCCACTGAAATGACAGAAACTGAAAGCACAACTTGGTAAACTAATTCACATATGTGTCTCCTGTTCAATTATTATAACAGGAAAACTGAAAAGTGATATAACCCTAACCCTAACCCTAACCCTAACCCTAAACCAAAGCCCCTAACCCTAACCCTAACCCTAACCCTAACCCTAAGCCCCTGACCCTAACCCTAACCGTAACCCTAACCGTAACCCTAACCATATCCCTTACCCAGCCCTAACCTAACCCTAACCCTAACCCTAACCCTAACCCTAACCCTAACCCTAACTTGTTCCTAACAGGAAGAAGTATCCAAGGAAAGTACGTAAATGAAAAGCACTACTTTGTAAACTGAATCACATGTGTGTCACTCGCTCAATTAGGAATACAGGAAAACCGAAAAGTGTTATCTCGCACTGTACGGCACAGAAACAATTTTCCATCGAAAGAACAGAAATGCAAAGCACAACTTTGTAAACTAAATCACATACGTGTCGCACGTTCAATTATTACAACAGGAAAACTGAAAAGTGATATATCACACTGTACAGCACAGAAACAAGTTTCCAACCGAAGAACAGAAATGCAAAGCACTACTTTGTAAACTAAATCACATGTGTGTCGCTCGCTCAATTAGGAATACAGGGAAAAAGAAAAGTGTTATCTCGCACTGTATGGCACAGAAACAAATTTCCAAAGAAAGAACAGAAATGCAAAGCACAACTTTGTAAACTAAATCACATACGTGTCGCACGTTCAATTATTACAACAGGAAAACTGAAAAGTGATATATCACACTGTACAGCACAGAAACAAGTTTCCAACCGAAGAACAGAAATACAAAGCACTACTTTTTAAAATAAATCACATGTGTGTCGCTCGCTCAATTAGGAATACAGGCAAACCGAAAAGTGTTATCTCGCACTGTATGGCACAGAAACAAATTTCCAAAGAAAGAACCGAAATGCAAAGCACAACTTTGTAAACTAATTCACATACGTGTCGCCTGTTCAATTATTATAACAGGAAAACTGAAAAGTGATATAATGCACGGTACAGCACAGGAACAAGTTTCCATCGAAAGAACAGAAAAGCAAAGCACAACTTTTTAAACGAATTCACATACGTATCGCCTGTTCAATTATTATAACAGGAAAACTGAAAAGTGATATAACGCAATGTACAGCACAGAAACATGTTTCCATCGAAAGAACAGAAACGAAAAGCACAACTTTGTAAACTAAATCACATACGTGTCGCCCGTTCAATTATTACAACAGGAAAACTGAAAAGTGATATATGACATTGTACAGCACAGGAACAAGTTTCAAATGAAAGAACAAAAAAGAAAATCACTAATTTGTAAACTAAATCACATGTGTGTCCCTCGCTCCATTAGGAATACAGGAAAACTGAAAAGTGATATATCTCACTGTACAGCACAAGAACAAGTTTCCAACGAAAGAACAGAAAAGCAAAGCACTACTTTTAAACGGAATCACCTGTGTTTCGCTCGATCAATTAGAAATACGGGAAAACTGAAAAGTGTTATCTCGCACTGTATGGCACAGAAACAAGTTTCCATTGAAAGAACAGAAACTCAAAACACAACTTTGTAAACTAATTCACATATGTGTCGCCTGTTCAATTATTATAACAGGAAAACTGAAAAGTGATATAACTCTAACCCTAACCCTAACCCTAAGCCCCTGAACCTAACCCTAACCCTAACCCTAACATGTTCCTAACAGGAACAAGTTTCCAAGGAAAGTACGTAAATGAAAAGCACTACTTTGTAAACTGAATCACATGTGTGTCACTCGCTCAATTAGGAATACAGGAAATCCGAAAAGTGTTATCTCGCACTGTACGGCACAGAAACAATTTTCGATCGAAATAACAGAAATGCAAAGCACAACTTTGTAAACTAAATCACATACGTGTCGCACGTTCAATTATTACAACAGGAAAACTGAAAAGTGATATATCACACTGTACAGCACAGAAACTAGTTTGCAACCGAAGAACAGAAATGCAAAGCACTACTTTGTAAACTAAATCACATGTGTGTCGCTCGCTCAATTAGGAATACAGGGAAAAAGAAAAGTGTTATCTCGCACTGTATGGCACAGAAACAAATTTCCAAAGAAAGAACAGAAACGCGAAGCACAACTTTGTAAACTAAATCACATACGTGTCCCACGTTCAATTATTATAACAGGAAAACTGAAAAGTGATATAACGCACTGTACAGCACAGAAACAGGTTTCCATCGAAAGAACAGAAACGCAAAGCACAACTTTCTAAACTAATTCACATACGTGTCGCCTGTTCAATTATTATAACAGGAAAACTGAAAAGTGATATAACGCACGGTACAGCACAGGAACAAGTTTCCATCGAAAGAACAGAAAAGCAAAGCACAACTTTTTAAACGAATTCACATACGTATCGCCTGTTCAATTATTATAACAGGAAAACTGAAAAGTGTTATCTAGCACTGTACGGCACAGAAACAAGTTTCCATAGAAAGAACAGAAACGCAAAGCACAATTTTGTAAACTAAATCACATACGTGTCGCCCGTTCAATTATTACAACAGGAAAACTGAAAAGATATATATGACATTGTACAGCACAGTCAAAAGTTTCAAATGAAAGAACAAAAAAGAAAATCACTAATTTGTAAACTAAATCACCTGTGTGTCGCTCACTCAATTAGGAATACGGGAAAACTGAAAAGTGTTATCTCGCACTGTATGGCACAGAAACAAGTTTCCACTGAAATGACAGAAACTGAAAGCACATCTTGGTAAACTAATTCACATATGTGTCTCCTGTTCAATTATTATAACAGGAAAACTGAAAAGTGATATAACCCTAACCCTAACCCTAACCCAAAGCCCCTAACCCTAACCCTAACCCTAACCCTAACCCTAAGCCCCTGACCCTAACCCTAACCGTAACCCTAACCGTAACCCTAACCATATCCCTTACCCAGCCCTAACCTAACCCTAACCCTAACCCTAACCCTAACCCTAACCCTAACCCTAACTTGTTCCTAACAGGAAGAAGTATCCAAGGAAAGTACGTAAATGAAAAGCACTACTTTGTAAACTGAATCACATGTGTGTCACTCGCTCAATTAGGAATACAGGAAAACCGAAAAGTGTTATCTCGCACTGTACGGCACAGAAACAATTTTCCATCGAAAGAACAGAAATGCAAAGCACAACTTTGTAAACTAAATCACATACGTGTCGCACGTTCAATTATTACAACAGGAAAACTGAAAAGTGATATATCACACTGTACAGCACAGAAACAAGTTTCCAACCGAAGAACAGAAATGCAAAGCACTACTTTGTAAACTAAATCACATGTGTGTCGCTCGCTCAATTAGGAATACAGGGAAAAAGAAAAGTGTTATCTCGCACTGTATGGCACAGAAACAAATTTCCAAAGAAAGAACAGAAACGCAAAGCACAACTTTGTAAACTAAATCACATACGTGTCGCACGTTCAATTATTACAACAGGAAAACTGAAAAGTGATATATCACACTGTACAGCACAGAAACAAGTTTCCAACCGAAGAACAGAAATACAAAGCACTACTTTTTAAAATAAATCACATGTGTGTCGCTCGCTCAATTAGGAATACAGGCAAACCGAAAAGTGTTATCTCGCACTGTATGGCACAGAAACAAATTTCCAAAGAAAGAACCGAAATGCAAAGCACAACTTTGTAAACTAATTCACATACGTGTCGCCTGTTCAATTATTATAACAGGAAAACTGAAAAGTGATATAATGCACGGTACAGCACAGGAACAAGTTTCCATCGAAAGAACAGAAAAGCAAAGCACAACTTTTTAAACGAATTCACATACGTATCGCCTGTTCAATTATTATAACAGGAAAACTGAAAAGTGATATAACGCAATGTACAGCACAGAAACATGTTTCCATCGAAAGAACAGAAACGAAAAGCACAACTTTGTAAACTAAATCACATACGTGTCGCCCGTTCAATTATTACAACAGGAAAACTGAAAAGTGATATATGACATTGTACAGCACAGGAACAAGTTTCAAATGAAAGAACAAAAAAGAAAATCACTAATTTGTAAACTAAATCACATGTGTGTCCCTCGCTCCATTAGGAATACAGGAAAACTGAAAAGTGATATATCTCACTGTACAGCACAAGAACAAGTTTCCAACGAAAGAACAGAAAAGCAAAGCACTACTTTTAAACGGAATCACCTGTGTTTCGCTCGATCAATTAGAAATACGGGAAAACTGAAAAGTGTTATCTCGCACTGTATGGCACAGAAACAAGTTTCCATTGAAAGAACAGAAACTCAAAACACAACTTTGTAAACTAATTCACATATGTGTCGCCTGTTCAATTATTATAACAGGAAAACTGAAAAGTGATATAACTCTAACCCTAACCCTAACCCTAAGCCCCTGAACCTAACCCTAACCCTAACCCTAACATGTTCCTAACAGGAACAAGTTTCCAAGGAAAGTACGTAAATGAAAAGCACTACTTTGTAAACTGAATCACATGTGTGTCACTCGCTCAATTAGGAATACAGGAAATCCGAAAAGTGTTATCTCGCACTGTACGGCACAGAAACAATTTTCGATCGAAATAACAGAAATGCAAAGCACAACTTTGTAAACTAAATCACATACGTGTCGCACGTTCAATTATTACAACAGGAAAACTGAAAAGTGATATATCACACTGTACAGCACAGAAACTAGTTTGCAACCGAAGAACAGAAATGCAAAGCACTACTTTGTAAACTAAATCACATGTGTGTCGCTCGCTCAATTAGGAATAAAGGGAAAAAGAAAAGTGTTATCTCGCACTGTAACTCACAGAAACAAATTTCCAAAGAAAGAACAGAAACGCGAAGCACAACTTTGTAAACTAAATCACATACGTGTCGCACGTTCAATTATTATAACAGGAAAACTGAAAAGTGATATAACACACTGTACAGCACAGAAACACGTTTCCATCGAAAGAACAGAAACGCAAAGCACAACTTTGTAAACTAATTCACATACGTGTCGCCTGTTCAATTATTATAACAGGAAAACTGAAAAGTGATATAACGCACGGTACAGCACAGGAACAAGTTTCCATCGAAAGAACAGAAAAGCAAAGCACAACTTTTTAAACGAATTCACATACGTATCGCCTGTTCAATTATTATAACAGGAAAACTGAAAAGTGTTATCTTGCACTGTACGGCACAGAAACAAGTTTCCATAGAAAGAACAGAAACGCAAAGCACAATTTTGTAAACTAAATCACATACGTGTCGCCCGTTCAATTATTACAATAGGAAAACTGAAAAGATATATATGACATTGTACAGCACAGTCAAAAGTTTCAAATGAAAGAACAAAAAAGAAAATCACTAATTTGTAAACTAAATCACCTGTGTGTCGCTCACTCAATTAGGAATACGGGAAAACTGAAAAGTGTTATCTCGCACTGTATGGCACAGAAACAAGTTTCCACTGAAATGACAGAAACTGAAAGCACAACTTGGTAAACTAATTCACATATGTGTCTCCTGTTCAATTATTATAACAGGAAAACTGAAAAGTGATATAACCCTAACCCTAACCATAACCCTAACCCAAAGCCACTAACCCTAACCCTAACCCTAACCCAAAGACCCTAACCCTAACCCTAATCCTAACCCTAACCCCTAACCCTAACCCTAACCCTAACCCTAACCGTAACCCTAACCATATCCCTTCCCCAGCACTAACCTAACCCTAAACCTAACCCTAATCCTAACCCTAACCCTAACTTGTTCCTAAAAGTTTCCAAGGAAAGAATGTAAATGAAAAGCACTACTTTGTAAACTCAATCACATGTGTGTCACTCGCTCAATTAGGAATACAGGAAAAGCGAAAAGTGTTATCTCGCACTATACGGCACAGAACAAATTTTCCATCGAAAGAACAGAAACGCAAATCACAACTTTGTAAACTAAATCACATACGTGTCGCACGTTCAATTATTACAACAGGAAAACTGAAAAGTGATATATCACACTGTACAGCACAGAAACAAGTTTCCAACCGAAGAACAGAAATCCAAAGCACTACTTTGTAAACTAAATCACATGTGTGTCGCTTGCTCAATTAGGAATACAGGGAAACCGAAAAGTGTTATCTCGCACTGTATGGCACAGAAACAAATTTCCAAAGAAAGAACAGAAACGCAAAGCACAACTTTGTAAATTAAATGACATACGTGTCGCCTGTTCTATTATTATAACAGGAAAACTGAAAGTGATATAACGCACGGTAGAGCACAGGAACAAGTTTCCATCGAAAGAACAGAAAAGCAAAGCACAACTTTTTAAACGTATTCACATACGTGTCGCCTGTTCAATTATTATAACAGGAAAACTGAAAAGTGTTATCTCGCACTGTACGGCACAGAAACAAGTTTCCATGGAAAGAACAGAAACGCAAAGCACAACTTTGTAAACTAAATCACATACGTGTCGCCCGTTCAATTATTACAACAGGAAAACTGAAAAGTGATATATGACATTGTACAGCACAGGAACAAGTTTCAAATGAAAGAACAAAAAAGAAAATCACTAATTTGTAAACTAAATCTCATGTGTGTTGCTCGCTCCATTAGGAATACAGGAAAACCGAAAAGTGATATATCTCACTGTACAGCACAAGAACAAGTTTCCAACGAAAGAACAGAAAAGCAAAGCACTACTTTTAAACGGAATCACCTGTGTATCGCTCGCTCAATTAGGAATACAGGGAAAAAGAAAAGTGTTATCTCGCACTGTATGGCACAGAAACAAATTTCCAAAGAAAGAACAGAAACGCAAAGCACAACTTTGTAAACTAAATCACATACGTGTCGCACGTTCAATTATTACAACAGGAAAACTGAAAAGTGATATATCACACTGTACAGCACAGAAACAAGTTTCCAACCGAAGAACAGAAACGCAAAGCACTACTTTGTAAACTAAATCACATGTGTGTCGCTCGCTCAATTAGGAATACAGGGAAACCGAAAAGTGTTATCTCGCACTGTATGGCACAGAAACAAATTTCCAAAGAAAGAACAGAAACGCAAAGCACAACTTTGTAAACTAAATCACATACGTGTCGCACGTTCAATTATTACAACAGGAAAACTTAAAAGTGATATATCACACTGTACAGCACAGAAACAAGTTTCCAGCCGAAGAACAGAAACGCAAAGCACTACTTTGTAAACTAAATCACATGTGTGTCGCTCGCTCAATTAGGAATACAGGGAAACCGAAAAGTGTTATCTAGCACTGTATGGCACAGAAACAAATTTCCAAAGAAAGAACAGAAAGGCAAAGCACAACTTTGTAAATTAAATGACATACGTGTCGCCTGTTCAATTATTATAACAGGAAAACTGAAAAGTGATATAACGCACTGTACAGCACAGGAACAAGTTTCCATTGAAAGAACAGAAAAGCAAAGCACAACTTTTTAAACAAATTCACATATGTGTGGCCTGTTCAATTATTATAACAGGAAAACTGAAAAGTGATATAACGCACTGTACAGCACAGAAACATGTTTCCATCGAAAGAACAGAAACGCAAAGCACAACTTTGTAAACTAATTCACATACGTGTCGCCCGTTCAATTATTACAACAGGAAAACTGAAAAGTTATATATGACATTGTACAGCACAGGAAAAAGTTTCAAATGAAAGAACAAAAAACAAAATCAATAATTTGTAAACTAAATCACCTGTGTGTCGCTCACTCAATTAGGAATACGGGAAAACTGAAAAGTGTTATCGCGCACTGTACGGCACAGATACAAGTTTCCATCGAAAGAACAGAAACGCAAAGCACAACTTTGTAAAGTAAATCACATACGTGTCGCCCGTTCAATTATTACAACAGGAAAACTGAAAAGTGATATATGACATTGTACAGCACAAGAACAAGTTTCAAATGAAAGAACAAAAAAGAAAATCACTAATTTGTAAACTAAATCACATGTGTGTCGCTCGCTCCATTAGGAATACAGGAAAACTGAAAAGTGATATATCTCACTGTACAGCACAAGAACAAGTTTCCAACGACAGAACAGAAAAGCAAAGCACTACTTTTAAACGGAATCACCTGTGTATCGCTCGCTCAGTTAGAAATAGGGGAAAACTGAAAAGTGTTATCTCGCACTGTACGGCATAGAAACAAGTTTCCATTGAAAGAACAGAAACTCAAAGCACAACTTTGTAAACTAATTCACATATGTGTCGCCTGTTCAATTATTATAACAGGAAAACTGAAAAGTGATATAACCCTAACCCTAACCCTAACCCTAAGCCCTAACCCTAACCCTAACCCTAACCCTAACACTAACCCCTAACCCTAACCTTAACCGTAACCCTAACCATATCCCTTACCCAGCCCTAACCTAACCCTAACCCTAACCCTAACCCTAACCCTAACCCTAACTTGTTCCTAAAAAGTTTCCAAGGAAAGAACGTAAATGAAAAGCACTACTTTGTAAACTGAATCACATGTGTGTCACTCGCTCAATTAGGAATACAGGAAAACCGAAAAGTGTTATCTCGCACTGTATGGCACAGAAACAATTTTCCATCGAAAGAACAGAAATGCAAAGCACAACTTTGTAAACTAAATCACATACGTGTCGCACGTTCAATTATTACAACAGGAAAACTGAAAAGTGATATATCACACTGTACAGCACAGAAACAAGTTTCCAACCGAAGAACAGAAATGCAAAGCACTACTTTGTAAACTAAATCACATGTGTGTCGCTCGCTCAATTAGGAATACAGGGAAAAAGAAAAGTGTTATCTTGTACTGTATGGCACAGAAACAAATTTCCAAAGAAAGAACAGAAACGCAAAGCACAACTTTGTAAACTAAATCACATACGTGTCGCACGTTCAATTATTACAACAGGAAAAGTGAAAAGTGATATATCACACTGTACAGCACAGAAACAAGTTTCCAACCGAAGAACAGAAATACAAAGCACTACTTTTTAAACTAAATCACATGTGTGTCCCTCGCTCAATTAGGAATACAGGCAAACCGAAAAGTGTTATCTCGCACTGTATGGCACAGAAACAAATTTCCAAAGAAAGAACCGAAATGCAAAGCACAACTTTGTAAACTAATTCACATACGTGTCGCCTGTTCAATTATTATAACAGGAAAACTGAAAAGTGATATAATGCACGGTACAGCACAGGAACAAGTTTCCATCGAAAGAACAGAAAAGCAAAGCACAACTTTTTAAACGAATTCACATACGTGTCGCCTGTTCAATTATTATAACAGGAAAACTGAAAAGTGATATAACGCAATGTACAGCACAGAATCATGTTTCCATCGAAAGAACAGAAACGCAAAGCACAACTTTGTAAACTAAATCACATACGTGTCGCCCGTTCAATTATTATAACAGGAAAACTGAAAAGTGTTATCTCGCACTGTACGGCACAGAAACAAGTTTCCATCGAAAGAATAGAAACGCAAAGAACAATTTTGTAAACTAAATCACATACGTGTCGCCCGTTCAATTATTACAACAGGAAAACTGAAAAGTGATATATCACACTGTACAGCACAGAAACAAGTTTCCAACCGAAGAACAGAAATCCAAAGCACTACTTTGTAAACAAAATCACATGTGTGTCGCTCGCTCAATTAGGAATACAGGGAAACCGAAAAGTGTTATCTCGCACTGTATGGCACAGAAACAAGTTTCCATTGAAAGAACAGAAACTCAAAGCACAACTTCGTAAACTAATTCAAATATGTGTCGGCTGTTCACTTATTGTAACAGGAAAACTGAAAAGTGATATAACCCTAACCCTAACCCTAACCCTAAGCCCCTGACCCTAACCCTAACCCTAACCCTAACACTAACCCCTAACCCTAACCCTAACCCTAACCCTAACCGTAACCCAAACCATATCCCTTACCCAGCCCTAACCTAACCCTAACCCTAACCCTAACCCTAACCCTAACCCTAACCCTAACTTGTTCCTAACAGGAACAAGTTTCCAAGGAAAGTACGTAAATGAAAAGCACTACTTTGTAAACTGAATCACATGTGTGTCACTCGCTCAATTAGGAATACAGGAAAACCGAAAAGTGTTATCTCGCTCTGTACGGCACAGAAACAATTTTCCATCGAAAGAACAGAAATGCAAAGCACAACTTTGTAAACTAAATCACATACGTGTCGCACGTTCAATTATTACAACAGGAAAACTGAAAAGTGATATATCACACTGTACAGCACAGAAACAAGTTTCCAACCGAAGAACAGAAATGCAAAGCACTACTTTGTAAACTAAATCACATACGTGTCGCACGTTCAATTATTACAACAGGAAAAGTGAAAAGTGATATATCACACTGTACAGCACAGAAACAAGTTTCCAACCGAAGAACAGAAATACAAAGCACTACTTTTTAAACTAAATCACATGTGTGTCGCTCGCTCAATTAGGAATACAGGCAAACCGAAAAGTGTTATCTCGCACTGTATGGCACAGAAACAAATTTCCAAAGAAAGAACCGAAATGCAAAGCACAACTTTGTAAACTAATTCACATACGTGTCGCCTGTTCAATTATTATAACAGGAAAACTGAAAAGTGATATAATGCACGGTACAGCACAGGAACAAGTTTCCATCGAAAGAACAGAAAAGCAAAGCACAACTTTTTAAACTAATTCACATACGTGTCGCCTGTTCAATTATTATAACAGGAAAACTGAAAAGTGATATAACGCAATGTACAGCACAGAAACATGTTTCCATCGAAAGAACAGAAACGCAAAGCACAACTTTATAAACTAAATCACATACGTGTCGCCTGTTCAATTATTATAACAGGAAAACTGAAAAGTGTTATCTCGCACTGTACGGCACAGAAACAAGTTTCCATCGAAAGAATAGAAACGCAAAGCACAACTTTGTAAACTAAATCACATACGTGTCGCCCGTTCAGTTATTACAACAGGAAAACTGAAAAGTGATATATGACATTGTACAGCACAGGAACAAGTTTCAAATGAAAGAACAAAAAAGAAAATCACTAATTTGTAAACTAAATCACATGTGTGTCGCTCGCTCCATTAGGAATACAGGAAAACTGAAAAGTGATATATCTCACTGTACAGCACAAGAACAAGTTTCCAACGAAAGAACAGAAAAGTAAAGCACTACTTTTAAACGGAATCACCTGTGTTTCGCTCGATCAATTAGAAATACGGGAAAACTGAAAAGTGTTATCTCGCACTGTATGGCACAGAAACAAGTTTCCATTGAAAGAACAGAAACTCAAAGCACAACTTTGTAAACTAATTCACATATGTGTCGCCTGTTCAATTATTATAACAGGAAAACTGAAAAGTGATATAACTCTAACCCTAACCCTAACCCTAAGCCCCTGAACCTAACCCTAACCCTAACCCTAACACTAACCCCTAACCCTAACCCTAACCCTAACCCTAACCCTAACACTAACCCTAACCCTAACCCTAACCCTAACCCTAACATGTTCCTAACAGGAACAAGTTTCCAAGGAAGTACGTAAATGAAAAGCACTACTTTGTAAACTGAATCACATGTGTGTCACTCGCTCAATTAGGAATACAGGAAAACCGAAAAGTGTTATCTCGCACTGTACTGCACAGAAACAATTTTCGATCGAAAGAACAGAAATGCAAAGCACAACTTTGTAAACTAAATCACATACGTGTCGCACGTTCAATTATTACAACAGGAAAACTGAAAAGTGATATATCACACTATACAGCACAGAAACAAGTTTGCAACCGAAGAACAGAAATGCAAAGCACTACTTTGTAAACTAAATCACATGTGTGTCGCTCGCTCAATTAGGAATACAGGGAAAAAGAAAAGTGTTATCTCGCACTGTATCTCACAGAAACAAATTTCCAAAGAAAGAACAGAAACGCGAAGCACAACTTTGTAAACTAAATCACATACGTGTCGCACGTTCAATTATTATAACAGGAAAACTGAAAAGTGATATAACGCACTGTACAGCACAGAAACACGTTTCCATCGAAAGAACAGAAACGCAAAGCACAACTTTGTAAACTAATTCACATACGTGTCGCCTGTTCAATTATTATAACAGGAAAACTGAAAAGTGATATAACGCACGGTACAGCACAGGAACAAGTTTCCATCGAAAGAACAGAAAAGCAAAGCACAACTTTTTAAACGAATTCACATACGTATCGCCTGTTCAATTATTATAACAGGAAAACTGAAAAGTGTTATCTTGCACTGTACGGCACAGAAACAAGTTTCCATAGAAAGAACAGAAACGCAAAGCACAATTTTGTAAACTAAATCACATACGTGTCGCCCGTTCAATTATTACAATAGGAAAACTGAAAAGATATATATGACATTGTACAGCACAGTCAAAAGTTTCAAATGAAAGAACAAAAAAGAAAATCACTAATTTGTAAACTAAATCACCTGTGTGTCGCTCACTCAATTAGGAATACGGGAAAACTGAAAAGTGTTATCTCGCACTGTATGGCAGAGAAACAAGTTTCCACTGAAATGACAGAAACTGAAAGCACAACTTGGTAAACTAATTCACATATGTGTCTCCTGTTCAATTATTATAACAGGAAAACTGAAAAGTGATATAACCCTAACCCTAACCATAACCCTAACCCAAAGCCACTAACCCTAACCCTAACCCTAACCCAAAGACCCTAACCCTAACCCTAATCCTAACCCTAACCCCTAACCCTAACCCTAACCCTAACCCTAACCGTAACCCTAACCATATCCCTTCCCCAGCCCTAACCTAACCCTAAACCTAACCCTAATCCTAACCCTAACCCTAACTTGTTCCTAAAAGTTTCCAAGGAAAGAATGTAAATGAAAAGCACTACTTTGTAAACTCAATCACATGTGTGTCACTCGCTCAATTAGGAATACAGGAAAAGCGAAAAGTGTTATCTCGCACTATACGGCACAGAAACAATTTTCCATCGAAAGAACAGAAACGCAAATCACAACTTTGTAAACTAAATCACACACGTGTCGCACGTTCAATTATTACAACAGGAAAACTGAAAAGTGATATATCACACTGTACAGCACAGAAACAAGTTTCCAACCGAAGAACAGAAATCCAAAGCACTACTTTGTAAACTAAATCACATGTGTGTCGCTTGCTCAATTAGGAATACAGGGAAACCGAAAAGTGTTATCTCGCACTGTATGGCACAGAAACAAATTTCCAAAGAAAGAACAGAAACGCAAAGCACAACTTTGTAAATTAAATGACATACGTGTCGCCTGTTCTATTATTATAACAGGAAAACTGAAAGTGATATAACGCACGGTAGAGAACAGGAACAAGTTTCCATCGAAAGAACAGAAAAGCAAAGCACAACTTTTTAAACGTATTCACATACATGTCGCCTGTTCAATTATTACAACAGGAAAACTGAAAAGTGATATATGACATTGTACAGCACAGGAACAAGTTTCAAATGAAAGAACAAAAAAGAAAATCACTAATTTGTAAACTAAATCTCATGTGTGTTGCTCGCTCCATTAGGAATACAGGAAAACCGAAAAGTGATATATCTCACTGTACAGCACAAGAACAAGTTTCCAACGAAAGAACAGAAAAGCAAAGCACTACTTTTAAACGGAATCACCTGTGTATCGCTCGCTCAATTAGGAATACAGGGAAAAAGAAAAGTGTTATCTCGCACTGTATGGCACAGAAACAAATTTCCAAAGAAAGAACAGAAACGCAAAGCACAACTTTGTAAACTAAATCACATACGTGTCGCACGTTCAATTATTACAACAGGAAAACTGAAAAGTGATATATCACACTGTACAGCACAGAAACAAGTTTCCAACCGAAGAACAGAAACGCAAAGCACTACTTTGTAAACTAAATCACATGTGTGTCGCTCGCTCAATTAGGAATACAGGGAAACCGAAAAGTGTTATCTCGCACTGTATGGCACAGAAACAAATTTCCAAAGAAAGAACAGAAACGCAAAGCACAACTTTGTAAACTAAATCACATACGTGTCGCACGTTCAATTATTACAACAGGAAAACTTAAAAGTGATATATCACACTGTACAGCACAGAAACAAGTTTCCAGCCGAAGAACAGAAACGCAAAGCACTACTTTGTAAACTAAATCACATGTGTGTCGCTCGCTCAATTAGGAATACAGGGAAACCGAAAAGTGTTATCTAGCACTGTATGGCACAGAAACAAATTTCCAGAGAAAGAACAGAAAGGCAAAGCACAACTTTGTAAATTAAATGACATACGTGTCGCCTGTTCAATTATTATAACAGGAAAACTGAAAAGTGATATAACGCACTGTACAGCACAGGAACAAGTTTCCATTGAAAGAACAGAAAAGCAAAGCACAACTTTTTAAACAAATTCACATATGTGTGGCCTGTTCAATTATTATAACAGGAAAACTGAAAAGTGATATAACGCACTGTACAGCACAGGAACAAGTTTCCATTGAAAGAACAGAAAAGCAAAGCACAACTTTTTAAACAAATTCACATATGTGTGGCCTGTTCAATTATTATAACAGGAAAACTGAAAAGTGATATAACGCACTGTACAGCACAGAAACATGTTTCCATCGAAAGAACAGAAACGCAAAGCACAACTTTGTAAACTAATTCACATACGTGTCGCCCGTTCAATTATTACAACAGGAAAACTGAAAAGTTATATATGACATTGTACAGCACAGGAAAAAGTTTCAAATGAAAGAACAAAAAACAAAATCAATAATTTGTAAACTAAATCACCTGTGTGTCGCTCACTCAATTAGGAATACGGGAAAACTGAAAAGTGTTATCGCGCACTGTACGGCACAGATACAAGTTTCCATCGAAAGAACAGAAACGCAAAGCACAACTTTGTAAAGTAAATCACATACGTGTCGCCCGTTCAATTATTACAACAGGAAAACTGAAAAGTGATATATGACATTGTACAGCACAAGAACAAGTTTCAAATGAAAGAACAAAAAAGAAAATCACTAATTTGTAAACTAAATCACATGTGTGTCGCTCGCTCCATTAGGAATACAGGAAAACTGAAAAGTGATATATCTCACTGTACAGCACAAGAACAAGTTTCCAACGACAGAACAGAAAAGCAAAGCACTACTTTTAAACGGAATCACCTGTGTATCGCTCGCTCAGTTAGAAATAGGGGAAAACTGAAAAGTGTTATCTCGCACTGTACGGCATAGAAACAAGTTTCCATTGAAAGAACAGAAACTCAAAGCACAACTTTGTAAACTAATTCACATATGTGTCGCCTGTTCAATTATTATAACAGGAAAACTGAAAAGTGATATAACCCTAACCCTAACCCTAACCCTAAGCCCTAACCCTAACCCTAACCCTAACCCTAACACTAACCCCTAACCCTAACCTTAACCGTAACCCTAACCATATCCCTTACCCAGCCCTAACCTAACCCTAACCCTAACCCTAACCCTAACCCTAACCCTAACTTGTTCCTAAAAAGTTTCCAAGGAAAGAACGTAAATGAAAAGCACTACTTTGTAAACTGAATCACATGTGTGTCACTCGCTCAATTAGGAATACAGGAAAACCGAAAAGTGTTATCTCGCACTGTATGGCACAGAAACAATTTTCCATCGAAAGAACAGAAATGCAAAGCACAACTTTGTAAACTAAATCACATACGTGTCGCACGTTCAATTATTACAACAGGAAAACTGAAAAGTGATATATCACACTGTACAGCACAGAAACAAGTTTCCAACCGAAGAACAGAAATGCAAAGCACTACTTTGTAAACTAAATCACATGTGTGTCGCTCGCTCAATTAGGAATACAGGGAAAAAGAAAAGTGTTATCTTGTACTGTATGGCACAGAAACAAATTTCCAAAGAAAGAACAGAAACGCAAAGCACAACTTTGTAAACTAAATCACATACGTGTCGCACGTTCAATTATTACAACAGGAAAAGTGAAAAGTGATATATCACACTGTACAGCACAGAAACAAGTTTCCAACCGAAGAACAGAAATACAAAGCACTACTTTTTAAACTAAATCACATGTGTGTCCCTCGCTCAATTAGGAATACAGGCAAAC
The DNA here is from genome assembly GCF_030254825.1 of Meriones unguiculatus. NCBI lineage: Eukaryota > Metazoa > Chordata > Mammalia > Rodentia > Muridae > Meriones > Meriones unguiculatus. The sequence goes on along the minus strand of NC_083360.1, from coordinate 48,702,117 downwards.
CGAAAAGTGTTATCTCGCACTGTATGGCACAGAAACAAATTTCCAAAGAAAGAACCGAAATGCAAAGCACAACTTTGTAAACTAATTCACATACGTGTCGCCTGTTCAATTATTATAACAGGAAAACTGAAAAGTGATATAATGCACGGTACAGCACAGGAACAAGTTTCCATCGAAAGAACAGAAAAGCAAAGCACAACTTTTTAAACGAATTCACATACGTGTCGCCTGTTCAATTATTATAACAGGAAAACTGAAAAGTGATATAACGCAATGTACAGCACAGAAACACGTTTCCATCGAAAGAACAGAAACGCAAAGCACAACTTTGTAAACTAAATCACATACGTGTCGCACGTTCAATTATTACAACAGGAAAACTGAAAAGTGATATATCACACTATACAGCACAGAAACAAGTTTGCAACCGAAGAACAGAAATGCAAAGCACTACTTTGTAAACTAAATCACATGTGTGTCGCTCGCTCAATTAGGAATACAGGGAAAAAGAAAAGTGTTATCTCGCACTGTATCTCACAGAAACAAATTTCCAAAGAAAGAACAGAAACGCGAAGCACAACTTTGTAAACTAAATCACATACGTGTCGCACGTTCAATTATTATAACAGGAAAACTGAAAAGTGATATAACGCACTGTACAGCACAGAAACACGTTTCCATCGAAAGAACAGAAACGCAAAGCACAACTTTGTAAACTAATTCACATACGTGTCGCCTGTTCAATTATTATAACAGGAAAACTGAAAAGTGATATAACGCACGGTACAGCACAGGAACAAGTTTCCATCGAAAGAACAGAAAAGCAAAGCACAACTTTTTAAACGAATTCACATACGTATCGCCTGTTCAATTATTATAACAGGAAAACTGAAAAGTGTTATCTTGCACTGTACGGCACAGAAACAAGTTTCCATAGAAAGAACAGAAACGCAAAGCACAATTTTGTAAACTAAATCACATACGTGTCGCCCGTTCAATTATTACAATAGGAAAACTGAAAAGATATATATGACATTGTACAGCACAGTCAAAAGTTTCAAATGAAAGAACAAAAAAGAAAATCACTAATTTGTAAACTAAATCACCTGTGTGTCGCTCACTCAATTAGGAATACGGGAAAACTGAAAAGTGTTATCTCGCACTGTATGGCAGAGAAACAAGTTTCCACTGAAATGACAGAAACTGAAAGCACAACTTGGTAAACTAATTCACATATGTGTCTCCTGTTCAATTATTATAACAGGAAAACTGAAAAGTGATATAACCCTAACCCTAACCATAACCCTAACCCAAAGCCACTAACCCTAACCCTAACCCTAACCCAAAGACCCTAACCCTAACCCTAATCCTAACCCTAACCCCTAACCCTAACCCTAACCCTAACCCTAACCGTAACCCTAACCATATCCCTTCCCCAGCCCTAACCTAACCCTAAACCTAACCCTAATCCTAACCCTAACCCTAACTTGTTCCTAAAAGTTTCCAAGGAAAGAATGTAAATGAAAAGCACTACTTTGTAAACTCAATCACATGTGTGTCACTCGCTCAATTAGGAATACAGGAAAAGCGAAAAGTGTTATCTCGCACTATACGGCACAGAAACAATTTTCCATCGAAAGAACAGAAACGCAAATCACAACTTTGTAAACTAAATCACACACGTGTCGCACGTTCAATTATTACAACAGGAAAACTGAAAAGTGATATATCACACTGTACAGCACAGAAACAAGTTTCCAACCGAAGAACAGAAATCCAAAGCACTACTTTGTAAACTAAATCACATGTGTGTCGCTTGCTCAATTAGGAATACAGGGAAACCGAAAAGTGTTATCTCGCACTGTATGGCACAGAAACAAATTTCCAAAGAAAGAACAGAAACGCAAAGCACAACTTTGTAAATTAAATGACATACGTGTCGCCTGTTCTATTATTATAACAGGAAAACTGAAAGTGATATAACGCACGGTAGAGAACAGGAACAAGTTTCCATCGAAAGAACAGAAAAGCAAAGCACAACTTTTTAAACGTATTCACATACATGTCGCCTGTTCAATTATTACAACAGGAAAACTGAAAAGTGATATATGACATTGTACAGCACAGGAACAAGTTTCAAATGAAAGAACAAAAAAGAAAATCACTAATTTGTAAACTAAATCTCATGTGTGTTGCTCGCTCCATTAGGAATACAGGAAAACCGAAAAGTGATATATCTCACTGTACAGCACAAGAACAAGTTTCCAACGAAAGAACAGAAAAGCAAAGCACTACTTTTAAACGGAATCACCTGTGTATCGCTCGCTCAATTAGGAATACAGGGAAAAAGAAAAGTGTTATCTCGCACTGTATGGCACAGAAACAAATTTCCAAAGAAAGAACAGAAACGCAAAGCACAACTTTGTAAACTAAATCACATACGTGTCGCACGTTCAATTATTACAACAGGAAAACTGAAAAGTGATATATCACACTGTACAGCACAGAAACAAGTTTCCAACCGAAGAACAGAAACGCAAAGCACTACTTTGTAAACTAAATCACATGTGTGTCGCTCGCTCAATTAGGAATACAGGGAAACCGAAAAGTGTTATCTCGCACTGTATGGCACAGAAACAAATTTCCAAAGAAAGAACAGAAACGCAAAGCACAACTTTGTAAACTAAATCACATACGTGTCGCACGTTCAATTATTACAACAGGAAAACTTAAAAGTGATATATCACACTGTACAGCACAGAAACAAGTTTCCAGCCGAAGAACAGAAACGCAAAGCACTACTTTGTAAACTAAATCACATGTGTGTCGCTCGCTCAATTAGGAATACAGGGAAACCGAAAAGTGTTATCTAGCACTGTATGGCACAGAAACAAATTTCCAAAGAAAGAACAGAAAGGCAAAGCACAACTTTGTAAATTAAATGACATACGTGTCGCCTGTTCAATTATTATAACAGGAAAACTGAAAAGTGATATAACGCACTGTACAGCACAGGAACAAGTTTCCATTGAAAGAACAGAAAAGCAAAGCACAACTTTTTAAACAAATTCACATATGTGTGGCCTGTTCAATTATTATAACAGGAAAACTGAAAAGTGATATAACGCACTGTACAGCACAGGAACAAGTTTCCATTGAAAGAACAGAAAAGCAAAGCACAACTTTTTAAACAAATTCACATATGTGTGGCCTGTTCAATTATTATAACAGGAAAACTGAAAAGTGATATAACGCACTGTACAGCACAGAAACATGTTTCCATCGAAAGAACAGAAACGCAAAGCACAACTTTGTAAACTAATTCACATACGTGTCGCCCGTTCAATTATTACAACAGGAAAACTGAAAAGTTATATATGACATTGTACAGCACAGGAAAAAGTTTCAAATGAAAGAACAAAAAACAAAATCAATAATTTGTAAACTAAATCACCTGTGTGTCGCTCACTCAATTAGGAATACGGGAAAACTGAAAAGTGTTATCGCGCACTGTACGGCACAGATACAAGTTTCCATCGAAAGAACAGAAACGCAAAGCACAACTTTGTAAAGTAAATCACATACGTGTCGCCCGTTCAATTATTACAACAGGAAAACTGAAAAGTGATATATGACATTGTACAGCACAAGAACAAGTTTCAAATGAAAGAACAAAAAAGAAAATCACTAATTTGTAAACTAAATCACATGTGTGTCGCTCGCTCCATTAGGAATACAGGAAAACTGAAAAGTGATATATCTCACTGTACAGCACAAGAACAAGTTTCCAACGACAGAACAGAAAAGCAAAGCACTACTTTTAAACGGAATCACCTGTGTATCGCTCGCTCAGTTAGAAATAGGGGAAAACTGAAAAGTGTTATCTCGCACTGTACGGCATAGAAACAAGTTTCCATTGAAAGAACAGAAACTCAAAGCACAACTTTGTAAACTAATTCACATATGTGTCGCCTGTTCAATTATTATAACAGGAAAACTGAAAAGTGATATAACCCTAACCCTAACCCTAACCCTAAGCCCTAACCCTAACCCTAACCCTAACCCTAACACTAACCCCTAACCCTAACCTTAACCGTAACCCTAACCATATCCCTTACCCAGCCCTAACCTAACCCTAACCCTAACCCTAACCCTAACCCTAACCCTAACTTGTTCCTAAAAAGTTTCCAAGGAAAGAACGTAAATGAAAAGCACTACTTTGTAAACTGAATCACATGTGTGTCACTCGCTCAATTAGGAATACAGGAAAACCGAAAAGTGTTATCTCGCACTGTATGGCACAGAAACAATTTTCCATCGAAAGAACAGAAATGCAAAGCACAACTTTGTAAACTAAATCACATACGTGTCGCACGTTCAATTATTACAACAGGAAAACTGAAAAGTGATATATCACACTGTACAGCACAGAAACAAGTTTCCAACCGAAGAACAGAAATGCAAAGCACTACTTTGTAAACTAAATCACATGTGTGTCGCTCGCTCAATTAGGAATACAGGGAAAAAGAAAAGTGTTATCTTGTACTGTATGGCACAGAAACAAATTTCCAAAGAAAGAACAGAAACGCAAAGCACAACTTTGTAAACTAAATCACATACGTGTCGCACGTTCAATTATTACAACAGGAAAAGTGAAAAGTGATATATCACACTGTACAGCACAGAAACAAGTTTCCAACCGAAGAACAGAAATACAAAGCACTACTTTTTAAACTAAATCACATGTGTGTCCCTCGCTCAATTAGGAATACAGGCAAACCGAAAAGTGTTATCTCGCACTGTATGGCACAGAAACAAATTTCCAAAGAAAGAACCGAAATGCAAAGCACAACTTTGTAAACTAATTCACATACGTGTCGCCTGTTCAATTATTATAACAGGAAAACTGAAAAGTGATATAATGCACGGTACAGCACAGGAACAAGTTTCCATCGAAAGAACAGAAAAGCAAAGCACAACTTTTTAAACGAATTCACATACGTGTCGCCTGTTCAATTATTATAACAGGAAAACTGAAAAGTGATATAACGCAATGTACAGCACAGAAACACGTTTCCATCGAAAGAACAGAAACGCAAAGCACAACTTTGTAAACTAAATCACATACGTGTCGCACGTTCAATTATTACAACAGGAAAACTGAAAAGTGATATATCACACTATACAGCACAGAAACAAGTTTGCAACCGAAGAACAGAAATGCAAAGCACTACTTTGTAAACTAAATCACATGTGTGTCGCTCGCTCAATTAGGAATACAGGGAAAAAGAAAAGTGTTATCTCGCACTGTATCTCACAGAAACAAATTTCCAAAGAAAGAACAGAAACGCGAAGCACAACTTTGTAAACTAAATCACATACGTGTCGCACGTTCAATTATTATAACAGGAAAACTGAAAAGTGATATAACGCACTGTACAGCACAGAAACACGTTTCCATCGAAAGAACAGAAACGCAAAGCACAACTTTGTAAACTAATTCACATACGTGTCGCCTGTTCAATTATTATAACAGGAAAACTGAAAAGTGATATAACGCACGGTACAGCACAGGAACAAGTTTCCATCGAAAGAACAGAAAAGCAAAGCACAACTTTTTAAACGAATTCACATACGTATCGCCTGTTCAATTATTATAACAGGAAAACTGAAAAGTGTTATCTTGCACTGTACGGCACAGAAACAAGTTTCCATAGAAAGAACAGAAACGCAAAGCACAATTTTGTAAACTAAATCACATACGTGTCGCCCGTTCAATTATTACAATAGGAAAACTGAAAAGATATATATGACATTGTACAGCACAGTCAAAAGTTTCAAATGAAAGAACAAAAAAGAAAATCACTAATTTGTAAACTAAATCACCTGTGTGTCGCTCACTCAATTAGGAATACGGGAAAACTGAAAAGTGTTATCTCGCACTGTATGGCAGAGAAACAAGTTTCCACTGAAATGACAGAAACTGAAAGCACAACTTGGTAAACTAATTCACATATGTGTCTCCTGTTCAATTATTATAACAGGAAAACTGAAAAGTGATATAACCCTAACCCTAACCATAACCCTAACCCAAAGCCACTAACCCTAACCCTAACCCTAACCCAAAGACCCTAACCCTAACCCTAATCCTAACCCTAACCCCTAACCCTAACCCTAACCCTAACCCTAACCGTAACCCTAACCATATCCCTTCCCCAGCCCTAACCTAACCCTAAACCTAACCCTAATCCTAACCCTAACCCTAACTTGTTCCTAAAAGTTTCCAAGGAAAGAATGTAAATGAAAAGCACTACTTTGTAAACTCAATCACATGTGTGTCACTCGCTCAATTAGGAATACAGGAAAAGCGAAAAGTGTTATCTCGCACTATACGGCACAGAAACAATTTTCCATCGAAAGAACAGAAACGCAAATCACAACTTTGTAAACTAAATCACACACGTGTCGCACGTTCAATTATTACAACAGGAAAACTGAAAAGTGATATATCACACTGTACAGCACAGAAACAAGTTTCCAACCGAAGAACAGAAATCCAAAGCACTACTTTGTAAACTAAATCACATGTGTGTCGCTTGCTCAATTAGGAATACAGGGAAACCGAAAAGTGTTATCTCGCACTGTATGGCACAGAAACAAATTTCCAAAGAAAGAACAGAAACGCAAAGCACAACTTTGTAAATTAAATGACATACGTGTCGCCTGTTCTATTATTATAACAGGAAAACTGAAAGTGATATAACGCACGGTAGAGAACAGGAACAAGTTTCCATCGAAAGAACAGAAAAGCAAAGCACAACTTTTTAAACGTATTCACATACATGTCGCCTGTTCAATTATTACAACAGGAAAACTGAAAAGTGATATATGACATTGTACAGCACAGGAACAAGTTTCAAATGAAAGAACAAAAAAGAAAATCACTAATTTGTAAACTAAATCTCATGTGTGTTGCTCGCTCCATTAGGAATACAGGAAAACCGAAAAGTGATATATCTCACTGTACAGCACAAGAACAAGTTTCCAACGAAAGAACAGAAAAGCAAAGCACTACTTTTAAACGGAATCACCTGTGTATCGCTCGCTCAATTAGGAATACAGGGAAAAAGAAAAGTGTTATCTCGCACTGTATGGCACAGAAACAAATTTCCAAAGAAAGAACAGAAACGCAAAGCACAACTTTGTAAACTAAATCACATACGTGTCGCACGTTCAATTATTACAACAGGAAAACTGAAAAGTGATATATCACACTGTACAGCACAGAAACAAGTTTCCAACCGAAGAACAGAAACGCAAAGCACTACTTTGTAAACTAAATCACATGTGTGTCGCTCGCTCAATTAGGAATACAGGGAAACCGAAAAGTGTTATCTCGCACTGTATGGCACAGAAACAAATTTCCAAAGAAAGAACAGAAACGCAAAGCACAACTTTGTAAACTAAATCACATACGTGTCGCACGTTCAATTATTACAACAGGAAAACTTAAAAGTGATATATCACACTGTACAGCACAGAAACAAGTTTCCAGCCGAAGAACAGAAACGCAAAGCACTACTTTGTAAACTAAATCACATGTGTGTCGCTCGCTCAATTAGGAATACAGGGAAACCGAAAAGTGTTATCTAGCACTGTATGGCACAGAAACAAATTTCCAAAGAAAGAACAGAAAGGCAAAGCACAACTTTGTAAATTAAATGACATACGTGTCGCCTGTTCAATTATTATAACAGGAAAACTGAAAAGTGATATAACGCACTGTACAGCACAGGAACAAGTTTCCATTGAAAGAACAGAAAAGCAAAGCACAACTTTTTAAACAAATTCACATATGTGTGGCCTGTTCAATTATTATAACAGGAAAACTGAAAAGTGATATAACGCACTGTACAGCACAGGAACAAGTTTCCATTGAAAGAACAGAAAAGCAAAGCACAACTTTTTAAACAAATTCACATATGTGTGGCCTGTTCAATTATTATAACAGGAAAACTGAAAAGTGATATAACGCACTGTACAGCACAGAAACATGTTTCCATCGAAAGAACAGAAACGCAAAGCACAACTTTGTAAACTAATTCACATACGTGTCGCCCGTTCAATTATTACAACAGGAAAACTGAAAAGTTATATATGACATTGTACAGCACAGGAAAAAGTTTCAAATGAAAGAACAAAAAACAAAATCAATAATTTGTAAACTAAATCACCTGTGTGTCGCTCACTCAATTAGGAATACGGGAAAACTGAAAAGTGTTATCGCGCACTGTACGGCACAGATACAAGTTTCCATCGAAAGAACAGAAACGCAAAGCACAACTTTGTAAAGTAAATCACATACGTGTCGCCCGTTCAATTATTACAACAGGAAAACTGAAAAGTGATATATGACATTGTACAGCACAAGAACAAGTTTCAAATGAAAGAACAAAAAAGAAAATCACTAATTTGTAAACTAAATCACATGTGTGTCGCTCGCTCCATTAGGAATACAGGAAAACTGAAAAGTGATATATCTCACTGTACAGCACAAGAACAAGTTTCCAACGACAGAACAGAAAAGCAAAGCACTACTTTTAAACGGAATCACCTGTGTATCGCTCGCTCAGTTAGAAATAGGGGAAAACTGAAAAGTGTTATCTCGCACTGTACGGCATAGAAACAAGTTTCCATTGAAAGAACAGAAACTCAAAGCACAACTTTGTAAACTAATTCACATATGTGTCGCCTGTTCAATTATTATAACAGGAAAACTGAAAAGTGATATAACCCTAACCCTAACCCTAACCCTAAGCCCTAACCCTAACCCTAATCCTAACCCTAACACTAACCCCTAACCCTAACCTTAACCGTAACCCTAACCATATCCCTTACCCAGCCCTAACCTAACCCTAACCCTAACCCTAACCCTAACCCTAACCCTAACTTGTTCCTAAAAAGTTTCCAAGGAAAGAACGTAAATGAAAAGCACTACTTTGTAAACTGAATCACATGTGTGTCACTCGCTCAATTAGGAATACAGGAAAACCGAAAAGTGTTATCTCGCACTGTATGGCACAGAAACAATTTTCCATCGAAAGAACAGAAATGCAAAGCACAACTTTGTAAACTAAATCACATACGTGTCGCACGTTCAATTATTACAACAGGAAAACTGAAAAGTGATATATCACACTGTACAGCACAGAAACAAGTTTCCAACCGAAGAACAGAAATGCAAAGCACTACTTTGTAAACTAAATCACATGTGTGTCGCTCGCTCAATTAGGAATACAGGGAAAAAGAAAAGTGTTATCTTGTACTGTATGGCACAGAAACAAATTTCCAAAGAAAGAACAGAAACGCAAAGCACAACTTTGTAAACTAAATCACATACGTGTCGCACGTTCAATTATTACAACAGGAAAAGTGAAAAGTGATATATCACACTGTACAGCACAGAAACAAGTTTCCAACCGAAGAACAGAAATACAAAGCACTACTTTTTAAACTAAATCACATGTGTGTCCCTCGCTCAATTAGGAATACAGGCAAACCGAAAAGTGTTATCTCGCACTGTATGGCACAGAAACAAATTTCCAAAGAAAGAACCGAAATGCAAAGCACAACTTTGTAAACTAATTCACATACGTGTCGCCTGTTCAATTATTATAACAGGAAAACTGAAAAGTGATATAATGCACGGTACAGCACAGGAACAAGTTTCCATCGAAAGAACAGAAAAGCAAAGCACAACTTTTTAAACGAATTCACATACGTGTCGCCTGTTCAATTATTATAACAGGAAAACTGAAAAGTGATATAACGCAATGTACAGCACAGAAACACGTTTCCATCGAAAGAACAGAAACGCAAAGCACAACTTTGTAAACTAAATCACATACGTGTCGCACGTTCAATTATTACAACAGGAAAACTGAAAAGTGATATATCACACTATACAGCACAGAAACAAGTTTGCAACCGAAGAACAGAAATGCAAAGCACTACTTTGTAAACTAAATCACATGTGTGTCGCTCGCTCAATTAGGAATACAGGGAAAAAGAAAAGTGTTATCTCGCACTGTATCTCACAGAAACAAATTTCCAAAGAAAGAACAGAAACGCGAAGCACAACTTTGTAAACTAAATCACATACGTGTCGCACGTTCAATTATTATAACAGGAAAACTGAAAAGTGATATAACGCACTGTACAGCACAGAAACACGTTTCCATCGAAAGAACAGAAACGCAAAGCACAACTTTGTAAACTAATTCACATACGTGTCGCCTGTTCAATTATTATAACAGGAAAACTGAAAAGTGATATAACGCACGGTACAGCACAGGAACAAGTTTCCATCGAAAGAACAGAAAAGCAAAGCACAACTTTTTAAACGAATTCACATACGTATCGCCTGTTCAATTATTATAACAGGAAAACTGAAAAGTGTTATCTTGCACTGTACGGCACAGAAACAAGTTTCCATAGAAAGAACAGAAACGCAAAGCACAATTTTGTAAACTAAATCACATACGTGTCGCCCGTTCAATTATTACAATAGGAAAACTGAAAAGATATATATGACATTGTACAGCACAGTCAAAAGTTTCAAATGAAAGAACAAAAAAGAAAATCACTAATTTGTAAACTAAATCACCTGTGTGTCGCTCACTCAATTAGGAATACGGGAAAACTGAAAAGTGTTATCTCGCACTGTATGGCAGAGAAACAAGTTTCCACTGAAATGACAGAAACTGAAAGCACAACTTGGTAAACTAATTCACATATGTGTCTCCTGTTCAATTATTATAACAGGAAAACTGAAAAGTGATATAACCCTAACCCTAACCATAACCCTAACCCAAAGCCACTAACCCTAACCCTAACCCTAACCCAAAGACCCTAACCCTAACCCTAATCCTAACCCTAACCCCTAACCCTAACCCTAACCCTAACCCTAACCGTAACCCTAACCATATCCCTTCCCCAGCCCTAACCTAACCCTAAACCTAACCCTAATCCTAACCCTAACCCTAACTTGTTCCTAAAAGTTTCCAAGGAAAGAATGTAAATGAAAAGCACTACTTTGTAAACTCAATCACATGTGTGTCACTCGCTCAATTAGGAATACAGGAAAAGCGAAAAGTGTTATCTCGCACTATACGGCACAGAAACAATTTTCCATCGAAAGAACAGAAACGCAAATCACAACTTTGTAAACTAAATCACACACGTGTCGCACGTTCAATTATTACAACAGGAAAACTGAAAAGTGATATATCACACTGTACAGCACAGAAACAAGTTTCCAACCGAAGAACAGAAATCCAAAGCACTACTTTGTAAACTAAATCACATGTGTGTCGCTTGCTCAATTAGGAATACAGGGAAACCGAAAAGTGTTATCTCGCACTGTATGGCACAGAAACAAATTTCCAAAGAAAGAACAGAAACGCAAAGCACAACTTTGTAAATTAAATGACATACGTGTCGCCTGTTCTATTATTATAACAGGAAAACTGAAAGTGATATAACGCACGGTAGAGAACAGGAACAAGTTTCCATCGAAAGAACAGAAAAGCAAAGCACAACTTTTTAAACGTATTCACATACATGTCGCCTGTTCAATTATTACAACAGGAAAACTGAAAAGTGATATATGACATTGTACAGCACAGGAACAAGTTTCAAATGAAAGAACAAAAAAGAAAATCACTAATTTGTAAACTAAATCTCATGTGTGTTGCTCGCTCCATTAGGAATACAGGAAAACCGAAAAGTGATATATCTCACTGTACAGCACAAGAACAAGTTTCCAACGAAAGAACAGAAAAGCAAAGCACTACTTTTAAACGGAATCACCTGTGTATCGCTCGCTCAATTAGGAATACAGGGAAAAAGAAAAGTGTTATCTCGCACTGTATGGCACAGAAACAAATTTCCAAAGAAAGAACAGAAACGCAAAGCACAACTTTGTAAACTAAATCACATACGTGTCGCACGTTCAATTATTACAACAGGAAAACTGAAAAGTGATATATCACACTGTACAGCACAGAAACAAGTTTCCAACCGAAGAACAGAAACGCAAAGCACTACTTTGTAAACTAAATCACATGTGTGTCGCTCGCTCAATTAGGAATACAGGGAAACCGAAAAGTGTTATCTCGCACTGTATGGCACAGAAACAAATTTCCAAAGAAAGAACAGAAACGCAAAGCACAACTTTGTAAACTAAATCACATACGTGTCGCCCGTTCAATTATTACAACAGGAAAACTGAAAAGTGATATATCACACTGTACAGCACAGAAACAAGTTTCCAACCGAAGAACAGAAATCCAAAGCACTACTTTGTAAACAAAATCACATGTGTGTCGCTCGCTCAATTAGGAATACAGGGAAACCGAAAAGTGTTATCTCGCACTGTATGGCACAGAAACAAGTTTCCATTGAAAGAACAGAAACTCAAAGCACAACTTCGTAAACTAATTCAAATATGTGTCGGCTGTTCACTTATTGTAACAGGAAAACTGAAAAGTGATATAACCCTAACCCTAACCCTACCCCTAAGCCCCTGACCCTAACCCTAACCCTAACCCTAACACTAACCCCTAACCCTAACCCTAACCCTAACCCTAACCGTAACCCAAACCATATCCCTTACCCAGCCCTAACCTAACCCTAACCCTAACCCTAACCCTAACCCTAACCCTAACCCTAACTTGTTCCTAACAGGAACAAGTTTCCAAGGAAAGTACGTAAATGAAAAGCACTACTTTGTAAACTGAATCACATGTGTGTCACTCGCTCAATTAGGAATACAGGAAAACCGAAAAGTGTTATCTCGCTCTGTACGGCACAGAAACAATTTTCCATCGAAAGAACAGAAATGCAAAGCACAACTTTGTAAACTAAATCACATACGTGTCGCACGTTCAATTATTACAACAGGAAAACTGAAAAGTGATATATCACACTGTACAGCACAGAAACAAGTTTCCAACCGAAGAACAGAAATGCAAAGCACTACTTTGTAAACTAAATCACATACGTGTCGCACGTTCAATTATTACAACAGGAAAAGTGAAAAGTGATATATCACACTGTACAGCACAGAAACAAGTTTCCAACCGAAGAACAGAAATACAAAGCACTACTTTTTAAACTAAATCACATGTGTGTCGCTCGCTCAATTAGGAATACAGGCAAACCGAAAAGTGTTATCTCGCACTGTATGGCACAGAAACAAATTTCCAAAGAAAGAACCGAAATGCAAAGCACAACTTTGTAAACTAATTCACATACGTGTCGCCTGTTCAATTATTATAACAGGAAAACTGAAAAGTGATATAATGCACGGTACAGCACAGGAACAAGTTTCCATCGAAAGAACAGAAAAGCAAAGCACAACTTTTTAAACTAATTCACATACGTGTCGCCTGTTCAATTATTATAACAGGAAAACTGAAAAGTGATATAACGCAATGTACAGCACAGAAACATGTTTCCATCGAAAGAACAGAAACGCAAAGCACAACTTTATAAACTAAATCACATACGTGTCGCCCGTTCAATTATTATAACAGGAAAACTGAAAAGTGTTATCTCGCACTGTACGGCACAGAAACAAGTTTCCATCGAAAGAATAGAAACGCAAAGCACAACTTTGTAAACTAAATCACATACGTGTCGCCCGTTCAATTATTACAACAGGAAAACTGAAAAGTGATATATGACATTGTACAGCACAGGAACAAGTTTCAAATGAAAGAACAAAAAAGAAAATCACTAATTTGTAAACTAAATCACATGTGTGTCGCTCGCTCCATTAGGAATACAGGAAAACTGAAAAGTGATATATCTCACTGTACAGCACAAGAACAAGTTTCCAACGAAAGAACAGAAAAGTAAAGCACTACTTTTAAACGGAATCACCTGTGTTTCGCTCGATCAATTAGAAATACGGGAAAACTGAAAAGTGTTATCTCGCACTGTATGGCACAGAAACAAGTTTCCATTGAAAGAACAGAAACTCAAAGCACAACTTTGTAAACTAATTCACATATGTGTCGCCTGTTCAATTATTATAACAGGAAAACTGAAAAGTGATATAACTCTAACCCTAACCCTAACCCTAAGCCCCTGAACCTAACCCTAACCCTAACCCTAACACTAACCCCTAACCCTAACCCTAACCCTAACCCTAACCCTAACACTAACCCTAACCCTAACCCTAACCCTAACCCTAACATGTTCCTAACAGGAACAAGTTTCCAAGGAAGTACGTAAATGAAAAGCACTACTTTGTAAACTGAATCACATGTGTGTCACTCGCTCAATTAGGAATACAGGAAAACCGAAAAGTGTTATCTCGCACTGTACTGCACAGAAACAATTTTCGATCGAAAGAACAGAAATGCAAAGCACAACTTTGTAAACTAAATCACATACGTGTCGCACGTTCAATTATTACAACAGGAAAACTGAAAAGTGATATATCACACTATACAGCACAGAAACAAGTTTGCAACCGAAGAACAGAAATGCAAAGCACTACTTTGTAAACTAAATCACATGTGTGTCGCTCGCTCAATTAGGAATACAGGGAAAAAGAAAAGTGTTATCTCGCACTGTATCTCACAGAAACAAATTTCCAAAGAAAGAACAGAAACGCGAAGCACAACTTTGTAAACTAAATCACATACGTGTCGCACGTTCAATTATTATAACAGGAAAACTGAAAAGTGATATAACGCACTGTACAGCACAGAAACACGTTTCCATCGAAAGAACAGAAACGCAAAGCACAACTTTGTAAACTAATTCACATACGTGTCGCCTGTTCAATTATTATAACAGGAAAACTGAAAAGTGATATAACGCACGGTACAGCACAGGAACAAGTTTCCATCGAAAGAACAGAAAAGCAAAGCACAACTTTTTAAACGAATTCACATACGTATCGCCTGTTCAATTATTATAACAGGAAAACTGAAAAGTGTTATCTTGCACTGTACGGCACAGAAACAAGTTTCCATAGAAAGAACAGAAACGCAAAGCACAATTTTGTAAACTAAATCACATACGTGTCGCCCGTTCAATTATTACAATAGGAAAACTGAAAAGATATATATGACATTGTACAGCACAGTCAAAAGTTTCAAATGAAAGAACAAAAAAGAAAATCACTAATTTGTAAACTAAATCACCTGTGTGTCGCTCACTCAATTAGGAATACGGGAAAACTGAAAAGTGTTATCTCGCACTGTATGGCAGAGAAACAAGTTTCCACTGAAATGACAGAAACTGAAAGCACAACTTGGTAAACTAATTCACATATGTGTCTCCTGTTCAATTATTATAACAGGAAAACTGAAAAGTGATATAACCCTAACCCTAACCATAACCCTAACCCAAAGCCACTAACCCTAACCCTAACCCTAACCCAAAGACCCTAACCCTAACCCTAATCCTAACCCTAACCCCTAACCCTAACCCTAACCCTAACCCTAACCGTAACCCTAACCATATCCCTTCCCCAGCCCTAACCTAACCCTAAACCTAACCCTAATCCTAACCCTAACCCTAACTTGTTCCTAAAAGTTTCCAAGGAAAGAATGTAAATGAAAAGCACTACTTTGTAAACTCAATCACATGTGTGTCACTCGCTCAATTAGGAATACAGGAAAAGCGAAAAGTGTTATCTCGCACCATACGGCACAGAAACAATTTTCCATCGAAAGAACAGAAACGCAAATCACAACTTTGTAAACTAAATCACACACGTGTCGCACGTTCAATTATTACAACAGGAAAACTGAAAAGTGATATATCACACTGTACAGCACAGAAACAAGTTTCCAACCGAAGAACAGAAATCCAAAGCACTACTTTGTAAACTAAATCACATGTGTGTCGCTTGCTCAATTAGGAATACAGGGAAACCGAAAAGTGTTATCTCGCACTGTATGGCACAGAAACAAATTTCCAAAGAAAGAACAGAAACGCAAAGCACAACTTTGTAAATTAAATGACATACGTGTCGCCTGTTCTATTATTATAACAGGAAAACTGAAAGTGATATAACGCACGGTACAGAACAGGAACAAGTTTCCATCGAAAGAACAGAAAAGCAAAGCACAACTTTTTAAACGTATTCACATACATGTCGCCTGTTCAATTATTATAACAGGAAAACTGAAAAGTGTTATCTCGCACTGTACGGCACAGAAACAAGTTTCCATGGAAAGAACAGAAACGCAAAGCACAACTTTGTAAACTAAATCACATACGTGTCGCCCGTTCAATTATTACAACAGGAAAACTGAAAAGTGATATATGACATTGTACAGCACAGGAACAAGTTTCAAATGAAAGAACAAAAAAGAAAATCACTAATTTGTAAACTAAATCTCATGTGTGTTGCTCACTCCATTAGGAATACAGGAAAACCGAAAAGTGATATATCTCACTGTACAGCACAAGAACAAGTTTCCAACGAAAGAACAGAAAAGCAAAGCACTACTTTTAAACGGAATCACCTGTGTATCGCTCGCTCAATTAGGAATATAGGGAAAAAGAAAAGTGTTATCTCGCACTGTATGGCACAGAAAAAAATTTCCAAAGAAAGAACAGAAACGCAAAGCACAACTTTGTAAACTAAATCACATACGTGTCGCACGTTCAATTATTACAACAGGAAAACTGAAAAGTGATATATCACACTGTACAGCACAGAAACAAGTTTCCAACCGAAGAACAGAAACGCAAAGCACTACTTTGTAAACTAAATCACATGTGTGTCGCTCGCTCAATTAGGAATACAGGGAAACCGAAAAGTGTTATCTCGCACTGTATGGCACAGAAACAAATTTCCAAAGAAAGAACAGAAACGCAAAGCACAACTTTGTAAACTAAATCACATACGTGTCGCACGTTCAATTATTACAACAGGAAAACTGAAAAGTGATATATCACACTGTACAGCACAGAAACAAGTTTCCAACCGAAGAACAGAAACGCAAAGCACTACTTTGTAAACTAAATCACATGTGTGTCGCTCGCTCAATTAGGAATACAGGGAAACCGAAAAGTGTTATCTAGCACTGTATGGCACAGAAACAAATTTCCAAAGAAAGAACAGAAAGGCAAAGCACAACTTTGTAAATTAAATGACATACGTGTCGCCTGTTCAATTATTATAACAGGAAAACTGAAAAGTGATATAACGCACTGTACAGCACAGGAACAAGTTTCCATTGAAAGAACAGAAAAGCAAAGCACAACTTTTTAAACAAATTCACATATGTGTGGCCTGTTCAATTATTATAACAGGAAAACTGAAAAGTGATATAACGCACTGTACAGCACAGAAACATGTTTCCATCAAAAGAACAGAAACGCAAAGCACAACTTTGTAAACTAATTCACATACGTGTCGCCCGTTCAATTATTACAACAGGAAAACTGAAAAGTTATATATGACATTGTACAGCACAGGAAAAAGTTTCAAATGAAAGAACAAAAAAGAAAATCAATAATTTGTAAACTAAATCACCTGTGTGTCGCTCACTCAATTAGGAATACGGGAAAACTGAAAAGTGTTATCGCGCACTGTACGGCACAGATACAAGTTTCCATCGAAAGAACAGAAACGCAAAGCACAACTTTGTAAAGTAAATCACATACGTGTCGCCCGTTCAATTATTACAACAGGAAAACTGAAAAGTGATATATGACATTGTACAGCACAAGAACAAGTTTCAAATGAAAGAACAAAAAAGAAAATCACTAATTTGTAAACTAAATCACATGTGTGTCGCTCGCTCCATTAGGAATACAGGAAAACTGAAAAGTGATATATCTCACTGTACAGCACAAGAACAAGTTTCCAACGACAGAACAGAAAAGCAAAGCACTACTTTTAAACGGAATCGCCTGTGTTTCGCTCGCTCAGTTAGAAATAGGGGAAAACTGAAAAGTGTTATCTCGCACTGTACGGCATAGAAACAAGTTTCCATTGAAAGAACAGAAACTCAAAGCACAACTTTGTAAACTAATTTACATATGTGTCGCCTGTTCAATTATTATAACAGGAAAACTGAAAAGTGATATAACCCTAACCCTAACCCTAACCCTAAGCCCTAACCCTAACCCTAACCCTAACCCTAACACTAACCCCTAACCCTAACCTTAACCGTAACCCTAACCATATCCCTTACCCAGCCCTAACCTAAACCTAACCCTAACCCTAACCCTAACCCTAACCCTAACCCTAACTTGTTCCTAAAAAGTTTCCAAGGAAAGAACGTAAATGAAAAGCACTACTTTATAAACTGGATCACATGTTTGTCACTCGCTCAATTAGGAATACAGGAAAACCGAAAAGTGTTATCTCACACTGTACGGCACAGAAACAATTTTCCATCGAAAGAACAGAAAAGCAAAGCACAACTTTTTAAACTAATTCACATACGTGTCGCCTGTTCAATTATTATAACAGGAAAACTGAAAAGTGTTATAAAGCACGGTACAGCACAGAAACATGTTTCCGTCGAAAGAACAGAAAAGCAAAGCACAACTTTTTAAAAGAACTCACATACGTGTCGCCTGCTCAATTATTATAACAGGAAAACTGAAAAGTGTTATCTCGCACTGTACTGCACAGAAACAAGTTTCGATCGAAAAAACAGAAACGCAAAGCACAACTTTGTAAACTAAATCACAAACGTGTCGCATGTTCAATTATTACAACAGGAAAACTGAAAAGTGATATATCACACTGTACAGCACAGAAACAAGTTTCCAACCGAAGAACAGAAATCCAAAGCACTACTTTGTAAACAAAATCACATACGTGTCGCCCGTTCAATTATTACAACAGGAAAACTGAAAAGTGATATATGACATTGTACAGCACAGGAAAAAGTTTCAAATGAAAGAACAAAAAAGAAAATCACTAATTTGTAAACTAAATCACCTGTGTGTCGCTCACTCAATTAGGAATACGGGAAAACTGAAGAGTGTTATCTCGCACTGTATGGCACAGAAACAAGTTTCCATTGAAATAACAGAAACTCAAAGCACAACTTTATAAACTAATTCACATATGTGTCGCCTGTTCAATTATTATAACAGGAAAACTGAAAAGTGATATAACCCTAACCCAACCCTAACCCAAAGTCCCTAACCCTAACCCTAACCCTAACACTAACCCTAACCGTAACCCTAACCATATCCCTTACCCAGCCGTAACCTAACCCTAACCCTAACCCTAACCCTAACCCTAACCCTAACTTGTTCCTAAAAAGTTTCCAAGGAAAGAACGTAAATGAAAAGCACTACTTTGTAAACTGAATCACATGTGTGTCACTCGCTCAATTAGGAATACAGGAAAACGGAAAAGTGTTATCTCGCACTGTACGGCACAGAAACAATTTTCCATCGAAAGAACAGAAACGCAAAGCACAACTTTGTAAACTAAATCACAAACGTGTCGCACGTTCAATTATTACAACAGGAAAACTGAAAAGTGATATAACTCTAACCCTAACCCTAACCCTAAGCCCCTGAACCTAACCCTAACCCTAACCCTAACACTAACCCCTAACCCTAACCCTAACCCTAACCCTAACCCTAACACTAACCCTAACCCTAACCCTAACCCTAACATGTTCCTAACAGGAACAAGTTTCCAAGGAAGTACGTAAATGAAAAGCACTACTTTGTAAACTGAATCACATGTGTGTCACTCGCTCAATTAGGAATACAGGAAAACCGAAAAGTGTTATCTCGCACTGTACGGCACAGAAACAATTTTCGATCGAAAGAACAGAAATGCAAAGCACAACTTTGTAAACTAAATCACATACGTGTCGCACGTTCAATTATTACAACAGGAAAACTGAAAAGTGATATATCACACTATACAGCACAGAAACAAGTTTGCAACCGAAGAACAGAAATGCAAAGCACTACTTTGTAAACTAAATCACATGTGTGTCGCTCGCTCAATTAGGAATACAGGGAAAAAGAAAAGTGTTATCTCGCACTGTATCTCACAGAAACAAATTTCCAAAGAAAGAACAGAAACGCGAAGCACAACTTTGTAAACTAAATCACATACGTGTCGCACGTTCAATTATTATAACAGGAAAACTGAAAAGTGATATAACGCACTGTACAGCACAGAAACACGTTTCCATCGAAAGAACAGAAACGCAAAGCACAACTTTGTAAACTAATTCACATACGTGTCGTCTGTTCAATTATTATAACAGGAAAACTGAAAAGTGATATAACGCACGGTACAGCACAGGAACAAGTTTCCATCGAAAGAACAGAAAAGCAAAGCACAACTTTTTAAACGAATTCACATACGTATCGCCTGTTCAATTATCATAACAGGAAAACTGAAAAGTGTTATCTTGCACTGTACGGCACAGAAACAAGTTTCCATAGAAAGAACAGAAACGCAAAGCACAATTTTGTAAACTAAATCACATACGTGTCGCCCGTTCAATTATTACAATAGGAAAACTGAAAAGATATATATGACATTGTACAGCACAGTCAAAAGTTTCAAATGAAAGAACAAAAAAGAAAATCACTAATTTGTAAACTAAATCACCTGTGTGTCGCTCACTCAATTAGGAATACGGGAAAACTGAAAAGTGTTATCTCGCACTGTATGGCACAGAAACAAGTTTCCACTGAAATGACAGAAACTGAAAGCACAACTTGGTAAACTAATTCACATATGTGTCTCCTGTTCAATTATTATAACAGGAAAACTGAAAAGTGATATAACCCTAACCCTAACCATAACCCTAACCCAAAGCCCCTAACCCTAACCCTAACCCTAACCCAAAGACCCTAACCCTAACCCTAATCCTAACCCTAACCCCTAACCCTAACCCTAACCCTAACCGTAACCGTAACCCTAACCATATCCCTTCCCCAGCCCTAACCTAACCCTAAACCTAACCCTAATCCTAACCCTAACCCTAACTTGTTCCTAAAAGTTTCCAAGGAAAGAACGTAAATGAAAAGCACTACTTTGTAAACTCAATCACATGTGTGTCACTCGCTCAATTAGGAATACAGGAAAAGCGAAAAGTGTTATCTCGCACTATACGGCACAGAAACAATTTTCCATCGAAAGAACAGAAACGCAAATCACAACTTTGTAAACTAAATCACATACGTGTCGCACGTTCAATTATTACAACAGGAAAACTGAAAAGTGATATATCACACTGTACAGCACAGAAACAAGTTTCCAACCGAAGAACAGAAATCCAAAGCACTACTTTGTAATGTAAATCACATGTGTGTCGCTTGCTCAATGAGGAATACAGGGAAACCGAAAAGTGTTATCTCGCACTGTATGGCACAGAAACAAATTTCCAAAGAAAGAACAGAAACGCAAAGCACAACTTTGTAAATTAAATGACATACGTGTCGCCTGTTCTATTATTATAACAGGAAAACTGAAAGTGATATAACGCACGGTAGAGCACAGGAACAAGTTTCCATCGAAAGAACAGAAAAGCAAAGCACAACTTTTTAAACGTATTCACATACGTGTCGCCTGTTCAATTATTATAACAGGAAAACTGAAAAGTGTTATCTCGCACTGTACGGCACAGAAACAAGTTTCCATGGAAAGAACAGAAACGCAAAGCACAACTTTGTAAACTAAATCACATACGTGTCGCCCGTTCAATTATTACAACAGGAAAACTGAAAAGTGATATATGACATTGTACAGCACAGGAACAAGTTTCAAATGAAAGAACAAAAAAGAAAATCACTAATTTGTAAACTAAATCACATGTGTGTTGCTCGCTCCATTAGGAATACAGGAAAACCGAAAAGTGATATATCTCACTGTACAGCACAAGAACAAGTTTCCAACGAAAGAACAGAAAAGCAAAGCACTACTTTTAAACGGAATCACCTGTGTATCCCTCGCTCAATTAGAAATACGGGAAAACTGAAAAGTGTTATCTCGCACTGTATGGCACAGAAACAAGTTTCCCTTGAAAGAACAGAAACTCAAAGCACAACTTCATAAACTAATTCAAATATGTGTCGCCTGTTCACTTATTATAACAGGAAAACTGAAAAGTGATATAACCCTAACCCTAACCCTAACCCTAAGCCCCTGACCCTAACCCTAACCCTAACCCTAACACTAACCCCTAACCCTAACCCTAACCCTAAACCTAACCGTAACCCTAACCATATCCCTTACCCAGCCCTAACCTAACCCTAACCCTAACCCTAACCCTAACTTGTTCCTAACAGGAACAAGTTTCCAAGGAAAGTACGTAAATGAAAAGCACTACTTTGTAAACAGAATCACATGTGTGTCACTCGCTCAATTAGGAATACAGGAAAACCGAAAAGTGTTATCTCGCACTGTACGGCACAGAAACAATTTTCCATCGAAAAAACAGAAACGCAAAGCACAACTTTGTAAACTAAATCACATACGTGTCGCACGTTCAATTATTACAACAGGAAAACTGAAAAGTGATATATCACACTGTACAGCACAGAAACAAGTTTCCAACCGAAGAACAGAAATGCAAAGCACTACTTTGTAAACTAAATCACATGTGTGTCGCTCGCTCAATTAGGAATACAGGGAAAAAGAAAAGTGTTATCTCGCACTGTATGGCACAGAAACAAATTTCCAAAGAAAGAACAGAAACGCAAAGCACAACTTTGTAAACTAAATCACATACGTGTCGCACGTTCAATTATTACAACAGGAAAACTGAAAAGTGATATATCACACTGTACAGCACAGAAACAAGTTTCCAACCGAAGAACAGAAACGCAAAGCACTACTTTGTAAACTAAATCACATGTGTGTCGCTCGCTCAATTAGGAATACAGGGAAACCGAAAAGTGTTATCTCGCACTGTATGGCACAGAAACAAATTTCCAAAGAAAGAACAGAAACGCAAAGCACAACTTTGTAAACTAAATCACATACGTGTCGCACGTTCAATTATTACAACAGGAAAACTGAAAAGTGATATAACGCACTGTACAGCACAGGAACAAGTTTCCAACCGAAGAACAGAAAGGCAAAGCACAACTTTGTAAATTAAATGACATACGTGTCGCCTGTTCAATTATTATAACAGGAAAACTGAAAAGTGATATAACGCACTGTACAGCACAGGAACAAGTTTCCATTGAAAGAACAGAAAAGCAAAGCACAACTTTTTAAACAAATTCACATATGTGTGGCCTGTTCAATTATTATAACAGGAAAACTGAAAAGTGATATAACGCACTGTACAGCACAGAAACATGTTTCCATCGAAAGAACAGAAACGCAAAGCACAACTTTGTAAACTAATTCACATACGTGTCGCCCGTTCAATTATTACAACAGGAAAACTGAAAAGTTATATATGACATTGTACAGCACAGGAAAAAGTTTCAAATGAAAGAACAAAAAAGAAAATCAATAATTTGTAAACTAAATCACCTGTGTGTCGCTCACTCAATTAGGAATACGGGAAAACTGAAAAGTGTTATTGCGCACTGTACGGCACAGATACAAGTTTCCATCGAAAGAACAGAAACGCAAAGCACAACTTTGTAAAGTAAATCACATACGTGTCGCCCGTTCAATTATTACAACAGGAAAACTGAAAAGTGATATATGACATTGTACAGCACAAGAACAAGTTTCAAATGAAAGAACAAAAAAGAAAATCACTAATTTGTAAACTAAATCACATGTGTGTCGCTCGCTCCATTAGGAATACAGGAAAACTGAAAAGTGATATATCTCACTGTACAGCACAAGAACAAGTTTCCAACGACAGAACAGAAAAGCAAAGCACTACTTTTAAACGGAATCACCTGTGTATCGCTCGCTCAGTTAGAAATAGGGGAAAACTGAAAAGTGTTATCTCGCACTGTACGGCATAGAAACAAGTTTCCATTGAAAGAACAGAAACTCAAAGCACAACTTTGTAAACTAATTTACATATGTGTCGCCTGTTCAATTATTATAACAGGAAAACTGAAAAGTGATATAACCCTAACCCTAACCCTAACCCTAAGCCCTAACCCTAACCCTAACCCTAACCCTAACACTAACCCCTAACCCTAACCTTAACCGTAACCCTAACCATATCCCTTACCCAGCCCTAACCTAAACCTAACCCTAACCCTAACCCTAACCCTAACCCTAACCCTAACTTGTTCCTAAAAAGTTTCCAAGGAAAGAACGTAAATGAAAAGCACTACTTTATAAACTGGATCACATGTTTGTCACTCGCTCAATTAGGAATACAGGAAAACCGAAAAGTGTTATCTCACACTGTACGGCACAGAAACAATTTTCCATCGAAAGAACAGAAAAGCAAAGCACAACTTTTTAAACTAATTCACATACGTGTCGCCTGTTCAATTATTATAACAGGAAAACTGAAAAGTGTTATAAAGCACGGTACAGCACAGAAACATGTTTCCGTCGAAAGAACAGAAAAGCAAAGCACAACTTTTTAAAAGAACTCACATACGTGTCGCCTGCTCAATTATTATAACAGGAAAACTGAAAAGTGTTATCTCGCACTGTACTGCACAGAAACAAGTTTCGATCGAAAAAACAGAAACGCAAAGCACAACTTTGTAAACTAAATCACAAACGTGTCGCATGTTCAATTATTACAACAGGAAAACTGAAAAGTGATATATCACACTGTACAGCACAGAAACAAGTTTCCAACCGAAGAACAGAAATCCAAAGCACTACTTTGTAAACAAAATCACATACGTGTCGCCCGTTCAATTATTACAACAGGAAAACTGAAAAGTGATATATGACATTGTACAGCACAGGAAAAAGTTTCAAATGAAAGAACAAAAAAGAAAATCACTAATTTGTAAACTAAATCACCTGTGTGTCGCTCACTCAATTAGGAATACGGGAAAACTGAAGAGTGTTATCTCGCACTGTATGGCACAGAAACAAGTTTCCATTGAAATAACAGAAACTCAAAGCACATCTTTATAAACTAATTCACATATGTGTCGCCTGTTCAATTATTATAACAGGAAAACTGAAAAGTGATATAACCCTAACCCAACCCTAACCCAAAGTCCCTAACCCTAACCCTAACCCTAACACTAACCCTAACCGTAACCCTAACCATATCCCTTACCCAGCCGTAACCTAACCCTAACCCTAACCCTAACCCTAACCCTAACCCTAACCCTAACTTGTTCCTAAAAAGTTTCCAAGGAAAGAACGTAAATGAAAAGCACTACTTTGTAAACTGAATCACATGTGTGTCACTCGCTCAATTAGGAATACAGGAAAACGGAAAAGTGTTATCTCGCACTGTACGGCACAGAAACAATTTTCCATCGAAAGAACAGAAACGCAAAGCACAACTTTGTAAACTAAATCACAAACGTGTCGCACGTTCAATTATTACAACAGGAAAACTGAAAAGTGATATAACTCTAACCCTAACCCTAACCCTAAGCCCCTGAACCTAACCCTAACCCTAACCCTAACACTAACCCCTAACCCTAACCCTAACCCTAACCCTAACCCTAACACTAACCCTAACCCTAACCCTAACCCTAACATGTTCCTAACAGGAACAAGTTTCCAAGGAAGTACGTAAATGAAAAGCACTACTTTGTAAACTGAATCACATGTGTGTCACTCGCTCAATTAGGAATACAGGAAAACCGAAAAGTGTTATCTCGCACTGTACGGCACAGAAACAATTTTCGATCGAAAGAACAGAAATGCAAAGCACAACTTTGTAAACTAAATCACATACGTGTCGCACGTTCAATTATTACAACAGGAAAACTGAAAAGTGATATATCACACTATACAGCACAGAAACAAGTTTGCAACCGAAGAACAGAAATGCAAAGCACTACTTTGTAAACTAAATCACATGTGTGTCGCTCGCTCAATTAGGAATACAGGGAAAAAGAAAAGTGTTATCTCGCACTGTATCTCACAGAAACAAATTTCCAAAGAAAGAACAGAAACGCGAAGCACAACTTTGTAAACTAAATCACATACGTGTCGCACGTTCAATTATTATAACAGGAAAACTGAAAAGTGATATAACGCACTGTACAGCACAGAAACACGTTTCCATCGAAAGAACAGAAACGCAAAGCACAACTTTGTAAACTAATTCACATACGTGTCGTCTGTTCAATTATTATAACAGGAAAACTGAAAAGTGATATAACGCACGGTACAACACAGGAACAAGTTTCCATCGAAAGAACAGAAAAGCAAAGCACAACTTTTTAAACGAATTCACATACGTATCGCCTGTTCAATTATCATAACAGGAAAACTGAAAAGTGTTATCTTGCACTGTACGGCACAGAAACAAGTTTCCATAGAAAGAACAGAAACGCAAAGCACAATTTTGTAAACTAAATCACATACGTGTCGCCCGTTCAATTATTACAATAGGAAAACTGAAAAGATATATATGACATTGTACAGCACAGTCAAAAGTTTCAAATGAAAGAACAAAAAAGAAAATCACTAATTTGTAAACTAAATCACCTGTGTGTCGCTCACTCAATTAGGAATACGGGAAAACTGAAAAGTGTTATCTCGCACTGTATGGCACAGAAACAAGTTTCCACTGAAATGACAGAAACTGAAAGCACAACTTGGTAAACTAATTCACATATGTGTCTCCTGTTCAATTATTATAACAGGAAAACTGAAAAGTGATATAACCCTAACCCTAACCATAACCCTAACCCAAAGCCCCTAACCCTAACCCTAACCCTAACCCAAAGACCCTAACCCTAACCCTAATCCTAACCCTAACCCCTAACCCTAACCCTAACCCTAACCGTAACCGTAACCCTAACCATATCCCTTCCCCAGCCCTAACCTAACCCTAAACCTAACCCTAATCCTAACCCTAACCCTAACTTGTTCCTAAAAGTTTCCAAGGAAAGAACGTAAATGAAAAGCACTACTTTGTAAACTCAATCACATGTGTGTCACTCGCTCAATTAGGAATACAGGAAAAGCGAAAAGTGTTATCTCGCACTATACGGCACAGAAACAATTTTCCATCGAAAGAACAGAAACGCAAATCACAACTTTGTAAACTAAATCACATACGTGTCGCACGTTCAATTATTACAACAGGAAAACTGAAAAGTGATATATCACACTGTACAGCACAGAAACAAGTTTCCAACCGAAGAACAGAAATCCAAAGCACTACTTTGTAATGTAAATCACATGTGTGTCGCTTGCTCAATGAGGAATACAGGGAAACCGAAAAGTGTTATCTCGCACTGTATGGCACAGAAACAAATTTCCAAAGAAAGAACAGAAACGCAAAGCACAACTTTGTAAATTAAATGACATACGTGTCGCCTGTTCTATTATTATAACAGGAAAACTGAAAGTGATATAACGCACGGTAGAGCACAGGAACAAGTTTCCATCGAAAGAACAGAAAAGCAAAGCACAACTTTTTAAACGTATTCACATACGTGTCGCCTGTTCAATTATTATAACAGGAAAACTGAAAAGTGTTATCTCGCACTGTACGGCACAGAAACAAGTTTCCATGGAAAGAACAGAAACGCAAAGCACAACTTTGTAAACTAAATCACATACGTGTCGCCCGTTCAATTATTACAACAGGAAAACTGAAAAGTGATATATGACATTGTACAGCACAGGAACAAGTTTCAAATGAAAGAACAAAAAAGAAAATCACTAATTTGTAAACTAAATCACATGTGTGTTGCTCGCTCCATTAGGAATACAGGAAAACCGAAAAGTGATATATCTCACTGTACAGCACAAGAACAAGTTTCCAACGAAAGAACAGAAAAGCAAAGCACTACTTTTAAACGGAATCACCTGTGTATCCCTCGCTCAATTAGAAATACGGGAAAACTGAAAAGTGTTATCTCGCACTGTATGGCACAGAAACAAGTTTCCCTTGAAAGAACAGAAACTCAAAGCACAACTTCATAAACTAATTCAAATATGTGTCGCCTGTTCACTTATTATAACAGGAAAACTGAAAAGTGATATAACCCTAACCCTAACCCTAACCCTAAGCCCCTGACCCTAACCCTAACCCTAACCCTAACACTAACCCCTAACCCTAACCCTAACCCTAAACCTAACCGTAACCCTAACCATATCCCTTACCCAGCCCTAACCTAACCCTAACCCTAACCCTAACCCTAACTTGTTCCTAACAGGAACAAGTTTCCAAGGAAAGTACGTAAATGAAAAGCACTACTTTGTAAACAGAATCACATGTGTGTCACTCGCTCAATTAGGAATACAGGAAAACCGAAAAGTGTTATCTCGCACTGTACGGCACAGAAACAATTTTCCATCGAAAAAACAGAAACGCAAAGCACAACTTTGTAAACTAAATCACATACGTGTCGCACGTTCAATTATTACAACAGGAAAACTGAAAAGTGATATATCACACTGTACAGCACAGAAACAAGTTTCCAACCGAAGAACAGAAATGCAAAGCACTACTTTGTAAACTAAATCACATGTGTGTCGCTCGCTCAATT
The DNA here is from genome assembly GCF_030254825.1 of Meriones unguiculatus. Lineage (NCBI taxonomy): Eukaryota > Metazoa > Chordata > Mammalia > Rodentia > Muridae > Meriones > Meriones unguiculatus. Next base: position 48,673,500 of record NC_083360.1, on the reverse strand, counting down.
AGGAATACAGGGAAAAAGAAAAGTGTTATCTCGCACTGTATGGCACAGAAACAAATTTCCAAAGAAAGAACAGAAACGCAAAGCACAACTTTGTAAACTAAATCACATACGTGTCGCACGTTCAATTATTACAACAGGAAAACTGAAAAGTGATATATCACACTGTACAGCACAGAAACAAGTTTCCAACCGAAGAACAGAAACGCAAAGCACTACTTTGTAAACTAAATCACATGTGTGTCGCTTGCTCAATTAGGAATACAGGGAAACCGAAAAGTGTTATCTAGCACTGTATGGCACAGAAACAAATTTCCAAAGAAAGAACAGAAAGGCAAAGCACAACTTTGTAAATTAAATGACATACGTGTCGCCTGTTCAATTATTATAACAGGAAAACGGAAAAGTGATATAACGCACTGTACAGCACAGGAACAAGTTTCCATTGAAAGAACAGAAAAGCAAAGCACAACTTTTTAAACAAATTCACATATGTGTGGCCTGTTCAATTATTATAACAGGAAAACTGAAAAGTGATATAACGCACTGTACAGCACAGAAACATGTTTCCATCGAAAGAACAGAAAAGCAAAGCACAACTTTGTAAACTAATTCACATACGTGTCGCCCGTTCAATTATTACAACAGGAAAACTGAAAAGTTATATATGACATTGTACAGCACAGGAAAAAGTTTCAAATGAAAGAACAAAAAAGAAAATCAATAATTTGTAAACTAAATCACCTGTGTGTCGCTCACTCAATTAGGAATACGGGAAAACTGAAAAGTGTTATCTCGCACTGTACGGCACAGAAACAAGTTTCCATCGAAAGAACAGAAACGCAAAGCACAACTTTGTAAACTAAATCACATACGTGTCGCCCGTTCAATTATTACAACAGGAAAACTGAAAAGTGATATATGACATTGTACAGCACAGGAACAAGTTTCAAATGAAAGAACAAAAAAGAAAATCACTAATTTGTAAACTAAATCACATGTGTGTCGCTCGCTCCATTAGGAATACAGGAAAACCGAAAAGTGATATATCTCACTGTACAGCACAAGAACAAGTTTCCAACGAAAGAACAGAAAAGCAAAGCACTACTTTTAAACGGAATCACCTGTGTATCGCTCGCTCAATTAGAAATACGGGAAAACTGAAAAGTGTTATCTCGCACTGTATGGCACAGAAACAAGTTTCCATTGAAAGAACAGAAACTCAAAGCACAACTTTGTAAACTAATTAAAATATGTGTCGCCTGTTCACTTATTATAACAGGAAAACTGAAAAGTGATATAACCGTAACCCTAACCCTAACCCTAAGCCCCTGACTCTAACCCTAACCCTAACCCTAACACTAACCCCTAACCCTAACCCTAACCCTAACCCTAACCGTAACCCTAACCATATCCCTTACCCAGCCCTAACCTAACCCTAACCCTAACCCTAACCCTAACCCTAACCCTAACTTGTTCCTAACAGGAACAAGTTTCCAAGGAAAGTACGTAAATGAAAAGCACTACTTTGTAAACTGAATCACATGTGTGTCACTCGCTCAATTAGGAATACAGGAAAACCGAAAAGTGTTATCTCGCACTGTACGGCACAGAAACAATTTTCCATCGAAAGAACAGAAATGCAAAGCGCAACTTTGTAAACTAAATCACAAACGTGTCGCACGTTCAATTATTACAACAGGAAAACTGAAAAGTGATATATCACACTGTACAGCACAGAAACAAGTTTCCAACCGAAGAACAGAAATCCAAAGCACTACTTTGTAAACTAAATCACATGTGTGTCGCTCGCTCAAATAGGAATACAGGGAAACCGAAAAGTGTATCTCGCACTGTATGGCACAGAAACAAATTTCCAAAGAAAGAACAGAAAAGCAAAGCACAACTTTGTAAATTAAATGACATACGTGTCGCCTGTTCAATTATTATAACAGGAAAACTGAAAAGTGATATAACGCACTGTACAGCACAGGAACAAGTTTCCATTGAAAGAACAGAAAAGCAAAGCACAACTTTTTAAACGAATTCACATACGTGTCGCCTGTTCAATTATTATAACAGGAAAACTGAAAAGTGATATAACGCACTGTACGGCACAGAAACATGTTTCCATCGAAAGAACAGAAAAGCAAAGTACAACTTTTTAAACTAATTCACATACGTGTCGCCTGATCAATTATTATAACAGGAAAACTGAAAAGTGTTATAAAGCACGGTACAGCACAGAAACATGTTTCCATCGAAAGAACAGAAAAGCAAAGCACAACTTTTTAAACGAACTCACATACGTGTCGCCTGTTCAATTATTATAACAGGAAAACTGAAAAGTGTTATCTCGCACTGTACTGCACAGAAACAAGTTACGATCGAAAAAACAGAAACGCAAAGCACAACTTTGTAAACTAAATCACAAACGTGTCGCACGTTCAATTATTACAACAGGAAAACTGTAAAGCGATATATCACACTGTACAGCACAGAAACAAGTTTCCAACCGAAGAACAGAAATCCAAAGCACTACTTTGTAAACAAAATCACATGTGTGTCGCTCGCTCAATTAGGAATACAGGGAAACCGAAAAGTGTTATCTCGCACTGTATGGCACAGAAACAAGTTTCCATTGAAAGAACAGAAACTCAAAGCACAACTTCGTAAACTAATTCAAATATGTGTCGCCTGTTCACTTATTATAACAGGAAAACTGAAAAGTGATATAACCCTAACCCTAACCCTAACCCTAAGCCCCTGACCCTAACCCTAACCCTAACCCTAACACTAACCCCTAACCCTAACCCTAACCCTAACCCTAACCGTAACCGTAACCATATCCCTTACCCAGCCCTACCCTAACCCTAACCCTAACCCTAACCCTAACCCTAACCCTAACCCTAACTTGTTCCTAAAAAGTTTCCAAGGAAAGAACGTAAATGAAAAGCACTACTTTGTAAACTGAATCACATGTGTGTCACTCGCTCAATTAGGAATACAGGAAAACCGAAAAGTGTTATCTTGCACTGTACGGCACAGAAACGATTTTCCATCGAAAGAACAGAAATGCAAAGCACAACTTTGTAAACTAAATCACATACGTGTCGCACGTTCAATTATTACAACAGGAAAACTGAAAAGTGATATATCACACTATACAGCACAGAAACAAGTTTCCAACCGAAGAACAGAAATGCAAAGCACTACTTTGTAAACAAAATCACATGTGTGTCGCTCGCTCAATTAGGAATACAGGGAAAAAGAAAAGTGTTATCTCGCACTGTATGGCACAGAAACAAATTTCCAAAGAAAGAACAGAAACGCGAAGCACAACTTTGTAAACTAAATCACATACGTGTCGCACGTTCAATTATTACAACAGGAAAACTTAAAAGTGATATATCACACTGTACAGCACAGAAACAAGTTTCCAACCGAAGAACAGAAACGCAAAGCACTACTTTGTAAACTAAATCACATGTGTGTCGCTCGCTCAATTAGGAATACAGGGAAACCGAAAAGTGTTATCTCGCACTGTATGGCACAGAAACAAATTTCCAAAGAAAGAACAGAAACGCAAAGCACAACTTTGTAAATTAAATGACATACGTGTGGCCTGTTCAATTATTATAACAGGAAAACTGAAAAGTGATATAACGCACTGTACAGCACAGGAACAAGTTTCCATTGAAAGAACAGAAAAGCAATGCACAACTTTTTAAACGAATTCACATATGTGTGGCCTGTTCAATTATTATAACAGGAAAACTGAAAAGTGTTATCTCGCACTGTACGGCACAGAAACAAGTTTCCATAGAAAGAACAGAAACGCAGAGCACAATTTTGTAAACTAAATCACATACGTGTCGCCCGTTAAATTATTACAACAGGAAAACTGAAAAGATATATATGACATTGTACAGCACAGGAAAAAGTTTCAAATGAAAGAACAAAAAAGAAAATCACTAATTTGTAAACTAAATCACCTGTGTGTCGCTCACTCAATTAGGAATACGGGAAAACTGAAAAGTGTTATCTCGCACTGTATGGCACAGAAACAAGTTTCCACTGAAATAACAGAAACTCAAAGCACAACTTGGTAAACTAATTCACATATGTGTCTCCTGTTCAATTATTATAACAGGAAAACTGAAAAGTGATATAACCCTAACCCTAACCCTAACCCTAACCCATAGCCCCTAACCCTAACCCTAACCCTAACCTTAAACCTAACCCTAACCCAAAGACCCTAACCCTAACCCTAATCCTAACCCTAACCCCTAACCCTAACCCTAACCCTAACCGTAACCCGAACCATATCCCTTCCCCAGCCCTAACCTAACCCTAACCCTAACCCTAACCCTAACCCTAACCCTAACTTGTTCCTAACAAGTTTCCAAGAAAGAACGTAAATGAAAAGCACTACTTTGTAAACTGAATCACATGTGTGTCACTCGCTCAATTAGGAATACAGGAAAAGCGAGAAGTGTTATCTCGCACTGTACGGCACAGAAACAATTTTCCATCGAAAGAACAGAAAAGCAAATCACAACTTTGTAAACTAAATCACATACGTGTCGCACGTTCAATTATTACAACAGGAAAACTGAAAAGTGATATATCACACTGTACAGCACAGAAACAAGTTTCCAACCGAAGAACAGAAATCCAAAGCACTACTTTGTAAACTAAATCACATGTGTGTTGCTTGCTCAATTAGGAATACATGGAAACCGAAAAGGGTTATCTCGCACTGTATGGCACAGAAACAAATTTCCAAAGAAAGAACAGAAACGCAAAGCACAACTTTGTAAACTAAATGACATACGTGTCGCCTGTTCTATTATTATAACAGGAAAACTGAAAGTGATATAACACACGGTACAGCACAGGAACAAGTTTCCATCGAAAGAACAGAAAAGCAAAGCACAACTTTTTAAACGAATTCACATACATGTCGCCTGTTCAATTATTATAACAGGAAAACTGAAAAGTGTTATCTCGCACTGTACGGCACAGAAACAAGTTTCCATCGAAAGAATAGAAACGCAAAGCACAACTTTGTAAACTAAATCACATACGTGTCGCCCGTTCAGTTATTACAACAGGAAAACTGAAAAGTGATATATGACATTGTACAGCACAGGAACAAGTTTCAAATGAAAGAACAAAAAAGAAAATCACTAATTTGTAAACTAAATCACATGTGTGTCGCTCGCTCCATTAGGAAAACAGGAAAACTGAAAAGTGATATATCTCACTGTACAGCACAAGAACAAGTTTCCAACGAAAGAACAGAAAAGCAAAGCACTACTTTTAAATGGAATCACCTGTGTTTCGCTCGATCAATTAGAAATACGGGAAAACTGAAAAGTGTTATCTCGCACTGTACGGCACAGAAACAAGTTTCCATTGAAAGAACAGAAACTCAAAGCACAACTTTGTAAACTAATTCACATATGTGTCGCCTGTTCAATTATTATAAAAGGAAAACTGAAAAGTCATATAACTCTAACCCTAACCCTAACCCTAAGCCCCTGAACCTAACCCTAACCCTAACACTAACACTAACCCCTAACCCTAACCCTAACCGTAACCCTAACCATATCCCTTACCCAGCCCTAACCTAACCCTAACCCTAACCCTAACCCTAACCCTAACCCTAACTTGTTCCTAACAGGAACAAGTTTCCAAGGAAAGTACGTAAATGAAAAGCACTACTTTGAAAACTGAATCACATGTGTGTCACTCGCTCAATTAGGAATACAGGAAAACCAAAAAGTGTTATCTCGCACTGTACGGCACAGAAACAATTTTCGATCGAAAGAACAGAAATGCAAAACACAACTTTGTAAACTAAATCACATACGTGTCGCACGTTCAATTATTACAACAGGAAAACTGAAAAGTGATATATCACACTATACAGCACAGAAACAAGTTTCCAACCAAAGAACAGAAATGCAAAACACTACTTTGTAAACTAAATCACATGTGTGTCGCTCGCTCAATTAGGAATACAGGGAAAAAGAAAAGTGTTATCTCGCACTGTATGGCACAGAAACAAATTTCCAAAGAAAGAACAAAAACGCGAAGCACAACTTTGTAAACTAAATCACATACGTGTCGCACGTTCAATTATTACAACAGGAAAACTGAAAAGTGATATATCACACTGTACAGCACAGAAACAAGTTTCCAACCGAAGAACAGAAACGCAAAGCACTACTTTGTAAACTAAATCACATGTGTGTCGCTCGCTCAATTAGGAATACAGGGAAAACGAAAAGTGTTATCTCGCACTGTATGGCACAGAAACAAATTTCCAAAAAAAGAACAGAAACGCAAAGCACAACTTTCTAAATTAAATGACATACGTGTCGCCTGTTCAATTATTATAACAGAAAAACTGAAAAGTGATATAACGCACTGTACAGAACAGGAACAAGTTTCCATTGAAAGAACAGAAAGGCAAAGCACAACTTTTTAAACGAATTCACATATGTGTGGCCTGTTCAATTATTATAACAGGAAAACTGAAAAGTGTTATCTCACACTGTACGGCACAGAAACAAGTTTCCATAGAAAGAACAGAAACGCAAAGCACAACTTTGTAAACTAAATCACATACGTGTCGCCCGTTCAATTATTACAACAGGAAAACTGAAAAGTGATATATGACATTGTACAGCACAGGAACAAGTTTCAAATGAAAGAACAAAAAAGAAAATCACTAATTTGTAAACTAAATCACATGTGTGTCGCTCGCTCCATTAGGAATACAGGAAAACTGAAAAGTGATATATCTCACTGTACAGCACAAGAATAAGTTTCCAACGAAAGAACAGAAAAGCAAAGCACTACTTTTAAACGGAATCACCTGTGTTTCGCTCGATCAATTAGAAATACGGGAAAACTGAAAAGTGTTATCTCGCACTGTATGGCACAGAAACAAGTTTCCATTGAAAGAACAGAAACTCAAAGCACAACTTTGTAAACTAATTCACATATGTGTCGCCTGTTCAATTATTATAACAGGAAAACTGAAAAGTGATATAACTCTAACCCTAACCCTAACCCTAAGCCCCTGAACCTAACCCTAACCCTAACCCTAACACTAAGCCCTAACCCTAACCCTAACCCTAACCCTAACCCTAACCCTAACCCTAACATGTTCCTAACAGGAACAAGTTTCCAAGGAAAGTACGTAAATGAAAAGCACTACTTTGTAAACTGAATCATATGTGTGTCACTCGCTCAATTAGGAATACAGGAAAACCGAAAAGTGTTATCTCGCACTGTACGGCACAGAAACAATTTTCGATCGAAAGAACAGAAATGCAAAGCACAACTTTGTAAACTAAATCACATACGTGTCGCACGTTCAATTATTACAACAGGAGTACTGAAAAGTGATATATCACGCTATACAGCACAGAAACAAGTTTGCAACCGAAGAACAGAAATGCAAAGCACAACTTTATAAATTAAATGACATACGTGTCGCCTGTTCAATTATTATAACTGAAAAGTGATATAACGCACTGTACTGCACAGGAACAAGTTTCCATTGAAAGAACAGAAAAGCAAAGCACAAATTTTTAAACGAATTCACATACGTGTCGCCTGTTCATTTATTATAACAGGAAAACTGAAAAGTGTTATCTAGCACTGTACGGCACAGAAACAAGTTTCCATAGAAAGAACAGAAACGCAAAGCACAATTTTGTAAACTAATTCACATACGTGTCGCCTGTGCAATTATTATAACAGAAAAACTGAAAGGTGATATAACGCACGGTACAGCACAGGAACAAGTTTCCATTGAAAGAACAGAAAAGCAAAGCATAACTTTTTAAACAAATTCACATACGTGTCGCCTGTTCATTTATTATAACAGGAAAACTGAAAAGTGATATAACCGTAACCCTAACCCTAAGCCCCTAAACCTAACCTTAACCCTAACCCTAAACCCTAACCCTAACCCTAACCCTAACCCTAACCGTAACCCTAACCATATCCCTTACCCAGCCCTAACCTAACCCTAACCCTAACCCTAACCCTAACCCCTAACCCTAACCCTAACCCGAACCTTAACCCTAACCATATCCCTTACCCAGCCCTAACCTAACCCTAACCCTAACCCTAACCCTAAATTGTTCCTAACAGGAACAAGTTTCCAAGGAAAGAACGTAAACGAAAAGCACTACTTTGTAAACTGAATCACATGTGTGTCACTCGCTCAAGTAGGAATACAGGAAAACCGAAAAGTGTTATCTCGCACTGTACGGCACAGAAACAAGTTTCCATCGAAAGAACAGAAACGCAAAGCACACCTTTGTAAACTAAATCACATACGTGTCACCCGTTCAATTATTACAACAGGAAAACTGAAAAGTGATATATGAAATTGTACAGCACAGGAACAAGTTTCAAATGAAAGGACAAAAAAGAAAATCACTAATTTGTAAACTAAATCACATGTGTGTCGCTCGCTCCATTAGGAATACAGGAAAACTGAAAAGTGATATATCTCACTGTACAGCACAAGAACAAGTTTCCAAAGAAAGAACAGAAACGCAAAGCCCAACTTTGTCAACTAATTCACATACGTGTCGCACGTTCAATTTTTATAACAGGAAAACTAAAAAGTGATATAACGCACTGTACAGCACAGAAACAGGTTTCCATCGAAAGAACAGAAACGCAAAGCACAACTTTGTAGACTAATTCACATACGTGTCGCCTGTTCAATTATTATAACAGGAAAACTGAAAAGTGATATAACGCACGGTACAGCACAGGAACAAGTTTCCATCGAAAGAACAGAAAAGCAAAGCACAACTTTTTAAACGAATTCACATACGTATCGCTTGTTCAATTATTATAACAGGAAAACTGAAAAGTGTTATCTAGCACTGTACGGCACAGAAACAAGTTTCCATAGAAAGAACAGAAACGCAAAGCACAATTTTGTAAACTAAATCACATACGTGTCGCCCGTTCAATTATTACAACAGGAAAACTGAAAAGATATATATGACATTGTACAGCACAGTCAAAAGTTTCAAATGAAAGAACAAAAAAGAAAATCACTAATTTGTAAACTAAATCACCTATGTGTCGCTCACTCAATTAGGAATACGGGAAAACTGAAAAGTGTTATCTCGCACTGTATGGCACAGAAACAAGTTTCCACTGAAATAACAGAAACTGAAAGCACAACTTGGTAAACTAATTCACATATGTGTCTCCTGTTCAATTATTATAACAGGAAAACTGAAAAGTGATATAACCCTAACCCTAACCCTAACCCTAACCCAAAGCCCCTAACCCTAACCCTGACCCTAACCCTAACCCTAACCCAAAGACCCTAACCCTAACCCTAATCCTAACCCTAACCCCTAACCCTAACCCTAACCGTAACCCTAACCATATCCCTTCCCCAGCCCTAACCTAACCCTAAACCTAACCCTAACCCTAACCCTAACCCTAACTTGTTCCTAAAAGTTTCCAAGGAAAGAACGTAAATGAAAAGCACTACTTTGTAAACTCAATCACATGTGTGTCACTCGCTCAATTAGGAATACAGGAAAAGCGAAAAGTGTTATCTCGCACTGTACAGCACAGAAACAATTTTCCATCGAAAGAACAGAAACGCAAATCACAACTTTGTAAACTAAATCACATACGTGTCGCACGTTCAATTATTACAACAGGAAAACTGAAAAGTGATATATCACACTGTACAGCACAGAAACAAGTTTCCAACCGAAGAACAGAAATCCAAAGCACTACTTTGTAAACTAAATCACATGTGTGTCGCTCGCTCAAATAGGAATACAGGGAAACCGAAAAGTGTTATCTCGCACTGTATGGCACAGAAACAAATTTCCAAAGAAAGAACAGAAACGCAAAGCACAACTTTGTAAATTAAATGACATACGTGTCGCCTGTTCAATTATTATAACAGGAAAACTGAAAAGTGATATAACGCACTGTACAGCACAGGAACAAATTTCCATTGAAAGAACAGAAAAGCAAAGCACAACTTTTTAAACGAATTCACATACGTGTCGCCTGTTCAATTATTATAACAGGAAAACTGAAAAGTGATATAACGCACTGTACGGCACAGAAACATGTTTCCATCGAAAGAACAGAAAAGCAAAGCACAACTTTTTAAACTAATTCACATACGTGTCGCCTGTTCAATTATTATAACAGGAAAACTGAAAAGTGTTATCTCGCACTGTACTGCACAGAAACAAGTTTCGATCGAAAAAAGAGAAACGCAAAACACAACTTTGTAAACTAAATCACAAACGTGTCGCACGTTCAATTATTACAACAGGAAAACTGAAAAGTGATATATCACACTGTACAGTACAGAAACAAGTTTCCAACCGAAGAACAGAAATCCAAAGCACTACTTTGTAAACAAAATCACATGTGTGTCGCTCGCTCAATTAGGAATACAGGGAAACCGAAAAGTGTTATCTCGCACTGTATGGCACAGAAACAAGTTTCCATTGAAAGAACAGAAACTCAAAGCACAACTTCGTAAACTAATTCAAATATGTGTCGCCTGTTCACTTATTATAACAGGAAAACTGAAAAGTGATATAACCCTAACCCTAACCCTAACCCTAAGCCCCTGACCCTAACCCTAACCCTAACCCTAACACTAACCCCTAACCCTAACCCTAACCCTAACCCTAACCGTAACCCTAACCATATCCCTTACCCAGCCCTAACCTAACCCTAACCCTAACCCTAACCCTAACCCTAACCCTAACCCTAACCCTAACCCTAACTTGTTCCTAACAGGAACAAGTTTCCAAGGAAAGTACGTAAATGAAAAGCACTACTTTGTAAACTGAATCACATGTGTGTCACTCGCTCAATTAGGAATACAGGAAAACCGAAAAGTGTTATCTCACACTGTACGGCACAGAAACAATTATCGATCGAAAGAACAGAAATGCAAAGCACAACTTTGTAAACTAAATCACATACGTGTCGCACGTTCAATTATTACAACAGGAAAACTGAAAAGTGATATATCACACTGTACAGCACAGAAACAAGTTTCCAACCGAAGAACAGAAATGCAAAGCACTACTTTGTAAACTAAATCACATGTGTGTCGCTCGCTCAATTAGGAATACAGGGAAAAAGAAAAGTGTTATCTCACACAGTATGGCACAGAAACAAATTTCCAAAGAAAGAACAGAAACGAAAAGCACAACTTTGTAAATTAAATGACATACGTGTCGCCTGTTCAATTATTATAACAGGAAAACTGAAAAGTGATATAACGCACTGTACAGCACAGGAACAAGTTTCCAACGAAAGAACAGAAACTCAAAGCACAACTTTGTAAACTAATTAACATATGTGTCGCCTGTTCAATTATTATAACAGGAAAACTGAAAAGTGATATAACCCTAACCCTAACCCTAACCCTAACCCTAAGCCCCTAACCCTAACCCTAACCCTAACCCTAACCCCTGACCCTAACCCTAACCCTAACCCTAACCCTAAACCTAAACCTAACCGTAACCCTAACCATATCCCTTACCCAGCCCTAACCTAACCCTAACCCTAACCCCTAACCCTAACCCTAACCCTAACCCTAACCATATCCCTTACCCAGCCCTAACCTAACCCTAACCCTAACCCTAACCCTAACCCTAACCCTAACTTGTTCCTAACAGGACCAAGTTTCCAAGGAAAGAACGTAAACGAAAAGCACTACTTTGTAAACTGAATCACATGTGTGTCACTCGCTCAATTAGGAAAACAGGAAAACCAAAAAGTGTTATCTTGCACTGTACGGCACAGAAACAATTTTCCATCGAAACGCAAAGCACAACTTTGTAAACTAAATGACATACGTGTCACACGTACAATTATTACAACAGGAAAACTGAAAAGTGTTATCTCGCACTGTACGGCACAGAAACAAGTTTCCAATGAAAGAACAGAAACGCAAAACACAACTTTGTAAACTAAATCGCATACGTGTCGCCCGTTCAATTATTATAACAGGAAAACTGAAAAGTGATATAACCCTAACCCTAACCCTAACCCTAAGCCCCTAACCCTAACCCTAACCCTAACCCTAACCCCTGACCCTAATCCTAACCCTAACCCTAACCCTCTCCGTAACCCTAACCATATCCCTTACCCAGCCCTAACCTAACCCTAACCCTAATCCTAACTCTAACCCTAACTTGTTCCTAACAGGAACAAGTTTCCAAGGAAAGAACGTAAATGAAAAGCACTACTTTGTAAACTGAATCACATGTGTGTCACTAGCTCAATTAGGAATACAGGAAAACCGAAAAGTGTTATCTCGCACTGTACGGCACAGAAACAAGTTTCCAATGAAAGAACAGAAACGCAAAACACAACTTTGTAAACTAAATCGCATACGTGTCGCCCGTTCAATTATTATAACAGGAAAACTGAAAAGGGATATAACGCACTGTACAGCACAGGAACATGTTTCCATCGAAAGAACAGAAACGCAAAGCACAACTTTGTAAACTACTTCACATACGTGTCGCCTGTTCAATTATTATAACAGGAAAACTGAAAAGTGATATAACCCTAACCCTAACACTAACCCTAACCCTAAGCCCCTAACCCTAAACAAAACCCTAACCCTAACCCCTAACCCTAACCCTAAACCTAACCCTAACCCTAACCCCTAACCCTAACCCTAACCCTAACCCTAACCCTAACCATACCCCTTACCCAGCCCTAACCTAACCCTAACCCTAACCCTAACTTGTTCCTAACCAGAACAAGTTTCCAAGGAAAGAACGTTAAAGAAAAGCACTACTTTGTAAACTGAATCACATGTGTGTCACTCGCTCAATTAGGAATACAGGAAAACCGAAAAGTGTTATCTCGCAGTGTACGGCACAGAAACAATTTTCCATCGAAAGAACAGAAACGCAAAGCACAACTTTGTAAACGAAATCACATACGTGTCGCACGTTCAAGTATTACAACAGGAAAACTGAAAAGTGATATATCACACTGTACAGCACAGAAACAAGTTTCCAACCGAAGAACAGAAATCCAAAGCACTACTTTGTAAACTAAATCACATGTGTGTCGCTCGCTCAATTAGGAATACAGGGAAACCGAAAATGTTATCTCGCACTGTATGGCACAGAAACAAATTTCCAAAGAAAGAACAGAAACGCAAAGCACAACTTTGTAAACTAAATCACATACGTGTCGCACGTTCAATTATTACAACAGGAAAACTGAAAAGTGATATATCACACTGTACAGCACAGAAACAAGATTCCAACCGAAGAACAGAAATCCAAAGCACTACTTTGTAAACTAAATCACATGTGTGTCGCTCGCTCAATTAGGAATACAGGGAAACCGAAAAGTGTTATCTCGCACTGTATGGCACAGAAACAAATTTCCAAAGAAAGAACAGAAATGCAAAGCACAACTTTGTAAATTAAATGACATACGTGTCGCCTGTTCAATTATTATAACTGAAAAGTGATATAACGCACTGTACTGCACAGGAACAAGTTTCCATTGAAAGAACAGAAAAGCAAAGCACAAATTTTTAAACGAATTCACATACGTGTCGCCTGTTCATTTATTATAACAGGAAAACTGAAAAGTGATATAACGCACTGTACAGCACAGAAACATGTTTCCATCGAAAGAACAGAAACGAAAAGCACAACTTTGTGAACTAATTCACATACGTGTCGCCTGTGCAATTATTATAACAGAAAAACTGAAAGGTGATATAACGCACGGTACAGCACAGGAACAAGTTTCCATCGAAAGAACAGAAAAGCAAAGCATAACTTTTTAAACGAATTCACATACGTGTCGCCTGTTCATTTATTATAACAGGAAAACTGAAAAGTGATATAACCCTAACCCTAACCCTAAGCCCCTAAACCTAACCTTAACCCTAACCCTAAACCCTAACCCTAACCCTAACCCTAACCCTAACCCTAACCGTAACCCTAACCATATCCCTTACCCAGCCCTATCCTAACCCTAACCCTAACCCTAACCCTAACCCCTAACCCTAACCCTAACCCGAACCGTAACCCTAACCATATCCCTTACCCAGCCCTAACCTAACCCTAACACTAACCCTAACCCTAAATTGTTCCTAACAGGAACAAGTTTCCAAGGAAAGAACGTAAACGAAAAGCACTACTTTGTAAACTGAATCACATGTGTGTCACTCGCTCAAGTAGGAATACAGGAAAACCGAAAAGGGTTATCTCGCACTGTACGGCACAGAAACAAGTTTCCATCGAAAGAACAGAAACGCAAAGCACAACTTTGTAAACTAAATCACATACGTGTCACCCGTTCAATTATTACAACAGGAAAACTGAAAAGTGATATATGACATTGTACAGCACAGGAACAAGTTTCAAATGAAAGGACAAAAAAGAAAATCACTAATTTGTAAACTAAATCACATGTGTGTCGCTCGCTCCATTAGGAATACAGGAAAACTGAAAAGTGATATATCTCACTGTACAGCACAAGAACAAGTTTCCAAAGAAAGAACAGAAAAGCAAAGCACTACTTTTAAACGGAATCACCTGTGTATCGCTCGCTCACTTAGAAATACGGGAAAACTGAAAAGTGTTATCTCGCTCTGTACGGCACAGAAACAAGTTTCCCTTGAAAGAACAGAAACTCAAAGCACAACTTTGTAAACTAATTCACATATGTGTCGCCTGTTCAATTATTATAACAGGAAAACTGAAAAGTGATATAACCCTAACCCTAACCCTAACCCTAACCCTCTCCGTAACCCTAACCATATCCCTTACCCAGCCCTAACCTACGCCCAACCCTAACCCTAACCCTAACCCTAACTTGTTCCTAACAGGAACAAGTTTCCAAGGAAAGAACGTAAATGAAAAGCACTACTTTGTAAACTGAATCACATGTGTGTCACTCGCTCAATTAGGAATACATGAAAACCGAAAAGTGTTATCTCGCTCTGTACGGCACAGAAACAAGTTTCCATCGAAAGACCAGAAATGCAAAGCACAACTTTGTAAACTAAATCACATATGTGTCGCCCGTTCTATTATTATAACATGAAAACTGAAAAGTGATATAACGCACTGTACAGCACAGGAACATGTTTCCATCGAAAGAATAGAAACGCAAAACACAACTTTGTAAACTAATTCACATACGTATCGCCTGTTCAATTATTATAACAGGAAAACTGAAAAGTGATATATGACATTGTACAGCACAGGAACAAGTTTCAAATGAAAGAACAAAAAAGAAAATCACTAATTTGTAAACTAAATCACATGTGCGTCGCTCGCTCCATTAGGAATACAGGAAAACTGTAAAGTGATATATCTCACTGTACATCACAAGAACAAGTTTCCAACGAAAGAACAGAAAAGCAAAGCACTACTTTTAAACGGAATCAACTGTGTGTCGCTCACTCAATTTGGAATACGGGAAAACTGAAAAGTGTTATCTCGCACTGT
Source organism: Meriones unguiculatus (assembly GCF_030254825.1). NCBI lineage: Eukaryota > Metazoa > Chordata > Mammalia > Rodentia > Muridae > Meriones > Meriones unguiculatus. The sequence continues at coordinate 48,657,955 of NC_083360.1, read as the reverse complement.
ACGCCAAAGAAACAACTTTCCATTGAAATAACAGAAAATCAAAGCAAAACTTTGTAGACTAATTCACATATGTGTCGCCTGTTCAATTATTATAACAGGAAAACTGAAAAGTGATATAACCCTAACCCTAACACTAACCCTAACCCTAAGCCCCTAACCCTAAACCTAACCCTAACCCTAACCCTAACCCTAACGCCTAACCCTAACCCTAACCCTAACCCTAACCCCTAACCCTAACCCTAACCCTAACCGTAACCCTAACCATATCCTTACCCAGCCCTAACCTAACCCTAACCCTAACCCTAACCCCTAAACCTAACCTTAACCCTAACCGTAACCCTAACCATATCCCTTACCTAGCCCTAACCTAACCCTAACCCTAACCCTAACCCTAACTTGTTCCTAACAGGAACAAGTTTCCAAGGAAAGAACGTAAACGAAAAGCACTACTTTGTAAACTGAATCACATGTGTGTCACTCGCTCAATTAGGAATACAGGAAAACCGAAATGTGTTATCTCCCACTGTACGGCACAGAAACAATTTTCCATCGAAAGAACACAAACACAAAGCACAACTTTGTTAACTAAATGACATACGTGTCGCCTGTTCAATTATTATAACAGGAAAACTGAAATGTGATATGACACACTGTACAGCACAGGAACAAGTTTCCATCGAAACAACAGAAAAGCAAAGCACAACTTTTTAAACGAATTCACATACGTGTTACCTGTTCAATTATTATAACAGGAAAACTGAAAAGTGATATATGACATTGTACAGCACAGGAACAAGTTTCAAATGAAAGAACAAAAAAGAAAATCACTAATTTGTAAACTAAATCACATGTGCGTCGCTCGCTCCATTAGGAATACAGGAAAACTGTAAAGTGATATATCTCACTGTACAGCACAAGAACAAGTTTCCAACGAAAGAACAGAAAAGCAAAGCAATACTTTCAAACGGAATCACCTGTGTGTCGCTCACTCAATTAGGAATACGGGAAAACGGAAAAGTGTTATCTCGCACTGTACGGCACAGAAACAAGTTTCCATTGAAATAACAGAAACTCAAAGCACAACATTGTAAACTAATTCACATATGTGTCGCCTGTTCAATTATTATAAGAGGAAAACTGAAAAGGGATATAACCCTAACCCTAACACTAACCCTAACCCTAAGCCCCTAACCCTAACCCTAACTCTAACCCTAACCCCTAACCCTAACCCTAACCCTAACCCTAACCCCTAACCCTAACCCTCACCCTAACCCTCACCCTAACCATATCCCTTACCCAGCCCTAACCTAACCCTAACCCTAACCCTAACCCTAACCCTAACCCTAACCCTAACCCTAACCCTAACTTGTTCCTAACAGGAAAGAACGTAAACGAAAAGCACTACTTTGTAAACTAAATCACATACGTGTCGCACGTTCAATTATTACAACAGGAAAACTGAAAAGTGATATATCACACTGTACAGCACAGAAACAAGTTTCTAACCGAAGAACAGAAATCCAAAGCACTACTTTGTAAACTAAATCACATGTGTGTCGTTTGCTCAATTAGGAATACAGGGAAACCGAAAAGTGTTATCTCGCACTGTATGGCACAGAAACAAATTTCCAAAGAAAGAACAGAAAGGCAAAGCACAACTTTGTAAATTAAATGACATAGGTGTCGCCTGTTCAATTATTATAACAGGAAAACTGAAAAGTGATATAATGGACTGTACAGCACAGGAACAAGTTTCCATTGAAAGAACAGAAAAGCAAAGCACAAATTTTTAAACGAATTCACATACGTGTCGCCTGTTCAATTATTATAACAGGAAAACTGAAAAGTGATATAACGCACTGTACAGCACAGAAACATGTTTCCATCGAAAGAAAAGAAAAGCAAAGCACAACTTTGTAAACTAATTCACATACGTGTCGCCTGTGCAATTATTATAACATAAAAACTGAAAAGTGATATAACGCACGGTAAAGCACAGGAACAAGTTTCCATCGAAAGAACAGAAAAGCAAAGCACAACTTTTTAAACGAATTCACATACGTGTCGCCTGTTCAATTATTATAACAGGAAAACTGAAATGTGTTATCTCGCACTGTACGGCACAGAAACAAGTTTCCATCGAAAGAACAGAAACGCAAAGCACAACTTTGTAAACTAAATCACATACGTGTCGCCCGTTCAATTATTACAACAGGAAAAATGAAAAGTGATATATGACATTGTACAGCACAGGAACAAGTTTCAAATGAAAGAACAAAAAAGAAAATCACTAATTTGTAAACTAAATCACATGTGCGTCGCTCGCTCCATTAGGAATACAGGAAAACTGAAAAGTGATATATCTCACTGTACAGCACAAGAACAAGTTTCCAACGAAAGAACAGAAAAGCAAAGCACTACTTTTAAACGCAATCACCTATGTGTCGCTCACTCAATTAGGAATACGGGAAAACTGAAAAGTGTTATCTCGCACTGTACGGCACAGAAACAAGTTTCCATTGAAAGAACAGAAACTCAAAGCACAACTTTGTAAACTAATTCACATAGGTGTCGCCTGGTCAATTATTATAACAGGAAAACTGAAAAGTGATATAACCCTAACCCTAACCCTAACCCTAAGCCCCTAAACCTAACACTAACCCTAACCCTAACCCCTAACTCTAACCCTAATCCTAACCCTAACCCTAACCTGTTCCTAACAGGAACAAGTTTCCAAGGAAAGAACGTAAATGAAAAGCACTACTTTGTAAACTGAATCACATGTGTGTCACTCGCTCAATTAGGAATACAGGAAAACCGAAAAGTGTTATCTCGCACTGTACGGCACAGAAACAAGTTTCCATCGAAAGAACAGAAACGCAAAGCACAACTTTGTAAACTAAATCACATACGTGTCGCCCGTTCAATTATTATAACAGGAAAACTGAAAAGTGATATAACGCCCTGTACAGCACAGGAACATGTTTCCATCGAACGAACAGAAACGCAAAGCACAACTTTGTAAACTAATTCACATACGTGTCGCCTGTTCAATTGTTATAACAGGAAAACTGAAAAGTGATATGACGCACTGTACAGCACAGGAACAAGTTTCCATCGAAACAACAGAAAAGCAAAGCACAACTTTTTAAACGAATTCACATACGTGTCGCCTGTTCAATTATTATAACAGGAAAACTGAAAAGTGATATATGACATTGTACAGCACAGGAACAAGGTTCAAATGAAAGAACAAAAAAGAAAATCACTAATTTGTAAACTAAATCACATGTGGGTCGCTCGCTCCATTAGGAATACAGGAAAACTGTAAAGTGATATATCTCACTGTACAGCACAAGAACAAGTTTCCAACGAAAGAACAGAAAACCAAAGCACAACTTTTTAAAAGAATTCACATACGTGTCGCCTGTTCAATTATTATAACAGGAAAACTGAAAAGTGTTATCTCGCACTGTACGGCACAGAAACAAGTTTCCAACGAAAGAACAGAAAAGCAAAGCACTACTTTTAAACGGAATCACCTGTGTATCGCTCGCTCAATTAGAAATACGGGAAAACTGAAAAGTGTTATCTCGCAATGTACAGCACAGAAACAAGTTTCCATTGAAAGAACAGAAACTCAAAGAACAACTTTGTAAACTAATTCACATATGTGTCGCCTTTTCAATTATTATAACAGGAAAACTGAAAAGTGATATAACCCTAACCCTAACCCTAACCCTAAGCCCCTAACACTAACCCTAACCCTAACCCTAACCCCTAACCCTAACCCTAACCCTAACCCTAACCCCTAACCCTAAACCTAACCCTAACCCCTAACCCTAACCATATCCCTTACCCAGCCCTAACCTAACCCTAACCCTAACCCTAACCCTAACCCTAACCCTAACTTGTTCCTAACAGGAACAAGTTTCCAAGGAAAGAACGTAAACGAAAAGCACTACTTTGTAAACTGAATCAAATGTGTGTCACTCCCTCAATTAGGAATACAGGAAAACCGAAAAGTGTTATCTCGCACTGTATGGCACAGAAACAATTTTCCATCGAAAGAACAGAAACGCAAAGCACAACTTTGTAAACTAAATCACATACGTGTCGCACGTTCAATTATTACAACAGGAAAACTGAAAAGTGATATATGACACTGTACAGCACAGAAACAAGTTTCCAACCGAAGAACAGAAATCCAAAGCACTACTTTGTAAACTAAATCACATGTGTGTCGCTCTCTCATTTACGAATACAGGGAAACCGAAAAGTGTTATCTCGCACTGTATGGCACAGAAACAAATTTCCAAAGAAAGAACAGAAACGCAAAGCACAACTTTGTAAATTAAAGGACATACGTGTCGCCTGTTCAATTATTATAACAGGAAAACTGAAAAGTGATATAACGCACTGTACAGCACAGAAACATGTTTCCATCGAAAGAACAGAAATGCAAAGCACAACTTTGTAAACTAAATCACATACGTGTCGCCCGTTCAATTATTACAACAGGAAAAATGAAAAGTGATATAACCCTAACCCTAACCCTAACCCTAAGCCCCTAACACTAACCCTAACCCTAACACTAACCCCTAACCCTAACCCTAACCCTAACCCTAACCCCTAACCCTAACCCTAACCCTAACCGTAACCCTAACCATATACCTTGCCCAGCCCTAACCTAACCCTAACCCTAACCGTAACCCTAACCCCTAACCCTAACCCTAACCCTAACCGTAACCCTAACCATATCCCTTACCCAGCCCTAATCTAACCCTAACCCTAACCCTAACCCTAACCCTAACCCTAAACCCTAACACTAACCCTAACACTAAGCCCCTAACCCTAACCCTAACCCTAACCCCTAACCCTAACCCTAACCCTAACCCTAACCCCTAACCCTAACCCTAACCCTAACCCTAACACTAACCCTAACCCCTAACCCTAACCGTAACCCTAACCATATCCCTTACCCAGCCCTAACCTAACCCTAACCCTAACTTGTTCCTAACACGAACAAGTTTCCAAGGAAAGAACGTAAATCAAAAGCACTACTTTTTAAACTGAATCACACGTGTGTCACTCGCTCAATTAGGAATACAGGAAAACCGAAAAGTGTTATCTCGCATTGTACGGCACAGAAACAATTTTCCATCGAAAGAACAGAAACGCAAAGCACAACTTTGTAAACTAAATCACATACGTGTCGCACGTTCAATTATTACAACAGGAAAACTGAAAAGTGATATATCACACTGTACAGCACAGAAACAAGTTTCCAACCGAAGAACAGAAATCCAAAGAACAACTTTGTAAACTAAATCACATACGTGTCGCCGTTCAATTATTACAACAGGAAAACTGAAAAGTGATATAACGCACGGTACAGCACAGGAACAAGTTTCCATCGAAAGAACAGAAAAGCAAAGCATAATTTTTAAACGGATTCACATACGTGTCGCCTGTTCAATTATTATAACAGGAAAACTGAAAAGTGTTATCTTGCACTGTACGGCACAGAAACAAGTTTCCAACGAAAGAACAGAAAAGCAAAGTACTACTTTTAAACGGAATCACCTGTGTATCGCTCGCTCAATTAAAAATACGGGAAAACTGAAAAGTGTTATCTCGCACTGTATGGCACAGAAACAAGTTTCCATTGAAAGAACAGAAACTCAAAGCACAACTTTGTAAACTAATTCACATATGTGTCGCCTGTTCAATTATTATAACAGGAAAATTGAAAAGTGATATAACCCTAACTCTAACCCTAACCCTAACCCTAAGCCCCTAACCCTAACCCTAACCCTAACCCTAACCCTAACCCCTGACCCTAACCCTAACCCTAACCCTAACCCTAAAGCTAACCCTAACCGTAACCCTAACCATATCCCTTACCCAGCCCTAACCTAACCCTAACCCTAACCCTAACCCTAACCCCTAACCCTAACCCTAACCCTAACCCTAACCCTAACCATATCCCTTACCCAGCCCTAACCTAACCCTAACACTAACCCTAAACCTAACCCTAACCCTAACCCTAACTTGTTCCAAACAGGAACAAGTTTCCAAGGAAAGAACGTAAACGAAAAGCACTACTTTGTAAACTGAATCACATGTGTGTCAGTTGCTCAATTAGGAATACAGGAAAACCGAAAAGTGTTATCTCGCACTGTACGTCACAGAAACAAGTTTCCATCGAAAGAACAGAAAGGCAAAGCACAACTTTGTAAACTAAATCACATACGTGTCGCACGTTCAATTATTACAACAGGAAAATTGAAAAGTGATATATCACACTGTACAGCACAGAAACAAGTTTCCAACCAAAGAACAGAAATCCAAAGCACTACTTTGTAAACTAAATCACTTGTGTGTCGCTTGCTTATTTAGGAATACAGGGAAACCGAAAAGTGTTATCTCGCACTGTATGGCACAGAAACAAGTTTCCCTTGAAAGAACAGAAACTCAAAGCACAACTTTGTAAACTAATTCACATATGTGTCGCCTGTTCAATTATTATAACAGGAAAATTGAAAAGTGATATAACCCTAACCCTAACCCTAACCCTAACCATAAGCCCCTAACCCTAACCCTAACCCTAACTCTAACCCTAACCCCTGACCCTAACCCTAACCCTAACCCTAACCCTAAAGCTAACCCTAACCGTAACCCTAACCATATCCCTTACCCAGCCCTAACCTAACCCTAACCCTAACCCTAACCCTAACCCCTAACCCTAACCCTAACCCTAACCCTAACCCTAACCATATCCCTTACCCAGCCCTAACCTAATCCTAACACTAACCCTAAACCTAACCCTAACCCTAACCCTAACTTGTTCCAAACAGGAACAAGTTTCCAAGGAAAGAACGTAAACGAAAAGCACTACTTTGTAAACTGAATCACATGTGTGTCAGTTGCTCAATTAGGAATACAGGAAAACCGAAAAGTGTTATCTCGCACTGTACGTCACAGAAACAAGTTTCCATCGAAAGAACAGAAAGGCAAAGCACAACTTTGTGAACTAAATCACATACGTGTCGCACGTTCAATTATTACAACAGGAAAACTGAAAAGTGATATATCACACTGTACAGCACAGAAACAAGTTTCCAACCGAAGAACAGAAATCCAAAGCACTACTTTGTAAACTAAATCACTTGTGTGTCGCTCGCTTATTTAGGAATACAGGGAAACCGAAAAGTGTTATCTCGCACTGTATGGCACAGAAACAAATTTCCAAAGAAAGAACAGAAACGCAAAGCACAACTTTGTAAATTAAATGACATACGTGTTGCCTGTTCAATTATTATAACAGGAAAACTGAAAAGTGATATAACCCTAATCCTAACCCTAAGCCCCTAAACCTAACCCTAACCCTAACCCTAACCCCTAGCCCTAACCCTAACCCTAACCCTAACACTAACCCTAACCCCTAACCCTAACCCTAACCGTAACCCTAACCATATCCCTTACCCAGCCCTAACCTAACCCTAACCCTAACCCTAATCCTAACCCTAACCCTAACTTGTTCCTAACAGGAAAAAGTTTCCAAGGAAAGAACGTAAATGAAAAGCACTACTTTGTAAATTGTATCACATGTGTGTCACTCGCTCAATTAGGAATACAGGAAAACAGAAAAGTGTTATCTCGCACTGTACAGCACAGAAACACGTTTCCATCGAAAGAACAGAAAAGCAAAGCATAACCCTTTAAACGAATTCACATACGTGTTGCCTGTTCAATTATTATAACAGGAAAACTGAAAAATGATATAACGCACTGTACAGCACAGGAACAAGTTTCCATTGAAAGAACAGAAAAGCAAAGCATAACTTTTTAAATGAATTCACATACGTGTCGCCTGTAAAATTATTAAAACAGGAAAACTGAAAAGTGATATAACGCACGGTACAGCACAGGAACAAGTTTCCATCGAAAGAACAGAAAAGCAAAGCATAACTTTTTAAACGAATTCACATACGTGTCGCCTGTTCAATTATTATAACAGGAAAACTAAAAAGTGTTATGTTGCACTGTACGGCACAGAAACAAGTTTCCAACGAAAGAACAGAAAAGCAAAGCACTACTTTTAAACGGAATCACCTGTGTATCGCTCGCTCAATTAGAAATACGGGAAAACTGAAAAGTGTTATCTCGCACTGTACGGCACAGAAACAAGTTTCCATTGAAAGAACAGAAACTCAAAGCACAACTTTGTAAACTAATTCACATATGTGTCGCCTGTTCAATAATTATTATAGGAAAACTGAAAAGTGATATAACCCTAACCCTAACCCTAACCCTAAGCCCCTAAACCTAACCCTAACCCTAACAATAACCCCTAACCCTAACCCTAACCCTAACCCTAACCCTAACCCCTAACCCTAACCCTAACCCTAACCGTAACTCTAACCATATCCCTTACCCAGCCCTAGCCTAACCCTAACCCTAACCCTAACCCTAACCCTAACCCTAACCCTAACCCTAACTTGTTCCTAACAGGAACAAGTTTCCAAGGAAAGAACGTAAATGAAAAGCACTACTTTGTAAACTGAATCACATGTGTGTCACTCGCTCAATTAGGAATACAGGAAAACTGAAATGTGTTATCTCGCACTGTACGGCACAGAAACAATTTCCATCGAAAGAACAGAAACGCAAAGCACAACTTTGTAAACTAAATCACATACGTGTCGCACGTTCAATTATTACAACAGGAAAACTGAAAAGTGATATATCACACTGTACAGCACAGAAACAAGTGTCCAACCGAAGAACAGAAATCCAAAGCACTACTTTATAAACTAAATCACATGTGTGTCGCTCGCTCATTTAGGAATACAGGGAAACCGAAAAGTGTTATCTCGCACTGTATGGCACAGAAACAAATTTCCAAAGAAAGAACAGAAACGCAAAGCACAACTTTGTAAATTAAATGACATACCTGTCGCCTGTTCAATTATTATAACAGGAAAACTGAAAAGTGATATAATGCACTGTACAGCACAGGAACAGGTTTCCATTGAAAGAACAGAAAAGCAAAGCACAACTTTTTAAACGAATTCACAAACGTGTCGCCTGTTCAATTATTATAACAGGAAAACTGAAAAGTGATAGAACGCACTGTACAGCACAGAAACATGTTTCCATCGAAAGAACAGAAACGCAAAGCATAACTTTTTAAACTAAATCACATACGTGACACCCGTTCAATTATTACAACAGGAAAACTGAAAAGTGATATATGACATTGTACAGCACAGGAACAAGTTTCAAATGAAAGAACAAAAAAGAAAATCACTAATTTGTAAACTAAATCACATGTGTGTCACTCGCTCCATTAGGAATACAGGAAAACTGAAAAGTGATATATCTCACTGTACAGCACAAGAACAAGTTTCCAACGAAAGAACAGAAAAGCAAAGCACTACTTTTAAACGGAATCACCTGTGTATCGCTCGCTCAATTAGAAATACGGAACTCTCAGTCCTCATAGATGGAGAAAACAAGATATTCAATGACAAAAACAAATTTCAACAATACCTACAAACAAATCCAGCATTACAGAAGACACTGGAAGGGAAAATACAACCCAAGAAAGCTAGCTACATTCAAGAAAACACAGGAAATAAATAACCTCACTTCAGTAAAACAAATAGCAACCAAGCACATAACCTGATGACCACAGCCAACATCAAAATCAAGAGATCTAACAACCACTGGTCATTAATCTCTCTCAACATCAATGGACTCAACTCTCCAATAAAAAGACACAGATTAACAGAATGGATACGTAAACAAAACCCAGCAATCTGTTGCATACATGAAACACACCTAAGACACAAAGATAGACATTACCTGAGGGTAAAGGGTTGGAAGACGACTTTCCAAGCAAATGGACCCAAGAAGCAAGCAGGAGTAGCCATTCTAATATCTGATAAAATAGACTTTCAACCAAAATTAATCAAAAGAGATGGGGAAGGACACTTCATACTCATCAAGGGAAAATTCCACCAGGAAGACATCACAATCCTGAACATATATGCCCCAAATACAAGGGCACCCACATTTGTGAAAGATACATTGATAAAATTTAAAGCACATATAGATCCACACACATTAATAGTGGGAGACTTCAACACCCCACTCTCAACAAAGGACAGGTGAACAAAACAGAAATTAAACAAAGAAACAATGTCTCTGACAGAGGTCATGAATCAAATGGACCTAACAGACATTTACAGAACTTTACACCCAAACACAAAAGAATTTACCTTCTTCTCAGCACCTCACGGAACCTTCTCCAAAATAGACCACATAGTGGGTCACAAAGCAAGCCTCAACAGATACAAGAAGATTGAAATAATCCCATGTATCTTGTCTGATCACCATGGAATAAAGCTGGACCTCAACAATAACAGAAATAACAAAAAGCCTACACACACATGGAAACTGAACAACTTGTTACTAAATGACAGCTGGGTCAGGGAAGAAATAAAGAAAGAAATTAAAGTCTTTCTAGAAATCAATGAAAATGAAGACACAACATACCCGAACTTGTGGGACACAATGAAAGCAGTGCTAAGAGGAAAGTTCATAGCACTAAGTGCCTTCAAAAAGAAATTCGAGACAGCTCATTCAAGCACCCTAATGGCTCACTTAAAAACCCTAGAAAAAGAAGAAGCAGACACACCAAGAAGGAGTAGACGGCTGGAAATAATCAAACTCAGGGCTGAAATCAATCAATTGGAAACAAATAAAACAATTCAAAGAATCAATGAAACCAAGAGCTGGTTCTTTGAGAAAATCAACAAGATCGACAAACCCTTAGCCAGGCTAACTAAAAGGCAGAGAGACACCACCCAAATCAACAAAATCAGAAATGAAAAGGGGGATATAATACAGACACTGAGGAAATCCAAACAATCATTAGGACTTACTTCAAAAGTCTATATGCCACAAAATTTGAAAATCTAAATGAAATGGACAATTTTCTTGATCGATTTGACTTACCAAAGCTGAACCAGGACCAGGTAAATCAACTAAATAGACCTATATCCCCCAAAGAAATAGAAGCGGTCATCAAAAGTCTCCCATCCAAAAAAAGCCCAGGACCAGATGGCTTCAGCGCAGAATTCTACCAGACCTTCAAAGAAGAGCTAACACCAATTCTCTTCAAACTATTCCACAAAATAGAAACAGAAGGAATATTACCAAATTCATTCTATGAAGCCACAGTCACCTTGGTACCTAAACCTCACAAAGACTCAACAAAGAAAGAGAATTTCCGGCCAATCTCCCTTATGAACATTGATGCAAAAATACTTAATAAAATACTTGCAAACCGAATCCAAGAACACATCAAAGATATTATCCACTATGACCAAGTAGGCTTCATCCCAGGTATGCAGGGGTGGTTCAATATACGGAAATCCATCAATGTGATCCACCATATTAACAAACTGAAAGAAAAAAACCACATGATAATCTCCCTAGATGCTGAAAAAGCCTTTGACAAAATCCAACATCCATTCATGTTCAAAGTATTGGAAAGATCAGGGATACAAGGCACATATCTAAACATAGTAAAGGCGATATACAGCAAGCCTATAGCCAACATCAAACTGAATGGAGAGAAACTTAAAGCAATCCCACTGAAATCAGGGACAAGACAAGGCTGCCCACTCTCTCCATATCTCTTCAACATAGTGTTGGAAGTCCTTGCTAGAGCAATAAGACAGTTGAAGGAGATCAAGGGGATACAAATTGGAAAGGAAGAAGTCAAATTATCACTATTTGCAGATGATATGATAGTATACGTGAGTGACCCCAAAAACTCTACCAGGGAACTCCTACAGCTGATAAACACCTTCAGCAAAGTGGCAGGATACAAAATTAACTCAAAAAAATCAGTAGCCCTCCTGTATACAAAAGACAAAAGGACTGAGAAAGAAATTAAGGAAACAACACAATAGCCACAAATGACATAAGGTACCTCGGAGTAACCCTAACCAAGGAAGTCAAAGACTTGTATGAAAAAAATTTCAAATCTCTGAAGAAAGAATTAGAAGAAGATATAAGAAGATGGAAAGATCTCCCATGCTCAGGGCTTGGTAGGATTAACATAGTAAAAATGGCCATCTTACCAAAAGCAATCTACAGATTCAATGCAATGCCCATCAAATTACCAACACAATTCTTTACAGACCTGGAAAGGAAAATTCTCAACTTCATATGGAATAACAAGAAACCCAGAATTGCTAAAACAATCCTCTACAATAAAAGATCTTCTGGAGGTATCTCCATCCCTGATCTTAAGTTGTACTATAGAGCAACAGTTTTAAAAACTGCATGGTACTGGCATAGAAACAGAATGGTGGATCAATGGAACCAAACAGAGGACCCAGAAATAAACCCACACACTTATGGACACCTGATCTTTGACAAAGACGCCAAAACCATACAATGGAAAAAAGATAGCATCTTCAACAAATGGTGCTGGTCTAACTGGATGTCTACATGTAGAAAAATGAAAATAGATCCATACTTGTCACCCTGCACAAAACTGAAGTCCAAGTGGATCAAAGACCTCAACATAAAACCAGACACATTAAATCGGCTTGAAAAAAAAGTGGGAAATACCCTAGAACTCATTGGTACAGGGGGAAACTTCCTGAACAGAACACCAACAGCACAGGCTCTAAGAACAACAACCAATAAATGGGACCTCATGAAACTGAAAAGCTTCTGTAAAGCAAAGGACACCGTCATCAAAACAAAGCGATCACCTACAGATTGGGAAAGAATCTTCACCAACCCTTTATCTGACAGAGGACTCATATCCAGTATATATAAAGAACTAAAGAAGCTGAAAAGCAGCAAACCAAGTAATCCACTTAAAAAATGGGGAACAGAGCTAAACAGAGAATTCTCTGTAGAGGAATACCGAATGGCAGAGAAGCACTTAAAGAAATGCTCAACCTCATTAGCCATTAGGGAAATGCAAATCAAAACAACCCTGAGATTTCACCTTACACCCATGAGAATGGCCAAGGTCAAAAACTCAAGTGACAACACATGCTGGAGAGGTTGTGGAGAAAGGGGAACCCTCCTCCACTGCTGGTGGGAATGTAAACTTGTACAACCACTCTGGAAATCAATCTGGCGCTTTCTCAGACAACTAGGAATAGCGCTTCCTCAAGATCCAGCCATACCACTACTGGGCATATATCCAAAAGAGGCTCAAGTACACAAAGAGGACATTTGCTCAACCATGTTTGTAGCAACTTTATTTGTAATAGCCAGAAGCTGGAAACAACCCAGATGCCCCTCAATTGAAGAATGGATGCAGAAATTGTGGTACATCTACACAATGGAATATTACTCAGCAATGAAAAATAAGGAAATCATGAAATTTGCAGGTAAATGGTGGGATCTGGAAAGGATCATCCTGAGTGAGTTGTCTCAGAAGCAAAAAGACACACATGGTATATACTCACTCATATAGACATACAACATAGGACAAACTCACTAAAACCTGTGCATCTAAAGAAACTAACAAGAGAGAGGACCCTAACTAAAACGTCCAATCCCCATCCAGAAAGGCAAAGAGGATGGACATCAGAAGAAGAAGAAAACAGGAAACAACCTAGGAACCTACCACAGAGGGCCTCTGAAAGCCTCTGCCCTTCAGACGATCAAAGCAGATGCTGAGCCTGATGGGCAACTGTTGGGCAGAGTGAACGGAATTTTAGGTAAGAACTGGGAAATAGTAAGAGCTGGAGAGGACAGGGTCTCCACAAGGAGAGCAACAGAACAAGAAAATTTGAACATAGGGAACTTCCCAGAGACTCATACTCCAACCAAGGACTATTCATGGAGATAACCTAGAACCCCTGCACAGATGTAGCCCAGGGCAGTTCAGAGTCCAATTGGGTTACATAGTAATGTGAAGAGGGACTGTCTCTGACATAATCTGATTGGCCTGCTCTTTGATCACCTCCCTCTGGGGGGGGGGAGCAGCTTTACCAGGCCACAGTAGAGGACAATACAGCCACTTTTGATGTGAACTGACAGACTAAGATCACAAAGGAGAGGAGAACCTCCCCTATTAGTGGACTTGGGGAGTGGCATGCAAGCAGAGGGAGGAGGGAGGGTGGGATTGGGATGGGAGGAGGGAGGGGCTTATGGGGGGATGCAGAATGAATAAAGTGTAATTGATGAAAAATTTAAGAAAAAAGGGAAAAAAATAATTTAAGAACCTTAAATGACTCTCAAAATTGGAGGAAAACATGGAGTTAGTCAATTGGCATGGAGCACGTCTCGCCCCTGGGGCAATGGTCTCCTGAACCTACTCAGACCTCGGACACCACCACTGCTAGTTCTAGAACTGACGCAGGATGTTCCAACGAGGGGTTAAGGCTTCTCATAATATTTCCTATAAGCCCACACCTGTTTGTCTATATCTCCCATTTTTATTCATTATTAGCCAGATAGAGCCAAGTAATTGTGGTAATGATACTTGCTTTTTTGCCCAATGCTGGAATGCTAGTAAATTTAGGTATGCCCTGGTTACTCGCATGCCTCACTGGGTGCCTATGCCCATTGATGCCCCTCACGCTATGACTCTCTTCAGACAGAAAAGGGATCTTGGAACTACAGCCACCATTGTTACTACCATCTCATTGACGGCTGTTGGAGCTACCACCAGGGCATTAGCCATGAGTCATACTGGGCAGACTGCTCAGACCCTCAATAATCATTGAGCCAATGTAGCTCATGCCTTAGTTGTACATAAAGGAATTAATGCTCAACTAAAAGGAAGCTTGATGGTGTTCAATCAGAGGATTGACCTCTTGCAGGAGCAAATTGATACCCTATGGCAAATCGCTCAACCTGGCTATCAATGAAAGTATGCTGGACTTTGTGTCACTAGCATACAACATGAGAATTTTTCCTGCGCTGCAAATCTGTCTAAACAATTGTCGAGCTATATTTTAGGTAATTGGACTGGAGAATTCGATACTACGATGGAACAGCTGAGAGTGGCCATTGTCACAGTAAATTCTACCGGAGTGGACGCAGGACTAGCCACAGGATTATCAACATGGATTGCTGCAGCCATGAATCATCTGAAGGAATGGGCGGGCATGGGAGCGTTAGCAGGCCTTCTGGTGTTGGTCTCCTTGGTTTGCCTGTGGTATATATGCAAGATTAGAGTCTCACAACAGTGTGATGCAGCCATGATCATTCAGGCCTTTACAACCATTGAAGCAGGACATTCTCCCCAAGCATGGTTGGATACCATAAAAAGCTAAAATGATACGCTCAGGATGCGAGGCTAAGCACTGCACTCAGGGTCAGCCGCTTTGGACCCAGAGAAGAGCATGTCTGATTGCATGCGGGTTGATGCCCCAGGTCCCGCCTCTGAGAAAAAGGTATTGGACGGGTCTGATGCTCTTTGGGTGGATGACACCTAAATGAACATCTGTACAAAGTCCCAATTTATTTCTAATATCAGAGATCAGACCTCTACTCTTGCCTGATGCGTCTAAAACAAAAAGGGGGAACTGTAGAGAGCTGCGGAATGCTATGCCTTAAAGATGGAGCTGGTTTCCGCCTTCCACCTTCCAGATGGTGAGTGCTCTCTGTCACGAACAACTCCACATTTGGCTAAAGCCGAGGATCTGGATTGCTTCCATGTATGTGGACCTATCTGCATTGCCCCCGTGGCACGCCTGGGTTGGCTACCCAGAGGCTATTTAAGCTATGGGCTGGCTTTACCCGGGGTCCAAGGATTGTTCAATGTTCCTGAATAAACTACATTGAAAAAAAAAAAAAAAGAAAATCACTAATTTGTAAACTAAATCACATGTGTGTCGCTCGCTCCATTAGGAATACAAGAAAACTGAAAAGTGATATATCTCACTGTACAGCACAAGAACAAGTTTCCAACGAAAGAACAGAAAAGCAAAGCACTACTTTTAAACGGAATCACCTGTGTATCGCTCGCTCAATTAGAAATACGGGAAAACTGAAAAGTGTTATCTCGCACTGAACAGCACAGAAACAAGTTTCCCTTGAAAGAACAGAAACTCAAAGCACAACTTTGTAAACTAATTCACATATGTGTCGCCTGTTCAATTATTATAACAGGAAAACTGAAAAGTGATATAACCCTAACCCTAACCCTAACCCTAACCCTAAGCCCCTAACCCTAACCCTAACCCTAACCCTAACCCTAAGCCCCTAACCCTAACCCTAAACCTAACCCTAACCCCTAACCCTAATCCTAACCCTAACCCCTAACCCTAACCCTAACCCTAACCCTAAACCTAACCATATCCCTTACCCAGCCTTAACCTAACCCTAACCCTAACTTGTTCCTAACACGAACAAGTTTCCAAGGAAAGAACGTAAATGAAAAGCACTACTTTGTAAACTGAATCACATGTGTGTCACTCGCTCAATTAGGAATACAGGAAAACCGAAAAGTGTTATCTCGCACTGTACGGCACAGAAACAATTTTCCATCGAAGGAACAGAAACGCAAAGCACAACTTTGTAAACTAAATCACATACGTGTCGCACGTTCAATTATTACAACAGGAAAACTGAAAAGTGATATATCACACTGTACAGCACAGAAACAAGTTTCCAACCGAAGAACAGAAATCCAAAGGACTACTTTGTAAACTAAATCACATGTGTGTCGCTCGCTCAATTAGAAATACAAGGAAACCGAAAAGTGTTATCTCGCACTGTATGGCACAGAAACAAATTTCCAAAGAAAGAACCGAAACGCAAAGAACAACTTTGTAAATTAAATGTCATACGTGTCACCTGTTCAATTATTATAACAGGAAAACTGAAAAGTGATATAACGCACTGTACGACACAGAAACAATTTTCCATCGAAAGAACAGAAACGCAAAGCACAACTTTGTAAACTAAATCACATACGTGAAGCACGTTCAATTATTACAACAGGAAAACTGAAAAGTGATATATCACACTGTACAGCACAGAAACAAGTTTCCAACCGAAGAACAGAAATCCAAAGCACTACTTTGTAAACTAAATCACATGTGTGTCGCTCACTCAATTAGGAATACAGGGAAACCAAAAAGTGTTATCTCAAACTGTATGGCACAGAACAAATTTCCAAAGAAAGAACAGTAACGCAAAGCACAACTTTGTAAATTAAATGACATACGTGTCGCCCGTTCAATTATTACAACAGGAAAACTGAAAAGTGATATATGACATTGTTCAGCACAGGAACAAGTTTCAAATGAAAGAACAAAAAAGAAAATCACTAATTTGTAAACTAAATCACATGTGTGTCCCTCGCTCCATTAGGAATACAGGAAAACTGAAAAGTGATATATCTCACTGTACAGCACAAGAACAAGTTTCCAACGAAAGAACAGAAAAGCAAAGCACTACTTTTAAACGGAATCACCTGTGTATCGCTCGCTCAATTAGAAATACGGGAAAACTGAAAAGTGTTATCTCGCACTGTATGGCACAGAAACAAGTTTCCCTTGAAAGAACAGAAACTCAAAGCACAACTTTGTAAACTAATTCACATATGTGTCGCCTGTTCAATTATTATAACAGGAAAACTGAAAAGTGATATAACCCTAACCCTAACCCTAACCCTAACCCTAACCCTAACCCTAACCCTAACCCCTGACCCTAACCCTAACCCTAACCCTAACCCTAAGCCCCTAACCCTAACCCTAACCCTAACCCTAACCCTAACCCCTGACCCTAACCCTAACCCTAACCCTAACTCTAACACTAACCGTAACCCTAACCATATCCCTTACCCAGCCCTAACCTAACCCTAACCCTAACCCTAACCCTAACCCTAACTTGTTCCTAAGAGGAACAAGTTTCCAAGGAAAGAACGTAAATGAAAAGCACTACTTTGTAAACTGAATCACATGTGTGTCACTCGCTCAATTAGGAATACAGGAAAACCGAAAAGTGTTATCTCGCACTGTATGGCACAGAAACAAGTTTCCATCGAAAGAACAGAAATGCAAAGCACAACTTTGTAAACTAAATCACATACGTGTCGCCCATTCAATTATTATAACAGGAAAACTGAAAATTGATATAACGCACTGTACAGCACAGGAACATGTTTCCATCGAAAGAACAGAAACGCAAAGCACAACTTTGTAAACTAATTCACATACGTGTCGCCTGTTCAATTATTATAACAGGAAAACTGAAAAGTGATATAACCCTAACCCGAACCCTAACCCTAAGCCCCTAAACCTAACCCTAACCCTAACCCTAACCCCTAACCCTAACCCTAACCCTAACCCTAACCCTAACTCCTAACCCGAACCCTAACCCTAACCGTGACTCTAACCATATCCCTTACCCAGCCCTAACCTAACCCTAACCCTAACCCTACCCAGCCCTAACCTAACCCTAACACTAACCCCTAACCCTAACCCTAACCCTAACCGTGACTCTAACCATATCCCTTACCCAGCCCTAACCTAACCCTAACCCTAACCCTAACCCTAACCCTAACTTGTTCCTAACAGGAACAAGTTTCCAAGGAAAGATCGTAAACGAAAAGCACTACTTTGTAAACTGAATCACATGTGTGTCACTCGCTCAATTAGGAATTCAGGAAAACCGAAAAGTGTTATCTCGCACTGTACGGCACAGAAACAATTTTCCATCGAAAGAACAGAAACGCAAAGCACAACTTTGAAAACTAAATCACATACGTGTAGCACGTTCAATTATTACAACAGGAAAACTGAAAAGTGATATATCACACTGTACAGCAGAGAAACAAGTTTCCAACCGAAGAACAGAAATCCAAAGCACTACTTTGTAAACTAAATCACATGTGTGTCGCTCACTCAATTAGGAATACAGGGAAACCGAAAAGTGTTATCTCGCACTGTATGGCACAGAACAAATTTCCAAAGAAAGAACAGAAACGCAAAGCACAACTTTGTAAATTAAATGACATACGTGTTGCCCGTTCAATTATTACCACAGGAAAACTGAAAAGTAATATATGACATTGTTCAGCAAAGGAACAAGTTTTAAATGAAAGAACAAAAAAGAAAATCACTAATTTGTAAACTAAATCACATGTGTGTCGCTCGCTCCATTAGGAATACAGGAAAACTGAAAAGTGATATATCTCACTGTACAGCACAAGAACAAGTTTCCAACGAAAGAACAGAAAAGCAAAGCACTACTTTTAAACGGAATCACCTGTGTATCGCTCGCTGAATTAGAAATACGGGAAAACTGAAAAGTGTTATCTCGCACTGTATGGCACAGAAACAAGTTTCCCTTGAAAGAACAGAAACTCAAAGCACAACTTTGTAAACTAATTCACATATGTGTCGCCTGTTCAATTATTATAACAGGAAAACTGAAAAGTGATATAACCCTAACCCTAACCCTAACCCCTGACCCTAACCCTAACCCTAACCCTAAACCTAACCCTAACCCTAAGCCCATAACCCTAACCCTAACCCTAACCCTAACCGTAACCCTAACCATATCCCTTACCCAGCCCTAACCTAACCCTAACCCTAACCCTAACTTGTTCCTAACACGAACAAGTTTCCTAGGAAAGAACGTAAATGAAAAGCACTACTTTGTAAAATGAATCACATGTGTGTCACTCGCTCAATTAGGAATACAGGAAAACCGAAAAGTGTTATCTCGCACTGTACGGCACAGAAACAATTTTCCATCGAAAGAACAGAAACAAAAAGCATAACTTTGTAAACTAAATCACATACGTGTCGCACGTTCAATTATTACAACAGGAAAACTGAAAAGTGATATATCACACTGTACAAACAAGTTTCCAACCGAAGAACAGAAATCCAAAGCACTACTTTGTAAACTAAATCACATGTGTGTCGCTCACTCAATTAGGAATACAGGGAAACCGAAAAGTGTTATCTCGCACTATATGGCACAGAACAAATTTCCAAAGAAAGAACAGAAACGCAAAGCACAACTTTGTAAATTAAATGACATACGTGTCGCCCGTTCAATTATTACAACAGGAAAACTGAAAAGTGATATATGACATTTTTCAGCACAGGAACAAGTTTCAAATGAAAGAACAATAAAGAAAATCACTAATTTGTAAACTAAATCACATGTGTGTCGCTCGCTCCATTAGGAATACAGGAAAACTGAAAAGTGATATATCTCACTGTACAGCACAAGAACAAGTTTCCAACGAAAGAACAGAAAAGCAAAGCACTACTTTTAAACGGAATCACCTGTGTATCGCTCGCTCAATTAGAAATACGGGAAAACTGAAAAGTGTTATCTCGCACTGTACGGCACAGAAACAAGTTTCCCTTGAAAGAACAGAAAATCAAAGCACAACTTTGTAAACTAATTCACATATGTGTCGCCTGTTCAATTATTATAACAGGAAAACTGAAAAGTGATATAACCCTAACCCTAACACGAACCCTACCCTAAGCCCCTAACCCTAACCCTAACCCTAACCCTAACCCCTAACCCTAACCCTAACACTAACCCTAACCCCTGACCCTAACCCTAACAATAACCCTAACCCTAACCCTAACCCTAACCGTTACCCTAACCATATCCCTTACCCAGCCCTAACCTAACCCTAACCCTAACCCTAACCCTAACCCTAACCCTAACTTGTTCCTAACAGGAACAAGTTTCCAAGGAAAAAACATAAATGAAAAGCAATACTTTGTAAACTGAATCACATGTGTGTCACTCGCTCAATTAGGAATATAGGAAAACCGAAAAGTGTTATCTCGCACTATACGGCACAGAAACAATTTTCCATCGAAAGAACAGAAACGCAAAGCACAACTTTGTAAACTAAATCACATACGTGTCGCACGTTCAATTATTACAACAGGAAAACTGAAAAGTGATATATCACACTGTACAGCACAGAAACAAGTTTCCAACCGAAGAACAGAAATCCAAAGCACTACTTTGTAAACTAAATCACATGTGTGTCGCTCACTCAATTAGGAATACGGGAAAACTGAAAAGTGTTATCTCGCACTGTACGACACAGAAACAAGTTTCCATTGAAATAACAGAAACTCAAAGCACAACTTTGTAAACTAATTTTTCATATGTGTCGCCTGTTCAATTATTATAAGAGGAAAACTGAAAAGTGATATAACCCTAACCCTAACACTAACCTTAAACCTAAGCCCCTAACCCTAACCCTAACCCTGACCCTAACCCTAACCCTAACCCCTAACCCTAACCCTAACCCTAACCCATAACCCTAACCCTAACCCAAACCCTAACCCCTAACCCTAACCCTAACCGTAACCCTAACCATATCCCTTACCCAGCCCTAACCTAACCCTAACCCTAACCCTAACCCTAACCCTAACTTGTTCCTAAGAGGAACAAGTTTCCAAGGAAAGTACGTAAATGAAAAGCATTACTTTGTAAACTGAATCACATGTGTGTCACTCGCTCAATTAGGAATACAGGAAAACCGAAAAGTGTTATCTCGCACTGTACGGCACAGAAACATGTTTCCATCGAAAGAACAGAAATGCAAAGCACAACTTTGTTAACTAAATCACATACGTGTCGCCCGTTCAATTATTATAACAGGAAAACTGAAAAGTGATATAACGCACTGTACAGCACAGGAACATGTTTCCATCGAAAGAACATAAACGCAAAGCACAACTGTGTAAACTAATTCACATACGTGTCGCCTGTTCAATTATTATAACAGGAAAACTGAAAAGTGATATGACGCACTGTACAGCACAGGAAGAAGTTTCCATCGAAACAACAGAAAAGCAAAGCACAGCTTTTTAAACGAATTCACATACGTGTCGCCTGTTCAATAATTATAACAGGAAAACTGAAAAGTGATATAACCCTAACCCTAACCCTAAGCCCCTAACCCTAACCCTAACCCTAACGATAACCCCTAACCATAACCTAACCCTAACCCTAACCCTAATCCCTAACCCTAACCCTAACCCTAACCGTAACCCTGACCTTATTCCTTACCCAGCCCTAACCTAACCCTAACCCTAACCCTAACGATAACCCCTAACCATAACATAACCCTAACCCTAACCCTAACCCCTAACCCTAACCGTAACCCTGACCTTATCCCTTACCCAGCCCTAACCTAACCCTAACCCTAACCCTAACCCTAACCCTAACTTGTTCCTAACAATTTCCAAGGAAAGAACGTAAATGAAAAGCACTACTTTGTAAACTGAATCACATGTGTGTCACTCGCTCAATTAGGAATACAGGAAAACAGAAATGTGTTATCTCGCACTGTACGACACAGAAACAATTTTCCATCGAAAGAACAGAAAAGCAAAGCACACCTTTGTAAACTAAATCACATACATGTCGCACGTTCAATTATTACAACAGGAAAACTGAAAAGTGATATATCACACTGTACAGCACAGAAACAAGTTTCCAACCGAAGAACAGAAATCCAAAGCACTACTTTGTAAACTAAATCACATGTGTGTCGCTCGCTCAATTAGGAATACAGAGAAACCGAAAAGTGTTATCTCGCACTGTATGGCACAGAAACAAATTTCCAAAGAAAGAACAGAAACGCAAAGCACAACTTTGTAAATTAAATGACATACGTGTCGCCCGTTCAATTATTACAACAGGAAAACTGAAAAGTGATATATGACATTGTACAGCACAGGAACAAGTTTCAAATGAAAGAACAAAAAAGAAAATCACTAATTTGTAAACTAAATCACATGTGTGTCCCTCGCTCCATTAAGAATACAGGAAAACTGAAAAGTGATATATCTCACTGTACAGCACAAGAACAAGTTTCCAACGAAAGAACAGAAAAGCAAAGCACTACTTTTAAACGGAATCACCGGTGTATCGCTCGCTCAATTAGAAAAACGGGAAAACTGAAAAGTGTTATCTCGTACTATATGGCACAGAAACAAGTTTCCCTTGAAAGAACAGAAACTCAAAGCACAACTTTGTAAACTAATTCACATATGTGTCGCCTGTTCAATTATTATAACAGGAAAACTGAAAAGTGATATAACCCTAACCCTAACCCTAACCCTAACCCTAATCCTAACCCTAACCCTATCCCTAAGCCCCTAACCCTAACCCTAACCCTAACCCTAACCCTAACCCTAACCCTAACCCTAACAAGAAAACTGAAAAGTGATAAAACCCTAACCCTAACCCTAACCCTAAGCCCCTAACCCTAACCCTAACCCTAACCCTAACCCTATCCCTAAGCCCCTAACCCCAACCCTAACCCTCACCCTAACCCTAACCCCTGACCCTAACCCTAACAATAACCCTAACCCTAACCCTAACCCTAACCGTAACCCTAACCATATCCCTTACCCAGCCCTAACCTAACCCTAACCCTAACCCTAACCCTAATCCTAACCCTAACCCTAACTTGTTCCTAACAGGAACAATTTTCCAAGGAAAAAACGTAAATGAAAAGCAATACTTTGTAAACTGAATCACATGTGTGTCACTTGCTCAATTAGGAATACACGAAAACCGAAAAGTGTTATCTCGCACTGTACGGCACAGAAACAATTTTCCATCGAAAGAACAGAAACGCAAAGCACAACTTTGTAAATTAAATCACATACGTGTCGCCTGTTCAATTATTATAATAGGAAAACTAAAAAGTGATATAACGCACTGTACAGCACAGAAATAAGTTTCCATTGAAAGAACAGAAAAGCAAAGCACAACTTTTTAAACGAATTCACATACGTGTCGCCTGTTCAATTATTATAACAGGAAAACTGAAAAGTGATATAACGCACTGTACAGCACAGAAACATGTTTCCATCGAAAGAACAGAAACGCAAAGCACAACTTTGTAAACTACTTCACATACGTGTCGCCTGTGCAATTATTATAACATTAAAACTGAAAAGTGATATAACACACGGTACAGCACAGGAACAAGTTTCCATCGAAAGAACAGAAAAGCAAAGCACAACTTTTTAAACGAATTCACATATGTGTCACCTGTTCAATTATTATAACAGGAAAACTGAAAAGTGTTATCTCGCACTGTACTGCACAGAAACAAGTTTCCATCGAAAGAACAGAAACGCAAAGCGCAACTTTGTAAACTAATTCACATATGTGTCGCCTGTTCAATTATTATAACAGGAAAACTGAAAAGTGATATAACCCTAACCCTAACCCTAACCCTAACCCAAAGCCCCTAACCCTAACCCTAACCCTAACCATAACCATAACCCTAACCCCTAACCCTAACCCTAACCCTAACCCTAAACCTAACCCCTAACCCTAAACCTAACCCTAACCGTAACCCTAACCATATCCCTTACCCAGCCCTAACCTAACCCTAACCCTAACCCAAACCCTAACCCTAACCCTAACCCCTAACCCTAACCCTAACCCTAACCCTAACCCTAACCCTAACCCCTAACCCTAACCGTAACCCCAACCATGTCCCTTACCCAGCCCTAACCTAACGCTAACCCTAACCCTAACCCTTACCCTAACCCTAACCCTAACTTGTTCCTAAGAGGAACAAGAGGAACAAGTTTCCAAGGAAAGAAGGTAAATGAAAAGCACTACTTTGTAAACTGAATCACATGTGTGTCACTCGCTCAATTAGGAATACAGGAAAACCGAAAAGTGTTATCTCGCACTGTACGGCACAGAAACAAGTTTCCATCGAATGAACAGAAATGCAAAGCACAACTTTGTAAACTAAATCACATACGTGTCGCCCGTTCAATTATTATAACAGGAAAACTGAAAAGTGATATAACGCACTGTACAGCACAGGAACATGTTTCCATCGAAAGAACAGAAAGGCAAAGCACAACTTTGTAAACTAAATCACATACGTGTAGCCTGTTCAATTATTATAACAGGAAAACTGAAAAGGGTTATCTCGCAATGTACTGCACAGAAACAAGTTTCCATCGAAAGAACAGAAACGCAAAGCACAACTTTGTAAACTAAATCACATACGTGTCGCCGTTCAATTATTACACCAGGAAAACTGAAAAGTGATATATGACATTGTACAGCACAGGAACAAGTTTCAAATGAAAGAACAAAAAAGAAAATCACTAATTTGTAAACTAAATCACATGTATGTCGCTCGCTCAATTAGGAATACAGGAAAACTGAAAAGTGAACAGCACAAGAACATGTTTCCAACGAAAGAACAGAAAAGCAAAGTAATACTTTTAAACGGAATCACCTGTGTATCGCTCGCTCAATTAGAAATACGGGAAAACTGAAACGTGTTATCTCGCACTGTAAGGCACAGAAACAAGTTTCCCGTGAAAGAACAGAAACTCAAAGCAAAACTTTGTAAACTAATTCACATATGTGTTGCCTGTTCAATTATTATAACAGGAAAACTGCAAAGTGATATAACCCTAACCCTAACCCTAACCCTAAGCCCCTAACCCTAACCCTAACCCTAACCCCTGACCCTAACCCTAACCCTAACCCTAACCCTAACCCCTAACCCTAACCCTAACCCTAACCCCTAACCCTAACCCTAACCGTAACCCCAACCATGTCCCTTACACAGCCCTAACCTAACGCTAACCCTAACCCTAACCCTAACCCTAACCCTAACCCTAACTTGTTCCTAAGAGGAACAAGTTTCCAAGGAAAGAATGTAAATGAAAAGCACGACTTTGTAAACTGAATCACATGTGTGTCACTCGCTCAATTAGGAATACAGGAAAACCGAAAAGTGTTATCTCGCACTGTACGGCACAGAAACAAGTTTCCATCGAATGAACAGAAATGCAAAGCACAACTTTGTAAACTAAATCACATACGTGTCGCCCGTTCAATTATTATAACAGGAAAACTGAAAAGTGATATAACGCACTGTACAGCACAGGAACATGTTTCCATCGAAAGAACAGAAACGCAAAGCACAACTTTGTAAACTAAATCACATACGTGTAGCCTGTTCAATTATTATAACAGGAAAACTGAAAAGTGTTATCTCGCAATGTACTGCACAGAAACAAGTTTCCATCGAAAGAACAGAAACGCAAAGCACAACTTTGTAAACTAAATCACATACGTGTCGCCGTTCAATTATTACACCAGGAAAACTGAAAAGTGATATATGACATTGTACAGCACAGGAACAAGTTTCAAATGAAAGAACAAAAAAGAAAATCACTAATTTGTAAACTAAATCACATGTATGTCGCTCGCTCAATTAGGAATACAGGAAAACTGAAAAGTGATATATCTCACTGTACAGCACAAGAATATGTTTCCAACGAAAGAACAGAAAAGTAAAGTAATACTTTTAAAGGAATCACCTGTGTATCGCTCGCTCAATTAGAAATACGGGAAAACTGAAACATGTTATCTCGCACTGTATGGCACAGAAACAAGTTTCCCGTGAAAGAACAGAAACTCAAAGTCAAACTTTGTAAACTAATTCACATATGTGTTGCCTGTTCAATTATTATAACAGGAAAACTGCAAAGTGATATAACCCTAACCCTAACCCTAACCCTAAGCCCCTAACCCTAACCCTAACCCTAACCCTAACCCCTGACCCTAAACCTAACCCTAACCCTAACCCTAACCCTAAGCCCCTAACCCTAACCCTAACCCTAAACCTAACCCTAACCCTAAGCCCCTAACCCTAACCCTAACCCTAAGCCTATCCCTAACCCTAACCGTAACCGTAACCCTAACCATATCCCTTACCCAGCCCTAGCCTAACCCTAACCCTAACCCTAACCGAAACCCTAACCCTAACCCTAACTTGTTCCTAACAGGAACAAGTTTCCAAGGAAAGAACGTAAATGAAAAGCACTACTTTGTAAACTGAATCACATGTGTGTCACTCGCTCAATTAGGAATACAGGAAAACCGAAAAGTGTTATCTCGCACTGTACGTCACAGAAACAAGTTTCCATCGAAAGAACAGAAATGCAAAGCACAACTTTGTAAACTAAATCACATACGTGTCGCCCGTTCAATTATTATAACAGGAAAACTGAAAAGTTATATAACGCACTGTACAGCACAGGAACATGTTTCCATTGAAAGAACAGAAACGCAAAGCACAACTTTGTAAACTAATTCACATACGTGTCGCCTGTTCAATTATTATAACAGGAAAACTGAAAAGTGATATGACGCACTGTACAGCACAGGAACAAGTTTCCATCGAAACAACAGAAAAGCAAAGCACAACTTTTTAAACGAATTCACATACGTTTCGCCTGTTCAGTTATTATAACAGGAAAACTGAAAAGGGATATATGACATTGTACAGCACAGGAAAAAGTTTCAAATGAAAGAACAAAAAAGAAAATCACTAATTTGTAAACTAAATCACATGTGTGTCGCTCGCTCCATTAGGAATACAGGAAAACTGAAAAGTGATATATCTCACTGTACAGCACAAGAACAAGTTTCCAACGAAAGAACAGAAAAGCAAAGCACTACTTTTAAACGGAATCACCTGTGTGTCGCTCACTCAATTAGGAATACGGGAAAACTGAAAAGTGTTATCTCGCACTGTACGGCACAGAAACAAGTTTCCATTGAAATAACAGACTCAAAGCACAACTTTGTAAACTAATTCACATATGTGTCGCCTGTTCATTTATTATAACAGGAAAACTGAAAAGTGATATAACCCTAACCCTAACACAAACCTTAACCCTAAGCCCCTAACCCTAACCCTAACGCTAACCCTAACCCTAACCCCTAACCCTAACCCTAACCCTAACCCTAACCCCTAACCCTAACCCTAACCCTAACCGTAACCCTAACCATATCCCTTACCCAGCCCTAACCTAACCCTAACCCTAACCCTAACCCTAACCCTAACCCTAACTTGTTCCTAACAAGTTTCCAAGGAAAGAACGTAAATGAAAAGCACTACTTTGTAAACTGAATCACATGTGTGTCACTTGCTCAATTAGGAATACAGGAAAACCGAAAAGTGTTATCTCGCACTGTATGGCACAGAAACAATTTTCCATCGAAAGAACAGAAACGCAAAGCACAACTTTGTAAACTAAATCACATACGTGTCGCACGTTCAATTATTACAACAGGAAAACTGAAAAGTGATATATCACACTGTACAGCACAGAAACAAGTTTCCAACCGAAGAACAGAAATTCAAAGCACTACTTTGTAAACTAAATCACATGTGTGTCGCTCGCTCAATTAGGAATACAGAGAAACCGAAAAGTGTTATCTCGCACTGTATGGCACAGAAACAAATTTCCAAAGAAAGAACAGAAACGCAAAGCACAACTTTGTAAATTAAATGACATACGTGTCGCCTGTTCAATTATTACAACAGGAAAACTGAAAAGTGATATATGACATTGTACAGCACAGGAACAAGTTTCAAATGAAAGAACAAAAAAGAAAATCACTAATTTGTAAACTAAATCACATGTGTGTCGCTCGCTCCATTAGGAATACAGGAAAACTGAAAAGTGATATATCTCACTGTACAGCACAGGAACAAGTTTCCAATGAAAGAACAGAAAAGCAAAGCACTACTTTTAAACGGAATCACCTGTGTATCTCTTGCTCAATTAGAAATACGGGAAAACTGAAAAGTGTTATCTCGCACTGTATGGCACAGAAACAAGTTTCCCTTGAAAGAACAGAAACTCAAAGCACAACTTTGTAAACTAATTCACATATGTGTCGCCTGTTCAATTATTATAACAGGAAAACTGAAAAGTGATATAACCCTAACCCTAACCCTAACCCTAACCCTATCCCTGAGCCCCTAACCCTAACCCTAACCCTAACCCTAACCCTAACAGGAAAACTGAAAAGTGATATAACCCTAACCCTAACCCTAACCCTAAGCCCCTAACCCTAACCCTAACCCTAACCCTAACCCTCACCCTAACCCTAACCCCTGACCCTAACCCTAACCCTAAACCTAACCATAACTTGTTCCTAACAGGAACAAGTTTCCAAGGAAAAAACGTAAATGAAAAGCAATACTTTGTAAACTGAATCACATGTGTGTCACTTGCTCAATTAGGAATACAGGAAAACCGAAAAGTGTTATCTCGCACTGTACGGCACAGAAACAATTTTCCATCGATAGAACAGAAACGCAAAGCACAACTTTGTAAACTAAATCACATACGTGTCGCCTGTTCAATTATTATAACAGGAAAACTGAAAAGTGATATAACGCACTGTACAGCACAGGAACAAGTTTCCATTGAAAGAACAGAAAAGCAAAGCACAACTTTTTAAACGAATTCACATACGTGTCGCCTGTTCAATTATTATAACAGGAAAACTGAAAAGTGATATAACGCACTGTACAGCACAGAAACATGTTTCCATCGAAAGAACAGAAACGCAAAGCACAACTTTGTAAACTACTTCACATACGTGTTGCCTGTGCAATTATTATAACATTAAAACTGAAAAGTGATATAACGCACGGTACAGCACAGGAACAAGTTTCCATCGAAAGAACAGAAAAGCAGAGCACAACTTTTTAAACGAATTCACATATGTGTCGCCTGTTCAATTATTATAACAGGAAAACTGAAAAGTGTTATCTCGCACTGTACTGCACCGAAACAAGTTTCCATAGAAAGAACAGAAACGCAAAGCACAACTTTGTAAACTAATTTACATATGTGTCGCCTGTTCAATTATTATAACAGGAAAACTGAAAAGTGATATAACCCTAACACTAACCCTAACCCTAACCCTAACCCAAAGCCCCTAACCCTAACCCTAACCCTAACCCTAACCATAACCCTAACCCCTAACCCTAACCCAAACCCTAACCCTAACCCCTAACCCTAAACCTAACCCTAACCGTAACCCTAACCATATCCCTTACCCAGCCCTAACCTAACCCTAACCCTAACCCTAACCCTAACCCTAACAGGAAAACTGAAAAGTGATATAACCCTAACCCTAACCCTAACCCTAAGCCCCTAACCCTAACCCTAACCCTTACCCTAACCCTATCCCTAAGCCCCTAACCCTAACCCTAACCCTCACCCTAACCCTAACCCCTGACCCTAACCCTAACCCTAACCCTAACCCTAACACTAACACTAACCGTAACCCTAACCATATCCCTTACCCAGCCCCAACCTAACCCTAACCCTAACCCTAACCCTAACCCTAACTTGTTTTTAAGAGGAACATGTTTCCAAGGAAAGAACGTAAATGAAAAGCACTACTTTGTAAACTGAATCACATGTGTGTCACTCGCTCAATTAGGAATACAGGAAAACTGAAAAGTGTTCTCTCCCACTGTACGGCACAGAAACAAGTATCCATCGAAAGAACAGAAATGCAAAGCACAACTTTGTAAACTAAATCACATACATGTCGACTGTTCAATTATTGTAACAGGAAAACTGAAAAGTGATATAACGCACTGTACAGCACAGGAACATGTTTCCATCGAAAGAAGAGAAACGCAAAGCACAACTTTGTAAACTAATTCACATACGTGTCGCCTGTTCAATTATATATCAGGAAAACTGAAAATTGATATGACGCACTGTACAGCACAGGAACAAGTTTCCATCGAAACAACAGAAAAGCAAAGCACAACTTTTTAAACGAATTCACATAGGTGTCGCCTGTTCAATTATTATAACAGGAAAACTGAAAAGTGATATATGACATTGTACAGCACAGGAACAAGTTTCAAATGAAAGAACAAAAAAGAAAATCACTAATTTGTAAACCAAATCACCTGTGTGTCGCTCGCTCCATTAGGAATACAGGAAAACTGAAAAGTGATATATCTCACTGTACAGCACAAAACAAGTTTCCAACGAAAGAACAGAAAAGCAAAGCACTACTTTTAAACGGAATCACCTGTGTGTCGCTCGCTCAGTTAGGAATACGGGAAAACTGAAAAGTGTTATCTCGCACTGTACGGCACAGAAACAAGTTTCCATTGAAATAACAGAAACTCAAAGCACAACTTTGTAAACTAATTCACATATGTGTCGTCTGTTCAATTATTATAACAGGAAAACTGAAAAGTGATATAACCCTAACCCTAAAACTAACCTTAACCCTAAGCCCCTAACCCTAACCCTAACCCTAACCCTAACCCTAACCCTAACCCTAACCCCTAACCATAACCCTAACCCTAACCCTAACCCTAACCGCTAACCCTAACCCTAACCCTAACCGTAACCCTAACCCTATCCCTTACCCAGCCCTAACCTAACCCTAACCCTAACCCTAACCCTAACCTTAACCCTAACTTGTTCCTAACAAGTTTCCAAGGAAAGAACGTAAATGAAAAGCACTACTTTGTAAACTGAATCACATGTGTGTCACTCGCTCAATTAGGAATACAGGAAAGCCGAAAAGTGTTATCTCACACTGTACGGCACAGAAACAATTTTCCATCGAAAGAACAGAAACGCAAAGCACAACTTTGTAAACTAAATCACATACGTGTCCCACGTTCAATTATTACAACAGGAAAACTGAAAAGTGATATATCACACTGTACAGCACAGAAACAAGTTTCCAACCGAAGAACAGAAATCCAAAGCACTACTTTGTAAACTAAATCACATGTGTGTCGCTTGCTCAATTAGGAATACAAGGAAACCGAAAAGTGTTATCTCGCACTGTATGGCACAGAAACAAATTTCCAAAGAAAGAACAGAAACGCAAAGCACAACTTTGTAAACTAATTCACATATGTGTCGCCTGTTCAATTATTATAACAGGAAAACTAAAAAGTGATATAAAGCACGGTACAGCACAGGAACAAGTTTCCATCGAAAGAACAGAAAAGCAAAGCACAACTTTGTAAACTAATTCACATATGTGTCGCCTGTTCAATTATTATAACAGGAAAACTGAAAAGTGTTATCTCGCACTGTACTGCACAGAAACAAGTTTCCATCGAAAGAACAGAAACGCAAAGCACAACTTTGTAAACTAATTCACATATGTGTCGCCTGTTCAATTATTATAACAGGAAAACTGAAAAGTGATATAACCCTAACCATAACCCTAACCCCTAACCCTAACCCTAACCCTAACCCTAACCCTAACTTGTTCCTAACAGGAACAAGTTTCCAAGGAAAGAATGTAAATGAAAAGCATTACTTTGTAAACTGAATCACGTTTGTCACTCGCTCAATTAGGAATACAGGAAAACCGAAAAGTGTTATCTCGCACTGTATGGCACAGAAACAAGTTTCCCTTGAAAGAACAGAAACTCAAAGCACAACTTTGTAAACTAATTCACATATGTGTCGCCTGTTCAATTATTATAACAGGAAAACTGAAAAGTGATATAACCCTAACCCTAACCCTAAGCCCCTAACCCTAACCCTAACCCTAACCCTAACCCCTAACCCTAACCCTAACCCTAACCCTAACCCTAACTTGTTCCTAACAGGAACAAGTTTCCAAGGAAAGAATGTAAATGAAAAGCATTACTTTGTAAACTGAATCACGTTTGTCACTCGCTCAATTAGGAATACAGGAAAACCGAAAAGTGTTATCTCGCACTGTATGGCACAGAAACAAGTTTCCCTTGAAAGAACAGAAACTCAAAGCACAACTTTGAAAACTAAATCACATACGTGTCGCACGTTCAATTATTACAACAGGAAAACTGAAAAGTGATATATCACACTGTACAGCAGAGAAACAAGTTTCCAACCAAAGAACAGAAATCCAAAGCACTACTTTGTAAACTAAATCACATGTGTGTCGCTCACTCAATTAGGAATACAGGGAAACCGAAAAGTGTTATCTCGCACTGTATGGCACAGAACAAATTTCCGAAGAAAGAACAGAAACGCAAAGCACAACTTTGTAAATTAAATGACATACGTGTCGCCCGTTCAATTATTACCACAGGAAAACTGAAAAGTAATATATGACATTGTTCAGCAAAGGAACAAGTTTCAAATGAAAGAACAAAAAAGAAAATCACTAATTTGTAAACTAAATCACATGTGTGTCGCTCGCTCCATTAGGATTACAGGAAAACTGAAAAGTGATATATCTCACTGTACAGCACAAGAACAAGTTTCCAACGAAAGAACAGAAAAGAAAAGCACTACTTTTAAACGGAATCACCTGTGTGTCGCTCGCTCAGTTAGGAATACGGGAAAACTGAAAAGTGTTATCTCGCACTGTACGGCACAGAAACAAGTTTCCATTGAAATAACAGAAACTCAAAGCACAACTTTGTAAACTAATTCACATATGTGTCGTCTGTTCAATTATTATAACAGGAAAACTGAAAAGTGATATAACCCTAACCCTAAAACTAACCTTAACCCTAAGCCCCTAACCCTAACCCTAACCCTAACCCTAACCCTAACCCCTAACCATAACCCTAACCCTAACCCTAACCCTAACCGCTAACCCTAACCCTAACCCTAACCGTAACCCTAACCCTATCCCTTACCCAGCCCTAACCTAACCCTAACCCTAACCCTAACCCTAACCTTAACCCTAACTTGTTCCTAACAAGTTTCCAAGGAAAGAACGTAAATGAAAAGCACTACTTTGTAAACTGAATCACATGTGTGTCACTCGCTCAATTAGGAATACAGGAAAGCCGAAAAGTGTTATCTCACACTGTACGGCACAGAAACAATTTTCCATCGAAAGAACAGAAACGCAAAGCACAACTTTGTAAACTAAATCACATACGTGTCCCACGTTCAATTATTACAACAGGAAAACTGAAAAGTGATATATCACACTGTACAGCACAGAAACAAGTTTCCAACCGAAGAACAGAAATCCAAAGCACTACTTTGTAAACTAAATCACATGTGTGTCGCTTGCTCAATTAGGAATACAAGGAAACCGAAAAGTGTTATCTCGCACTGTATGGCACAGAAACAAATTTCCAAAGAAAGAACAGAAACGCAAAGCACAACTTTGTAAACTAATTCACATATGTGTCGCCTGTTCAATTATTATAACAGGAAAACTAAAAAGTGATATAAAGCACGGTACAGCACAGGAACAAGTTTCCATCGAAAGAACAGAAAAGCAAAGCACAACTTTGTAAACTAATTCACATATGTGTCGCCTGTTCAATTATTATAACAGGAAAACTGAAAAGTGTTATCTCGCACTGTACTGCACAGAAACAAGTTTCCATCGAAAGAACAGAAACGCAAAGCACAACTTTGTAAACTAATTCACATATGTGTCGCCTGCTCAATTATTATAACAGGAAAACTGAAAAGTGATATAACCCTAACCATAACCCTAACCCCTAACCCTAACCCTAACCCTAACCCTAACCCTAACTTGTTCCTAACAGGAACAATTTTCCAAGGAAAGAATGTAAATGAAAAGCATTACTTTGTAAACTGAATCACGTTTGTCACTCGCTCAATTAGGAATACAGGAAAACCGAAAAGTGTTATCTCGCACTGTATGGCACAGAAACAAGTTTCCCTTGAAAGAACAGAAACTCAAAGCACAACTTTGTAAACTAATTCACATATGTGTCGCCTGTTCAATTATTATAACAGGAAAACTGAAAAGTGATATAACCCTAACCCTAACCCTAAGCCCCTAACCCTAACCCTAACCCTAACCCTAACCCCTAACCCTAACCCTAACCCTAACCCTAACCCTAACTTGTTCCTAACATGAACAAGTTTCCAAGGAAAGAATGTAAATGAAAAGCATTACTTTGTAAACTGAATCACGTTTGTCACTCGCTCAATTAGGAATACAGGAAAACCGAAAAGTGTTATCTCGCACTGTATGGCACAGAAACAAGTTTCCCTTGAAAGAACAGAAACTCAAAGCACAACTTTGAAAACTAAATCACATACGTGTCGCACGTTCAATTATTACAACAGGAAAACTGAAAAGTGATATATCACACTGTACAGCAGAGAAACAAGTTTCCAACCAAAGAACAGAAATCCAAAGCACTACTTTGTAAACTAAATCACATGTGTGTCGCTCACTCAATTAGGAATACAGGGAAACCGAAAAGTGTTATCTCGCACTGTATGGCACAGAACAAATTTCCGAAGAAAGAACAGAAACGCAAAGCACAACTTTGTAAATTAAATGACATACGTGTCGCCCGTTCAATTATTACCACAGGAAAACTGAAAAGTAATATATGACATTGTTCAGCAAAGGAACAAGTTTCAAATGAAAGAACAAAAAAGAAAATCACTAATTTGTAAACTAAATCACATGTGTGTCGCTCGCTCCATTAGGATTACAGGAAAACTGAAAAGTGATATATCTCACTGTACAGCACAAGAACAAGTTTCCAACGAAAGAACAGAAAAGCAAAGCACTACTTTTAAACGGAATCACCTGTGTATCGCTCGCTGAATTAGAAATACGGGAAAACTGAAAAGTGTTATCTCGCACTGTATGGCACAGAAACAAGTTTCCCTTGAAAGAACAGAAACTCAAAGCACAACTTTGTAAACTAATTCACATATGTGTCGCCTGTTCAATTATTATAACAGGAAAACTGAAAAGTGATATAACCCTAACCCTAACCCTAATCCCTGACCCTAACCCTAACCCTAACCCTAAACCTAACCCTAACCCTAAGCCCCTAACCCTAACCCTAACCCTAACCCCTGACCCTAACCCTAACCCTAACCCTAACCTTAACTCTAACACTAACCGTAACCCTAACCATATCACTTACCCAGCCCTAACCTAACCCTAACCCTAACCCTAACCCTAACCCTAACCCTAACTTGTTCCTAAGAGGAACAAGTTTCCAAGGAAAGAACGTAAATGAAAAGCACTACTTTGTAAACTGAATCACATGTGTGTCACTCGCTCAATTAGGAATACAGGAAAACTGAAAAGTGTTATCTCGCACTGTGCGGCACAGAAACAAGTTTCCATCGAAAGAACAGAAATGCAAAGCACAACTTTGTAAACTAAATCACATACGTGTCGCCCATTCAATTATTATAACAGGAAAACTGAAAAGTGATATGACGCACTGTACAGCACAGGAACATGTTTCCATCGAAAGAACAGAAACGCAAAGCACAACTTTGTAAACTAATTCACATACGTGTCGCCTTTTCAATTATTATAACAGGAAAACTGAAAAGTGATATGACGCACTGTACACCACAGGAACAAGTTTCCATCGAAACAACAGAAAAGTAAAGCACAACTTTTTAAACGAATTCACATACTTGTCGCCTGTTCAATTAGTATAACAGGAAAACTGAAAAGTGATATAACGCACTGTACGACACAGGAACATGTTTCCATCGAAAGAACAGAAACGCAAAGCACAACTTTGTAAACTAAATCACATACGTGTCGCCTGTTCAATTATTATAACAGGAAAACTAAAAAGTGATATAACGCACTGTACAGCACAGGAACAAGTTTCCATTGAAAGAACAGAAAAGCAAAGCACAACTTTTTAAACGAATTCACATACGTGTCGCCTGTTCAATTATTATAACAGGAAAACTGAAAAGTGATATGACGCACTGTACAGCACAGGAACATGTTTCCATCGAAAGAACAGAAACGCAAAGCACAACTTTGTAAACTAATTCACATACGTGTCGCCTTTTCAATTATTATAACAGGAAAACTGAAAAGTGATATGACGCACTGTACACCACAGGAACAAGTTTCCATCGAAACAACAGAAAAGTAAAGCACAACTTTTTAAACGAATTCACATACTTGTCGCCTGTTCAATTAGTATAACAGGAAAACTGAAAAGTGATATAACGCACTGTACGACACAGGAACATGTTTCCATCGAAAGAACAGAAACGCAAAGCACAACTTTGTAAACTAATTCACATACGTGTCG
This sequence comes from Meriones unguiculatus, assembly GCF_030254825.1. Classification (NCBI taxonomy): domain Eukaryota; kingdom Metazoa; phylum Chordata; class Mammalia; order Rodentia; family Muridae; genus Meriones; species Meriones unguiculatus. Next base: position 48,621,057 of record NC_083360.1, on the reverse strand, counting down.
CCTGTTCAATTATTATAACAGGAAAACTGAAAAGTGTTATCTCGCACTGTACGGCACAAAAACAATTTTCTATCGAAAGAACAGAAACGCAAAGCACAACTTTGTAAACTAAATCACATACGTGTCGCCCGTTCAATTATTATAACAGGAAATCTGAAAAGTGATATAACGCACTGTACAGCACAGGAACATGTTTCCATCGAAAGAACATAAACGCAAAGCACAACTTTGTAAACTAAATCACATACGTGTAGCCTGTTCAATTATTATAACAGGAAAACTGAAAAGTGTTATCTCGCAATGTACTGCACAGAAACAAGTTTCCATCGAAAGAACAGAAACGCAAAGCACAACTTTGTAAACTAAATCACATACGTGTCGCCTTTCAATTATTACAACAGGAAAACTGAAAAGTGATATATGACATTGTACAGCACAGGAACAAGTTTCAAATGAAAGAACAAAAAGGAAAATCACTAATTTGTAAACTAAATCACATGTATGTTGCTCGCTCAATTAGGAATACAGGAAAACTGAAAAGTGATATATCTCACTGTACAGCACAAGAACATGTTTCCAATGAAAGAACAGAAAAGCAAAGTAATACTTTTAAACGGAATCACCTGTGTATCGCTCGCTCAATTAGAAATACGGGAAAACTGAAACGTGTTATCTCGCACTGTACGGCACAGAAACAAGTTTCCCGTGAAAGAACAGAAACTCAAAGCAAAACTTTGTAAACTAATTCACATATGTGTTGCCTGTTCAATTATTATAACAGGAAAACTGCAAAGTGATATAACCCTAACCCTAACCCTAACCCTAAGCCCCTAACCCTAACCCTAACCCTAACCCTAACCCCTGACCCTAACCCTAACCCTAACCCTAACCCTAACCCTAACCCTAAGCCCCTAACCCTAACCCTAACCCTAACCCTTACCCCTGACCCTACCCCTAACCCTAACCCTAAGCCTAACCCTAACCCTAACCCTAACCGTAACCCTAACCATATCCCTTACCCAGCCCTATCCTAACCCTAACCCTAACCCTAACCCAAACCCTAACCCTAACCCTAAACCTAACCATAACTTGTTCCTAACAGGAACAAGTTTCCAAGGAAAAAACGTAAATGAAAAGCAATACTTTGTAAACTGAATCACATGTGTGTCACATGCTCAATTAGGAATACAGGAAAACCGAAAAGTGTTATCTCGCACTGTACGGCACAGAAACAATTTTCCATCGAAAGAACAGAAACGCAAAGCACAACTTTGTAAACTAAATCACATACGTGTCGCACGTTCAATTATTACAACAGGAAAACTGAAAAGTGATATGACGCACTGTACACCACAGGAACAAGTATCCATCGAAACAACAGAAAAGTAAAGCACAACTTTTTAAACGAATTCACATAATTGTCGCCTGTTCAATTAGTATAACAGGAAAACTGAAAAGTGATATAACGCACTGTACGACACAGGAACATGTTTCCATCGAAAGAACAGAAACGCAAAGCACAACTTTGTAAACTAATTCACATACGTGTCGCCTTTTCAATTATTATAACAGGAAAACTGAAAAGTGATATGACGCACTGTACACCACAGGAACAAGTTTCCATCGAAACAACAGAAAAGTAAAGCACAACTTTTTAAACGAATTCACATACTTGTCGCCTGTTCAATTAGTATAACAGGAAAACTGAAAAGTGATATAACGCACTGTACGACACAGGAACATGTTTCCATCGAAAGAACAGAAACGCAAAGCACAACTTTGTAAACTAATTCACATACGTGTCGCCTGTTCAATTATTATAACAGGAAAACTGAAAAGTGTTATCTCGCACTGTACGGCACAAAAACAATTTTCTATCGAAAGAACAGAAACGCAAAGCACAACTTTGTAAACTAAATCACATACGTGTCGCACGTTCAATAATTACAACAGGAAAACTGAAAAGTGATATATCACACTGTACAGCAGAGAAACAAGTTTCCAACCGAAGAACAGAAATCCAAAGCACTACTTTGTAAACTAAATCACATGTGTGTCGCTCGCTCAATTAGGAATACAAGGAAACCAAAAAGTGTTTTCTCACACTGTATGGCACAGAAACAAATTTCCAAAGAAAGAACAGAAACGCAAAGCACAACTTTGTAAAGTAAATGACATACGTGTCGCCTGTTCAATTAATATATCAGGAAAACTGAAAAGTGATATATGACATTGTACAGCACAGGAACAAGTTTCAAATGAAAGAACAAAAAAGAAAATCACTAATTTGTAAACTAAAAAACATGTGCGTCGCTCGCTCTATTAGGAATACAGGAAAACTGAAAAGTGATATATCTCACTGTACAGCACAAGAACAAGTTTCCAACGAAAGAACAGAAAAGCAAAGCACTACTTTTAAACGGAATCGCCTGTGTATCGCTCGCTCAATTAGAAATACGGGAAAACTGAAAAGTGTTATCTCGCACTGTACGGCACAAAAACAAGTTTCCCTTGAAATAACAGAAACTGAAAGCACAACTTTGTAAACTAATTCACATATGTGTCGCCCGTTCAATTATTACAACAGGAAAACTGAAAAGTGATATATGACATTGTACAGCACAGGAACAAGTTTCAAATGAAAGAACAAAAAAGAAAATCACTAATTTGTAAACTAAATCACATGTGTGTCGCTCGCTCCATTAAGAATACAGGAAAACTGAAAAGTGATATATCTCACTGTACAGCACAAGAACAAGTTTCCAACGAAAGAACAGAAAAGCAAAGCACTACTTTTAAACGGAATCACCGGTGTATCGCTCGCTCAATTAGAAATACGGGAAAACTGAAAAGTGTTATCTCGTACTATGCGGCACAGAAACAAGTTTCCCTTGAAAGAACAGAAACTCAAAGCACAACTTTGTAAACTAATTCACATATGTGTCGCCTGTTCAATTATTATAACAGGAAAACTGAAAAGTGATATAACACTAACCCTAACACTAACCCTAACAGTAACCCTATCCCTAAGCCCCTAATCCTAACCCTAACCCTCACCCTAACCCTAACCCCTGACCCTAACCCTAACAATAACCCTAACCCTAACCCTAACCCTAACCGTAACCCTAACCATATCCCTTACCCAGCCCTAACCTAACCCTAACCCTAACCCTAACCCTAATCCTAACCCTAACCCTAACTTGTTCCTAACAGGAACAATTTTCCAAGGAAAAAACGTAAATGAAAAGCAATACTTTGTAAACTGAATCACATGTGTGTCACTCGCTCAATTAGGAATACAGGAAAACCGAAAAGTGTTATCTCGCACTGTACGGCACAGAAACAAGTTTGCATCGAATGAACAGAAAAGCAAAGCAGAACTTTTTAAACGAATTCACATATGTGTTGCCTGTTCAATTATTATAACAGGAAAACTGAAAAGTGATATAACGCACTGTACAGCACAGAAACATGTTTCCATCGAAAGAACAGAAACGCAAAGCACAACTTTGTAAACTACTTCACATACATGTCGCCTGTACAATTATTATAACATTAAAACTGAAAAGTGATATAACACACGGTACAGCACAGGAACAAGTTTCCATCGAAAGAACAGAAAAGCAAAGCAGAACTTTTTAAACGAATTCACATATGTGTTGCCTGTTCAATTATTATAACAGGAAAACTGAAAAGTGATATAACCCTAACCCTAACCCTAACCCTAACCCTAACCCTAACCCTAACCCTAACCCCTAACCCTAACCCTAACCCTAACCCTAACCCTAACCCTAACCCTAACCATAACCCTAACCATATCCCTTACCCAGCCCTAACCTAACCCTAAACCTAACCCAAACCCTAACCCTAACCCTAACCCCTAACCCTAACCCTAACCCTAACCCTAACCCCTAACCCTAACCCTAACCGTAACCCCAACCATATCCCTCACCCAGCCCTAACCTAACGCTAACCCTAACCTTAACCCTAACCCTAACCCTAACCCTAACTTGTTCCTAAGAGGAACAAGTTTCCAAGGAAAGAATGTAAATGAAAAGCACTACTTTGTAAACTGAATCACATGTGTGTCACTCGCTCAATTAGGAATACAGGAAAACCGAAAAGTGTTATCTCGCACTGTACGGCACAGAAACAAGTTTGCATCGAATGAACAGAAATGCAAAGCACAACTTTGTAAACTAAATCACATACGTGTCGCCCGTTCAATTATTATAACAGGAAATCTGAAAAGTGATATAACGCACTGTACAGCACAGGAACATGTTTCCATCGAAAGAACATAAACGCAAAGCACAACTTTGTAAACTAAATCACATACGTGTAGCCTGTTCAATTATTATAACAGGAAAACTGAAAAGTGTTATCTCGCAATGTACTGCACAGAAACAAGTTTCCATCGAAAGAACAGAAACGCAAAGCACAACTTTGTAAACTAAATCACATACGTGTCGCCTTTCAATTATTACAACAGGAAAACTGAAAAGTGATATATGACATTGTACAGCACAGGAACAAGTTTCAAATGAAAGAACAAAAAGGAAAATCACTAATTTGTAAACTAAATCACATGTATGTCGCTCGCTCAATTAGGAATACAGGAAAACTGAAAAGTGATATATCTCACTGTACAGCACAAGAACATGTTTCCAATGAAAGAACAGAAAAGCAAAGTAATACTTTTAAACGGAATCACCTGTGTATCGCTCGCTCAATTAGAAATACGGGAAAACTGAAACGTGTTATCTCGCACTGTACGGCACAGAAACAAGTTTCCCGTGAAAGAACAGAAACTCAAAGCAAAACTTTGTAAACTAATTCACATATGTGTTGCCTGTTCAATTATTATAACAGGAAAACTGCAAAGTGATATAACCCTAACCCTAACCCTAACCCTAAGCCCCTAACCCTAACCCTAACCCTAACCCTAACCCCTGACCCTAACCCTAACCCTAACCCTAACCCTAACCCTAACCCTAAGCCCCTAACCCTAACCCTAACCCTAACCCTTACCCCTGACCCTACCCCTAACCCTAACCCTAAGCCTAACCCTAACCCTAACCCTAACCGTAACCCTAACCATATCCCTTACCCAGCCCTATCCTAACCCTAACCCTAACCCTAACCCAAACCCTAACCCTAACCCTAAACCTAACCATAACTTGTTCCTAACAGGAACAAGTTTCCAAGGAAAAAACGTAAATGAAAAGCAATACTTTGTAAACTGAATCACATGTGTGTCACATGCTCAATTAGGAATACAGGAAAACCGAAAAGTGTTATCTCGCACTGTACGGCACAGAAACAATTTTCCATCGAAAGAACAGAAACGCAAAGCACAACTTTGTAAACTAAATCACATACGTGTCGCACGTTCAATTATTACAACAGGAAAACTGAAAAGTGATATGACGCACTGTACACCACAGGAACAAGTATCCATCGAAACAACAGAAAAGTAAAGCACAACTTTTTAAACGAATTCACATAATTGTCGCCTGTTCAATTAGTATAACAGGAAAACTGAAAAGTGATATAACGCACTGTACGACACAGGAACATGTTTCCATCGAAAGAACAGAAACGCAAAGCACAACTTTGTAAACTAATTCACATACGTGTCGCCTGTTCAATTATTATAACAGGAAAACTGAAAAGTGTTATCTCGCACTGTACGGCACAAAAACAATTTTCTATCGAAAGAACAGAAACGCAAAGCACAACTTTGTAAACTAAATCACATACGTGTCGCACGTTCAATAATTACAACAGGAAAACTGAAAAGTGATATATCACACTGTACAGCAGAGAAACAAGTTTCCAACCGAAGAACAGAAATCCAAAGCACTACTTTGTAAACTAAATCACATGTGTGTCGCTCGCTCAATTAGGAATACAAGGAAACCAAAAAGTGTTTTCTCACACTGTATGGCACAGAAACAAATTTCCAAAGAAAGAACAGAAACGCAAAGCACAACTTTGTAAAGTAAATGACATACGTGTCGCCTGTTCAATTAATATATCAGGAAAACTGAAAAGTGATATATGACATTGTACAGCACAGGAACAAGTTTCAAATGAAAGAACAAAAAAGAAAATCACTAATTTGTAAACTAAAAAACATGTGCGTCGCTCGCTCTATTAGGAATACAGGAAAACTGAAAAGTGATATATCTCACTGTACAGCACAAGAACAAGTTTCCAACGAAAGAACAGAAAAGCAAAGCACTACTTTTAAACGGAATCGCCTGTGTATCGCTCGCTCAATTAGAAATACGGGAAAACTGAAAAGTGTTATCTCGCACTGTACGGCACAGAAACAAGTTTCCCTTGAAATAACAGAAACTGAAAGCACAACTTTGTAAACTAATTCACATATGTGTCGCCCGTTCAATTATTACAACAGGAAAACTGAAAAGTGATATATGACATTGTACAGCACAGGAACAAGTTTCAAATGAAAGAACAAAAAAGAAAATCACTAATTTGTAAACTAAATCACATGTGTGTCGCTCGCTCCATTAAGAATACAGGAAAACTGAAAAGTGATATATCTCACTGTACAGCACAAGAACAAGTTTCCAACGAAAGAACAGAAAAGCAAAGCACTACTTTTAAACGGAATCACCGGTGTATCGCTCGCTCAATTAGAAATACGGGAAAACTGAAAAGTGTTATCTCGTACTATGCGGCACAGAAACAAGTTTCCCTTGAAAGAACAGAAACTCAAAGCACAACTTTGTAAACTAATTCACATATGTGTCGCCTGTTCAATTATTATAACAGGAAAACTGAAAAGTGATATAACACTAACCCTAACACTAACCCTAACCCTAACCCTATCCCTAAGCCCCTAATCCTAACCCTAACCCTCACCCTAACCCTAACCCCTGACCCTAACCCTAACAATAACCCTAACCCTAACCCTAACCCTAACCGTAACCCTAACCATATCCCTTACCCAGCCCTAACCTAACCCTAACCCTAACCCTAACCCTAATCCTAACCCTAACCCTAACTTGTTCCTAACAGGAACAATTTTCCAAGGAAAAAACGTAAATGAAAAGCAATACTTTGTAAACTGAATCACATGTGTGTCACTTGCTCAATTAGGAATACAGGAAAACCGAAAAGTGTTATCTTCACTGTACGGCACAGAAACAATTTTCCATCGAAAGAACAGAAACGCAAAGCACAACTTTGTAAAGTAAATCACATACGTGTCGCCTGTTCAATTATTATAACAGGAAAACTAAAAAGTGATATAACGCACTGTAGAGCACAGGGATAAGTTTCCATTGAAAGAACAGAAAAGCAAAGCACAACTTTTTAAACGAATTCACATACGTGTCGCCTGTACAATTATTATAACATTAAAACTGAAAAGTGATATAACACACGGTACAGCACAGGAACAAGTTTCCATCGAAAGAACAGAAAAGCAAAGCAGAACTTTTTAAACGAATTCACATATGTGTTGCCTGTTCAATTATTATAACAGGAAAACTGAAAAGTGATATAACGCACTGTACAGCACAGAAACATGTTTCCATCGAAAGAACAGAAACGCAAAGCACAACTTTGTAAACTACTTCACATACATGTCGCCTGTACAATTATTATAACATTAAAACTGAAAAGTGATATAACACACGGTACAGCACAGGAACAAGTTTCCATCGAAAGAACAGAAAAGCAAAGCAGAACTTTTTAAACGAATTCACATATGTGTTGCCTGTTCAATTATTATAACAGGAAAACTGAAAAGTGATATAACCCTAACCCTAACCCTAACCCTAACCCTAACCCTAACCCCTAACCCTAACCCTAACCCTAACCCTAACCCTAACCATAACCCTAACCATATCCCTTACCCAGCCCTAACCTAACCCTAACCCTAACCCAAACCCTAACCCTAACCCTAACCCCTAACCCTAACCCTAACCCTAACCCTAACCCTAACTTGTTCCTAAGAGGAACAAGTTTCCAAGGAAAGAATGTAAATGAAAAGCACTACTTTGTAAACTGAATCACATGTGTGTCACTCGCTCAATTAGGAATACAGGAAAACCGAAAAGTGTTATCTCGCACTGTACGGCACAGAAACAAGTTTGCATCGAATGAACAGAAAAGCAAAGCAGAACTTTTTAAACGAATTCACATATGTGTTGCCTGTTCAATTATTATAACAGGAAAACTGAAAAGTGATATAACGCACTGTACAGCACAGAAACATGTTTCCATCGAAAGAACAGAAACGCAAAGCACAACTTTGTAAACTAAATCACATACGTGTAGCCTGTTCAATTATTATAACAGGAAAACTGAAAAGTGTTATCTCGCAATGTACTGCACAGAAACAAGTTTCCATCGAAAGAACAGAAACGCAAAGCACAACTTTGTAAACTAAATCACATACGTGTCGCCTTTCAATTATTACAACAGGAAAACTGAAAAGTGATATATGACATTGTACAGCACAGGAACAAGTTTCAAATGAAAGAACAAAAAGGAAAATCACTAATTTGTAAACTAAATCACATGTATGTCGCTCGCTCAATTAGGAATACAGGAAAACTGAAAAGTGATATATCTCACTGTACAGCACAAGAACATGTTTCCAATGAAAGAACAGAAAAGCAAAGTAATACTTTTAAACGGAATCACCTGTGTATCGCTCGCTCAATTAGAAATACGGGAAAACTGAAACGTGTTATCTCGCACTGTACGGCACAGAAACAAGTTTCCCGTGAAAGAACAGAAACTCAAAGCAAAACTTTGTAAACTAATTCACATATGTGTTGCCTGTTCAATTATTATAACAGGAAAACTGCAAAGTGATATAACCCTAACCCTAACCCTAACCCTAAGCCCCTAACCCTAACCCTAACCCTAACCCTAACCCCTGACCCTAACCCTAACCCTAACCCTAACCCTAACCCTAAGCCCCTAACCCTAACCCTAACCCTAACCCTAACCCCTGACCCTACCCCTAACCCTAACCCTAAGCCTAACCCTAACCCTAACCCTAACCGTAACCCTAACCATATCCCTTACCCAGCCCTATCCTAACCCTAACCCTAACCCTAACCCAAACCCTAACCCTAACCCTAAACCTAACCATAACTTGTTCCTAACAGGAACAAGTTTCCAAGGAAAAAACGTAAATGAAAAGCAATACTTTGTAAACTGAATCACATGTGTGTCACTTGCTCAATTAGGAATACAGGAAAACCGAAAAGTGTTATCTCGCACTGTACGGCACAGAAACAATTTTCCATCGAAAGAACAGAAACGCAAAGCACAACTTTGTAAACTAAATCACATACGTGTCGCCTGTTCAATTATTATAACAGGAAAACTAAAAAGTGATATAACGCACTGTACAGCACAGGAACAAGTTTCCATTGAAAGAACAGAAAAGCAAAGCACAACTTTTTAAACGAATTCACATACGTGTCGCCTGTTCAATTATTATAACAGGAAAACTGAAAAGTGATATGACGCACTGTACAGCACAGGAACATGTTTCCATCGAAAGAACAGAAACGCAAAGCACAACTTTGTAAACTAATTCACATACGTGTCGCCTTTTCAATTATTATAACAGGAAAACTGAAAAGTGATATGACGCACTGTACACCACAGGAACAAGTTTCCATCGAAACAACAGAAAAGTAAAGCACAACTTTTTAAACGAATTCACATACTTGTCGCCTGTTCAATTAGTATAACAGGAAAACTGAAAAGTGATATAACGCACTGTACGACACAGGAACATGTTTCCATCGAAAGAACAGAAACGCAAAGCACAACTTTGTAAACTAATTCACATACGTGTCGCCTGTTCAATTATTATAACAGGAAAACTGAAAAGTGTTATCTCGCACTGTACGGCACAAAAACAATTTTCTATCGAAAGAACAGAAACGCAAAGCACAACTTTGTAAACTAAATCACATACGTGTCGCACGTTCAATAATTACAACAGGAAAACTGAAAAGTGATATATCACACTGTACAGCAGAGAAACAAGTTTCCAACCGAAGAACAGAAATCCAAAGCACTACTTTGTAAACTAAATCACATGTGTGTCGCTCGCTCAATTAGGAATACAAGGAAACCAAAAAGTGTTTTCTCACACTGTATGGCACAGAAACAAATTTCCAAAGAAAGAACAGAAACGCAAAGCACAACTTTGTAAAGTAAATGACATACGTGTCGCCTGTTCAATTAATATATCAGGAAAACTGAAAAGTGATATATGACATTGTACAGCACAGGAACAAGTTTCAAATGAAAGAACAAAAAAGAAAATCACTAATTTGTAAACTAAAAAACATGTGCGTCGCTCGCTCTATTAGGAATACAGGAAAACTGAAAAGTGATATATCTCACTGTACAGCACAAGAACAAGTTTCCAACGAAAGAACAGAAAAGCAAAGCACTACTTTTAAACGGAATCGCCTGTGTATCGCTCGCTCAATTAGAAATACGGGAAAACTGAAAAGTGTTATCTCGCACTGTACGGCACAGAAACAAGTTTCCCTTGAAATAACAGAAACTGAAAGCACAACTTTGTAAACTAATTCACATATGTGTCGCCCGTTCAATTATTACAACAGGAAAACTGAAAAGTGATATATGACATTGTACAGCACAGGAACAAGTTTCAAATGAAAGAACAAAAAAGAAAATCACTAATTTGTAAACTAAATCACATGTGTGTCGCTCGCTCCATTAAGAATACAGGAAAACTGAAAAGTGATATATCTCACTGTACAGCACAAGAACAAGTTTCCAACGAAAGAACAGAAAAGCAAAGCACTACTTTTAAACGGAATCACCGGTGTATCGCTCGCTCAATTAGAAATACGGGAAAACTGAAAAGTGTTATCTCGTACTATGCGGCACAGAAACAAGTTTCCCTTGAAAGAACAGAAACTCAAAGCACAACTTTGTAAACTAATTCACATATGTGTCGCCTGTTCAATTATTATAACAGGAAAACTGAAAAGTGATATAACACTAACCCTAACACTAACCCTAACCGTAACCCTATCCCTAAGCCCCTAATCCTAACCCTAACCCTCACCCTAACCCTAACCCCTGACCCTAACCCTAACAATAACCCTAACCCTAACCCTAACCCTAACCGTAACCCTAACCATATCCCTTACCCAGCCCTAACCTAACCCTAACCCTAACCCTAACCCTAATCCTAACCCTAACCCTAACTTGTTCCTAACAGGAACAATTTTCCAAGGAAAAAACGTAAATGAAAAGCAATACTTTGTAAACTGAATCACATGTGTGTCACTCGCTCAATTAGGAATACAGGAAAACCGAAAAGTGTTATCTCGCACTGTACGGCACAGAAACAAGTTTGCATCGAATGAACAGAAAAGCAAAGCAGAACTTTTTAAACGAATTCACATATGTGTTGCCTGTTCAATTATTATAACAGGAAAACTGAAAAGTGATATAACGCACTGTACAGCACAGAAACATGTTTCCATCGAAAGAACAGAAACGCAAAGCACAACTTTGTAAACTACTTCACATACATGTCGCCTGTACAATTATTATAACATTAAAACTGAAAAGTGATATAACACACGGTACAGCACAGGAACAAGTTTCCATCGAAAGAACAGAAAAGCAAAGCAGAACTTTTTAAACGAATTCACATATGTGTTGCCTGTTCAATTATTATAACAGGAAAACTGAAAAGTGATATAACCCTAACCCTAACCCTAACCCTAACCCTAACCCTAACCCTAACCCCTAACCCTAACCCTAACCCTAACCCTAACCCTAACCATAACCCTAACCATATCCCTTACCCAGCCCTAACCTAACCCTAAACCTAACCCAAACCCTAACCCTAACCCTAACCCCTAACCCTAACCCTAACCCTAACCCTAACCCCTAACCCTAACCCTAACCGTAACCCCAACCATATCCCTCACCCAGCCCTAACCTAACGCTAACCCTAACCCTAACCCTAACCCTAACCCTAACCCTAACTTGTTCCTAAGAGGAACAAGTTTCCAAGGAAAGAATGTAAATGAAAAGCACTACTTTGTAAACTGAATCACATGTGTGTCACTCGCTCAATTAGGAATACAGGAAAACCGAAAAGTGTTATCTCGCACTGTACGGCACAGAAACAAGTTTGCATCGAATGAACAGAAATGCAAAGCACAACTTTGTAAACTAAATCACATACGTGTCGCCCGTTCAATTATTATAACAGGAAATCTGAAAAGTGATATAACGCACTGTACAGCACAGGAACATGTTTCCATCGAAAGAACATAAACGCAAAGCACAACTTTGTAAACTAAATCACATACGTGTAGCCTGTTCAATTATTATAACAGGAAAACTGAAAAGTGTTATCTCGCAATGTACTGCACAGAAACAAGTTTCCATCGAAAGAACAGAAACGCAAAGCACAACTTTGTAAACTAAATCACATACGTGTCGCCTTTCAATTATTACAACAGGAAAACTGAAAAGTGATATATGACATTGTACAGCACAGGAACAAGTTTCAAATGAAAGAACAAAAAGGAAAATCACTAATTTGTAAACTAAATCACATGTATGTCGCTCGCTCAATTAGGAATACAGGAAAACTGAAAAGTGATATATCTCACTGTACAGCACAAGAACATGTTTCCAATGAAAGAACAGAAAAGCAAAGTAATACTTTTAAACGGAATCACCTGTGTATCGCTCGCTCAATTAGAAATACGGGAAAACTGAAACGTGTTATCTCGCACTGTACGGCACAGAAACAAGTTTCCCGTGAAAGAACAGAAACTCAAAGCAAAACTTTGTAAACTAATTCACATATGTGTTGCCTGTTCAATTATTATAACAGGAAAACTGCAAAGTGATATAACCCTAACCCTAACCCTAACCCTAAGCCCCTAACCCTAACCCTAACCCTAACCCTAACACCTGACCCTAACCCTAACCCTAACCCTAACCCTAACCCTAACCCTAAGCCCCTAACCCTAACCCTAACCCTAACCCTTACCCCTGACCCTACCCCTAACCCTAACCCTAAGCCTAACCCTAACCCTAACCCTAACCGTAACCCTAACCATATCCCTTACCCAGCCCTATCCTAACCCTAACCCTAACCCTAACCCAAACCCTAACCCTAACCCTAAACCTAACCATAACTTGTTCCTAACAGGAACAAGTTTCCAAGGAAAAAACGTAAATGAAAAGCAATACTTTGTAAACTGAATCACATGTGTGTCACATGCTCAATTAGGAATACAGGAAAACCGAAAAGTGTTATCTCGCACTGTACGGCACAGAAACAATTTTCCATCGAAAGAACAGAAACGCAAAGCACAACTTTGTAAACTAAATCACATACGTGTCGCACGTTCAATTATTACAACAGGAAAACTGAAAAGTGATATGACGCACTGTACACCACAGGAACAAGTATCCATCGAAACAACAGAAAAGTAAAGCACAACTTTTTAAACGAATTCACATACTTGTCGCCTGTTCAATTAGTATAACAGGAAAACTGAAAAGTGATATAACGCACTGTACGACACAGGAACATGTTTCCATCGAAAGAACAGAAACGCAAAGCACAACTTTGTAAACTAATTCACATACGTGTCGCCTGTTCAATTATTATAACAGGAAAACTGAAAAGTGTTATCTCGCACTGTACGGCACAAAAACAATTTTCTATCGAAAGAACAGAAACGCAAAGCACAACTTTGTAAACTAAATCACATACGTGTCGCACGTTCAATAATTACAACAGGAAAACTGAAAAGTGATATATCACACTGTACAGCAGAGAAACAAGTTTCCAACCGAAGAACAGAAATCCAAAGCACTACTTTGTAAACTAAATCACATGTGTGTCGCTCGCTCAATTAGGAATACAAGGAAACCAAAAAGTGTTTTCTCACACTGTATGGCACAGAAACAAATTTCCAAAGAAAGAACAGAAACGCAAAGCACAACTTTGTAAAGTAAATGACATACGTGTCGCCTGTTCAATTAATATATCAGGAAAACTGAAAAGTGATATATGACATTGTACAGCACAGGAACAAGTTTCAAATGAAAGAACAAAAAAGAAAATCACTAATTTGTAAACTAAAAAACATGTGCGTCGCTCGCTCTATTAGGAATACAGGAAAACTGAAAAGTGATATATCTCACTGTACAGCACAAGAACAAGTTTCCAACGAAAGAACAGAAAAGCAAAGCACTACTTTTAAACGGAATCGCCTGTGTATCGCTCGCTCAATTAGAAATACGGGAAAACTGAAAAGTGTTATCTCGCACTGTACGGCACAGAAACAAGTTTCCCTTGAAATAACAGAAACTGAAAGCACAACTTTGTAAACTAATTCACATATGTGTCGCCCGTTCAATTATTACAACAGGAAAACTGAAAAGTGATATATGACATTGTACAGCACAGGAACAAGTTTCAAATGAAAGAACAAAAAAGAAAATCACTAATTTGTAAACTAAATCACATGTGTGTCGCTCGCTCCATTAAGAATACAGGAAAACTGAAAAGTGATATATCTCACTGTACAGCACAAGAACAAGTTTCCAACGAAAGAACAGAAAAGCAAAGCACTACTTTTAAACGGAATCACCGGTGTATCGCTCGCTCAATTAGAAATACGGGAAAACTGAAAAGTGTTATCTCGTACTATGCGGCACAGAAACAAGTTTCCCTTGAAAGAACAGAAACTCAAAGCACAACTTTGTAAACTAATTCACATATGTGTCGCCTGTTCAATTATTATAACAGGAAAACTGAAAAGTGATATAACACTAACCCTAACACTAACCCTAACCGTAACCCTATCCCTAAGCCCCTAATCCTAACCCTAACCCTCACCCTAACCCTAACCCCTGACCCTAACCCTAACAATAACCCTAACCCTAACCCTAACCCTAACCGTAACCCTAACCATATCCCTTACCCAGCCCTAACCTAACCCTAACCCTAACCCTAACCCTAATCCTAACCCTAACCCTAACTTGTTCCTAACAGGAACAATTTTCCAAGGAAAAAACGTAAATGAAAAGCAATACTTTGTAAACTGAATCACATGTGTGTCACTCGCTCAATTAGGAATACAGGAAAACCGAAAAGTGTTATCTCGCACTGTACGGCACAGAAACAAGTTTGCATCGAATGAACAGAAAAGCAAAGCAGAACTTTTTAAACGAATTCACATATGTGTTGCCTGTTCAATTATTATAACAGGAATACTGAAAAGTGATATAACGCACTGTACAGCACAGAAACATGTTTCCATCGAAAGAACAGAAACGCAAAGCACAACTTTGTAAACTACTTCACATACATGTCGCCTGTACAATTATTATAACATTAAAACTGAAAAGTGATATAACACACGGTACAGCACAGGAACAAGTTTCCATCGAAAGAACAGAAAAGCAAAGCAGAACTTTTTAAACGAATTCACATATGTGTTGCCTGTTCAATTATTATAACAGGAAAACTGAAAAGTGATATAACCCTAACCCTAACCCTAACCCTAACCCTAACCCTAACCCTAACCCCTAACCCTAACCCTAACCCTAACCCTAACCCTAACCCTAACCATAACCCTAACCATATCCCTTACCCAGCCCTAACCTAACCCTAAACCTAACCCAAACCCTAACCCTAACCCTAACCCCTAACCCTAACCCTAACCCTAACCCTAACCCCTAACCCTAACCCTAACCGTAACCCCAACCATATCCCTCACCCAGCCCTAACCTAACGCTAACCCTAACCCTAACCCTAACCCTAACCCTAACCCTAACTTGTTCCTAAGAGGAACAAGTTTCCAAGGAAAGAATGTAAATGAAAAGCACTACTTTGTAAACTGAATCACATGTGTGTCACTCGCTCAATTAGGAATACAGGAAAACCGAAAAGTGTTATCTCGCACTGTACGGCACAGAAACAAGTTTGCATCGAATGAACAGAAATGCAAAGCACAACTTTGTAAACTAAATCACATACGTGTCGCCCGTTCAATTATTATAACAGGAAATCTGAAAAGTGATATAACGCACTGTACAGCACAGGAACATGTTTCCATCGAAAGAACATAAACGCAAAGCACAACTTTGTAAACTAAATCACATACGTGTAGCCTGTTCAATTATTATAACAGGAAAACTGAAAAGTGTTATCTCGCAATGTACTGCACAGAAACAAGTTTCCATCGAAAGAACAGAAACGCAAAGCACAACTTTGTAAACTAAATCACATACGTGTCGCCTTTCAATTATTACAACAGGAAAACTGAAAAGTGATATATGACTTTGTACAGCACAGGAACAAGTTTCAAATGAAAGAACAAAAAGGAAAATCACTAATTTGTAAACTAAATCACATGTATGTCGCTCGCTCAATTAGGAATACAGGAAAACTGAAAAGTGATATATCTCACTGTACAGCACAAGAACATGTTTCCAATGAAAGAACAGAAAAGCAAAGTAATACTTTTAAACGGAATCACCTGTGTATCGCTCGCTCAATTAGAAATACGGGAAAACTGAAACGTGTTATCTCGCACTGTACGGCACAGAAACAAGTTTCCCGTGAAAGAACAGAAACTCAAAGCAAAACTTTGTAAACTAATTCACATATGTGTTGCCTGTTCAATTATTATAACAGGAAAACTGCAAAGTGATATAACCCTAACCCTAACCCTAACCCTAAGCCCCTAACCCTAACCCTAACCCTAACCCTAACACCTGACCCTAACCCTAACCCTAACCCTAACCCTAACCCTAACCCTAACCCTAAGCCCCTAACCCTAACCCTAACCCTAACCCTTACCCCTGACCCTACCCCTAACCCTAACCCTAAGCCTAACCCTAACCCTAACCCTAACCGTAACCCTAACCATATCCCTTACCCAGCCCTATCCTAACCCTAACCCTAACCCTAACCCAAACCCTAACCCTAACCCTAAACCTAACCATAACTTGTTCCTAACAGGAACAAGTTTCCAAGGAAAAAACGTAAATGAAAAGCAATACTTTGTAAACTGAATCACATGTGTGTCACATGCTCAATTAGGAATACAGGAAAACCGAAAAGTGTTATCTCGCACTGTACGGCACAGAAACAATTTTCCATCGAAAGAACAGAAACGCAAAGCACAACTTTGTAAACTAAATCACATACGTGTCGCACGTTCAATTATTACAACAGGAAAACTGAAAAGTGATATGACGCACTGTACACCACAGGAACAAGTATCCATCGAAACAACAGAAAAGTAAAGCACAACTTTTTAAACGAATTCACATAATTGTCGCCTGTTCAATTAGTATAACAGGAAAACTGAAAAGTGATATAACGCACTGTACGACACAGGAACATGTTTCCATCGAAAGAACAGAAACGCAAAGCACAACTTTGTAAACTAATTCACATACGTGTCGCCTGTTCAATTATTATAACAGGAAAACTGAAAAGTGTTATCTCGCACTGTACGGCACAAAAACAATTTTCTATCGAAAGAACAGAAACGCAAAGCACAACTTTGTAAACTAAATCACATACGTGTCGCACGTTCAATAATTACAACAGGAAAACTGAAAAGTGATATATCACACTGTACAGCAGAGAAACAAGTTTCCAACCGAAGAACAGAAATCCAAAGCACTACTTTGTAAACTAAATCACATGTGTGTCGCTCGCTCAATTAGGAATACAAGGAAACCAAAAAGTGTTATCTCACACTGTATGGCACAGAAACAAATTTCCAAAGAAAGAACAGAAACGCAAAGCACAACTTTGTAAAGTAAATGACATACGTGTCGCCTGTTCAATTAATATATCAGGAAAACTGAAAAGTGATATATGACATTGTACAGCACAGGAACAAGTTTCAAATGAAAGAACAAAAAAGAAAATCACTAATTTGTAAACTAAAAAACATGTGCGTCGCTCGCTCTATTAGGAATACAGGAAAACTGAAAAGTGATATATCTCACTGTACAGCACAAGAACAAGTTTCCAACGAAAGAACAGAAAAGCAAAGCACTACTTTTAAACGGAATCGCCTGTGTATCGCTCGCTCAATTAGAAATACGGGAAAACTGAAAAGTGTTATCTCGCACTGTACGGCACAGAAACAAGTTTCCCTTGAAATAACAGAAACTGAAAGCACAACTTTGTAAACTAATTCACATATGTGTCGCCCGTTCAATTATTACAACAGGAAAACTGAAAAGTGATATATGACATTGTACAGCACAGGAACAAGTTTCAAATGAAAGAACAAAAAAGAAAATCACTAATTTGTAAACTAAATCACATGTGTGTCGCTCGCTCCATTAAGAATACAGGAAAACTGAAAAGTGATATATCTCACTGTACAGCACAAGAACAAGTTTCCAACGAAAGAACAGAAAAGCAAAGCACTACTTTTAAACGGAATCACCGGTGTATCGCTCGCTCAATTAGAAATACGGGAAAACTGAAAAGTGTTATCTCGTACTATGCGGCACAGAAACAAGTTTCCCTTGAAAGAACAGAAACTCAAAGCACAACTTTGTAAACTAATTCACATATGTGTCGCCTGTTCAATTATTATAACAGGAAAACTGAAAAGTGATATAACACTAACCCTAACACTAACCCTAACCGTAACCCTATCCCTAAGCCCCTAATCCTAACCCTAACCCTCACCCTAACCCTAACCCCTGACCCTAACCCTAACAATAACCCTAACCCTAACCCTAACCCTAACCGTAACCCTAACCATATCCCTTACCCAGCCCTAACCTAACCCTAACCCTAACCCTAACCCTAATCCTAACCCTAACCCTAACTTGTTCCTAACAGGAACAATTTTCCAAGGAAAAAACGTAAATGAAAAGCAATACTTTGTAAACTGAATCACATGTGTGTCACTTGCTCAATTAGGAATACAGGAAAACCGAAAAGTGTTATCTTCACTGTACGGCACAGAAACAATTTTCCATCGAAAGAACAGAAACGCAAAGCACAACTTTGTAAAGTAAATCACATACGTGTCGCCTGTTCAATTATTATAACAGGAAAACTAAAAAGTGATATAACGCACTGTAGAGCACAGGGATAAGTTTCCATTGAAAGAACAGAAAAGCAAAGCACAACTTTTTAAACGAATTCACATACGTGTCGCCTGTACAATTATTATAACATTAAAACTGAAAAGTGATATAACACACGGTACAGCACAGGAACAAGTTTCCATCGAAAGAACAGAAAAGCAAAGCAGAACTTTTTAAACGAATTCACATATGTGTTGCCTGTTCAATTATTATAACAGGAAAACTGAAAAGTGATATAACGCACTGTACAGCACAGAAACATGTTTCCATCGAAAGAACAGAAACGCAAAGCACAACTTTGTAAACTACTTCACATACATGTCGCCTGTACAATTATTATAACATTAAAACTGAAAAGTGATATAACACACGGTACAGCACAGGAACAAGTTTCCATCGAAAGAACAGAAAAGCAAAGCAGAACTTTTTAAACGAATTCACATATGTGTTGCCTGTTCAATTATTATAACAGGAAAACTGAAAAGTGATATAACCCTAACCCTAACCCTAACCCTAACCCTAACCCTAACCCTAACCCTAACCCCTAACCCTAACCCTAACCCTAACCCTAACCCTAACCCTAACCATAACCCTAACCATATCCCTTACCCAGCCCTAACCTAACCCTAACCCTAACCCAAACCCTAACCCTAACCCTAACCCCTAACCCTAACCCTAACCCTAACCCTAACCCTAACCCCTAACCCTAACCCTAACCGTAACCCCAACCATATCCCTCACCCAGCCCTAACCTAACGCTAACCCTAACCCTAACCCTAACCCTAACCCTAACCCTAACTTGTTCCTAAGAGGAACAAGTTTCCAAGGAAAGAATGTAAATGAAAAGCACTACTTTGTAAACTGAATCACATGTGTGTCACTCGCTCAATTAGGAATACAGGAAAACCGAAAAGTGTTATCTCGCACTGTACGGCACAGAAACAAGTTTGCATCGAATGAACAGAAAAGCAAAGCAGAACTTTTTAAACGAATTCACATATGTGTTGCCTGTTCAATTATTATAACAGGAAAACTGAAAAGTGATATAACGCACTGTACAGCACAGAAACATGTTTCCATCGAAAGAACAGAAACGCAAAGCACAACTTTGTAAACTACTTCACATACATGTCGCCTGTACAATTATTATAACATTAAAACTGAAAAGTGATATAACACACGGTACAGCACAGGAACAAGTTTCCATCGAAAGAACAGAAAAGCAAAGCAGAACTTTTTAAACGAATTCACATATGTGTTGCCTGTTCAATTATTATAACAGGAAAACTGAAAAGTGATATAACCCTAACCCTAACCCTAACCCTAACCCTAACCCTAACCCCTAACCCTAACCCTAACCCTAACCCTAACCATAACCCTAACCATATCCCTTACCCAGCCCTAACCTAACCCTAACCCTAACCCAAACCCTAACCCTAACCCTAACCCCTAACCCTAACCCTAACCCTAACCCTAACCCCTAACCCTAACCCTAACCGTAACCCCAACCATATCCCTCACCCAGCCCTAACCTAACGCTAACCCTAACCCTAACCCTAACCCTAACCCTAACCCTAACTTGTTCCTAAGAGGAACAAGTTTCCAAGGAAAGAATGTAAATGAAAAGCACTACTTTGTAAACTGAATCACATGTGTGTCACTCGCTCAATTAGGAATACAGGAAAACCGAAAAGTGTTATCTCGCACTGTACGGCACAGAAACAAGTTTGCATCGAATGAACAGAAATGCAAAGCACAACTTTGTAAACTAAATCACATACGTGTCGCCCGTTCAATTATTATAACAGGAAAACTGAAAAGTGATATAACGCACTGTACAGCACAGGAACATGTTTCCATCGAAAGAACATAAACGCAAAGCACAACTTTGTAAACTAAATCACAAACGTGTAGCCTGTTCAATTATTATAACAGGAAAACTGAAAAGTGTTATCTCGCAATGTACTGCACAGAAACAAGTTTCCATCGAAAGAACAGAAACGCAAAGCACAACTTTGTAAACTAAATCACATACGTGTCGCCTTTCAATTATTACAACAGGAAAACTGAAAAGTGATATATGACATTGTACAGCACAGGAACAAGTTTCAAATGAAAGAACAAAAAGGAAAATCACTAATTTGTAAACTAAATCACATGTATGTCGCTCGCTCAATTAGGAATACAGGAAAACTGAAAAGTGATATATCTCACTGTACAGCACAAGAACATGTTTCCAATGAAAGAACAGAAAAGCAAAGTAATACTTTTAAACGGAATCACCTGTGTATCGCTCGCTCAATTAGAAATACGGGAAAACTGAAACGTGTTATCTCGCACTGTACGGCACAGAAACAAGTTTCCCGTGAAAGAACAGAAACTCAAAGCAAAACTTTGTAAACTAATTCACATATGTGTTGCCTGTTCAATTATTATAACAGGAAAACTGCAAAGTGATATAACCCTAACCCTAACCCTAACCCTAAGCCCCTAACCCTAACCCTAACCCTAACCCTAACCCCTGACCCTAACCCTAACCCTAACCCTAACCCTAACCCTAAGCCCCTAACCCTAACCCTAACCCTAACCCTAACCCCTGACCCTACCCCTAACCCTAACCCTAAGCCTAACCCTAACCCTAACCCTAACCGTAACCCTAACCATATCCCTTACCCAGCCCTATCCTAACCCTAACCCTAACCCTAACCCAAACCCTAACCCTAACCCTAAACCTAACCATAACTTGTTCCTAACAGGAACAAGTTTCCAAGGAAAAAACGTAAATGAAAAGCAATACTTTGTAAACTGAATCACATGTGTGTCACTTGCTCAATTAGGAATACAGGAAAACCGAAAAGTGTTATCTCGCACTGTACGGCACAGAAACAATTTTCCATCGAAAGAACAGAAACGCAAAGCACAACTTTGTAAACTAAATCACATACGTGTCGCCTGTTCAATTATTATAACAGGAAAACTAAAAAGTGATATAACGCACTGTACAGCACAGGAACAAGTTTCCATTGAAAGAACAGAAAAGCAAAGCACAACTTTTTAAACGAATTCACATACGTGTCGCCTGTTCAATTATTATAAAGGGAAAACTGAAAAGTGATATGACGCACTGTACAGCACAGGAACATGTTTCCATCGAAAGAACAGAAACGCAAAGCACAACTTTGTAAACTAATTCACATACGTGTCGCCTTTTCAATTATTATAACAGGAAAACTGAAAAGTGATATGACGCACTGTACACCACAGGAACAAGTTTCCATCGAAACAACAGAAAAGTAAAGCACAACTTTTTAAACGAATTCACATACTTGTCGCCTGTTCAATTAGTATAACAGGAAAACTGAAAAGTGATATAACGCACTGTACGACACAGGAACATGTTTCCATCGAAAGAACAGAAACGCAAAGCACAACTTTGTAAACTAATTCACATACGTGTCGCCTGTTCAATTATTATAACAGGAAAACTGAAAAGTGTTATCTCGCACTGTACGGCACAAAAACAATTTTCTATCGAAAGAACAGAAACGCAAAGCACAACTTTGTAAACTAAATCACATACGTGTCGCACGTTCAATAATTACAACAGGAAAACTGAAAAGTGATATATCACACTGTACAGCAGAGAAACAAGTTTCCAACCGAAGAACAGAAATCCAAAGCACTACTTTGTAAACTAAATCACATGTGTGTCGCTCGCTCAATTAGGAATACAAGGAAACCAAAAAGTGTTTTCTCACACTGTATGGCACAGAAACAAATTTCCAAAGAAAGAACAGAAACGCAAAGCACAACTTTGTAAAGTAAATGACATACGTGTCGCCTGTTCAATTAATATATCAGGAAAACTGAAAAGTGATATATGACATTGTACAGCACAGGAACAAGTTTCAAATGAAAGAACAAAAAAGAAAATCACTAATTTGTAAACTAAAAAACATGTGCGTCGCTCGCTCTATTAGGAATACAGGAAAACTGAAAAGTGATATATCTCACTGTACAGCACAAGAACAAGTTTCCAACGAAAGAACAGAAAAGCAAAGCACTACTTTTAAACGGAATCGCCTGTGTATCGCTCGCTCAATTAGAAATACGGGAAAACTGAAAAGTGTTATCTCGCACTGTACGGCACAGAAACAAGTTTCCCTTGAAATAACAGAAACTGAAAGCACAACTTTGTAAACTAATTCACATATGTGTCGCCCGTTCAATTATTACAACAGGAAAACTGAAAAGTGATATATGACATTGTACAGCACAGGAACAAGTTTCAAATGAAAGAACAAAAAAGAAAATCACTAATTTGTAAACTAAATCACATGTGTGTCGCTCGCTCCATTAAGAATACAGGAAAACTGAAAAGTGATATATCTCACTGTACAGCACAAGAACAAGTTTCCAACGAAAGAACAGAAAAGCAAAGCACTACTTTTAAACGGAATCACCGGTGTATCGCTCGCTCAATTAGAAATACGGGAAAACTGAAAAGTGTTATCTCGTACTATGCGGCACAGAAACAAGTTTCCCTTGAAAGAACAGAAACTCAAAGCACAACTTTGTAAACTAATTCACATATGTGTCGCCTGTTCAATTATTATAACAGGAAAACTGAAAAGTGATATAACACTAACCCTAACACTAACCCTAACCGTAACCCTATCCCTAAGCCCCTAATCCTAACCCTAACCCTCACCCTAACCCTAACCCCTGACCCTAACCCTAACAATAACCCTAACCCTAACCCTAACCCTAACCGTAACCCTAACCATATCCCTTACCCAGCCCTAACCTAACCCTAACCCTAACCCTAACCCTAATCCTAACCCTAACCCTAACTTGTTCCTAACAGGAACAATTTTCCAAGGAAAAAACGTAAATGAAAAGCAATACTTTGTAAACTGAATCACATGTGTGTCACTTGCTCAATTAGGAATACAGGAAAACCGAAAAGTGTTATCTTCACTGTACGGCACAGAAACAATTTTCCATCGAAAGAACAGAAACGCAAAGCACAACTTTGTAAAGTAAATCACATACGTGTCGCCTGTTCAATTATTATAACAGGAAAACTAAAAAGTGATATAACGCACTGTAGAGCACAGGGATAAGTTTCCATTGAAAGAACAGAAAAGCAAAGCACAACTTTTTAAACGAATTCACATACGTGTCGCCTGTACAATTATTATAACATTAAAACTGAAAAGTGATATAACACACGGTACAGCACAGGAACAAGTTTCCATCGAAAGAACAGAAAAGCAAAGCAGAACTTTTTAAACGAATTCACATATGTGTTGCCTGTTCAATTATTATAACAGGAAAACTGAAAAGTGATATAACCCTAACCCTAACCCTAACCCTAACCCTAACCCTAACCCTAACCCCTAACCCTAACCCTAACCCTAACCATAACCCTAACCCTAACCATAACCCTAACCATATCCCTTACCCAGCCCTAACCTAACCCTAACCCTAACCCAAACCCTAACCCTAACCCTAACCCCTAACCCTAACCCTAACCCTAACCCTAACCCCTAACCCTAACCCTAACCGTAACCCCAACCATATCCCTCACCCAGCCCTAACCTAACGCTAACCCTAACCCTAACCCTAACCCTAACCCTAACTTGTTCCTAAGAGGAACAAGTTTCCAAGGAAAGAATGTAAATGAAAAGCACTACTTTGTAAACTGAATCACATGTGTGTCACTCGCTCAATTAGGAATACAGGAAAACCGAAAAGTGTTATCTCGCACTGTACGGCACAGAAACAAGTTTGCATCGAATGAACAGAAAAGCAAAGCAGAACTTTTTAAACGAATTCACATATGTGTTGCCTGTTCAATTATTATAACAGGAAAACTGAAAAGTGATATAACGCACTGTACAGCACAGAAACATGTTTCCATCGAAAGAACAGAAACGCAAAGCACAACTTTGTAAACTACTTCACATACATGTCGCCTGTACAATTATTATAACATTAAAACTGAAAAGTGATATAACACACGGTACAGCACAGGAACAAGTTTCCATCGAAAGAACAGAAAAGCAAAGCAGAACTTTTTAAACGAATTCACATATGTGTTGCCTGTTCAATTATTATAACAGGAAAACTGAAAAGTGATATAACCCTAACCCTAACCCTAACCCTAACCCTAACCCTAACCCTAACCCCTAACCCTAACCCTAAACCTAACCCTAACCCTAACCCTAACCATAACCCTAACCATATCCCTTTCCCAGCCCTAACCTAACCCTAACCCTAACCCAAACCCTAACCCTAACCCTAACCCCTAACCCTAACCCTAACCCTAACCCTAACCCCTAACCCTAACCCTAACCGTAACCCCAACCATATCCCTCACCCAGCCCTAACCTAACGCTAACCCTAACCCTAACCCTAACCCTAACCCTAACCCTAACCCTAACTTGTTCCTAAGAGGAACAAGTTTCCAAGGAAAGAATGTAAATGAAAAGCACTACTTTGTAAACTGAATCACATGTGTGTCACTCGCTCAATTAGGAATACAGGAAAACCGAAAAGTGTTATCTCGCACTGTACGGCACAGAAACAAGTTTGCATCGAATGAACAGAAATGCAAAGCACAACTTTGTAAACTAAATCACATACGTGTCGCCCGTTCAATTATTATAACAGGAAATCTGAAAAGTGATATAACGCACTGTACAGCACAGGAACATGTTTCCATCGAAAGAACATAAACGCAAAGCACAACTTTGTAAACTAAATCACATACGTGTAGCCTGTTCAATTATTATAACAGGAAAACTGAAAAGTGTTATCTCGCAATGTACTGCACAGAAACAAGTTTCCATCGAAAGAACAGAAACGCAAAGCACAACTTTGTAAACTAAATCACATACGTGTCGCCTTTCAATTATTACAACAGGAAAACTGAAAAGTGATATATGACATTGTACAGCACAGGAACAAGTTTCAAATGAAAGAACAAAAAGGAAAATCACTAATTTGTAAACTAAATCACATGTATGTCGCTCGCTCAATTAGGAATACAGGAAAACTGAAAAGTGATATATCTCACTGTACAGCACAAGAACATGTTTCCAATGAAAGAACAGAAAAGCAAAGTAATACTTTTAAACGGAATCACCTGTCTATCGCTCGCTCAATTAGAAATACGGGAAAACTGAAACGTGTTATCTCGCACTGTACGGCACAGAAACAAGTTTCCCGTGAAAGAACAGAAACTCAAAGCAAAACTTTGTAAACTAATTCACATATGTGTTGCCTGTTCAATTATTATAACAGGAAAACTGCAAAGTGATATAACCCTAACCCTAACCCTAACCCTAAGCCCCTAACCCTAACCCTAACCCTAACCCTAACCCCTGACCCTAACCCTAACCCTAACCCTAACCCTAACCCTAACCCTAAGCTCCTAACCCTAACCCTAACCCTAACCCTAACCCCTGACCCTACCCCTAACCCTAACCCTAAGCCTAACCCTAACCCTAACCCTAACCGTAACCCTAACCATATCCCTTACCCAGCCCTATCCTAACCCTAACCCTAACCCTAACCCAAACCCTAACCCTAACCCTAAACCTAACCATAACTTGTTCCTAACAGGAACAAGTTTCCAAGGAAAAAACGTAAATGAAAAGCAATACTTTGTAAACTGAATCACATGTGTGTCACATGCTCAATTAGGAATACAGGAAAACCGAAAAGTGTTATCTCGCACTGTACGGCACAGAAACAATTTTCCATCGAAAGAACAGAAACGCAAAGCACAACTTTGTAAACTAAATCACATACGTGTCGCCTGTTCAATTATTATAACAGGAAAACTAAAAAGTGATATAACGCACTGTACAGCACAGGAACAAGTTTCCATTGAAAGAACAGAAAAGCAAAGCACAACTTTTTAAACGAATTCACATACGTGTCGCCTGTTCAATTATTATAACAGGAAAACTGAAAAGTGATATAACGCACTGTATAGCACAGAAACATGTTTCCATCGAAAGAACAGAAACGCAAAGCACAACTTTGTAAACTACTTCACATACATGTTGCCTGTGCAATTATTATAACATTAAAACTGAGAAGTGATATAACGCACGGTACAGCACAGGAACAAGTTTCCATCGAAAGAACAGAAAAGCAAAGCACAACTTTTTAAACGAATTCACATATGTGTCGCCTGTTCAATTATTATAACAGGAAAACTGAAAAGTGATATAACCCTAACACTAACCCTAACCCTAACCCAAAGCCCCTAACCCTAACCCTAACCCTAACCCTAACCATAACCCTAACCCCTAACCCTAACCCTAACCCTAACCCTAACCCTAACCCCTAACCCTAAACCTAACCCTAACCGTAACCCTAACCATATCCCTTACCCAGCCCTAACCTAACCCTAACCCTAACCCTAACCCTAACAGGAAAACTGAAAAGTGATATAACCCTAACCCTAACCCTAACCCTAAGCCCCTAACCCTAACGCTAACCCTAACCCTAACCCTAACCCTATCCCTAAGCCCCTAACCTTAACCCTAACCCTCACCCTAACCCTAACCCCTGACCCTAACCCTAACCCTAACCCTAACCCTAAACCTAACACTAACCGTAACCCTAACCATATCCCTTACCCAGCCCCAACCTAACCCTAACCCTAACCCTAACCCTAACCCTAACCCTAACTTGTTCCTAAGAGGAACAAGTTTCCAAGGAAAGAACGTAAATGAAAAGCACTACTTTGTAAACTGAATCACATGTGTGTCACTCGCTCAATTAGGAATACAGGAAAACTGAAAAGTGTTATCTCCCACTGTACGGCACAGAAACAAGTATCCATCGAAAGAACAGAAATGCAAAGCACAACTTTGTAAACTAAATCACATACGTGTCGACTGTTCAATTATTGTAACAGGGAAACTGAAAATTGATATAACGCACTGTACAGCACGGGAACATGTTTCCATCGAAAGAACAGAAACGCAAAGCACAACTTTGTAAACTAATTCACATACGTGTCGCCTGTTCAATTATTATAACAGGAAAACTGAAAAGTGATATGACGCACTGTACAGCACAGGAACAAGTTTCCATCGAAACAACAGAAAAGCAAAGCACAACTTTTTAAACGAATTCACATAGGTGTCGCCTGTTCAATTATTATAACAGGAAAACTGAAAAGTGATATATGACATTGTACAGCACAGGAACAAGTTTCAAATGAAAGAACAAAAAAGAAAATCACTAATTTGTAAACTAAATCACCTGTGTGTCGCTCGCTCCATTAGGAATAGAGGAAAACTGAAAAGTGATATATCTCACTGTACAGCACAAAACAAGTTTCCAACGAAAGAACAGAAAAGCAAAGCACTACTTTTAAACGGAATCACCTGTGTGTCGCTCGCTCAATTAGGAATACGGGAAAACTGAAAAGTGTTATCTCGCACTGTACGGCACAGAAACAAGTTTCCATTGAAATAACAGAAACTCAAAGAACAACTTTGTAAACTAATTCACATATGTGTCGCCTTTTCAATTATTATAACAGGAAAACTGAAAAGTGATATAACCCTAACCCTAACACTAACCCTAACCCTAACCCTAACCCTAACCCCTAACCCTAACCCTAACCCTAACCGTAACCCTGACCTTATCCCTTACCCAGCCCTAACCTAACCCTAACCCTCACCCTAACCCTAACCCTAACCCTAACTTGTTCCTAACAAGTTTCCAAGGAAAGAACGTAAATGAAAAGCACTACTTTGTAAACTGAATCACATGTGTGTCACTCGCTCAATTAGGAATACAGGAAAACCGAAAAGTGTTATCTCGCACTGTACGGCACAGAAACAATTTTCCATCGAAAGAACAGAAACGCAAAGCACAACTTTGTAAACTAAATCACATACGTGTCCCACGTTCAATTATTACAACAGGAAAACTGAAAAGTGATATATCACACTGTACAGCACAGAAACAAGTTTCCAACCGAAGAACAGAAATCCAAAGCACTACTTTGTAAACTAAATCACATGTGTGTCGCTCGCTCAATTAGGAATACAAGGAAACCGAAAAGTGTTATCTCGCACTGTATGGCACAGAAACAAATTTCCAAAGAAAGAACAGAAACGCAAAGCACAACTTTGTAAACTAATTCACATATGTGTCGCCTGTTCAATTATTATAACAGGAAAACTGAAAAGTGATATAACCCTAACCCTAACCCTAACCCTAACCCAAAGCCCCTAACCCTAACCCTAACCCTAACCCTAACCCTAACCCTAACCCCTAACCCTAACCCTAACCCTAACCCTAACCCTAAACCTAACCCCTAACCCGAAACATAACCCTAACCGTAACCCTAACCTTATCCCTTACCCAGTCCTAACCTAACCCTAACCCTAACCCAAACCCTAACCCTAACCCTAACCCCTAACCCTAACCCTAACCCTAACCCTAACCCCTAACCCTAACCCTAACCGTAACCCCAACCATATCCCTTACCCAGCCCTAACCTAACGCTAACCCTAACCCTAACCCTAACCCTAACCCTAACCCTAACTTGTTCCAAAGAGGAACAAGTTTCCAAGGAAAGAATGTAAATGAAAAGCACTACTTTGTAAACTGAATCACATGTGTGTCACTCGCTCAATTAGGAATACAGGAAAACCGAAAAGTGTTATCTCGCACTGTACGGCACAGAAACAAGTTTGCATCGAATGAACAGAAATGCAAAGCACAACTTTGTAAACTAAATCACATACGTGTCGCCCGTTCAATTATTATAACAGGAAAACTGAAAAGTGATATAACGCACTGTACAGCACAGGAACATGTTTCCATCGAAAGAACAGAAACGCAAAGCACAACTTTGTAAACTAAATCACATACGTGTAGCCTGTTCAATTATTATAACAGGAAAACTGAAAAGTGTTATCTCGCAATGTACTGCACAGAAACAAGTTTCCATCGAAAGAACAGAAACGCAAAGCACAACTTTGTAAACTAAATCACATACGTGTCGCCGTTCAATTATTACACCAGGAAAACTGAAAAGTGATATATGACATTGTACAGCACAGGAACAAGTTTCAAATGAAAGAACAAAAAAGAAAATCACTAATTTGTAAACTAAATCACATGTATGTCGCTCGCTCCATTAGGAATACAGGAAAACTGAAAAGTGATATATCTCACTGTACAGCACAAGAACATGTTTCCAATGAAAGAACACAAAAGCAAAGTAATACTTTTAAACGGAATCACCTGTGTATCGCTCGCTCAATTAGAAATACGGGAAAACTGAAACGTGTTATCTCGCACTGTACGGCACAGAAACAAGTTTCCCGTGAAAGAACAGAAACTCAAAGCAAAACTTTGTAAACTAATTCACATATGTGTTGCCTGTTCAATTATTATAACAGGAAAACTGCAAAGTGATATAACCCTAACCCTAACCCTAACCCTAAGCCCCTAACCCTAACCCTAACCCTAACCCCTGACCCTAACCCTAACCCTAACCCTACCCCTAACCCTAACCCTAAGCCTAACCCTAACCCTAACCCTAACCGTAACCCTAACCATATCCCTTACCCAGCCCTATCCTAACCCTAACCCTAACCCTAACCCAAACCCTAACCCTAACCCTAACTTGTTCCTAACAGGAACAAGTTTCCAAGGAAAAAACGTAAATAAAAAGCAATACTTTGTAAACTTGTGTGTCACTTGCTCAATTAGGAATACAGGAAAACCGAAAAGTGTTATCTCGCACTGTACGGCACAGAAACAATTTTCCATCGAAAGAACAGAAACGCAAAGCACAACTTTGTAAACTAAATCACATACGTGTCGCCTGTTCAATTATTATAACAGGAAAACTAAAAAGTGATATAACGCACTGTACAGCACAGGAACAAGTTTCCATTGAAAGAACAGAAAAGCAAAGCACAACTTTTTAAACGAATTCACATACGTGTCGCCTGTTCAATTATTATAACAGGAAAACTGAAAAGTGATATAACGCACTGTATAGCACAGAAACATGTTTCCATCGAAAGAACAGAAACGCAAAGCACAACTTTGTAAACTACTTCACATACGTGTTGCCTATGCAATTATTATAACATTAAAACTGAAAAGTGATATAACGCACGGTACAGCACAGGAACAAGTTTCCATCGAAAGAACAGAAAAGCAAAGCACAACTTTTTAAACGAATTCACATATGTGTCGCCTGTTCAATTATTATAACAGGAAAACTGAAAAGTGATATAACCCTAACACTAACCCTAACCCTAACCCTAACCCAAAGCCCCTAACCCTAACCCTAACCCTAACCCTAACCATAACCCTAACCCCTAACCCTAACCCTAACCCTAACCCTAACCCCTAACCCTAAACCTAACCCTAACCGTAACCCTAACCATATCCCTTACCCAGCCCTAACCTAACCCTAACCCTAACCCTAACCCTAACCCTAACAGGAAAACTGAAAAGTGATATAACCCTAACCCTAACCCTAACCCTAAGCCCCTAACCCTAACGCTAACCCTAACCCTAACCCTAACCCTATCCCTAAGCCCCTAACCCTAACCCTAACCCTCACCCTAACCCTAACCCCTGACCCTAACCCTAACCCTAACCCTAACCCTAACCCTAAACCTAACACTAACCGTAACCCTAACCATATCCCTTACCCAGCCCCAACCTAACCCTAACCCTAACCCTAACCCTAACCCTAACTTGTTCCTAAGAGGAACAAGTTTCCAAGGAAAGAACGTAAATGAAAAGCACTACTTTGTAAACTGAATCACATGTGTGTCACTCGCTCAGTTAGGAATACAGGAAAACTGAAAAGTGTTATCTCCCACTGTACGGCACAGAAACAAGTATCCATCGAAAGAACAGAAATGCAAAGCACAACTTTGTAAACTAAATCACATACGTGTCGACTGTTCAATTATTGTAACAGGAAAACTGAAAAGTGATATAACGCACTGTACAGCACAGGAACATGTTTCCATCGAAAGAACAGAAACGCAAAGCACAACTTTGTAAACTAATTCACATACGTGTCGCCTGTTCAATTATTATAACAGGAAAACTGAAAAGTGATATGACGCACTGTACAGCACAGGAACAAGTTTCCATCGAAACAACAGAAAAGCAAAGCACAACTTTTTAAACGAATTCACATAGGTGTCGCCTGTTCAATTATTATAACAGGAAAACTGAAAAGTGATATATGACATTGTACAGCACAGGAACAAGTTTCAAATGAAAGAACAAAAAAGAAAATCACTAATTTGTAAACTAAATCACCTGTGTGTCGCTCGCTCCATTAGGAATAGAGGAAAACTGAAAAGTGATATATCTCACTGTACAGCACAAAACAAGTTTCCAACGAAAGAACAGAAAAGCAAAGCACTACTTTTAAACGGAATCACCTGTGTGTCGCTCGCTCAATTAGGAATACGGGAAAACTGAAAAGTGTTATCTCGCACTGTACGGCACAGAAACAAGTTTCCATTGAAATAACAGAAACTCAAAGCACAACTTTGTAAACTAATTCACATATGAGTCGTCTGTTCAATTATTATAACAGGAAAACTGAAAAGTGATATAACCCTAACCCTAACACTAACCCTAACCATAAGCCCCTAACCCTAACCCTAACCCTAACCCCTAACCCTAACCCTAACCCTAACCCTAACCCCTTACCCTAACCCTAACCCTAACCCTAACCGTAACCCTGACCTTATCCCTTACCCAGCCCTAACCTAACCCTAACCCTAACCCTAACCCTAACGCTAACCCTAACTTGTTCCTAACAAGTTTCCAAGGAAAGAACGTAAAGGAAAAGCACTACTTTGTAAACTGAATCACATGTGTGTCACTCGCTCAATTAGGAATACAGGAAAACCGAAAAGTGTTATCTCGCACTGTACAGCACAGAAACAATTTTCCATCGAAAGAACAGAAACGCAAAGCACAACTTTGTAAACTAAATCACATACGTGTCCCACGTTCAATTATTACAACAGGAAAACTGAAAAGTGATATATCACACTGTACAGCACAGAAACAAGTTTCCAACCGAAGAACAGAAATCCAAAGCACTACTTTGTAAACTAAATCACATGTGTGTCGCTCGCTCAATTAGGAATACAAGGAAACCGAAAAGTGTTATCTCGCACTGTATGGCACAGAAACAAATTTCCAAAGAAAGAACAGAAACACAAAGCACAACTTTGTAAACTAATTCACATATGTGTCGCCTGTTCAATTATTATAACATTAAAACTGAAAAGTGATATAACGCACGGTACAGCACAGGAACAATTTCCATCGAAAGAACAGAAAAGCAAAGCACAACTTTTTAAACGAATTCACAAATGTGTCGCCTGTTCAATTTTATAACAGGAAAACTGAAAAGTGTTATCTCGCACTGTACTGCACAGAAACAAGTTTCCATCGAAAGAACAGAAACGCAAAGCACAACTTTGTAAACTAATTCACATACGTGTCGCCTGTTCAATTATTATAACAGGAAAACTGAAAAGTGATATAACCCTAACCCTAACCCTAACCCTAAGCCCCTAACCCTAACCCTAACCCTAACCCTAACCCCTAACCCTAACCCTAACGCTAACCCTAACCCCTAACATTAACCCTAACCGTAATCCTAACCATATCCCTTACCCAGCCCTAACCTAACCCTAACCCTAACCCTAACCCTAACCCTAACCCTAACCCTAACAGGAAAACTGAAAACTGATATAACCCTAACCCTAACCCTAACCCAAAGCCCCTAACCCTAACCCTAACCCTAACCCTAACCATAACCATAACCCTAACCGCTAACCCTAACCCTAACCCAAACCCTAACACCTAACCCTAAACCTAACCCTAACCGTCACCCTAACCATATCCCTTACCCAGCCCTAACCTAACCCTAACCCTAACGCTAACCCTAACCCTAACCCTAATCCTAACCCTAACCCTAACCCTAACCCTAAACCTAACTTGTTCCTAACAAGTTTCCAAGGAAAGAACGTAAATGAAAAGCACTACTTTGTAAACTGAATCACATGTTTGTCACTCGCTCAATTAGGAATACAGGAAAACCGAAAAGTGTTATCTCGCACTGTACGGCACAGAAACAAGTTTCCATCGAAAGAACAGAAACGCAAAGCACAACTTTGTAAACTAAATGACATACGTGTCGCCCATTCAATTATTATAACAGGAAAACTGAAAAGTGATATAACGCACTGTACAGCACAGGAACATGTTTCCATCGAAAGAACAGAAACGCAAAGCACAACTTTGTAAACTAATTCACATATGTGTCGTCTGTTCAAATATTATAACAGGAAAACTGAAAAGTGATATAACCCTAACCCTAAAACTAACCTTAACCCTAAGCCCCTAACACTAACCCTAACCCTAACCCTAACCCTAACCCCTAACCCTAACCCTAACCCTAACCCCTAACCCTAACCCTAACCCTAACCGTAACCCTAAACCTATCCCTTACCCAGCCCTAACCTAAACCTAACCCTAACCCTAACCCTAACCTTAACCCTAACTTGTTCCTAACAAGTTTCCAAGGAAAGAACGTAAATGAAAAGCACTACTTTGTAAACTGAATCACATGTGTGTCACTCGCTCAATTAGGAATACAGGAAAACCGAAAAGTGTTATCTCGCACTGTACGGCACAGATACAATTTTCCATCGAAAGAACAGAAACGCAAAGCACAACTTTGTAAACTAAATCACATACGTGTCGCACGTTCAATTATTACAACAGGAAAACTGAAAAGTGATATATCACACTGTACAGCACAGAAACAAGTTTCCAACCGAAGAACAGAAATCCAAAGCACTACTTTGTAAACTAAATCACATGTGTGTCGCTCGCTAAATTAGGAATACAAGGAAACCGAAAAGTGTTATCTCGCACTGTATGGGACAGAAACAAATTTCCAAAGAAAGAACAGAAACGCAAAGCACAACTTTGTAAATTAAATGACATACGTGTCGCCTGTTCAATTATTATAACAGGAAAACTAAAAAGTGATATAATGCACGGTACAGCACAGGAACAAGTTTCCATTCAAAGAACAGAAAAGCAAAGCACAACTTTGTAAACTAATTCACATATGTGTCGCCTGTTCAATTATTATAAAAGGAAAACTGAAACGTGTTATCTCGCACTGTACTGCACAGAAACAAGTTTCCATCGAAAGAACAGAAACGCAAAGCACAACTTTGTAAACTAATTCACATATGTGTCACCTGTTCAATTATTAAAACAGGAAAACTGAAAAGTGATATAACCCTAACCCTAACCCTAACCCTAACCCAAAGCCCCTAACCCTAACCCTAACCATAACCCTAACCATAACCCTAACCCCTAACCCTAACCCTAACCCTAACCCTAACCCTAACCCTAACCGTAACTCTAACCATATCCCTTACCCAGCCCTAACCTAACCCTAACCCTAACCCTAACCCTAACCCAAAGCCCCTAACCCTAACCCTAACCCTAACCATAACCATAACCCTAACCCTAACACCTAACCCTAAACCTAACCCTAACCATATCCCTTACCCAGCCCTAACCTAACCCTAACCCTAACCCCAACCCTAACCCTAACCCTAATCCTAACCCTAACCCTAACCCTAACCCTAACTTGTTCCTAACAAGTTTCCAAGGAAAGAACGTAAATGAAAAGCACTACTTTGTAAACTGAATCACATGTTTGTCACTCGCTCAATTAGGAATACAGGAAAACCGAAAAGTGTTATCTCGCACTGTACGGCACAGAAACAAGTTTCCAACGAAAGAACAGAAACGCAAAGCACAACTTTGTAAACTAAATGACATACGTGTCGCCCGTTCAATTATTATAACAGGAAAACTGAAAAGTGATATAACGCACTGTACAGCACAGGAACATGTTTCCATCGAAAGAACAGAAACCCAAAGCACAACTTTGTAAACTAATTCACATACGTGTCGCCTGTTCAATTATTATAACAGGAAAACTGAAAAGTGATATAACGCACGGTACAGCACAGGAACAAGTTTCCATCGAAAGAACAGAAAAGCAAAGCACAACTTTTTAAACGAATTCACATACGTGTAGCCTGTTCAATTATTATAACAGGAAAACTGAAAAGTGTTATCTCGCACTGTACTGCACAGAAACAAGTTTCCATCGAAAGAACAGAAACGCAAAGCACAACTTTGTAAACTAAATCACATACGTGTCGCCGTTCAATTATTACAACAGGAAAACTGAAAAGTGATATATGACATTGTACAGCACAGGAACAACTTTCAAATGAAAGAACAAAAACGAAAATCACTAATTTGTAAACTAAATCACATGTGTGTCGCTCGCTCCATTAGGAATACAGGAAAACTGAAAAGTGATATATCTCACTGTACGGCACAAAAACATGTTTCCAACGAAAGAACAGAAAAGCAAAGCAATACTTTTAAACGGAATCACCTGTGTATCGCTCGCTCAATTTGAAATACGGGAAAACTGAAACGTGTTATCTCGCACTGTACGGCACAGAAACACGTTTCCCGTGAAAGAACAGAAACTCAAAGCAAAACTTTGTAAACTAATTCATATATGTGTCGCCTGTTCAATTATTATAACAGGAAAACTGCAAAGTGATATAACCCTAACCCTTGACCCTAACCCTAACCCTAACCCTAACCCTAACCCTAACCCTAAACCTAATCCCCTAACCCTAACCCTAACCCTAACCCTAACCCCTGACCCTAACCCTAACCCTAACCCTAAGCCTAACCCTAACCTTAACCCTAACCGTAACCCTAACCATATCCCTTATCCAGCCCTATCCTAACCCTAACCCTAACCCTAACCCTAACCCTAACTTGTTCCTAAGAGGAACAAGTTTCCAAGGAAAGAACGTAAATGAAAAGCACTACTTTGTAAACTGAATCACATGTGTGTCACTCGCTCAATTAGGAATACAGGAAAACCTAAAAGTGTTATCTCGCACTGTACGGCACAGAAACAAGTTTCCATCGAAAGAACAGAAACGCAAAGCACAACTTTGTAAACTAATTCACATACGTGTCGCCTGTTCAATTATTATAACAGGAAAACTGAAAAGTGATATGACGCACTGTACAGCACAGGAAGAAGTTTCCATCGAAACAACAGAAAAGCAAAGCACAACTTTTTAATAGAATTCACATACGTGTCGCCTGTTCAATTATTATAAAAGGAAAACTGAAAAGTGATATATGACATTGTACAGCACAGGAACAAGTTTCAAATGAAAGAACAAAAAAGAAAATCACTAATTTGTAAACTAAATCACATGTGCGTCGCTCGCTCCATTAGGAATACAGGAAAACTGAAAAGTGATATATCTCACTGTACAGCACAAGAACAAGTTTCCAACGAAAGAACAGAAAAGCAAAGCACTACTTTTAAACGGAATCACCTGTGTGTCGCTCACTCAATTAGGAATACGGGAAAACTGAAAAGTGTTATCTCGCACTGTACGGCACAGAAACAAGTTTCCATTGAAATAACAGAAACTCAAAGCACAACTTTGTAAACTAATTCACATATGTGTTGCCTGTTCATTTATTATAACAGGAAAACTGAAAAGTGATATAACCCTAACCCTAACACAAACCTTCACCCTAAGCCCCTAACCCTAACCCTAACCCTAACCCTAACCCCTAACCCTAACCCTAACCCTAACTCCTAACCCTAACCCTAACCCTAACCCTAACCGTAACCCTAACCATATCCCTTACCCAGACCTAACCTAACCCTAACCCTAACCCTAACCCTAACCCTTACCCTAACCCTAACTTGTTCCTAACAGGAACAAGTTTCCAAGGAAAAAACGTAAATGAAAAGCAATACTTTGTAAACTGAATCACATGTGTGTCACTCGCTCAATTAGGAATACAGGAAAACCGAAAAGTGTTATCTCGCACTGTACGGCACAGAAACAATTTTCCATCGAAAGAACAGAAACGCAAAGCACAACTTTGTAAACTAAATCACATACGAGTCGCACGTTCAATTATTACAACAGGGAAACTGAAAAGTGATATATCACACTGTACAGCACAGAAACAAGTTTCCAACCGAAGAACAGAAATCCAAAGCACTACTTTGTAAACTAAATCACATGTGTGTCGCTCGCTCAATTAGGAATACAGGCAAACCGAAAAGTGTTATCTCGCACTGTATGGCACAGAAACAA
Source organism: Meriones unguiculatus (assembly GCF_030254825.1). Taxonomy (NCBI): domain Eukaryota; kingdom Metazoa; phylum Chordata; class Mammalia; order Rodentia; family Muridae; genus Meriones; species Meriones unguiculatus. Next base: position 48,582,580 of record NC_083360.1, on the reverse strand, counting down.
ATTTCCAAAGAAAGAACCGAAATGCAAAGCACAACTTTGTAAACTAATTCACATACGTGTCGCCTGTTCAATTATTATAACAGGAAAACTGAAAAGTGATATAATGCACGGTACAGCACAGGAACAAGTTTCCATCGAAAGAACAGAAAAGCAAAGCACAACTTTTTAAACGAATTCACATATGTGTTGCCTGTTCAATTATTATAACAGGAAAACTGCAAAGTGATATAACCCTAACCCTAACCCTAACCCTAAGCCCCTAACCCTAACCCTAACCCTAACCCTAACCCCTGACCCTAACCCTAACCCTAACCCTAACCCTAACCCTAAGCCCCTAACCCTAACCCTAACCCTAACCCCTGACCCTACCCCTAACCCTAACCCTAAGCCTAACCCTAACCCTAACCCTAACCGTAACCCTAACCATATCCCTTACCCAGCCCTATCCTAACCCTAACCCTAACCCTAACCCAAACCCTAACCCTAACCCTAACTTGTTCCTAACAGGAACAAGTTTCCAAGGAAAAAACGTAAATAAAAAGCAATACTTTGTAAACTGAATCACATGTGTGTCACTTGCTCAATTAGGAATACAGGAAAACCGAAAAGTGTTATCTCGCACTGTACGGCACAGAAACAATTTTCCATTGAAAGAACAGAAACGCAAAGCACAACTTTGTAAACTAAATCACATACGTGTCGCCTGTTCAATTATTATAACAGGAAAACTAAAAAGTGATATAACGCACTGTACAGCACAGGAACAAGTTTCCATTGAAAGAACAGAAAAGCAAAGCACAACTTTTTAAACGAATTCACATACGTGTCGCCTGTTCAATTATTATAACAGGAAAACTGAAAAGTGATATAACGCACTGTATAGCACAGAAACATGTTTCCATCGAAAGAACAGAAACGCAAAGCACAACTTTGTAAACTACTTCACATACGTGTTGCCTATGCAATTATTATAACATTAAAACTGAAAAGTGATATAACGCACGGTACAGCACAGGAACAAGTTTCCATCGAAAGAACAGAAAAGCAAAGCACAACTTTTTAAACGAATTCACATATGTGTCGCCTGTTCAATTATTATAACAGGAAAACTGAAAAGTGATATAACCCTAACACTAACCCTAACCCTAACCCTAACCCAAAGCCCCTAACCCTAACCCTAACCCTAACCCTAACCATAACCCTAACCCCTAACCCTAACCCTAACCCTAACCCTAACCCCTAACCCTAAACCTAACCCTAACCGTAACCCTAACCATATCCCTTACCCAGCTCTAACCTAACCCTAACCCTAACCCTAACCCTAACCCTAACAGGAAAACTGAAAAGTGATATAACCCTAACCCTAACCCTAACCCTAAGCCCCTAACCCTAACGCTAACCCTAACCCTAACCCTAACCCTATCCCTAAGCCCCTAACCCTAACCCTAACCCTCACCCTAACCCTAACCCCTGACCCTAACCCTAACCCTAACCCTAACCCTAACCCTAAACCTAACACTAACCGTAACCCTAACCATATCCCTTACCCAGCCCCAACCTAACCCTAACCCTAACCCTAACCCTAACCCTAACTTGTTCCTAAGAGGAACAAGTTTCCAAGGAAAGAACGTAAATGAAAAGCACTACTTTGTAAACTGAATCACATGTGTGTCACTCGCTCAGTTAGGAATACAGGAAAACTGAAAAGTGTTATCTCCCACTGTACGGCACAGAAACAAGTATCCATCGAAAGAACAGAAATGCAAAGCACAACTTTGTAAACTAAATCACATACGTGTCGACTGTTCAATTATTGTAACAGGAAAACTGAAAAGTGATATAACGCACTGTACAGCACAGGAACATGTTTCCATCGAAAGAACAGAAACGCAAAGCACAACTTTGTAAACTAATTCACATACGTGTCGCCTGTTCAATTATTATAACAGGAAAACTGAAAAGTGATATGACGCACTGTACAGCACAGGAACAAGTTTCCATCGAAACAACAGAAAAGCAAAGCACAACTTTTTAAACGAATTCACATACGTGTCGCCTGTTCAATTATTATAACAGGAAAACTGAAAAGTGATATATGACATTGTACAGCACAGGAACAAGTTTCAAATGAAAGAACAAAAAAGAAAATCACTAATTTGTAAACTAAATCACCTGTGTGTCGCTCGCTCCATTAGGAATAGAGGAAAACTGAAAAGTGATATATCTCACTGTACAGCACAAAACAAGTTTCCAACGAAAGAACAGAAAAGCAAAGCACTACTTTTAAACGGAATCACCTGTGTGTCGCTCGCTCAATTAGGAATACGGGAAAACTGAAAAGTGTTATCTCGCACTGTACGGCACAGAAACAAGTTTCCATTGAAATAACAGAAACTCAAAGCACAACTTTGTAAACTAATTCACATATGAGTCGTCTGTTCAATTATTATAACAGGAAAACTGAAAAGTGATATAACCCTAACCCTAACCCTAACCCTAACCATAAGCCCCTAACCCTAACCCTAACCCTAACCCCTAACCCTAACCCTAACCCTAACCCTAACCCCTTACCCTAACCCTAACCCTAACCCTAACCGTAACCCTGACCTTATCCCTTACCCAGCCCTAACCTAACCCTAACCCTAACCCTAACCCTAACGCTAACCCTAACTTGTTCCTAACAAGTTTCCAAGGAAAGAACGTAAAGGAAAAGCACTACTTTGTAAACTGAATCACATGTGTGTCACTCGCTCAATTAGGAATACAGGAAAACCGAAAAGTGTTATCTCGCACTGTACAGCACAGAAACAATTTTCCATCGAAAGAACAGAAACGCAAAGCACAACTTTGTAAACTAAATCACATACGTGTCCCACGTTCAATTATTACAACAGGAAAACTGAAAAGTGATATATCACACTGTACAGCACAGAAACAAGTTTCCAACCGAAGAACAGAAATCCAAAGCACTACTTTGTAAACTAAATCACATGTGTGTCGCTCGCTCAATTAGGAATACAAGGAAACCGAAAAGTGTTATCTCGCACTGTATGGCACAGAAACAAATTTCCAAAGAAAGAACAGAAACGCAAAGCACAACTTTGTAAACTAATTCACATATGTGTCGCCTGTTCAATTATTATAACATTAAAACTGAAAAGTGATATAACGCACGGTACAGCACAGGAACAATTTCCATCGAAAGAACAGAAAAGCAAAGCACAACTTTTTAAACGAATTCACAAATGTGTCGCCTGTTCAATTTTATAACAGGAAAACTGAAAAGTGTTATCTCGCACTGTACTGCACAGAAACAAGTTTCCATCGAAAGAACAGAAACGCAAAGCACAACTTTGTAAACTAATTCACATACGTGTCGCCTGTTCAATTATTATAACAGGAAAACTGAAAAGTGATATAACCCTAACCCTAACCCTAACCCTAAGCCCCTAACCCTAACCCTAACCCTAACCCTAACCCCTAACCCTAACCCTAACGCTAACCCTAACCCCTAACATTAACCCTAACCGTAATCCTAACCATATCCCTTACCCAGCCCTAACCTAACCCTAACCCTAACCCTAACCCTAACCCTAACCCTAACCCTAACAGGAAAACTGAAAACTGATATAACCCTAACCCTAACCCTAACCCAAAGCCCCTAACCCTAACCCTAACCCTAACCCTAACCATAACCATAACCCTAACCGCTAACCCTAACCCTAACCCAAACCCTAACACCTAACCCTAAACCTAACCCTAACCGTCACCCTAACCATATCCCTTACCCAGCCCTAACCTAACCCTAACCCTAACGCTAACCCTAACCCTAACCCTAATCCTAACCCTAACCCTAACCCTAACCCTAAACCTAACTTGTTCCTAACAAGTTTCCAAGGAAAGAACGTAAATGAAAAGCACTACTTTGTAAACTGAATCACATGTTTGTCACTCGCTCAATTAGGAATACAGGAAAACCGAAAAGTGTTATCTCGCACTGTACGGCACAGAAACAAGTTTCCATCGAAAGAACAGAAACGCAAAGCACAACTTTGTAAACTAAATGACATACGTGTCGCCCATTCAATTATTATAACAGGAAAACTGAAAAGTGATATAACGCACTGTACAGCACAGGAACATGTTTCCATCGAAAGAACAGAAACGCAAAGCACAACTTTGTAAACTAATTCACATATGTGTCGTCTGTTCAAATATTATAACAGGAAAACTGAAAAGTGATATAACCCTAACCCTAAAACTAACCTTAACCCTAAGCCCCTAACACTAACCCTAACCCTAACCCTAACCCTAACCCCTAACCCTAACCCTAACCCTAACCCCTAACCCTAACCCTAACCCTAACCGTAACCCTAAACCTATCCCTTACCCAGCCCTAACCTAAACCTAACCCTAACCCTAACCCTAACCTTAACCCTAACTTGTTCCTAACAAGTTTCCAAGGAAAGAACGTAAATGAAAAGCACTACTTTGTAAACTGAATCACATGTGTGTCACTCGCTCAATTAGGAATACAGGAAAACCGAAAAGTGTTATCTCGCACTGTACGGCACAGATACAATTTTCCATCGAAAGAACAGAAACGCAAAGCACAACTTTGTAAACTAAATCACATACGTGTCGCACGTTCAATTATTACAACAGGAAAACTGAAAAGTGATATATCACACTGTACAGCACAGAAACAAGTTTCCAACCGAAGAACAGAAATCCAAAGCACTACTTTGTAAACTAAATCACATGTGTGTCGCTCGCTAAATTAGGAATACAAGGAAACCGAAAAGTGTTATCTCGCACTGTATGGGACAGAAACAAATTTCCAAAGAAAGAACAGAAACGCAAAGCACAACTTTGTAAATTAAATGACATACGTGTCGCCTGTTCAATTATTATAACAGGAAAACTAAAAAGTGATATAATGCACGGTACAGCACAGGAACAAGTTTCCATTCAAAGAACAGAAAAGCAAAGCACAACTTTGTAAACTAATTCACATATGTGTCGCCTGTTCAATTATTATAAAAGGAAAACTGAAACGTGTTATCTCGCACTGTACTGCACAGAAACAAGTTTCCAACCGAAGAACAGAAATACAAAGCACTACTTTGTAAACTAAATCACATGTGTGTCGCTCGCTCAATTAGGAATACAGGCAAACCGAAAAGTGTTATCTCGCACTGTATGGCACAGAAACAAATTTCCAAAGAAAGAACCGAAATGCAAAGCACAACTTTGTAAACGAATTCACATACGTGTCGCCTGTTCAATTATTATAACAGGAAAACTGAAAAGTGATATATGACATTGTACAGCACAGGAACAAGTTTCAAATGAAAGAACAAAAAAGAAAATCACTAATTTGTAAACTAAATCACATGTGCGTCGCTCGCTCCATTAGGAATACAGGAAAACTGAAAAGTGATATATCTCACTGTACAGCACAAGAACAAGTTTCCAACGAAAGAACAGAAAAGCAAAGCACTACTTTTAAACGGAATCACCTGTGTGTCGCTCACTCAATTAGGAATACGGGAAAACTGAAAAGTGTTATCTCGCACTGTACGGCACAGAAACAAGTTTCCATTGAAATAACAGAAACTCAAAGCACAACTTTGTAAACTAATTCACATATGTGTCGCCTGTTCATTTATTATAACAGGAAAACTGAAAAGTGATATAACCCTAACCCTAACACAAACCTTAACCCTAAGCCCCTAACCCTAACCCTAACCCTAACCCCTAACCCTAACCCTAACCCTAACCCCTAACCCTAACCCTAACCCTAACCCTAACCGTAACCCTAACCATATCCCTTACCCAGCCCTAACCTAACCCTAACCCTAACCCTAACCCTAACCCTTACCCTAACCCTAACTTGTTCCTAACAGGAACAAGTTTCCAAGGAAAAAACGTAAATGAAAAGCAATACTTTGTAAACTGAATCACATGTGTGTCACTCGCTCAATTAGGAATACAGGAAAACCGAAAAGTGTTATCTCACACTGTACGGCACAGAAACAATTTTCCTTCGAAAGAACAGAAACGCAAAGCACAACTTTGTAAACTAAATCACATACGAGTCGCACGTTCAATTATTACAACAGGGAAAATGAAAAGTGATATATCACACTGTACAGCACAGAAACAAGTTTCCAACCGAAGAACAGAAATCCAAAGCACTACTTTGTAAACTAAATCACATGTGTGTCGCTCGCTCAATTAGGAATACAGGCAAACCGAAAAGTGTTATCTCGCACTGTATGGCACAGAAACAAATTTCCAAAGAAAGAACCGAAATGCAAAGCACAACTTTGTAAACTAATTCACATACGTGTCGCCTGTTCAATTATTATAACAGGAAAACTGAAAAGTGATATAATGCACGGTACAGCACAGGAACAAGTTTCCATCGAAAGAACAGAAAAGCAAAGCACAACTTTTTAAAAGAATTCACATACGTGTCGCCTGTTCAATTATTATAACAGGAAAACTGAAAAGTGATATAACGCAATGTACAGCACAGAAACATGTTTCCATCGAAAGAACAGAAACGCAAAGCACAACTTTGTCAACTAATTCACATACGTGTCGCCTGTTCAATTATTATAACACGAAAAGTGAAAAGTGATATAACGCACGATACATCACAGGAAGAAGTTTCCATCGAAAGAACAGAAAAGCAAAGCACAACTTTTTAAACGAATTCACATACGTGTCGCCTGTTTAATTATTATAACAGGAAAACTGAAATGTGATATATGACATTGTACAGCACAAGAACAAGTTTCCAATGAAAGAACAGAAAAGCAAAGCACTACTTTTAAACGGAATAACCTGTGTGTCTCTCACTCAATTAGGAATACAGGAAAACTGAAAAGTGTTATCTCGCACTGTACAGCACAGAAAAAAGTTTCCATTGAAATAACAGAAACTCAAAGAGCACAACTTTGTAAACTAATTCACATATGTGTCGCCTGTTCAATTATTATAACAGGAAAACTGAAAAGTGATATAACCCTAACCCTAACCCTAACCCTAACCCTAAGCCCCTAACACTAACCCTAAACCTAACCCTAACCCCTAACCCTAACCCTAACCCTAACCCCTAACACTAACCCTAACCCTAACCGTAACCCTGACCATATCCCTTACCCAGCCCTAACCTAACCCTAACCCTAACCCTAACCCTAACCCTAACACCTAACCCTAACCCTAACCCTAACCGTAACCCTGACCATATCCCTTACCCAGCCTTAACCTAACCCAAACCCTAACCCTAACCCTAACCCTAAACCTAACCCCTAAACCTAATCCTAAACCTTACCGTAACCCTAACCATATCCCTTACCCAGCCATAACCTAACCCTACCCTAACCCCTAACCCTAACCCTAACCCTAACCCTAACCCTAACCCTAACTGTAACACGAACCATATCCCATACCCAGCCCTAACCTAACCCTAACCCTAACCCTAACCCTAACCCTAACCCTAACCCTAACTTGTTCCTAACAAGTTTCCAAGGAAAGAACGTAAATGAAAAACAATACTTTGTAAACTGAATCACATGTGTGTCACTCGCTCAATTAAGAATACAGGAAAACCGAAAAGTGTTATCTCGCACTGTATGGCACAGAAACAAGTTTCCATCGAAAGAATAGAAATGCAAAGCACAACTTTGTAAACTAAATCACATACGTGTCGCCCTTTCAATTATTATAACAGGAAAACTGAAAAGTGATATAATGCACTGTACAGCACAGGAACATGTTTCCATCGAAAGAACAGAAACGCAAAGCACAACTTTGTAAACTAATTCACATACGTGTCGCCTGTTCATTTATTATAACAGGAAAACTGAAAAGTGATATAACCCTAACCCTAACACAAACCTTAATCCGAAGCCCCTAACCCTAACCCTAACGCTAACCCTAACCCTAACCCCTAACCCTAACCCTAACCCTAACCCTAACCCCTAACCCTAACCCTAACCCTAACCCTAACCGTAACCCTAACCATATCCCTTACCCAGCCCTAACCTAACCCTAACCCTAACCCTAACCCTAACCCTAACCCTAACTTGTTCCAAACAAGTTTCCAAGGAAAGAACGTAAATGAAAAGCAATACTTTGTAAACTGAATCACATGTGTGTCACTCGCTCAATTAGGAATACAGGAAAACCGAAAAGTGTTATCTCGCACTGTACGGCACAGAAACAAGTTTCCATCGAAAGAACAGAAATGCAAAGCTCGACTTTGTAAACTAAATCACATACGTGTCGCCCGTTCAATTATTATAACAGGAAAACTGAAAAGTGATATAACGCACTGTACAGCACAGGAACATGTTTCCATCGAAAGAACAGAAACGCAAAGCACAACTTTGTAAACTAATTCACATACGTGTCGCCTGTTCAATTATTATAACAGGAAAACTGAAAAGTGATATGACGCACTGTACAGCACAGGAAGAAGTTTCCATCGAAACAACAGAAAAGCAAAGCACAACTTTTTAAACGAATTCACATACGTGTCGCCTGTTCAATTATTATAACAGGAAAACTGAAAAGTGATATATGACATTGTACAGCACAGGAACAAGTTTCAAATGAAAGAACAAAAGAGAAATTCACTAATTTGTAAACTAAATCACATGTGCGTCGCTCGCTCCATTAGGAATACAGGAAAACTGAAAAGTGATATATCTCACTGTACAGCACAAGAACAAGTTTCCAACGAAAGAACAGAAAAGAAAAGCACTACTTTTAAACGGAATCACCTTTGTGTCGCTCACTCAATTAGGAATACGGGAAAACTGAAAAGTGTTATCTCGCACTGTACGGCACAGAAACAAGTTTCCATTGAAATAACAGAAACTCAAAGCACAACTTTGTAAACTAATTCACATATGTGTCGCCTGTTCATTTATTATAACAGGAAAACTGAAAAGTGATATAACCCTAACCCTAACACAAACCTTAACCCTAAGCCCCTAACCCTAACCCTAACGCTAACCCTAACCCTAACCCCTAACCCTAACCCTAACCCTAACCCTAACCCTAACCCTAACCCCTAACCCTAACCCTAACCCTAACCGTAACCCTAACCATATCCCTTACCCAGCCCTAACCTAACCCTAACCCTAACCCTAACCCTAACCCTAACCCTAACTTGTTCCAAACAAGTTTCCAAGGAAAGAACGTAAATGAAAAGCAATACTTTGTAAACTGAATCACATGTGTGTCACTCGCTCAATTAGGAATACAGGAAAACCGAAAAGTGTTATCTCGCACTGTATGGCACAGAAACAAGTTTCCATCGAAAGAACAGAAATGCAAAGCACAACTTTGTAAACTAAATCACATACGAGTCGCACGTTCAATTATTACAACAAGGAAACTGAAAAGTGATATATCACACTGTACAGCACAGAAACAAGTTTCCAACCGAAGAACAGAAATCCAAAGCACTACTTTTTAAACTAAATCACATGTGTGTCGCTCGCTCAATTAGGAATACAGGCAAACCGAAAAGTGTTATCTCGCACTGTATGGCACAGAAACAAATTTCCAAAGAAAGAACCGAAATGCAAAGCACAACTTTGTAAACGAATTCACATACGTGTCGCCTGTTCAATTATTATAACAGGAAAACTGAAAAGTGATATATGACATTGTACAGCACAGGAACAAGTTTCAAATGAAAGAACAAAAAAGAAAATCACTAATTTGTAAACTAAATCACATGTGCGTCGCTCGCTCCATTAGGAATACAGGAAAACTGAAAAGTGATATATCTCACTGTACAGCACAAGAACAAGTTTCCAACGAAAGAACAGAAAAGCAAAGCACTACTTTTAAACGGAATCACCTGTGTGTCGCTCACTCAATTAGGAATACGGGAAAACTGAAAAGTGTTATCTCGCACTGTACGGCACAGAAACAAGTTTCCATTGAAATAACAGAAACTCAAAGAACAACTTTGTAAACTAATTCACATATGTGTCGCCTGTTCATTTATTATAACAGGAAAACTGAAAAGTGATATAACCCTAACCCTAACACAAACCTTAACCCTAAGCCCCTAACCCTAACCCTAACCCTAACCCTAACCCCTAACCCTAACCCTAACCCTAACCCCTAACCCTAACCCTAACCCTAACCCTAACCGTAACCCTAACCATATCCCTTACCCAGCCCTAACCTAACCCTAACCCTAACCCTAACCCTAACCCTTACCCTAACCCTAACTTGTTCCTAACAGGAACAAGTTTCCAAGGAAAAAACGTAAATGAAAAGCAATACTTTGTAAACTGAATCACATGTGTGTCACTCGCTCAATTAGGAATACAGGAAAACCGAAAAGTGTTATCTCACACTGTACGGCACAGAAACAATTTTCCTTCGAAAGAACAGAAACGCAAAGCACAACTTTGTAAACTAAATCACATACGAGTCGCACGTTCAATTATTACAACAGGGAAAATGAAAAGTGATATATCACACTGTACAGCACAGAAACAAGTTTCCAACCGAAGAACAGAAATCCAAAGCACTACTTTGTAAACTAAATCACATGTGTGTCGCTCGCTCAATTAGGAATACAGGCAAACCGAAAAGTGTTATCTCGCACTGTATGGCACAGAAACAAATTTCCAAAGAAAGAACCGAAATGCAAAGCACAACTTTGTAAACTAATTCACATACGTGTCGCCTGTTCAATTATTATAACAGGAAAACTGAAAAGTGATATAATGCACGGTACAGCACAGGAACAAGTTTCCATCGAAAGAACAGAAAAGCAAAGCACAACTTTTTAAACGAATGCACATACGTGTCGCCTGTTCAATTATTATAACAGGAAAACTGAAAAGTGATATAACGCAATGTACAGCACAGAAACATGTTTCCATCGAAAGAACAGAAACGCAAAGCACAACTTTGTCAACTAATTCACATACGTGTCGCCTGTTCAATTATTATAACACGAAAAGTGAAAAGTGATATAACGCACGATACATCACAGGAAGAAGTTTCCATCGAAAGAACAGAAAAGCAAAGCACAACTTTTTAAACGAATTCACATACGTGTCGCCTGTTTAATTATTATAACAGGAAAACTGAAATGTGATATATGACATTGTACAGCACAAGAACAAGTTTCCAATGAAAGAACAGAAAAGCAAAGCACAAATTTTAAACGGAATAACCTGTGTGTCTCTCACTCAATTAGGAATACAGGAAAACTGAAAAGTGTTATCTCGCACTGTACAGCACAGAAACAAGTTTCCATTGAAATAACAGAAACTCAAAGAGCACAACTTTGTAAACTAATTCACATATGTGTCGCCTGTTCAATTATTATAACAGGAAAACTGAAAAGTGATATAACCCTAACCCTAACCCTAACCCTAACCCTAAGCCCCTAACACTAACCATAAACCTAACCCTAACCCCTAACCCTAACCCTAACCCTAACCGTAACCCTGACCATATCCCTTACCCAGCCCTAACCCTAACCCTAACCCTAACCCTAACCCTAACCCTAACCCTAACCCTAACACCTAACCCTAACCCTAACCCTAACCGTAACCCTGACCATATCCCTTACCCAGCCTTAACCTAACCCAAACCCTAACCCTAACCCTAACCCTAAACCTAACCCCTAAACCTAACCCTAAACCTTACCGTAACCCTAACCATATCCCTTACCCAGCCATAACCTAACCCTACCCTAACCCCTAACCCTAACCCTAACCCTAACCCTAACCCTAACCCTAACCCTAACTGTAACACGAACCATATCCCATACCCAGCCCTAACCTAACCCTAACCCTAACCCTAACCCTAACCCTAACCCTAACCCTAACCCTAACTTGTTCCTAACAAGTTTCCAAGGAAAGAACGTAAATGAAAAACAATACTTTGTAAACTGAATCACATGTGTGTCACTCGCTCAATTAAGAATACAGGAAAACCGAAAAGTGTTATCTCGCACTGTATGGCACAGAAACAAGTTTCCATCGAAAGAACAGAAATGCAAAGCACAACTTTGTAAACTAAATCACATACGTGTCGCCCTTTCAATTATTATAACAGGAAAACTGAAAAGTGATATAATGCACTGTACAGCACAGGAACATGTTTCCATCGAAAGAACAGAAACGCAAAGCACAACTTTGTAAACTAATTCACATACGTGTCGCCTGTTCATTTATTATAACAGGAAAACTGAAAAGTGATATAACCCTAACCCTAACACAAACCTTAACCCTAAGCCCCTAACCCTAACCCTAACGCTAACCCTAACCCTAACCCCTAACCCTAACCCTAACCCTAACCCTAACCTCTAACCCTAACCCTAACCCTAACCCTAACCGTAACCCTAACCATATCCCTTACCCAGCCCTAACCTAACCCTAACCCTAACCCTAACCCTAACCCTAACCCTAACCCTAACTTGTTCCAAACAAGTTTCCAAGGAAAGAACGTAAATGAAAAGCAATACTTTGTAAACTGAATCACATGAGTGTCACTCGCTCAATTAGGAATACAGGAAAACCTAAAAGTGTTATCTCGCACTGTACGGCACAGAAACAAGTTTCCATCGAAAGAACAGAAACGCAAAGCACAACTTTGTAAACTAAATCACATACGTGTCGCCCGTTCAATTATTATAACAGGAAAACTGAAAAGTGATATAACGCACTGTACAGCACAGGAACATGTTTCCATCGAAAGAACAGAAACGCAAAGCACAACTTTGTAAACTAATTCACATACGTGTCGCCTGTTCAATTATTATAACAGGAAAACTGAAAAGTGATATGACGCACTGTACAGCACAGGAAGAAGTTTCCATCGAAACAACAGAAAAGCAAAGCACAACTTTTTAAACGAATTCACATACGTGTCGCCTGTTCAATTATTATAACAGGAAAACTGAAAAGTGATATATGACATTGTACAGCACAGGAACAAGTTTCAAATGAAAGAACAAAAGAGAAATTCACTAATTTGTAAACTAAATCACATGTGCGTCGCTCGCTCCATTAGGAATACAGGAAAACTGAAAAGTGATATATCTCACTGTACAGCACAAGAACAAGTTTCCAACGAAAGAACAGAAAAGCAAAGCACAACTTTGTAAATTAAATGACATACGTGTCGCCTGTTCAATTATTATAACAGGAAAACTGAAAAGTGATATAACGCACTGTACAGCACAGAAACATGTTTCCATCGAAAGAACAGAAACGCAAAGCACAACTTTGTAAACTACTTCACATACGTGTCGCCTGTGCAATTATTATAACATTAAAACTGGAAAGTGATATAACGCACGGTACAGCACAGGAACAAGTTTCCATCGAAAGAACAGAAAAGCAAAGCACAACTTTGTAAACTAATTCACATATGTGTCGCCTGTTCAATTATTATAACAGGAAAACTGAAAAGTGATATAACCCTAACCCTAACCCTAACCCTAAGCCCCTAACCCTAACCCTAACCCTAACCCTAACCCTCACCCCTAACCCTAACCCTAACCCTAACCCTAACCCTAACCACTAACCCTAACCCTAACCGTAATCCTAACCATATCCCTTACCCAGCCCTAACCTAACCCTAACCCTAACCCTAACCCTAACCCTAACCCTAACCCTAACAGGAAAACTGAAAAGTGATATAACCCTAACCCTAACCCTAACCCTAAGCCCCTAACCCTAACCCTAACCCTAACCCTAACCCTAACCCTAACCCTAACCCTATCCCTAAGCCCCTAACCCTAACCCTAACCCTCACACTAACCATAAACCCTGACCCTAACCCTAACCCTAACCCTACCCCTAACCCTAACACTAACCGTAACCCTAACCCTAACCCTAACCCTAACCCCTAACCCTAACCCTAACCCTAACCCTAACCCCTAACCCTAAACCTAATCCTAACCGTAACCCTAACCCTATCCCTTACCCAGCTCTAACCTAACCCTAACCCTAACCCTAACCCTAACCCTAAATTGTTCCTAACAAGTTTCCAAGGAAAGAACGTAAATGAAAAGCACTACTTTGTAAACTGAATCACATGTGTGTCACTCGCTCAATTAGGAATACAGGAAAACCGAAAAGTGTTATCTCGCACTGTACGGCATTGAAACAATTTTCCATCGAAAGAACAGAAACGCAAAGCACAACTTTGTAAACTAAATCACATACGTGTCGCACGTTCAATTATTACAACAGGAAAACTGAAAAGTGATATATCACACTGTACAGCACAGAAACAAGTTTCCAACCGAAGAACAGAAATCCAAAGCACTACTTTGTAAACTAAATCACATGTGTGTCGCTCGCTCAATTAGGAATACAGGGAAAACGAAAAGTGTTATCTCGCACTGTATGGCACAGAAACAAATTTCAAAAGAAAGAACAGAAACGCAAAGCACAACTTTGTAAATTAAATGACATACGTGTCGCCTGTTCAATTATTATAACAGGAAAACTAAAAAGTGATATAACGCACGGTACAGCACAGGAACAAGTTTTCATCGAAAGAACAGAAAAGCAAAGCACAACTTTTTAAACGAATTCACATATGTGTCGCCTGTTCAATTATTATAACAGGAAAACTGAAAAGTGTTATCTCGCACTGTACTGCACAGAAACAAGTTTCCATCGAAAGAACAGAAACGCAAAGCGCAACTTTGTAAACTAATTCACATATGTGTCGCCTATTCAATTATAATAACAGGAAAACTGAAAAGTGATATAACCCAAACCCTAACCCTAACCCTAACCCAAAGCCCCTAACCCTAACCCTAACCCTAACCCTAACCATAACCCTAACCCCTAACCCTAACCCTAACCCTAACCCTAACCCCTAACCCTAAACCTAACCCTAACCGTAACCCTAACCGTAACCCTAACCATATACCTTACCCAGCCCTATCCTAACCCTAACCCTAACCCTAACCCTAACCCTAACCCTAACTTGTTCCTAAGAGGAACAAGTTTCCAAGGAAAGAACGTAAATGAAAAGCACTACTTTTTAAACTGAATCACATGTGTGTCACTCGCTCAATTAGGAATACAGGAAAACCGAAAAGTGTTATCTCGCACTGTACGGCACAGAAACAAGTTTCCATCGAAAGAACAGAAATGCAAAGCACAACTTTGTAAACTAAATCACATACGTGTCGCCCGTTCAATTATTATAACAGGAAAACTGAAAAGTGATATAACGCACTGTACAGCACAGGAACATGTTTCCATCGAAAGAACAGAAACGCAAAGCACAACTTTGTAAACTAATTCACATACGTGTCGCCTGTTCAATTATTATAACAGGAAAACTGAAAAGTGATATAACGCACTGTACAGCACAGGAAGAAGTTTCCATCGAAAGAACTGAAATGCAAAGCACAACTTTGTAAACTAAATCACATACCTGTCGCCCGTTCAATTATTACAACAGGAATTCTGAAAAGTGATATATGACATTGTACAGCACAGGAACAAGTTTCAAATGAAAGAACAAAAAAGAAAATCACTAATTTGTAAACTAAATCACATGTGCGTCGCTCGCTCCATTAGGAATACAGGAAAACTGAAAAGTGATATATCTCACTGTACAGCACAAGAACAAGTTTCCAACGAAAGAACAGAAAAGCAAAGCACTACTTTTAAACGAAATCACCTGTGTGTCGCTCACTCAATTAGGAATACGGGAAAACTGAAAAGTGTTATCTCGCACTGTACGGCACAGAAACAAGTTTCCATTGAAATAACAGAAACTCAAAGCACAACTTTGTAAACTAATTCACATATGTGTCGCCTATTCATTTATTATAACAGGAAAACTGAAAAGTGATATATCCCTAACCCTAACACAAACCTTAACCCTAAGCCCCTAACCCTAACCCTAACCCTAACCCTAACCCTAACCCCTAACCCTAACCCTAACCCTAACCCCTAACCCTAATCCTAACCCTAACCCTAACTGTAACCCTAACCATATCCCTTACCCAGCCCTAATCTAACCCTAACCCTAACCCTAACTTGTTCCTACAATTTTCCAAGGAAAGAACATAAAGGAAAAGCACTACTTTGTAAACTGAATCACATGTGTGTCACTCGCTCAATTAGGAATACAGGAAAACCGAAAAGTGTTATCTCGCACTGTACGGCACAGAAACAATTTTCCATCGAAAGAACAGAAACGCAAAGCACAACTTTGTAAACTAAATCACATACGTGTCGCACGTTCAATTATTACAACAGGGAAACTGAAAAGTGATATATCACACTGTACAGCACAGAAACAAGTTTCCAACCGAAGAACAGAAATCCAAAGCACTACTTTGTAAACTAAATCACATGTGTGTCGCTCGCTCAATTAGGAATACAGGCAAACCGAAAAGTGTTATCTCGCACTGTATGGCACAGAAACAAATTTCCAAAGAAAGAACAGAAACGCAAAGCACAACTTTGTAAATTAAATGACATACGTGTCGCCTGTTCAATTATTATAACAGGAAAACTGAAAAGTGATATAACGCACTGTACAGCACAGAAACATGTTTCCATCGAAAGAACAGAAACGCAAAGCACAATTTTGTAAACTACTTCACATACGTGTCGCCTGTGCAATTATTATAACATTAAAACTGAAAAGTGATATAACGCACGGTACAGCACAGGAACAAGTTTCCATCGAAAGAACAGAAAAGCGAAGCACAACTTTGTAAACTAATTCACATATTTGTCGCCTGTTCAATTATTATAACAGGAAAACTGAAAAGTGATATAACCCTAACCCTAACACTAACCTTAACCCTAAGCCCCTAACCCTAACCCTAACCCCTAACCCTAACCCTAACTCTAACCCTAACCCCTAACCCTAACCCTAACCGTAACCCTAACCATATCGCTTACCCAGCCCTAACCTAACCCTAACCCTAACCCTAACCCTAACCCTAACTTGTTCCTAACAGGAACAAGTTTCCAAGGAAAAAACGTAAATGAAAAGCAATACTTTGTAAACTGAATCACATGTGTGTCACTCGCTCAATTAGGAATACAGGAAAACCGAAAAGTGTTATCTCGCACTGTACGGTACAGAAACAATTTTCCATCGAAAGAACAGAAACGCAAAGCACAACTTTGTAAACTAAATCACATACGTGTCGCACGTTCAATTATTACAACAGGAAAACTGAAAAGTGATATATCACACTGTACAGCACAGAAACAAGTTTCCAACCGAAGAACAGAAATACAAAGCACTACTTTGTAAACTAAATCACATGTGTGTCGCTCGCTCAATTAGGAATACAGGGAAACCGAAAAGTGTTATCTCGCACTGTATGGCACAGAAACAAATTTCCAAAGAAAGAACAGACACGCAAAGCACAACTTTGTAAATTAAATGACATGTGTGTCGCCTGTTCAATTATTATAACAGGAAAACTGAAAATTGATATAACGCACTGTACAGCACAGAAACATGTTTCCATCGAAAGAACAGAAACGCAAACACAACTTTGTAAACTAATTGACATACGTGTCGCCTGTTCAATTATTATAACAGGAAAACTGAAAAGTGATATAACGCACGGTACAGCACAGGAACAAGTTTCCATCGAAAGAACAGAAAAGCAAAGCACAACTTTTTAAACGAATTCACATACGTGTAGCCTGTACAATTATTATAACAGGAAAACTGAAATGTGATATGACGCACTGTACAGCACAGGAAGAAGTTTCCATCGAAACAACAGAAAAGCAAAGCACAACTTTTTAAACGAATTCACATACGTGTCGCCTGTTCAATTATTATAACAGGAAAACTGAAAAGTGATATATGACATTGTACAGCACAGGAACAAGTTTCAAATGAAAGAACAAAAAAGAAAATCACTAATTTGTAAACTAAATCACATGTGCGTCGCTCGCTCCATTAGGAATACAGGAAAACTGAAAAGTGATATATCTCACTGTACAGCACAAGAACGAGTTTCCAGCGAAAGAACAGAAAAGCAAAGCACTACTTTTAAACGGAATCACCTGTGTGTCGCTCACTCAATTAGGAATACGGGAAAACTGAAAAGTGTTATCTCGCACTGTACGGCACAGAAACAAGTTTCCATTGAAATAACAGAAACTCAAAGCACAACTTTGTAAACTAATTCACATATGTGTCGCCTGTTCATTTATTATAACAGGAAAACTGAAAAGTGATATAACCCTAACCCTAACACAAACCTTAACCCTAAGCCCCTAACCCTAACCCTAACCCTAACCCTAACCCTAGCCCCTAACCCTAACCCTAACCCTAACCCCTAACCCTAACCCTAACCCTAACCCTAAACCTAACCGTAACCCTAACCATATCCCTTACCCAGCCCTAACCTAACCCTAACCCTAACCCTAACCCTAACCCTAACCCTAACAGGAAAACTGAAAAGTGATATAACCCTAACCCTAACCCTAACCCTAAGCCCCTAACCCTAACCCTAACCCTAACCCTAACCCTAACCCTAACCCTATCCCTAAGCCCCTAACCCTAACCCTAACCCTCACATTAACCCTAAACCCTGACCCTAACCCTAACCCTAAACCTACCCCTAACCCTAACACTAACCGTAACCCTAACCCTAACCCTAACCCTAACCCCTAACCCCAAACCCTAACCCTAACCCTAACCCTAACCCTAACCCCTAATCCTAACCCTAACCCTAACCGTAACCCTAACCCTATCCCTTACCTAGCCCTAACCTAACCCTAACCCTAACCCTAACCCTAACCCTAACCCTAAATTGTTCTTAACAAGTTTCCAAGGAAAGAACGTAAATGAAAAGCACTACTTTGTAAACTGAATCACATGTGTGTCACTCGCTCAATTAGGAATACAGGAAAACCGAAAAGTGTTATCTCGCACTGTATGGCACTAAAACAATTTTCCATCGAAAGAACAGAAACGCAAAGCACAACTTTGTAAACTAAATCACATACGTGTCGCACGTTCAATTATTACAACAGGAAAACTGAAAAGTGATATATCACACTGTACAGCACAGAAACAAGTTTCCAACCGAAAAACAGAAATCCAAAGCACTACTTTGTAAACTGAATCACATGTGTGTCACTCGCTCAATTAGGAATACAGGGAAAACGAAAAGTGTTATCTCGCACTGTATGGCACAGAAACAAATTTCAAAAGAAAGAACAGAAACGCAAAGCACAACTTTGTAAATTAAATGACATACGTGTCGCCTGTTCAATTATTATAACAGGAAAACTAAAAAGTGATATAACGCTCGGTACAGCACAGGAACAAGTTTCCATCGAAAGAACAGAAAAGCAAAGCACAACTTTTTAAACGAATTCACATATGTGTCGCCTGTTCAATTATTATAACAGGAAAACTGAAAAGTGTTATCTCGCACTGTACTGCACAGAAACAAGTTTCCATCAAAAGAACAGAAACGCAAAGCGCAACTTTGTAAACTAATTCACATATGTGTCGCCTGTTCAATTATAATAACAGGAAAACTGAAAAGTGATATAACCCTAACCCTAACCCTAACCATAACCCAAAGCCCCAAACCCTAACCCTAACCATAACCCTAACCCCTAACCCTAACCCTAACCCTAACCCTAACCCCTAACCCTAACCCTAACCCTAACCGTAACCCTAACCATATCCCTTACCCAGCCCTAAGCTAACCCTAACCCTAACCCTAACCCTAAACCTAACCCTAACCCTAACCCTAACCCTAACTTGTTCCTAACAGGAACAAGTTTCCAAGGAAAGAACGTAAATGAAAAGCACTACTTTGTAAACTGAATCACATGTTTGTCACTCGCTCAATTAGGAATACAGGAAACCCGAAAAGTGTTATCTCGCACTGTACAGCACAGAAACAAGTTTCCATCAAAAGAACAGAAATGCAAAGCACAACTTTGTAAACTAAATCACATACGTGTCGCCCATTCAATTATTATAACAGGAAAACTGAAAAGTGATATAACGCACTGTACAGCACAGGAACATGTTTACATCGAAAGAACAGAAACGCAAAGCACAACTCAGTAAACTAATTCACATACGTGTCGCCTGTTCAATTATTACAACAGGAAAACTGAAAAGTGATATATCACACTGTACAGCACAGAAACAATTTTCCAACCGAAGAACAGAAATCCAAAGCACTACTTTGTAAACTAAATCACATGTGTGTCGCTCGCTCAATTAGGAATACAGGGAAAACGAAAAGTGTTATCTCACACTCTATGGCACAGAAACAAATTTCCAAAGAAGGAACAGAAACGCAAAGCACAACTTTGTAAATTAAATGACATACGGGTCGTCTGTTCAATTATTATAACAGGAAAACTAAAAAGTGATATAACGAACTGTACAGCACAGGAACAAGTTTCCATTGAAAGAACAGAAAAGCAAAGCACAACTTTTTAAACGAATTCACATACGTGTCGTCTGTTCAATTATTATAACAGGAAAACTGAAAAGTGATATAACCCTAACCCTAACCCTAACCCTAACCCAAAGCCCCTAAACCTAACCCTAACCCTAACCATAACCATAACCCTAACCCCTAACCCTAACTCTAACCCTAACCCTAACCCCTAACCCTAAACCTAACCCTAACCGTAACCCTAAACATATCCCTTACCCAGCCCTAACCCTAACCCTAACCCTAACCCTAACCCTAATCCTAACCCTAACCCTAACCCTAACCCTAACTTTTTCCTAACAAGTCTCCAAGGAAAGAACGTAAATGAAAAGCACTACTTTGTAAACTGAATCACCTGTTTGTCACTCGCTCAATTAGGAATACAGGAAAACCGAAAAGTGTTATCTCGCACTGTACGGCACAGAAACAAGTTTCCATCGAAAGAACAGAAATGCAAAGCACAACTTTGTAAACTAAATCACATGTGTGTCGATCGCTCAATTAGGAATACAGGGAAACCGAAAAGTGTTATCTCGCACTATATGGCACAGAAACAAATTTCCAAATAAAGAACCGAAACGCAAAGCACAACTTTGTAAATTAAATGTCATACGTGTCGCCTGTTCAATTATTATAACAGGAAAACTGAAAAGTGATATAACCCAAACCCTAACCCTAACCCTAACCCTAAGCCCCTAACCCTAACCCTAACACCAACCCCTAACACTAACCCTAACCCTAACCCCTAACCCTAACCCTAAACCTAACCCTAACTTGTTCCTAACAAGTTTCCAAGGAAAGAACGTAAATGAAAAGCACTACTTTGTAAACTGAATCACATGTGTGTCACTCGCTCAATTAGGAATTCAGAAAAACCGAAAAGTGTTATCTCGCACTGTACAGCACAGAAACAATTTTCCATCGAAAGAACAGAAACGCAAAGCACAAATTTGTCAACTAATTCACATACGTGTCGCCTGTTCAATTATTATAACAGGAAAACTGAAAAGTGATATAACGCACGGTACAGCACAGGAAGAAGTTTCCATCCAAAGAACAGAAAAGCAAAGCACAACTTTTTGAACGAATTCACATACGTGTCGCCTGTTCAATTATTATTACAGGAAAACTGAAAAGTGATATAATCATAACCCTAACACTAACCCTAACCCTAAGCCCCTAACCCTAACCCTAACCCTAACCCTAGACCCTAACCCTAACCCTAACCGTAACCCTAACCATATCCCTTACCCAGCCCTAACCTAACCCTAACCCTAACCCTAAACCTGACCCTAACCCTAACTTGTTCCTAACAGGAACAAGTTTCCAAGGAAAGAACGTAAATGAAAAGCACTACTTTGTAAACTGAATCACATGTGTGTCACTCGCTCAATTAGGAATACAGGAAAACCGAAAAGTGTTATCTCGCACTGTACGGCAAAGAAACAAGTTTCCTTTGAAATAACAGAAACTCAAAGCACAACTTTGTAAACTAATTCACATATGTGTCGCCTGTTCAATTATTATAACAGGAAAACTGAAAAGTGATATAACCCTAACCCTAACCGTAAGCCCCTAACACAACCCTAAACCTAACCCTAACCCGTAACCCTAACCCTAACCCTAACACCTAACCCTAACTCTAACCCTAACGGTAACCCTAACCATATCCCTTACCCAGCCCTAACCTAACCCGAACCCTAACCCTAACCCTAACCCTAACCCTAACCCTAACCCTAACTTTTTCCTAACAAGTTTCCAAGGAAAGAACGTAAATGAAAAGCACTACTTTGTAAACTGAATCACATGTGTGTCACTCGCTCAATTAGGAATACAGGAAAACCGAAAAGTGTTATCTCGCACTGTACGGCACAGAAACAATTTTCCATCGAAAGAACAGAAACGCAAAGCACAACTTTGTAAACTAAATCACATACGAGTCGCACGTGCAATTATTACAACAGGGAAACTGAAAAGTGATATATCACACTGTACAGCACAGAAACAAGTTTCCAACCGAAGAACAGAAATCCAAAGCACTACTTTGTAAACTAAATCACATGTGTGTCGCTCGCTCAATTAGGAATACAGGGAAACCGAAAAGTGTTATCTCGCACTGTATGGCACAGAAACAAATTTCCAAAGAAAGAACAGAAACGCAAAGCACAACTTTGTAAATTAAATGACATACGTGTCGCCTGTTCAATTATTATAACAGGAAAACTGAAAAGTGATATAACGCACTGTACAGCACAGAAACATGTTTCCATCGAAAGAACAGAAACGCAAAGCACAACTTTGTAAACTAAATCACATACGTGTCGCACGTTCAATTATTACAACAGGAAAACAGAAAAGTGATATATGACATTGTACAGCACAGGAACAAGTTTCAAATGAAAGAACAAAAAAGAAAATCACTAATTTGTAAACTAAATCACCTGTGTGTCGCTCGCTCCATTACGAATACAGGAAAACTGAAAAGTGATATATCTCACTGTACAGCACAAGAACAAGTTTCCAACGAAAGAACAGAAAAGCAAAGCACTTCTTTTAAACGGAATCACCTGTGTATCGCTCGCTCAATTAGAAATACGGGAAAACTGAAAAGTGTTATCTCGCAATGTACGGCACGGAAACAAGTTTCCCTTGAAAGAACAGAAACTCAAAGCACAACTTTGTAAACTAATTCACATATTTGTCGCCTGTTCAATTATTATAACAGGAAAACTGAAAAGTGATATAACCCTAACCCTAACCCTAACCCTAAGCCCCTAACCCTAACCCTAACCCTAACCCCTGACCCTAACCCTAACCCTAACCCTAACCCCTAACCCTAACCCTGACACTAACCGTAACCCTAACCATATCCCTTACCCAGCCCTAACCTAACCCTAACCCTAACCCTAACCATAACCCTAACCCTAACTTGTTCCTAACAGGAACAAGTTTCCAAGGAAAGAACGTAAATGAAAAGCACTACTTTGTAAACTGAATCACATGTGTGTCACTCGCTCAATTAGGAATACAGGAAAACCGAAAATTGTTATCTCGCACTGTACGGCACAGAAACAATTTTCCATCGAAAGAACAGAAACGCAAAGCACAACTTTGTAAAATAAATCACATACGTGTCGTACGTTCAATTATTACATCAGGAAACCTGAAAAGTGATATATCACACTGTACAGCAAAGAAACAAGTTTCCAACCGAAGAACAGAAATCCAAAGCACTACTTTGTAAACTAAATCACATGTGTGTCGCTCGCTCAATTAGGAATACAGGGAAACCGAAAAGTGTTATCTCGCACTGTATGGCACAGAAACAAATTTCCAAAGAAAGAACAGAAACGCAAAGCACAACTTTGTAAACGAAATCACATAGTGTCACCCGTTCAATTATTACAATAGGAAAACTGAAAAGTGATATATGACATTGTACAGCACAGGAACAAGTTTCAAATGAAAGAACTAAAAAGAAAATCACTAATTTGTAAACTAAATCACATGTGTGTCGCTCGCTCCATTAGGAATACAGGAAAACTGAAAAGTGATATGACGCACTGTACAGCACAGGAACAAGTTTCCAACGAAAGAACAGAAAAGCAAAGCACTACTTTTAAACGGAATCACCTGTGTGTCGCTCACTCAATTAGGAATACCGGAAAACTGAAAAGTGTTATCTCGATCTGTATGGCACAGAAACAAGTTTCCATTGAAATAACAGAAACTCAAAGCACAACATTGTAAACTAATTCACATATGTGTCGCCTGTTCAATTATTATAACAGGAAAACTGAAAAGTGATATAACCCTAACCCTAACCCTAACCCTAAGCCCCTAACCCTAACCCTAACCCCTAACCCTAACCCTAACCCTAACCCTAACCCCTAACCCTAACCCTAACCCTAACTTGTTCCTAAGAGGAACAAGTTTCCAAGGAAAGAACGTAAATGAAAAGCACTACTTTGTAACCTGAATCACATGTGTGTCACTCGCTCAATTAGGAATACAGGAAAACCGAAAAGTGTTATCTCGCACTGTACGGCACAGAAACAATTTTCCATCGAAAGAACAGAAACGCAAAGCACAACTTTGTAAACTAAATCACATACGTGTCGCACGTTCAATTATTACAACAGGAAAACTGAAAAGTGATATATCACACTGTACAGCACAGAAACAAGTTTCCAACCGAAGAACAGAAATCCAAAGCACTACTTTGTAAACTAAATCACATGTGTGTCGCTCGCTCAATTAGGAATACAGGGAAACCGAAAAGTGTTATCTCGCACTGTATGGCACAGAAACAAATTTCCAAAGAAAGAACAGAAACGCAAAGCACAACTTTGTAAATTAAATGACATACGTGTCGCCTGTTCAATTATTATAACAGGAAACTGAAAAGTGATATAACGCACTGTACAGCACAGGAACAAGTTTCCATTGAAAGAACAGAAAAGCAAAGCACAACTTTTTAAACGAATTCACATACGTGTCGCCTGTTCAATTATTATAACAGGAAAACTGAAAAGTGATATAACGCACTGTACAGCACAGAAACATGTTTCCATCGAAAGAACAGAAACGCAAAGCACAACTTTGTAAACTAATTCACATATGTGTTGCCTGTTCAATTATTATAACAGGAAAACTGAAAAGTGATATAACCCTAACCCTAACCCTAACCCTAAGCCCCTAACCCTAACCCTAACCCTAACCCTAACCCCTGACCCTAACCCTAACCCTAACCCTAACCCCTAACCCTAACCCTAACCCTAACCGTAACCCTAACCATATCCCTTACCCAGCCCTAACCTAACCCTAACTCTAACCCTAACCCTAACCCTAACCCTAACCCTACTCCTAACCCTAACCCTAACCCTAACCCTAACCCTAACTTGTTCCTAACAGGAACAATTTTCCAAGGAAAGAACGTAAATATAAGGCACTACTTTGTAAACTGAATCACATGTTTGTCACTCGCTCAATTAGGAATACAGTAAAACCGAAAAGTGTTATCTCGAACTCTACGGCACAGAAACAAGTTTCCATCGAAAGAACAGAAACGCAAAGCACAACTTTGTAAACTAAATCACACATGTGTCGCCCGTTCAATTATTACAACAGGAAAACTGAAAAGTGATATATGACATTGTACAGCACAGGAACAAGTTTCAAATGAAAGAACAAAAAAGAAAATCACTAATTTGTAAACTAAATCACGTGTGTGTCGCTCACTCAATTAGGAATACGGGAAAACTGAAAAGGGTTATCTCGCACTGTACGGCACAGAAACAAGTTTCCATTGAAATAACAGAAACTCAAAGCACAACTTTGTAAACTAATTCATATATGTGTCGCCTGTTCAATTATTATAACAGGAAAACTGAAAAGTGATATAACCCTCACCCTAACCCTAACCCTAACCCTAACCCCTAACCTAACCCTAACCCTAACCCTAACCCTAACCCTAACCCCTAACCCTAACCCTAACCCTAACCCTACCCCCTAACCCTAACTCTAACCCTAACCGTAACCTTAACCATATCCCTTACCCAGCCCTAACCTAACCCTAACCCTAACCCTAACCCTAACCCTAACCCCTGACCCTAACCCTAACCCTAACCCTAACCCCTAACCCTAACCCTGACACTAACCGTAACCCTAACCATATCCCTTACCCAGCCCTAACCTAACCCTAACCCTAACCCTAACCATAACCCTAACCCTAACTTGTTCCTAACAGGAACAAGTTTCCAAGGAAAGAACGTAAATGAAAAGCACTACTTTGTAAACTGAATCACATGTGTGTCACTCGCTCAATTAGGAATACAGGAAAACCGAAAATTGTTATCTCGCACTGTACGGCACAGAAACAATTTTCCATCGAAAGAACAGAAACGCAAAGCACAACTTTGTAAAATAAATCACATACGTGTCGTACGTTCAATTATTACATCAGGAAACCTGAAAAGTGATATATCACACTGTACAGCAAAGAAACAAGTTTCCAACCGAAGAACAGAAATCCAAAGCACTACTTTGTAAACTAAATCACATGTGTGTCGCTCGCTCAATTAGGAATACAGGGAAACCGAAAAGTGTTATCTCGCACTGTATGGCACAGAAACAAATTTCCAAAGAAAGAACAGAAACGCAAAGCACAACTTTGTAAACGAAATCACATAGTGTCACCCGTTCAATTATTACAATAGGAAAACTGAAAAGTGATATATGACATTGTACAGCACAGGAACAAGTTTCAAATGAAAGAACTAAAAAGAAAATCACTAATTTGTAAACTAAATCACATGTGTGTCGCTCGCTCCATTAGGAATACAGGAAAACTGAAAAGTGATATGACGCACTGTACAGCACAGGAACAAGTTTCCAACGAAAGAACAGAAAAGCAAAGCACTACTTTTAAACGGAATCACCTGTGTGTCGCTCACTCAATTAGGAATACCGGAAAACTGAAAAGTGTTATCTCGATCTGTATGGCACAGAAACAAGTTTCCATTGAAATAACAGAAACTCAAAGCACAACATTGTAAACTAATTCACATATGTGTCGCCTGTTCAATTATTATAACAGGAAAACTGAAAAGTGATATAACCCTAACCCTAACCCTAACCCTAAGCCCCTAACCCTAACCCTAACCCCTAACCCTAACCCTAACCCTAACCCTAACCCCTAACCCTAACCCTAACCCTAACTTGTTCCTAAGAGGAACAAGTTTCCAAGGAAAGAACGTAAATGAAAAGCACTACTTTGTAACCTGAATCACATGTGTGTCACTCGCTCAATTAGGAATACAGGAAAACCGAAAAGTGTTATCTCGCACTGTACGGCACAGAAACAATTTTCCATCGAAAGAACAGAAACGCAAAGCACAACTTTGTAAACTAAATCACATACGTGTCGCACGTTCAATTATTACAACAGGAAAACTGAAAAGTGATATATCACACTGTACAGCACAGAAACAAGTTTCCAACCGAAGAACAGAAATCCAAAGCACTACTTTGTAAACTAAATCACATGTGTGTCGCTCGCTCAATTAGGAATACAGGGAAACCGAAAAGTGTTATCTCGCACTGTATGGCACAGAAACAAATTTCCAAAGAAAGAACAGAAACGCAAAGCACAACTTTGTAAATTAAATGACATACGTGTCGCCTGTTCAATTATTATAACAGGAAACTGAAAAGTGATATAACGCACTGTACAGCACAGGAACAAGTTTCCATTGAAAGAACAGAAAAGCAAAGCACAACTTTTTAAACGAATTCACATACGTGTCGCCTGTTCAATTATTATAACAGGAAAACTGAAAAGTGATATAACGCACTGTACAGCACAGAAACATGTTTCCATCGAAAGAACAGAAACGCAAAGCACAACTTTGTAAACTAATTCACATATGTGTTGCCTGTTCAATTATTATAACAGGAAAACTGAAAAGTGATATAACCCTAACCCTAACCCTAACCCTAAGCCCCTAACCCTAACCCTAACCCTAACCCTAACCCCTGACCCTAACCCTAACCCTAACCCTAACCCCTAACCCTAACCCTAACCCTAACCGTAACCCTAACCATATCCCTTACCCAGCCCTAACCTAACCCTAACTCTAACCCTAACCCTAACCCTAACCCTAACCCTACTCCTAACCCTAACCCTAACCCTAACCCTAACCCTAACTTGTTCCTAACAGGAACAATTTTCCAAGGAAAGAACGTAAATATAAGGCACTACTTTGTAAACTGAATCACATGTTTGTCACTCGCTCAATTAGGAATACAGTAAAACCGAAAAGTGTTATCTCGAACTCTACGGCACAGAAACAAGTTTCCATCGAAAGAACAGAAACGCAAAGCACAACTTTGTAAACTAAATCACACATGTGTCGCCCGTTCAATTATTACAACAGGAAAACTGAAAAGTGATATATGACATTGTACAGCACAGGAACAAGTTTCAAATGAAAGAACAAAAAAGAAAATCACTAATTTGTAAACTAAATCACGTGTGTGTCGCTCACTCAATTAGGAATACGGGAAAACTGAAAAGGGTTATCTCGCACTGTACGGCACAGAAACAAGTTTCCATTGAAATAACAGAAACTCAAAGCACAACTTTGTAAACTAATTCATATATGTGTCGCCTGTTCAATTATTATAACAGGAAAACTGAAAAGTGATATAACCCTCACCCTAACCCTAACCCTAACCCTAACCCCTAACCTAACCCTAACCCTAACCCTAACCCTAACCCTAACCCTAACCCCTAACCCTAACCCTAACCCTAACCCTACCCCATAACCCTAACTCTAACCCTAACCGTAACCTTAACCATATCCCTTACCCAGCCCTAACCTAACCCTAACCCTAACCCTAACCCTAATCCTAACCCTAACCCTAACTTGTTCCTAAAAAGTTTCCAAGGAAAGAACATAAATGAAAAGCACTACTTTGTAAACTGAATCACATGTGTGTCACTCGCTCAATTAGGAATACAGGAAAACCGAAAAGTGTTATCTCGCACTGTACGGCACAGAAACAATTTTCCATCGAAAGAACAGAAAAGCAAAGCACAACTTTTTAAACGAATTCACATACGTGTCGCCTGTTCAATTATTATAACAGGAAAACTGAAAAGTGATATAACGCACTGTACAGCACAGAAACATGTTTCCATCGAAAGAACAGAAAAACAAAGCACAACTTTGTAAACTAATTCACATACGTGTCGCCCGTTCAATTATTACAACAGGAAAACTGAAAAGTGATATAACCCTCACCCTCACCCTAACCCTAACCCAAAGCCCCTAACCCTAACCCTAACCCTAACCCTAACCCCTAACCCTAACCCTAACCCCTAATCCTAACCCTAACCCTAACCTAATTCACATATGTGTCGCCTGTTCAATTATTATAACAGGAAAACTGAAAAGTGATATAACCCTCACCCTAACCCTAACCCTAACCCTAACCCTAACCCTAACCCCTAACCCTAACCCTAACCCTAACACCTAACCGTAACCCTAACCCTAACCCTACCCCCTAACCATATCCCTTACCCAGCCCTAACCTAACCCTAACCCTAACCCTAACCCTAACCCTAACCCTAACTTGTTCCTACAAGTTTCAAAGGAAAGAACGTAAATGAAAAGCACTACTTTGTAAACTGAATCACATGTGTGTCACTCGCTCAATTAGGAATACACGAAAACCGAAAAGTGTTATCTCGCACTGTACGGCACAGAAACAATTTTCCATCGAAAGAACAGAAACACAAAGCACAACTTTGTAAACTAATTCACATACGTGTCGCCTGTTCAATTATTATAACAGGAAAACTGAAGAGTGATATAACGCACTGTACAGCACAGGAACAAGTTTCCATAAAAAGAACAGAAAAGCAAAGCACAACTTTTTAAACGAATTCACGTACGTGTCGCCTGTTCAATTATTATAACAGGAAAACTGAAAAGTGTTATCTCGCACTGTACTGCACAGAAACAAGTTTCCATCGAAAGAACAGAAACGCAAAGCACAACTTTGTAAACTAAATCACATACGTGTCGCCCGTTCAATTATTACAACAGGAAAACTGAAAAGTGATATATGACATTGTACAGCACAGGAACAAGTTTCAAATGAAAGAACAAAAAAGAAAATCACTAATTTGTAAACTAAATCACCTGTGTGTCGCTCACTCAATTAGGAATACGGGAAAACTGAAAAGTGTTATCTCGCACTGTACGGCACAGAAACAAATTTCCATTGAAATAACAGAAACTCAAAGCAAAACTTTGTAAACTAATTCACATATGTGTCGCCTGTTCAATTATTATAACAGGAAAACTGAAAAGTGATATAACCCTCACCCTAACCCTAACCCTAACCCAAAGCCCCTAACCCTAACCCTAACCCTAACCCTAACCCTAACCCCTAACCCTAACCCTAACCCTAACCCTAACCCTAACCCTAACCCCTAACCCTAACCCTAAATCTAACCGTAACCCTAAACATATCCCTTACCCAGTCCTAACCTAACCCTAACCCTAACCCTAACTTGTTCCTAACAGGAACAAGTTGTTTGTCACTCGCTCAATTAGGAATACAGGAAAACCGAAAAGTGTTATCTCGCACTGTACGGCACAGAAACAAGTTTCCATCGAAAGAACAGAAACGCAAAGCACAACTTTGTAAACTAAATCACATACGTGTCGCCCGTTCAATTATTACAACAGGAAAACTGAAAAGTGATATAACCCTCACCCTAACACTAACACTAACCCAAAGCCCCTAACCCTAACCCTAACCCTAACCCTAACCCCTAACCCTAACCCTAACCCTAACCCCTAACCCTAACCCTAACCCTAACCCTAACCCCTGACCCTAACCCTAACCCTAACCCTAACCCCTAACCCTAACCCTAACCCTAACCGTAACCCTAACCATATCCCTTACCCAGCCCTACCCTAACCCTAACTCTAACCCTAACCCTAACCCTAACCCTAACCCTACTCCTAACCCTAACCCTAACCCTAACCCTAACCCTAACTTGTTCCTAACAGGAACAATTTTCCAAGGAAAGAACGTAAATATAAGGCACTACTTTGTAAACTGAATCACATGTTTGTCACTCGCTCAATTAGGAATACAGTAAAACCGAAAAGTGTTATCTCGAACTCTACGGCACAGAAACAAGTTTCCATCGAAAGAACAGAAACGCAAAGCACAACTTTGTAAACTAAATCACATATGTGTCGCCCGTTCAATTATTACAACAGGAAAACTGAAAAGTGATATATGACATTGTACAGCACA